>NC_092376.1:29374934-30081434 GCF_030028105.1 Mobula birostris
CCCCCTCTCTCCCCCCCTCTCTCTCCCCCACTCTCCTCACCCCCTCTCTCACCCCCCTCTCTCCCCACCCCCCTCTCTCCCCCCCCCACTCCCCCCCCCACTCACCCCCCCCACTCTCCCCCCCCACTCCCCCCCCTCTCACCCCCCCTCTCACCCCCACTCTCCCCCCTCTCCCCCCCCTCTCCCCCCCCCACCCCCCCCTCTCTCCCCCTTCTCCCTCTCCCCCCTTCTCTCCCCCCCTCTCTCTCTCTCTCTCCCTTCTCTCCCTCTCTCTCTCCCTTCTCTCCCTCTCTCTCTCCCTTCTCTCCCTCTCTCTCTCCCTCCTCTCTCTTTCCCTTCTCTCCCTCTCTCTTTCCCTTCTCTCTCTCCCTCTCTCTCCCTTCTCTCTCCCCCTCTCTCTCCCCCTCTCTCTCCCCCTCTCTCTCCCCCTCTCTCTCCCCCTCTCTCTCCCCCTCTCTCTCCCCCCCTCTCTCCCCCCCTCTCTCCCCCCCTCTCTCCCCCCCTCTCTCTCCCCCCTCTCTCTCCCCCCCTCTCTCCCCCCTCTCTCCCCCCCCTCTCTCCCCCCCCTCTCCCCCCCCCTCTCTCCCCCCTCTCCCCCCCTCTCTCCCCCCCTCTCTCCCCCCTCTCTCTCCCCCTCTCTCTCCCCCCTCTCTCTCTCCCCCCTCTCTCTCCCCCCTCTCTCTCTCCCCCCTCTCTCTCTCCCCCCTCTCTCTCTCCCCCCTCTCTCTCTCCCCCCTCTCTCTCTCCCCCCTCTCTCTCTCCCCCCCTCTCTCCCCCCCTCTCTCCCCCCCTCTCTCCCCCCTCTCTCCCCCCCTCTCTCCCCCCCTCTCTCCCCCCCCTCTCCCCCCCCTCTCCCCCCCCTCTCTCCCCCCCCTCTCTCCCCCCCCTCTCTCCCCCCCTCTCTCTCCCCCCCCTCTCTCCCCCCCCTCTCTCCCCCCCTCTCTCTCCCCCCTCTCTATCCCCCCCCTCTCTCTCCCCCCCCTCTCTCTCCCCCTTCTCTCTCTCCCCCTTCTCTCTCTCCCCCTTCTCTCTCTCCCCCTTCTCTCTCCCTCCCCCTTCTCTCTCCCTCCCCCTTCTCTCTCCCTCCCCTTCTCTCTCCCTCCCCCTTCTCTCTCCCTCCCCCTTCTCTCTCCCTCCCCCTTCTCTCTCCCTCCCCCTTCTCTCTCCCTCCCCCTTCTCTCTCCCTCCCCCTTCTCTCTCCCTCCCCCTTCTCTCTCCCTCCCCTTCTCTCTCCCTCCCCTTCTCTCTCTCTCCCCCTTCTCTCTCTCTCTCTCTCTCTCCCTTCTCTCTCTCTCCCCCTTCTCTCTCTCCCCTTCTCTCTCTCTCCCCCTTCTCTCTCTCCCCTTCTCTCTCTCCCCCTTCCCTTTTTCCCTTCCTTCTCTCTTTTCCCTTCTTTCTCCCCCCCTCTCTCTCTCCCCCTTCTCCCTCTCTCTCTCTCTCTCCCTCCCCCTCTCTCTCTCCCTCTCTTCCCCCCCCCCCTCCCCCTCTACCAAGCCGCAGACAGTTCATGTTTAACAGTGGCCATTACTGAGAAATACACTGCCCTGGAAGTTATAATTGTTTGAATATGTCAGTCCATGGCTTTGCAATTAAGAACTGAAGAATTTAAGTTTCATATGAATCTGAGATCTGGTTCTGTTTTCCTTGTATGTTATGTTTTGTAAATTTACTTTTCCTGTGAGTTGTGATGAGAAAATTGGTTCAGGAATATGGAGATTAGAAATTACCTGTAATTATTAATTGATTTGAAAGTTACTGTTTAGGTAGACTGTTTTTAAATACCACATCATCAGAATATTATTTACATTTGCATCAGTATTATAAAGGTTTTTATACAGCACTAAGACATTAGCAGAGTATTGTAGTAATTTTATGTATTGCACTGTACTGCTGCTACAAAAGAAAACAAATTTCATGACATATGTGAGTAATGATAAACCTGATTCTGATTTATGTCTCTGTTGTGGTCTGAGAGAGGGTAGGGGGCAGGAAGAGGGGAATCATGGTCTCGAAAAGGGGAAGGGAGATGGGAGGAAGTGGGAAGTACCATAGAGGCAGTCTCTAATGATCAATAAACAAATTGTTTGGAATCAGATGACCTCACCTGGTGTCTCAGTGCTGGGTGCGTCTGTACCCGGGTCACTTCCTGCCCTGGCACGCCATCCCTGCCACCTGTACCACATCCCTCCTCTGGCACTCCACCCTCCCATTCCCAACATCCTTTGCTCCCAACAGATTTACAGACTTGCACCACGTTGACAAATGTAGTACTGTCCAAAAGTCATGGGCACCCTTGGTTGTGTAGGATGTGTTCTGGGACCATGAGAGGCTGTCTGAGATATGCATTGCCAGGAGTTTGAAACTGTTTCAAGTGCTATGTCGCCGATATCAAGAGGAGTGTGAGTGGTGTGTGTTTTCCTGGTCGATAACCATCTTTATATTGTTGACATTGTAGAAGGGGTTATTTTTCTGGCACCAGGCTTCCAGCTGTTTCAACTCCTCTCTGTTGGCCGTTTCATCGTTGTTGGTGATGAGCCCCACTACTGTTGTGTCATCGGTGAACTTGACTGTGTGATTACTCAGTTGTTTGGCCGAGTAGTCAGTATTGAGCGGAGTATACGGCAGTGGGCTTGACACATAGTGTGTGGGGGCACCAGTGTGTGGAAGGGAAGGCGATTTGGCCTGTTGTGTTTGGTCTGCCTTACAAAATCATGGCAGACACTGCCTGACTGAAGCCCAGAATCCTGTCAGATCCCCCATAATCTTTTACTCCATCAGTGTCCAGAACTATATCCTTCTCAGATAAAAACAGGAAAAAATGCTAAAAATACTTAGCGGGTTTGACCACGTGTGTGGAATGAGAAACAGAGCTAATATTTCAGGTCAAAGGCCCTTTATCAGAACTAGGAAGGAGACAGAAGAAGTTTATGAAGCTGGAGGGAGGATGAAGGAAGGAGGAACAGCATGTTTCTGATCGGGTAGAACTGGGGTGATGCTGGTGATAACTTGTAAACAAGGTTTTCTAGTTAACAAGTGAATAAGAGAAGTTAGAGAGTGAGTCCCAAGTTGGTGAGGTTCTACATTGATTCTATTATGGTCATTATTCTGTAATAGACTATTGACAAGAAAATAATCCAAAATAATGCAATGGGCTGGCAGGGTAGTGTAGTGTAGTGGTTAGCACAAGGCTTCACAGTATAAGCGACCCAGCTTCAATTCCAGTTGCTGTCTGTAAGGAGTTTGTGTGCTCTCCCCATTACCATGTGGTTTTCCTCCAGGTGCTCCAGTTTCCTCCCACAGTCCAAAGACTTGACGGTTAGTAGGTTAGTTGGTCATTATAAATTGTCCTGTGATTAGGTTAGGATTAAATTGGGAGATTGCTGGGCAGTGCAGCTCGAAGGGCTGGAAAAGCCTATTCTGCACTGTATCTCAGTAAAACAAAATAAATGAGTCTCAGGGTTGTATATGGTGACACTTCTGTACTTTGACAATAAATTTACTTTGAACTTTGAAATAAAGGTAAGCATGTAAAGAATAGGTCCTGATGCAGTGTTTTGACATGAAACATCAACAATTCCTTTTGGTCCTGACGAAGGGTCTTGGCCCAAAACTCTTTTCCATAGATGCTGTCTGACCTGCTGAATTCCTACAGTGTTCTGTGCGTGTTGCTGACAATTCCTTTTCTCCTGTAGGTAGTGCCTGACCTGCTGAAGTTCCTCCGGCCAATTGCTTGTTGCTGAAGATTCTGGCATCTGCAATCTCTTGTGTCTCCTGGACAAGAAATGTAGGGGTTGTGAAATATGGAGCAGGAAAACATGCCTGGCAGGATGGGATGGGTCATCCACTCCAAGATGAAAAAAAAAGCAACATAATGAACCAAGCCGAGCTGTACCCCTATCTCAGTCTCAAATATAATAAACACCCATATTTTTAAATCTCCTTACTACTTCAATTGGAGACTACTTCAGCCCATTGAATCTATGCCAGGTTGCAGAGCAATCCCATTCCACTGGCAATTTCACTCTAACCTATTCTCCTAACATTCCCATTGACAACCCCACCTCCATCCGATCACATGATGAGTAATTTACAATGGTTATTTAACCCATCTTTATTTGAGCACATCTTTGAGATGTGGGGGCTTTAAACGAGCATAGCAGTGGATGAAAACCAGAGCAATAGGTCTGAAAGCAGCAGGATTGAAGGAAAGTGAGAGATTAGGTCAGGTAAATCTTTTAGGAATATTAGGTAGGGCCAGATTAGTGAACCTAGTGGGACTGATGGACTGAAGAGTAGATATTTCAATGAAGGAATATTAAGGGTAAGGCAAGTGAGCCTGGAGCTTGGATTATTGCATGGAACTATGATGTTCTTGCCATTGGCTGAGGGAAGGGCAGGGCTGGCAGCTCTATGTTTCAGGATTTAGATGTGTCAGATGTGGTAGAGAGGAATGTAAGTTTGCTGGGGGAGCTGCACAACTGATCGGGTACTTAGAGAGGACATCCTAGAGGGCTCATCCAGTGAGCCAATAAAGGTAAAGTTGTTGTTCCTTTTCATGTCTTGTGGTGCATTGGGCAGCATTTTTGCTATTTCCATAACATTTGACTGATTTTTACAAGGCAGGGATGGAAACCATGCAGGGAGCCTGCTGGATTTGAACTCACAACCATTCACCTCAAAGCCCAGTGCTGATGCCTTTACATACCAGCTAACTACAATTGCTATGACAAGATTCAAAAATAGATCTCCAAAATAGCCAGTGAGACATTGAAGAACAGATATATAGGAAAGATGTAAATCAACTAGTTTGTTGAAGTGAGTGAATTTAATTTCCCCTGTAATGATTGGGATTTCTTTAGTACAAGGTAAGCCCCTTGTGGGAAAAAGATGGGGTAGAGTTTGTTAGATGCATCTAGGATGGTTTCTTCAAACAATATGTAGATAGTCTAACTAGGGAAGGGCCTATATTAGACCTCATGATGGGAAATGAACCTAGCTAGACGATTGAAGCTTTAATAGAGAATATTTTGGCAACAGTGATCATAACTCTGTAAGTTTTGATTTTATGGCTAAGGGTAAGACTGAACTTTGGGGAAAGTGTTTAATTGAGGACGGCCAATTATCACAGTATTATCTGGGAAATGAATATTATTGGGTAAGTCCACATTGTACAACTGGGAGTTATTTAATGTCATCTGGTCAGAATTCATGACCAATATGTTCCTGTGAGGAAGAAAATTGAGGACAGCAAGGTTGGGGAATCTTGGATGACAAGAGATATTCCAACTTAGTCAAAAAGAACAAGCAGCTCATGTTAAGGTTTAGGAAGCTCAAATTGGACAGAAGCCTTAAGGAATATAAAGGGGACAAGATAAAAACATAAGTAGGCTAAAAGGGGGAATATCCTTGGTGAGTGTAGTTAAGGAGAATCCTAAGGTATTTTATACATAATTTAGAAACAAAAGGGGGAGTGTAGGACCACTCAAGAACAAAGAAGAGAATTTATGCAAGGATCTGAAGTGGGCGAGGTACTAAATGAGTACTTCACATTGATATTCACCTTCTTCTGTTGGGCTGTTCAGTATAAAAGTTGGCAAGAAATAGTAAGATAGCGCAGATCAACACGTGGCTGAAGTCATGGTGCAGGAGGGAGGGCTTCAGATTTATAGATAATTCGGCAGTTTTCCAGGGAAGGTGGGACCTGTTCTGGCGGGACGGGTTACATCTGAACTGGAGGGGGACAAATATTCTTGCAGGTAGGTTTGCTAGAGAGGCTCCGGTGGATTTAAACTGGATACAAGAGGGGAGGGGAACCAGAGTGTAGGAACAGATGTAGGAGAGAAGGAAGAAAAAGAAAACAGTAAAGTTGTTTGCACCATTAGTGATAAACAGAGAGTAAGAGGTGGAAAATTTCTTAAATGCATGTATTTTAATGCTAGGAGCATTATAAGAAAGATGGATGAGCTTAAAGCATGGATTGATACCTGGAAGTATGATTTGGTAGCTATTAGTGAAACATGGTTACAGGAGGGGTGTGATTGGCAACTAAATATTCCTGGATTTAATTGCTTCAGGTGTGATAGAATCGGAGGGACAAGAGGGGGAGGTGTTGCATTGCTTGTCAGAGGAAATATTACAGCGTTGCTCTGGCAGGATAGATTAGAGGGCTCATCTAGGGAGGCTATTTGGGTGGAATTGAGGAATGGGAAAGGTGTAGTAACACTTATGGGGGTGTATTATAGACCACAAAATGGGGAGCGAGAATTGGAGGAGCGAATTTGTAAGGAGATAGCAGATATTTGTACTAAGCACAAGGTTGTGATTGTGGGAGATTTTAATTTTCCACACATTGACTGGGAAGCCCATACTGTAAAAGGACTGGATGGTTTGGAGTTTGTAAAATGTGTGCAGGATAGTTTTTTGCAGCAATACATAGAGGTACCAACTAGAGAAGGGGCAGTGTTGGATCTCCTGTTAGGGAATGAGATAGGTCAGGTGATGGAGGTTTGTGTTGGGGAGCACTTTGGGTCCAGTGATCACAATGCTATTAGTTTCAATATAATTATGGAGAAGGATAGGTCTGGACCCAGGGTTAAGATTTTTGATTGGAGAAAGGCTAACTTTGAGGAGATGCGAAAGGATTTAGAAGGAGTGGATTGGGACAATTTGATTTATGGGAGGGATGTAATAGAGAAATGGAGGTCATTTAAAGGTGAAATTTTGAGGGTACAGAATCTTTATGTTCCTGTTAGGTTGAAAGGAAAAGTTAAAAGTTTGAGAGAGCCCTGGTTTTCAAGGGATATTGGAAACTTGGTTCGGAATAAGAGAGATATCTACAATAAATATAGGCAGCATGGAGTAAGTGAGGTGCTCGAGGAATATAAAGAATGTAAAAAGAATCTTAAGAAAGATTTTTTTTTGCTTTGTATTATTCACTATTATTCTGCACGATTGGGAGTTTTGTTAATTTTTACTATTTGGTTTTACAATTACTCATTTTAAATGTAAAAATGTATCTCCTACTACTTGTATTTTTGCTTTGTTATGTTTTCATTCTATGAAATTAATAAAATGATTGAAAAAGAAAGAAAGAAAAGCTTAAAAGAAGATAAGAGGTTGCTTTGGCAAGTAAGGTGAAAATAAATCCCAAGGGTTTCTACAGTTATATTAATAGCAAAAGGATAGTGAGGGATAAAATTGCTCCCTTAGAGAATCAAAGTGGATAGCTATGTGCGGAGCCAAAAGAGATGGGAGAGATTCTGAACAATTTCTTTTCTTTGGTATTCACTGAGGAGAAGGATATTGCACTGTGTAAGATAAGGGAAACAGGTAGGGAAGTTATGGAAACTATGATGATTAAAGAAGAGGAAGTACTGGTGCTTTTAAGGAATATAAAAGTGGATAAGTCTCCGGGCCCTGACAGGATATTCCCTAGGACCTTGAGGGAAGTTAGTGTGGAAATAGCAGGGGCTCTGACAGAAATATTTCAAATGTCATTAGAAACAGGGATGGTGCCGGAGGATTGGCGTATTGCTCATTATACCATTGTTTAAAAAGTGTTCTAAGAGTAAACCTAGCAATTATCGGCCTGTGAGTTTGATGTCAGTGGCGTGTAAATTGATGGAAAGTATTCTTAGAGATGGTATATATAATTATCTGGATAGACAGGGTCTGATTAGGAACAGTCAACATGGATTTGTGCGTGGAAGGTCATGTTTGACAGATCTTATTGAATTTTTTGAAGAGGTTACTAGGAAAGTTGACGAGGGTAAAGTGGTGGATGTTGTCTGTATGGATTTCAGTAAGGCCTTTGACAAGGTTCCACATGGAAGGTTAGTTAGGAAGGTTCAATCGTTAGGTATTTGTATTGAAGTAGTAAAATGGATTCAACAGTGGCTGGATGGGAGACGCTGGAGAGTAGTGGTGGATAACTGTTTGTCAGATCGGAGGCTGGTGACTAGTGGTGTGCCTCAGGGATCTGTACTGGGTCCAATGTTGTTTGTCATATACATTAATGATCTGGATAATGGGGTGGTAAATTGGATTAGTAAGTACGCAGATGATACTAAGATAGGTGGAGTTCTGGATAATGAAGTAGGTTTTCAAAGCTTGCAGAGAGATTTAGGCCAGTTAGAAGAGTGGGCTGAAAGATGGCAGATGGAGTTTAATGCTGATAAATGTGAGGTGCTACATTTTGGTAGGACTAATCAAAATAGGACATACATGGTAAATGGTAGGGCATTGAATAATGCAGTAGAACAGAAAGATCTAGGAATAATGGTGCATAGTTCCCTGAAGGTGGAATCTCATGTGGATAGGGTGGTGAAGAACGCTTTTGGTATGCTGGCCTTTATAAATCAGAGGATTGAGTATAGGAGTTGGGATGTAATGTTGAAATTGTACAAGGCATTGGTGAGGCCAAATTTGGAGTATTGTGTACAGTTCTGGTCACCGAATTATAGGAAAGATGTCAACAAAATAGAGTACAGAGAAGATTTACTAGACTGTTACCTGGGTTTCATCACCTAAGTTACAGAGAAAGGTTAAACAAGTTGGGTCTTTATTCTTTGGAGCGTAGAAGGTTGAGGGGGGACTTGATAGAGGTATTTAAAATTATGAGGGGGATAGATAGAGTTGACGTGGATATACTTTTTCCATTGAGAGTAGGGGAGATTCAAACAAGAGGACATGTGTTGAGAGTTAAATGGCAAAAGTTTAGGGGTAACATGAGGGGGAACTTCTTTACTCAGAGAGTGGTAGCTGTGTGGAACGAGCTTCCAGCAGAAGTGGTTGAGGCAAATTCGATGTTGTCATTTAAAGTTAAATTGGATAGATATATGGACAGGAAAGGAATGGAGGGTCATGGGCTGAGTGCAGGTCAGTGGGACTAACTGAGAGTAAGAGTTCGGCATGGACTAGAAGGGCCGAGATGGCCTGTTTCTGTGCTGTAATTGTTATATGATTATATGGTTATAAGTCATGTTAGAACATAGAGTAGAGCAGTCCATGATGTTTTGCCAACCTTGATGCCAATTTAACCTAAGTGTCCTCCTCCACATCCCTCCATTCCCTTCATGTTCACGTGTCTATCTGAAAGCCTCTTAAATTCTACCAAACTGCCTGCATCCACGGTTACCCCTGGTAACCCTTTCACTACCACGCTCTGCCTAAAATCTTGACCCTTCTGGTGTCTTTAAACTCCCTCGCCCCCACTGCACCAGCCTTCAAACATGTCCTCTGGTGTTTGACAATTCTACCCAGGGGAGAAGATTCTGTTCTTATTACCCTATCTGTACCTCTTATAATTATAGTTCCTTCCTTTGTGTTTGAGCAGACCTACTTCCTCCTTAGTATCCTGATTTCTTTTCGGTATTTTCCCTAATGCCACAAGCAAGAATAAGAAGCTGCCAAATGGGAAAAAGAGCACGTATGACATACTCTGGTTGGAGTCTTGTATGCAGTAAGCTCAAACACCATTTCTATAGTAATTTTTATGTCTTACACTATAGGACTACCACAAAACAACACATTTTACTGCTTTTGATTAATCCCTGATGTTGCAACACTTTTTGAGGTTAAATACCAACAAAAATATTGATCAAGCTTCTTGTTGTTGGCTAACTCCTTTTCTTTAAATCAAAAATCTTTCCTTGTTGTTTCAGGGACCAAGAGAAGGATCAGAAATGAAGTTGGAGCTGTTCTGCTCAAAGCAGTAAATTCACATTTGGTTCTTCCGTCCTGGTTTTGTGACGTGAACATGACTGAACCTTACGAGGGAAATTCACATAATTGTACTTTTAAAGAAGATTTTAAATATATTCTCCTCCCTGTGTCTTACGGCATTGTGTTTGTGGTAGGGCTTGTCCTCAATGCTCTTGCGATATGGGTCTTTGTATTTCGGATGAGACCATGGAACATTACGACCACCTATATGTTCAACCTCGCTCTCTCAGACATCATGTATGATATCTCTTTGCCTCTTTTGATCTATTATTATGCTAGACACAATGACTGGCCTTTTGGGGCAGCTTTGTGTAAAATTGTCCGATTCCTGTTTTATACCAACCTGTACTGCAGTATTCTTTTCCTCACCTGCATGAGCGTCCATAGATTTCTTGGTGTTTGCTTTCCAATGCAATCATTGAGATGGTCCAACCTACGGTATACCCGGATAGTATGCATTGTTATCTGGGCTGTGGTGATAATATTTCAGGCACCTATATTTGGATTTGTTAATACTGAAAATGCTGGTAACACCACCATTTGTTATGATACTTCAAACCAAAAAAACTTCAATAAGTTTGTGATTTACAGTGCGGTACAACTGGTATTGCTTTTTTGTGGCCCGTTCATGGTGGTTATGATCTGCTATGGAATCACAGCCAAGAAACTCCTCCGACCCAATGACATTCGGCCAGAGTATGCCAGATCCCAGAAAAAATCAATCAAGATGATTATTACTGTGCTCACAGTATTTGTCTTGTGCTTCTTGCCTTTCCACATCACACGGTCCATTTATTACTCCTCCAGAAGCCTTCATGTCAGCTGCAGGACTCTCGATGCGGTCAACCTGGCCTACAAACTAACCAGGCCCCTGGCAAGTGCAAATAGTTGCCTTGATCCAATACTTTATGTTCTGGCTGGACAGACATACCGGAGTAAGCTGGCACGTAAAGGCCATGGTGTGGAGAAAAAGCACAATCACCCTTCAGCCCAGAAAACAATCAGTGGAATGGATGTTACATGCTCTGTTTATTCCACTGAGATCCGACTTGAGGAAATAAAGCAAGGTACTGGTGGAAGTAGTGATGGTGTCTAAAGGTATTTGGTATTGCAAGCTTGTTTTAAAGGGGAGAAATTTAAAGCTGAGTAGATATGGTAGCTTGCAGTTGAATATCTAATTCCAATCTAATATCACTGACGAACACACAGGATGCCCCAGCGAAATTAAGTTCTGACTTTAAATTTTCACATGGGCTGGTGAGCGAGAAAGTCACCGGACGAGGAATACGCGAGAGGCTGCTTTAATTGTGCCACAATTAAAATTATTATTAAGTTAAAAATTAAGTTGTTCCTACGATGGTTGTAGGATCACAGATGCAGTGTTTAGGTGCAAATATGTGGAGTGTTTACCACACATGCCCCACAGATTAGTACTGGACAGGGCCAATAAAAGACCATTGATGACTGCTCAAAATGCAAACTTACGTTTATTTTTTAATTGTTGGCAAAGTCAGGAGGAGGATCTGTGCTCTCCCCAGACTCCAAAATGAATCCTGAACCATGGTTGGCCAACTCAGGATCATCCCTCCCTCCTCTTAGGCCTGACTTTATTGGCTCAGCATGGGACCCTGCCGGTCTTTTTCTGATCCAGAATTGCCAAGAGCCACCAGGACCCCTGTGCTTACTGAATGGCATCATCTGGAATTGTATGGCCTGCAAATAGACAAATTGTCACCGAGTATCATAAAAGTATCCGGAAATAGGGTGGACACTTGGCTCATCTATTTCTAAACTACAATTTGTAATTTCCCTTACCCTTTTCACTTGCTGCTTCATAAATATTCATGTCACTGGAAAGTATTTATGCTAATCCAGAGTCGCACCTGTTTGCTGCAGGCAAGGGAAATGCAACAAATGGACTCTCAAGGACTTCTGGGAATAATTTCACCTTCAAAAAGTCTAATCTCTTTCAAATTTGGGTTAGATAAACAAAGCAAAATTTTTCCCAGGATCAAATTTCAGCTTAAATAAATAGTGCTGTACTATTCCTGTGTTGAATGTATCTTGCCTCACACAACTTGTGCACAGATTGATTGATGCATTCAGCTGCAATCGCAGTTCTGACATTGAACAGCTTTTTTAACCTTTGCCTGTCATCAGAGATATTTTAAAGGATTAATGTCCTCTGCGATTTTAATTATTCAAAAGAGTTAAACCGAACAGCAAAATAGCTGCAGATAGAAATTCATGCAAATATATTTGAGTTTCTTGACATCATTTGAATTTTAAGGCTTTTAAAACAGCTGGAAAATTCCTGTCTTAGAGCTGGCCATTTTGAAAACTGTGGTGCTACCAATTGTGTCAATATTAAACGTGAACATGAAGAGATTTAAAATAATTTTAATTCTGCACGTTTTTGCACATTTTCTGATCTTTAAAAATTCCCATTGGTTGTTACCTTACCTTGATTTTGTACTTAAGACAGAATAAGCTGTATACAGCTACAAACAAGAGAAAATCTGCAGATGCTGGAAATCCAGAGCAACACATACAAAATGCTGGAGGAACTCAGCAGGCCAAGCAGCATCTATGGAAAAGAGTGGAGCTGACATTTCAGGCTGAGACATCTGCTGAAAGGTCTAAGCCCGAAATGTCGACTCTGCTCTTTTCCACAGATGCTGCCTAGCCTGCTGAGTTCCTCCAGTATTTGTGTGTGTTGCAACTGTAGTCTCTTGTGTCTTTTTTCTCGGCTTACTGTGACCTGCAGTGAAATAAAGAGTAAATGACAAAATGAGGAGATGGGTGCAGGAATAGGCCACTTGGCCCCTCAAGTCTGTCCTGCCGTTGTCTGATCTGCCCCAGGTCTCGTCTAATCTATACCAGTTATAGGACGGCTTGATCCATTAACCTTTGTGTTATGGGCCCAGAATGCTTCCTCAGCACCAATCAGAAGGGGTGCAGGATTAACAGAACTGCTTCCCTGGTTGCCAGCATGTACCCTATGGACGAATTAGCTTTATTATGAGTTGAAATATGGGATAGGATCTCTTACACCAGTTCATTCTCTTACAGACCATTAGAGCTCTTTACATACTGTACAACCTCAGGTCCACAAATCACATTGAAGCCTGTATCACTTCACCTGAGCTGGTTCATGTTTGTTCCATTCTCCCTCATACCCTTAAATAGACTTTGTTTCGACATTTCTACATTTATGACCTGAATCAGTTCCAATAATCAAACAGCTTTTTCCACTGCTCATCTAATCTATACTTATTTAATTCCAACAAATCTTCATTTATACTGTTAAGTAAAAAATATTGAACAATAGGGTCACATAGTTTTTGTTTATATTTTAATATTTTTGTTCTGAAACAGAAATTGTTCATGTGCTGTATCAAGTTGGCAAAAAGTTTTAAATCTGCTATTATATAAATAGTGAAGTCATTCGAGAGTTTTATAAAAGCTGAAGATGTAAGTTAATAATATTTTGAGTTTGTTCTAGAAATTTTTGTAAGTACTCCCTTTGACATTATTCTCCTATGCAAAATTCAGAAAGATTGATTCATCTAACCCAGAAACGAATATTAAAGTTATTAAGACAGGTATCTTCAAAAGTTATTAAAAAAACACAAGAAAATCAAGACACTGGTTCAAACTGGACTGCAGATGTTCAAGAAAGTAACTCACCATATCTCCAGAAAGGCAAATCAAGATGGGTAGAAATGCTGGCTTTGCCACTAATTCTCAATCCTCTTAAAGAATAAAGCAATCTGAAAAATGAGGAGAGTAGATCTTTTGAAATGTCATTGTTAAGAGAGACCCCTCTAGCATTCGGTCTCTAGTGTGGTAAGTGCTGTTGAATTTTGTTAGTTAAAAGGGGGCTGATGCTTCACATTTGAAGATGCATGTAAGTGACAACCAAACAATTATAAATGAAAATATGTCTGTTTATCAGTAGCATTGATGTATTTTGATTTGTAATCGACACTGGAACAATAAAGGACAGTGCTTTCACTAACCATGAGTGCTGTTAGTGCCAGTAGTACTATGAAGGATTCCACTGTGAACTGACACCAGAATCCCACTCAGTAGTAAAGGAGAGGTCACTCGTATATAGTGCATCTCCATGGCCATTTGCAAATCACACTGAAGCCTGCATCACAAAATGAAGATGCTGGTCCAATGCTTGATCTTCAAGGTCACAAAACATACAAAAGGTGATTAGTGTCACATTGACATGGAGGTATGTCTTGCATATTAGGATGCATATTACAAGCTCATTATTCAATGCAGGGAAATTCCAGTGTTCACCATTTCTTTAGGTAGAAGTATATCCTCCAGACGTCATATTGGTTAAGATGCAATAAAAATAAAGTGTAAGGCATGAGAATGAAGAATCAAAAGCCATAAGATTGAAAACAACATTTGTGACGTATTGTCTAGTTTGAAGTTGATGACAGCTGATTTTGTGCTGGAGGCTGCAGACTGTTTCAGTCCTTCCTTGGTATCAGTCCAAATACTTCATGTACTGTTGGTTTTACATGCAGTGCTTATTGTCACTTGGATTTGGGTGTACTGTGTTGGATGCTGAGGGAAACAAATTGAATTTGGTGACCGAGGAGATACGTACATTTTCCATACCTTTCCAAAATTTTGTTCTTGGTAATGTTGCAGTAAGGGTGAAGTGGCTTTGGGGACTCGGTCTGTGAGGAAACATTTGAATTTGGGTACTGATGGTGAATCACTGGGCAATGAACTGGTTGCTTAGAATCCACTTCCCATTATTCTGTGATACATTTTAAACCTAGCCTGAAGCATTGCATTGTGCTAATATTGGCTTTGATGCATGCATTTATAAAGTGGCTTTCCACCTTTGCAATGTATCCTACTGTATATAAATGTAACTCATGATACTATAGTTCATCATCGCACAGCAAGCCACCTCTTTTTATTTTTCCATTACAATCAGTGGAGTTTTATGACATTTTTGTATGAAGAACTGTTTAATAAAACATTTTGTAATGATTTCTAATATGAGTCATATTTGTTAATTATAGCACCCAGTTATTTCAGGGTACACATTGAATTGAAGGAGTTCTTTTCAAACTTCAATTCCCAATTTATTTATTGCAGACACTCAGAAGGCAGCCTTTCACATGGCAATTTATTGTTTTTTGTAATGCTGTGGTATATACATATCAGGATCTCCATACTTTCTGCTGAGGCTTGTGATGGTGATCATCACCCATTGTCCTTCGAGACAGATGGATGCCAACCACCAACAATATATGCAACAATTTGCTAGATTCTGGATCTAATGTTAATTGGTATGCAGATTCAAGCTATGACCAATATCTCGATATCTTAGGGTAGAGCGATGTGGCAGAGGAGGTGCGGCTGCTGCCTGCAGAAGTATCAAAAGGTGCCCGAAATACTGGATGTCTCTAGAGAGAGCAATGCCAGAGCTGCCCAGTTAAACGATGTTGCCTTAGGGAGAAGCCACTAGATGTTCTGACCACAGGTCACCTGGGCATTCATCTGAACAAAGGACACAAATGTGTTGGAGTCTTCCAGCCACTGGTTCTATGGAACTGGGGGACGATAGTACTTCACTTCCAGTTCCTGGCTGGTTGCTGTAAAAAACCACACCACGTTTCTATACAATGTATAAAGAACCCATTTTGGTCCAGCTGTACAAGATGGTGAGACTCCAA
The DNA here is from genome assembly GCF_030028105.1 of Mobula birostris. NCBI lineage: Eukaryota > Metazoa > Chordata > Chondrichthyes > Myliobatiformes > Myliobatidae > Mobula > Mobula birostris. The sequence goes on from NC_092376.1 coordinate 29,390,375, forward strand.
CATTGTGTGTAGATCTGGTTGCCTGGCGATAGGAAGGATGATTTTAAGCTGGAAGGGGGTGCAGTAAGGATGTTACTGAAACCGGAGGGCTTAAGTTCTAAGAAGAGACTGGACAGCTGGGGTCTTTTTCTCCACAACACAGGAGGCTCAGTGTGAACTTATAGAGATATATAAAATCATGGTGGGGTGAGTGCATAGAAAGGTTAATGATCATAGACTTCTTTTCCAGGTAGGGGAGTCCTTTCATCATTTTTAAACAAAGCTATAATTTTAGCAATAATCAAATCCATTGATGCCATGCAGTCAGGGGAGATTGAAAAATTGTTCTAGTTTCCCTTTAAATTTCACTCCAACGCTTCCTTTGCATTTTCTGACTTGGGGTCTCACATAAGCCTATCCGTTTCTGTGCTGCATTTGTCATAACTCATAACTTTGGGTCAGTGGTTAATTATCAATCAATTTTATAAGCACACAGATAATTCATGTTTGTGACACCATGGAGAATAAAGTATGGCTGCAGCACACTGTGATATCACGGACACTTTCCCTGAGTAGTCTGATGAGGCAGCAGGTCAATAACTGATCACCAGCCCTTTCTCCAGCCTCACAAATAGCTTCCAATTGCTGTTACTGCTGACACAGGCGGATTAGACAGAAAGATCATGTGACCATTCATCACTACACCAGAGCGGTGACATTTAGCACAATTCATTTCCATCAGCTTTCATTGCTGCACATTATTGATCAACAGAAATAAACTCCAAGGGAAGAGGAGATTATTATGAGTTATTCCTTGCCATCAAAATCAAATATTGTCTGTCACCTGAAAACTGCACATACTGCATTTAAGGTTCTCTTGTAGCTCTCTGACCTTCGCAAACACTGTCTTCAAACTGAAAAATATCAGCTCAAAGATTCAGTTTCCAGATCACCTTCTGCTGATGTTTGTAATAATTTCTCTGAATGAATGTCTTGACCAACAGTCCTGAAGAAGGGTTTCAGCCCGAAAGGCCAACTGTTTATTCATTTCCATAGATGCTACCCGGCCTGCTGAGTTCCTCCAGCATTTTGTGTGTGTTGCTTCAGATTTCCCACAATTACAGACTTTCTGATGATTGATAATTGATAATTGATTGTTCCTGCCTGGTGCTGATGAACTCCTGCAGCACAGAAAATAGAACAACAGTATGGGATGTGATCAGGCTCTTTCCCCACCTTGTTGATGCCAGTCTTACTAATGCCAACAGTAACCCTGTATATCCTTCCTGTTCACGTGTCTGTTTAAACATCTCTTAAATGTATCCACTTCCATCACTTCCCCTGGCAGCGTGCCCCAGGAGCTTTTAAGAGGTTCCAGTGAAGGGTCTCGGCCTGAAACATTGTCTGTTTATTCCCTTCTATAGGTGCTAACTGACCTGCTGAGTTCCTTGAGCATTTTGCGTGTGTTCCTCTAGATATATGATGTCTGTGAAATCTCTTCCAAGAGGCATCTTGGCTGAAAGGCAGAGGGTTCTGAGTTAAAATCACACTTCTAGTTGTGACATTTCCTCTATACTAGTGAAAATTGTTCAAGGGGAGGAAATGTTTTGATTACATCTACACCAGCTTCTGTTTCCACAATCCACTTCTGTTAACACATTGCCTCTGATTCAGCTATTTATCCACCCTTTATTTGGCTCTCATTTAAAGAGCACCGTGGTTTTGCTGTAAACTGCATGTTACGGCAGAAGAAATAGTCTCCTTATTGAGTGAGAAGTATTATCAGCAAACACCCTGGTGAGGTGAATTAGCCAAACATTGGATTGATTAAGTTAATATTTGTGCCATTTCAAGTATCAATGAAAACAGCCTAAGCTTGTCCAAACATTCTTATCTGTTGGAAAATCAGAGGGCACTGGGCTAAACAATGGACTGAAATTCCAGGAAGCTTTCCTGACTGGTGGAAGTGCTTAGAACAGGAGCCAGGCAATGAAGCAAAAGACATTTGTTGGAAGAGGGTGGCTAGCTAAGGATTAAAAAAAAGCTTGCTCCATTTGTAGGGGCAGTTGGTAGTACTGGATGGAATTTCACTCCACATGTTTATAGGAAGATATACTTACCTTGGAGGTGATGTATTGTAAAGCTCCTAGATTGATGGGATGATGAACACTGACTGGAGCTCAGAAGAATGTGATGTCACCTCATTGAAACAAATTGGGTTTTGAGAGTGGCTGGTCGTGTAGATACTGAGGAGCCAACTCTTAATACTGGTGAGTTGAGAAGTAGGTGCCAGGGGAAAGGTGTCAGAAGTTGATGACAATGTACTGGTTTCCTGCTGCACCGATTGTTCATGTGAACTCCTTCAAAGTTTAAAGTTCAAAGTTCAAAGTAAATTTTTATCAAAGTACCTGTATGTCACCATATACAACCCTGAAATTCATTTTGTTGTGCGTGTACTCTACTCAATAAATCTATAGAATAGTAACCACTACAGAATCAGTGAAAGACTGCACCAACTTGGGGTTTCAACCAGCGTGCAAAAGACAACAAACTGTTCAAATATAAAAATAAAAAATTATAATAATAAACAAATAAGCAATAAATATTGAGAACATGAGATGAAAGAGACCTTGAAAGTGAGTCTATTGTTTGATGGAACGTTTCAATGATGGGGCAAGTGAAGTTGGGTGAAGTTATCCTCTTTGGTTCAAGAGCCTGATGGCTGAGGGGTAATAACTGTTCCTGAACCTGGTGGTGTGGGTCCTGAGGCTCCTGTTCCTTCTTCTTAATGGCAGCAGGGAGCAGAGAGCAAGTCCTCGGTGGTGGGAGCAATACTGCACTGATAAAAACACTGAGTAAATAGTCAAGGTTTTGGAGTGGTGTTTGAGACTTGTAATTCATGGAGAGGAGTGCCAGGTGACAGTGTAATTTTGAGTTGAACTTAGAGAGATCTCTGCGGACAAAACCAGGCTAAGTGAATGGGTAAGAACATGGACTATAATATGGAAAAGTGTGAAATGTCCACTTTGGTAGAAAGGTGGAGTATCCTTTAGATGGCAAACGATTGAAAGGTGTTGGGATTCAGAGAGACTTGGATGTCCTTGAAATATTGGAAGTCTAATTACAGGGACAGCGGGGAGAAAGATGGTCTCTATTGCGAGAGGTTTTGAATGTGCAAGTGCAGGTACTTGCTCGAGTTGTGTATCAATGATGGGACCATATAGGTTTGTGTTCTCTGCAAAGGAAGGATATATTGCAATTGATGGAGGGCAGTGAAGGTTCACCAGATTAATTCCTAGGTTGGCTGGTTTGTGATGTGACAGATGATTAAAAAGATTTATGGGCAATCTGAGGGGGAGCTTCATTCAGAGGGCGGTGCTAGTGTGGAAAGAGCTGCCAGCGAGTTTAATTGTGACATTTAGTCAAGGTCAAAGTAAATTTATTATCAAAGCAAGTATGAAGTCAGAAAATATTAATTACCCTGAGATTCATTTTCTTGCAGGCATTCACAGTAGAGCAAAGAAATCAAGACGGACAAGCAAGCAATGTGCAAAAGAAGGTACATTGTGCAAATACAAACAAAACAAATATTGATAATAAAATAAATAAATAGATAAATTACATTGAAAATGAGCTGTAGAGAAGTTTGGGTGGCAACACGGATGAGAGGGGTATGAGTGGGCAATGATCTGGGTGGAGTTAGATAGGACTAGGCCAGGGGTTCCCAAACTGGGGTCCATGGACCCCTTGCTTAATGGGGTCCATGGCTTATAAAAGGTTGGGAACCTATCAACTAGGCAGAAGACAAGGCTGGCATGAACCAGATGGGCTGAAGGACCCATTTCTGTGTTGTAGTGCTCAATGACCATAACTATGCCAATAATTCCTAGAGTTTAGAAGGACGAAAGGTGATCTGATTGAAACATTCATCATTCTTAAGCGGCTGAGTTAATGTTTTTCTTGGCTGGGGGGGTGGGGATAAGGCATCAACCATTTGGGACAGGGATAAGGATAAATTTCTTCACCTAGTGAGTGGTGATTATTTGGAATCCTTGACTCAAGGAAGATATAGATATGAAGGGAATTATGAGAAAGTGGCACTGATGTAAAATATCAGCTACAATATTATTGAATGATGAAGCTGTCACAAATGTAACAATGGCTGCCTTCTGCTTCCAGTTCCTTTGTCCTCTGAGTGAAGGCTATAACCATCACCCAGGGTGAGGAGGGAGAGAAGAGACTGACTGTCCATTGCAGAAACCATCCAACATATCATCTCATCTATTTCAAAAGGTGGATTTTACAACAGGAGAAAGATCTGCCATTCAGACATAGAGATTGAAAAGATGTCCAATCTATATTAAAGTGTTAGGCTCTTGTTATTTCGATATACAGAGGAAGATAACAGTGCCTCTAATGAGATTAACTCAGTTGTAGATTTTTTAAATGTGCTCTGTTGAATAAGAAGCTTAATTCTGAGTGTGATGAAGTATTTCCACCCATTAAAGATGAGAAGAATTATGTGGGAGTAAGTTGGAGCTCAGCAGTGTGATTCATAAAGTCACACATTATGAAAAAGGTGCTGAAGTCCAACTCACCCATGCTGACCAAGTTGTCTAACTGAGTTAATGCACTTGCTAGCATTTGGCTCGTATCTCTCCTAACCTTTTCAATCTATGTCCCTGTCCGAATTCCTTTTCAATGTGGTAATTAGCAGCTCATTCCATGTAGAATGTTAAATCACCCCTCTTTCTTCCGACTGAGCTCAGCGAAGTTCCCAACGTAGCTATCGATAGAGTTTTAATCCACTCTTACATTCAGCTGCCACTGAATGAACTAGGTCTCACCAGTCCATACTGCAGATGGACATTGTCTGCAACAGCCCAAGTTTCCCACCAAGCTGAGATGGTGGAGCTAGAAGGCTACACAGATATAACAAGCTGTTCCAGGAATTTAATGTACTGGAAAACATCATGTTCCCTGATCTGTCAGTGGATTTGCTAGAACAGTTCAGAAGGAATTGAATCACACCTGCTTAGCCTGTCATGCCTTACATGCATCCTCACTGCAATTATACATTTTGGTTCATAGCTTGCAATCTTGGCAAACTTTTGTACAGTATGACTTTGTTTAGTATAACCTCTGGAAGCAAAATGATGGTTTAACCTTAAACAGAATTTCAGAAAGTAGTCTAACAACTAGCACTTTTACTTAGAAGAAACGGCTCTGTGGAGATTCTGAATATCGCTTGGATAATTTTAATGTTGTGAACATCCAGCACTTCATTGTCATAGTGAATAGTTATCCATTCACAGCCAGTCAACAGAGCATTACAAATAGATATGCACCTGTTGGGAAATGTAATCAGTTCAGTAGGTGAGAGGAATGTTGTTTGAAATCTCTTGAACACAATCAGAAAACAATATTTAAATCCTGACTTTAGTCCTTCTTTCCCTTGGCAATTAACTTTTTAGTTGACAATTAACGATGTGGGATGATTCTGGATTGAAAGCTTAATGAGGACTGTCTGCTGATGGTGTGGTGGGGTAAGGTGTGAAGATTGTTATGAAAACTAAACTATCTTCATCCAATGACAAATGAATGTCAGAGAGTCATAAAATCATACAGCGTGGAAGCATACCATCGACCCAATGAGTCCTTGCTGACCACCAAACATTCACTTACTCTCATCCTGTATCAAACCCTTTCATATGCCTTTCCCTCATAACCCTTGACCCTTCATTAATCAAGAAACTATCAATCTCTGCCTTAAATTCACCCAGTGACTTGGCCTCCACTGCTCTCTGTGGGAACAAATTCACCCTCCAGATGAGGAAATTTCACCTCATCTCAATTTACATAGAAACATAGAAAATAGGTGCAGGAGTAGGCCATTCAGCCCTTCAAGCCTGCACCGCCATTCAGTATGATCATGGCTGATCAACTCAGAACCCTGTACCTGCCTTCTCTCCATACTCCCTGATCCCTTTAGCCACAAGGGTCTCCCTCTTAAATATAGCCAATGAACTGGCCTCAACTGTTTCCTGTGGCAGAGAATTCCACAGATTCACCACTCTCTGTGTGAAGAAGTTCTTCTTCATTTTGGTCCTAAAAGGCTTCCCCTTTATCCTCAAAATGTGACCCCTCGTTCTGGACTTGCCCAACATCGGGAACAATCTTCCTGCATCTAGCCTGTCCAATCCCTTTAGAATTTTATACGTTTCAATAAGCTCCCCCCTCAATCTTCTAAATTCCAGCGAGTATAAACCGAGTCGATCCAGTCTTTCATCATATGAAAGTCCTGCCATCCCAGGAATCAATCTGGTGAACCTTCTTTGTACTCCCTCTATGGCAAGATTAGGGTCTTGCCTCAGATTAGGGGACCAAAACTGCACAAAGTGCTCCAGGTGTGGTCTCACCAACGCCTTGTACAACTGCAGTAGTACCTCCCTGCTCCTGTACCCGACTCCTCTTGCTATGAATGCCAGCATACCATTCGCCTTTTTCACCGCCTGCTGTACCTGCATGCCCACTTTCAATGACTGGTGTATAATGACACCCAGGTCTCGTTGCACCTCCCCTTTTCCTAATCAGCCACCATTCAGATAATAATCTGTTTTCCTGTTTTTGCCACCAAAGTGGATAACCTCACATTTATCCACATTAAATTGCATCTGCCAAGAATTTGCCCACTCACCTAACCTATCCAAGTCACCCTGCACCCTCTTAGCATCCTCTTCACAGCTAACACTCCCGCCCAGCTTTGTGTCATCCGCAAACTTGGAGATGCTGCATTTAATTCCCTCGTCTAAGTCATTAATATATATTGTAAACAACTGGGGTCCCAGCACTGAGCCTTGCGGTACCTCACTAGTCACTGCCTGCCATTCTGAAAAGGTCCCGTTTATTCCCACTCTTTGCTTCCTGTCTGCCAACCAATTCTCTATCCACATCAATACCATACCCCCAATACCGTGTGCTTTAAGTTTGCACACTAACCTCCTGTGTGGGACCTTGTCAAAAGCCTTTTGAAAATCCAAATATACCACATCCACTGGTTCTCCCCTATCCACTCTACGAGTTACATCCTCAAAAAATTCTATGAGACTCGTCAGACATGATTTTCCTTTCACAAATCCATGCTGACTTTGTCCTATGATTTCACCGCTTTCCAAATGTGCTGTTATCACATCTTTGATTACTGACTCTAGCATTTTCCCCACCACTGATGTCAGGCTAACCGGTCTATAATTTCCCGGTATCTCTCTCCCTCCTTTTTTAAAAAGCGGGGTTACACTATCCACCCTCCAATCCTCAGGAACTAGTCCAGAATCTAAAGTGTTTTGAAAAATTATCACTAATGCATCCATTATTTCTTGGGCTACTTCCTTAAGCACTCTGGGATGCAGACCATCTGGCCCTGGGGATTTATCTGCCCTTAATCCCTTCAATTTACCTAACACCACTTCCTACTAACATGTATTTCCCTCAGTTCCTCCATCTCACTAGACCCTCGGTCCCCTACTATTTCTGGAAAATTATTTATGTCCTCCTTAATGAAGACAGAACCAAAGTAGTTATTCAATTGGTCTGCCATGTCCTTGTTCCCCATGATCGATTCACCTGTTTCTGACTGTAAAGGACCTACATTTGTCTTAACCAATCTTTTTCTTTTCACATATCTATAAAAGCTTTTACAGTCAGTTTTTATGTTCCCTGCCAGTTTTCTCTCATAATCTTTTTTCCCTTTCCTAATTAAGCCCTTTGTCCTCCTCTGCTGAACTCTGAATTTCTCCCAGTCTTCAGGTGAGCCACTTTTCTGGCTAATTTGTATGTTTCTTCTTTGGAATTGATACTATCCCTAATTTCCCTTGTCAGCCACGGGTGCACTACCTTCCCTGGTTTATTCTTTTGCCAAACTGGGATGAACAATTGTAGTTCATCCATGCGATCTTTAAATGCTTGCCATTGCATATCCACTGTCAACCCTTTAAGTATCATTTGCCAGTCTATCTTAGCTAATTCACGTCTCATACCTTCAAAGGAACATCCTTTTATTTTTTGTTTGAAAGGGACATCGTTTATTCTGAACGTGGCAGAGGCTGCAGCCTGCACCGTGGGTATGCACATCAATGCTCACGACCTTCTCCAGATGCACAGTGGGGAGCATTCGAACACGGTGCGTCACCGTGTGGTACGGAGACTGCACTGTGGTGGACAGCAGGGCTCCGCAACGAGTGGTTCAAACTGCCCATCACATCAATGGCTTCAGCCTACCTACCATCAAGGGCATACTGTATGTACAGAAAGGTGCCAGAGTAAGGCCAGCAAGATCATGAAGGAGCCCACCCAACCTGCTCTGTTTGTCCGACTCACATCGGGGAAGAGGCTAGACCAGGACGACTAAGCAGTTACTTCCCCCAAGTAGTCTGGCTGACCAGCACCTCCACCCATTAACCGACCTCACCACTACATACACATCATCTGACGTCACTTTATGTACGTACAATCAGTCTATGGACAGGTAACTGTTAATTGTACATTGTGTTATAAAAGATTGCTTTTATACTTATATTTATTGTGTTTTAGTTTGTGTTTCTTATTGCGTACTTAATGCTTATTGTGTCTTTTTATGCTGCATTTAATGGATCCAATCAGGAGTAACAATCATTTTACCCTTTTTTACACTCATGTACTGAAGAGTGACAATGAACAATCTTGAATCTTGAATGGTGCTTGGATCAAGTATCTGTAACCCGCAGGGGTATGGATCAAGTGTTGGTCAAGGTGGTAGCATGTTAATGGGCTCTTTTATTGGGCCAGCATGGAAGCCATGGGCTGAATGGTCTCCTGTGCCATAAGGACTCTGAACAGAGGATCTACCGGTTAATGGTTCTGGAAATCTGATCTCTGATTTTGAAAGGAAACACATCAGGAAATTCAGAAAAAAATGCACAAAAACTATGAACACCCGATCCTGGTGTTGGCTGACTTTTGAGGGTATGATCCGGGCAATGGGTAAGCTTACGGGGACTGAGCACGTTGTTGGGTGGGTCCTGGGACTCAGCCCAGTATTAGGGGCATTCTGTGGACTCAGAATTGTGAAAGGGTCATCAAATACTATAAATGCTATGGTACAGGAGACCATTCGGCCCATGGCATCCATGTTGGCTCAATAAAAGACCTAATCAACATCAGATGAGTCCAGTGCCTGTTGAATGAAGGAACATCAGCACCCTTCCCCAAGTGGCTACTCACTATGGGTTAGTGCCTCGAAAGGCATGTGGCACGCAGTTGACTCAACTATACTCAGTGAGGAAGAAAGCATCCAAATTCGGCCCATCAATTTAATCACAGCATAATAGGCCATTCTGCCCATCAGATCTACAAACGTATGTTGGCTTTCAGAGCAATCGCATCCATCCAATTTTCCTACTTACTCCCCTCACACATGCTCCCCCAATTCTTCCACCCACCAGCACCACAAGCAAGTCACGGGGCCAATAATCCCATCAGGCAGTTTGTCTTTGGGACACTGGAGGAAACTAGGGCACACAGGGGAACTCGTGGTCACAGAGAGAAGGTGGAAGCAACACGCAATTGATACCGGAAGTCAGGATCAGATCTAGCCACTGGTGATTTCAAAAAACAGGGGCGCCAAGACTAGCTTGCAGGTTGAGTCAGTGGTAAGGAAGGCAAATGCAATGCTAGCATTTGTTTCAAGAGCACAAAAGCATAAAAGCAAGGATGTAATACTGAGGCTTTGTAAGGCATTGGTCAGATTGCACTTGGAATATTTTGAGCAGTTTTGGGCCCCTTAGCTAAGAAGGGAGATGTTAATACTGGACAGGGTTCACCGGAGGTTTATGAAAATGATTTTGGGAATTAAAAGGTTAACATATGAGGAGTATTTGACATATCTGGGTCTATACCCACTGGAATTTAGAAGAATGAGGGGGATCTCATTAAAACTTACTGAATATTGAAAGGCCTCGAGGGAGTGGACATGGAGGGGGTGCTTCCAACAGTGGGAGAGTCTAGGACCAGAGGGCAAAGCCTCTGAATAAAAGGATGTCCCTTTAGAGATAATGAAGAATTTCTTTAGGCAATGGGAGGTGGATCTATGGAATTCATTGCCACAGAGGATTGTGGATGCCAAGTTATTGTGTGTATTTGAAGTGGAGGTTGATAGGTACTTACTTAGTAAGAATGTCAAAGGTTATGGGGAGAAGGTAGCGGAATGGGGATGAGAGGGAAAATAAATCAGCCACGATTGAATGTCAGAGCAGACTCAATGGGCCGAATAGCCTATTTCTCATCCTTTGTCTTATGGAGATACAAGGCAGCAGTACTACCTCCTGCACCATGGGGTCACCTGTTAACCTTGCCCTTGAGATTTGGGAGGAAACAGGACATCATAGGAGAAACCCATAGAGTCAGAGGGAGAACAGACAATTCCACACAGAGAACACCAAATATCAGGAGCTTTAAAGGAATTTAACATCTCTGTATTATTATTGCTGAATTATCACACAGATGGTCTTATGTGTTCATAATTCAGGAAAGGAGAGATCCTTTACTGAATTATGGCCAGTCCAGTCTGAAAAAATCACTAAGCAATTACCATCAACAAATCACTTTCCAATTGCAGAGGAAACAACACACTGGACCATTGCTACACCACCATCACGAATGCCTATCGTGCTATTCCACGCCCTCACTTCGAGAAGTCTGATCACCAGGTTGTACTTCTACTCCCTGAGTATAGGCAGAGACTGAAGACTGCAGCACCAGCAGTGAGGACCTGGTAAGGCTCTGAAAACCTGTGCCAACCAACTGGCGGGAGTACTCAAGGATATTTTCAATCTCACTGCTACAGGTGGAAGTTCCCACTTGCTTCAAAAAGGCAACAATTATGCCAGTGCCTAAGAAGAATAATGTGAGTTGCCTTAATGACTATCGCTCGGTAGCACTCACATCGACAGTGATGAAATGCTTTGAGATTTGGTCATGACTAGACTGAACTCCTGCCTCAGCAAGGACCTGGACCCATTGCAATTTGTCTATTCACCACAATAGGTCAATGGCAGATGCAATTTCAATGGCTCTCCACACGGCTTTAGACCACCTGGACAACACAAACACCTATGTCAGAATGCTGTTCATCGACTATAGCTCAGCATTTAATACCCACAATCATTCCCACAATCCTGATTGAGAAGTTGCAGAACCTGGGCCTTTGTACCTCCCTCTGCAATTGGATCTTTGACATCCTAAATGGAAGACCGCAATCTCTGTGGATTGGTGATAACCTATCCTCCTCGCTGACGATCAACACTGGCGCACCTCAGGGGTGCGTGCTTAGCCCACTGTTCTACTCTCTCTGCACCCATGACTGTGTGGCTAGGCATAGCTCAAATACCATCTATAAATTTGCTGACGATACAACCATTGTTGGTAGAATCACAGGTGGTGACAAGAGGACGTACAGGAGTGAGATATGCCAACCAGTGGAATGGTGTCACAGCAACAACCTGGCACTCAACGTCAATCAGACGAAAGAGCTGATTGTGGACTTCAGGAAGGGTAAGACAAAGGAACACACACCAATCCTCGTAGAGGGATCAGAAGTGGAGAAAGTAAGCAGTTTCAAGTTCCTGGGTGTCAAGATCTCTGAGTATCTATCCTGGTCCCAACATATCAATGCATTTATAAAGAAGACAAGGCAGCAGCTATACTTCATTAGGAGTTTGAAGAGATTTGGTATGTCAACAAATACACTCAAAAGCTTCTATGGTTGTACTGTGGAGAGCATTCTGCCAGGTTGCATCACTGTCTGGTATGGAGGGGCTACTGCGCAGGACGGAAGGAAGCTGCAGAGGGTTGTAAATTTAGTCAGCTCCATCTTGGGTACTAGCCTACAAATTACCCAGGACATCTCTAGGGAGCAGCGTCTCAGAAAGGCAGCGTCCATTATTAAGGACCCCAGCACCCAGGACATGCCCTTTTCTCACTGTTACCATCAGGTAGGAGGTACAGAAGCCTGAAGGCACACACTCAGCGATTCAGGAACAGCTTCTTCCCCTCTGCCATCTGATTCCTGAATGGACATTGAACCCTTGGACACTACCTCACTTTTTTAGTATATATTATTTCTGTTTTATGCATGATTTTTAATCTATTCTGTATACGTATACTGTAATATACTTATTAATTTATTACTATTTTATTTTGTTTTTTCTTCTTTATTATGTATTGCATTGAACTGCTGCTGCTAAGTTAACAAATTTTACATCACATGCCGGTGATAATAAACCTGATTCGGATTCTGAGTTAATGCCCCACCAATGAATGTGATGCATGTAGACACGTGTAACAGTTTTAGTTTAGGTTAGGGGGCCACGAACTGTGTTGATTTGTCCTGGTGGGTAAGGAGTGCAGTTGATCTTCTGGCAGTGAACGAAATCACCACTCGTTGTAAGCTGAAGGTCAGTCAATTGGTGGCTGGCAGACAGGGAAAATTCCTCTCCTGTTAATGCTTTGAAATCCCAGCAGGTGGCAGTGTTTCCTGACATTTCTGCAAACTGATTGATGGTGCCGCACCTCCACCAGAAAATACTGTGATCGAATGGAAACGCTTTAGTTTGAAGAGAGATGTTGTTACTCTGACTGTTATTTTCTGTTTATTAACTCTAACTAATTCTGTTTTCAGTTTGTCAATCCGTGACCAGACCTAATGGTTGTTTCATTTATAACGGTGGAGAAAGAATCTAAACAATTCAAGTCGCTGTTGAATTTACAATTTTTCTTTGAGAAAACATTTCGCTTGTTCCATCAGTTGAATTGTTCCACATAGAACAAACACATACGGAATGAATTGTGACTGGGAAGGGGCACAGGTGGGAAGGGATTTGGGCTAGAAGAGCCCTGTGGGGAGCACAAGGAATAGGATTGACCAGATGGGCCGAATGGCTTTTTCCTCAGTTAAAATATTGTGTTATGCTGATGATTAATAAACAGATTGATTTATTGCTCATCATACCTACAGCTTGTTGCACTTACCTAACTCCTTAAGGTGCACTTCTGATTGTTGATGGAGAATTTTCTGCACCTTCCTGTACCTGTAACAGCAGACAGCTTCTTCTCCTAAGTATCCTGACTCATGCTGCTGGAAAACAAACCCTCTAGAAAGAGGGAAACATGAGACAAGGAGGGGTTTACAACAGAATCAATGGCACACTAATTATCCTGATGGTTGAGAGAGTAAATGCAACACACAGAATGAAACTGAGCAGCAAGGTCAAGTTAAAATTAATGATTAGCTTTAGTTGTCACATGTACAGTACTGTGCAGAAGTCGTAGGCATGCATACAGTATATAGCTAGGGTGCCCAAGACTTTAGCATGGTACTGTAGTAATTTTATGTAATGCACTGTACTGCTGCCACAAATAAAAGAACAGATTTCCTAACATATGTGAGTGGTGATAAATCTGATTCTGATATGGGTCTCTGTAGTGGACTGAGAGTGGGAAGGGGGCAGGGAGAGGAGGATCATGGTTGGGAGAAGGGAAAGGGAGAGGAGAGCACCAGAGAGACATTCTGTGATGATCTATTAACCGGCTGTTTGGAACCAAATGACCTTGCCTGGTGTCTCAGGGCTGGGTGTGTCTGCACCCATGCCACCCCGATCACTGACACTCCTTCTCTGCCCCCTGTCCCAATCTCTTCCTTTGGTGCTCCACCCTCGCCATTCCCAATATCTTTTTCTTCTGTCAGATTTACAAACTCACTCCCTGCTTCACGTTGACAAATACAGTGCTTTGCAAAAGTCTTAGGCACCCTAGCTTGCTCTCTCTATTCTCTGTCTCTCTCTGTCTGTCTGTCTCTCTCTGTCTGTCTGTCTCTCTCTCTCTCTCTCTCTCTCTCTCTCTATATATATATATATATATATACACACCTAAATCGTTTGCAAAGTACCATACATCAAAACAATAAACATAAAGAGAAATGTATTGTCTGCTGAAAATCAAACCAGGGAGGAGTTGAGGATTAAATCAGCAGCCTGCAAGTGGCACCACGCTCCAGCACCAATGTAGTATGCCCACATCGTACTAATCCTAACCCTAAACCGAACTGTAGGTCTGTGGAATGTGGGAGGAAATTGGAGCACCCAGAAGCAACCCACGTGGTCACAGAGAATGTGCAGACAGTTGGACATTGAACCCCGATCAGGGTGCACTGGCGCTGTAGAGCCATTGTGCCAACCTACCCTTTCACCCTCGGATATTGCTTACCTCGCTGGGCAGAAAGCCGCCTGGAGTCTGAAAGCAGAAGCACATTTTTATCTATTAATGACATTGAAGGGGCCATCCTGACTCCCAGGAGACCAATCCCATCTGATCTATTCCCTTTCCTTATTTTTTTCTACCCCTGCAACGTTTTCCCTTCAAAAATGTCTGTCCGCTCCTTTTCAGCCTGCAACTAGGGGTAACTTACCACAGCTAATTAACTTGGCAGCACATCTTTGTGATGGGGGAGGAAATCTGAGCACCCTGAAGAAACCAAAGAGGACACAGGGAGAACATGCAAACTCCACACAGACAGCACTGATTGAACTCAGGTCCCTGGAACTGCGAGACAGTATCTCTCAATACACACAAAAAATGCTGGTGAACGCAGCAGGCCAGGCAGCATCTCTAGGAAGAAGTACGGTCGACGTTTCAGGCCAAGACCCTTCGTCAGGTCTAACTGAAAGAAGGGCTAGTAAGAGATTTGAAAGTGGGAGGGGGAGGGGGAGATCTGAAATGATAGGAGAAGACAGGAGGGGGAGGGATGGAGCCAAGAGCTGGAAAGTTGATCAGCAAAAGGGATACGAGGCTGGAGAAGGGAGAGGATCATGGGACAGGAAGCCGGGGGAGAAAGAGAAGGGGGGAGGAGAGCCTGGAGGATGGAGAGCAGGCAAGGAGTTATAGTGAGAGGGACAGAGGGAGATAAAAGAGAGAGAGAGAAAAAAGGAGGAAAAAATAAAAATATATATAAAAGATATTAAATAAACAAATAAGTAATGGGGTGTGAAGGGAAGGAGGGGCATTAACGGAAGTTAGAGAAGTCAATATTCATGCCATCAGGTTGGAGGCTGCCCAGACGGAATATAAGGTGTTGTTCCTCCAACCTGAGTGTGACTTCATCTTTACAGTAGAGGAGGCCGTGGATAGACATGTCAGAATGGGAATGGGACATAGAATTAAAACGTGTGGCCACTGGGAGATCCTGCTTTCTCTGGTGGACAGAGCATAGGTGTTCAGCAAAGTGGTCTCCCAGTCTGCGTCGGGTCTCGCCAATATATAGAAGGCCACATCGGGAGCACCGGACACAGTATATCACACCAGCCGACTCACAGGTGAAGTGTCGCCTCACCTGGAAGGACTGTCTGGGGCCCTGAATGGTAGTGAGGGAGGAAGTGTAAGGGCACGTGTAGCACTTGTTCCGCTTACAAGGATAAGTGCCAGGAGGGAGATCGATGGGAAGGGATGGGGGGGGACGAATGGACAAGGGAGTCGCATAGGGAGCGATCCCTGCGGAAAGTGGGGGGGGGGGGGCGAGGGAAAGATGTGCTTAGTGGTGGGATCCCTTTAGAGGTGGTGGGAGTTACAGAAAATTATATGTTGGACCCGAGGCTGGTGGTGTGGTAGGTTAGGACAAGGGGAACCCTATTCCTAGTGGGGTAGTGGGAGGATGGGGTGAGAGCAGATGTGCTTGAAATGGGAAAGATGCGTTTGAGAGCAGAGTTGATGGTGGAGGAAGGGAAGCCTCTTTCTTTAAAAGAGGAAGACATCTCCTTCGTCCTGGAATGAAAAGCCTCATCCTG
The DNA here is from genome assembly GCF_030028105.1 of Mobula birostris. Taxonomy (NCBI): domain Eukaryota; kingdom Metazoa; phylum Chordata; class Chondrichthyes; order Myliobatiformes; family Myliobatidae; genus Mobula; species Mobula birostris. The sequence continues at coordinate 29,406,223 of NC_092376.1, forward strand.
AGAACAGATGCGGCGAAGACGGAGGAATTGCGAGAAGGGGATGGCATTTTTTCAAGAGACGGGGTGGGAAGAGGAATAGTCCAGGTAGCTGTGAGAGTCCATAGGCTTATAATAGACATCAGTAGATAAGCTGTCTTCAGAGCTAGAGACAGACAGATCAAGAAAGGGGAGGGAGATGGACCAGGTAAACTTGAGGGCAGGGTGAAAGTTGGAGGCAAAGTTAATGAAGTCAATGAGCTCAGCATGCGTGCAGGAAGCAGAGCCAAAGCAGTCATCGATGTAGTGAAGGAAAAGTAGCGGACAGATACCAGTATAGGCTTGGAACATGGATTGTTCCACAAAGGCTACGAAAAGGCAGGTATAGCTGGGGCCCATACGGGTGCCCAAGGCTACACCTTTAGTTTGGAGGAAGTGGGAGGAACCAAAGGAGAAATTATTAAGAGTAAGGACTAATTCCGCTAGACGGAGCAGAGTGGTGGTAGAGGGGAACTGGTTAGGTCTGGAATCCAAAAAGAAGCGGAGAGCTTTGAGACCTTCCTGATGGGGGATGGAAGTATATAGGGACTGGAAATCCATGGTGAAAATAAAGCGGTGGGTCCAGGGAACTTGAAATCATTGAAAAGATTTGGAGTGTGAGAAGTGTCACGAACATAGGTGGGAAGGGATTAAACAAGGGGGGATAAAACAGTGTCGAGGTATGCAGAAATGAGTTCGGTGGGGCAGGAGCAATCTGAGACAATGGGTCTACCTGAACAGGCAGGTTTGTGGATCTTGGGTAGGAGGTAGAAATGGAAAGTGCAGGGTGTGGGAACTATGAGGTTGGTGGCAGTGGATGGGAGATCCCCTGAGCGGATAAAGTCGGTGATAGTGTGGGAGACAATGGCCTGGTGCTCCTTAGTGGAGTCATGATTGAGGGGTAAATAAGAGGAGGTATCTGCAAGTTGACACTGTGCCTCGGCAAGGTAGAAGTCAGTACACCAGACAACAACGGTGCCCCCCTTATTGGCGGGTTCTATACTAAGGTTAGGATTGGTGCGGAGGGAGTGGAGAGCAGAGCGTTCGGAAGGAGTGAGGCTGGAATTGGAACAAGGTGTGGTGAAGGTGTGATCCACGGTCTCCTCTACTGTCTAGATGAAGCCACACTCAGGTTGGAGGAACAAAACCTTATATTCTGTCTGGGTAGCTTCCAACCTGATGGCATGAACATTGACTTCTCTAACTTCCATTAATGCCCCTCCTCCCCTTCACATCCCATCCCTTATTTGTTTATTTATTTATATATATATATATATTTTTTTTCCCTCCTTTTTTTCTCTCTCTTTTGTCTCCCTCTGTCCCTCTCACTATAACTCCTTGCCTGCTCGTCACCCTCTGGGCTCCCCTCTCCCCTTCTCTTTCTCCCCAGGCTTCCCGTCCCATGATCCTCTCCCTTCTCCAGCCTGTTATCCCTTTTGCCAATCACCTGTCCAGCTCTTGGCTCCATCCCTCCTCCTCCTGTCTTCTCCTATCATTTTGGATCTCCCCCTCCCCCTCCCACTTTCAAATCTCTTACTAACTCTTCCTTCAGTTAGTCCTGACGAAGGGCTCCGGCCCGAAACGTCGACTGTACCTCTTCCTAGGGATGCTGCCTGGCCTGCTGCGTTCACCAGCATTTTTTGTGTGTGTTGCTTGAATTTCCAGCATCTGCAGATTTCCTCGTGTCTGCGTTTTTAAAGGCCGTATCTCTCAACTGCTAAACCACAATGCTGTCCAAAGTCCCAGTCTGAAAACCTGAAGGTCATTCCAGAGAAGTCAATAACACATGTCCAGTATTCCTACTGAATTACGTAAACTTCAAACAATCTGCTGGAAAAATTCAATTGGTCAAACAGCGGCTGTGGGGGGGCGGAAAAATTGTTGACTTTTCGGGTCAAAACCCTGCCTCAGTACTTTATCCTGCATGCGGAACAACGTGAGTAGATTAGCAGATAGTGTAAATGCACACACAGTCTTTTTCCCTGGGGAAAGAGTCACAAAAACTAGAAGGTGCAGATTTAGATAGATGGATAGAAACTTTATTGATCCCAAAAGAAATTACAGTGTCACAGTAGCATTACAAATGCACAGATATACAAATATACAAATATTAGAAGAGAAGAAATAAAGAATAAAAAATAAGTTATCTCAAACAGTCTTACAGGAGGGGGTCATCACTTCCCTGGCTATAGGCTGTCTCATTATAGAGCCGAATGGCCAAGGGTAAGAATGACCTCATATAACGCTCTTTGGAACAGTGCAATTGTCTTAGACTGTTACTAAAGGTGCTTCTCTGTCCAAGGTGGCATGCAGCGGGTGAGAACCATTGTCCAGAATTGCTAGGATTTTCATAGGGTACTTTGATCTACCACAGCCTCTGTGTGTCCAGTTTGACTCCTATGACAGAGCCAGCCTTTCTAATCAGTTTATTGAACTTGTTGGCATCACCCGTGTTGATGCCATGGCCCCAGCACACCACTGGAAGATTGTTTTGGTGACAACAGACTGGTAGAACATGTGAAGGAGAGGCCTGCATACTCCAAAGGACCTCAGTCTCCTCAGGAAGTAGAGATGATTTTGGTCCTTCTTGTACACAGCCTCTGTGTTGCTGCTCCACTCAAGTCTGTCATCCAGGTGCACCCCCAGGTACTTGTAGATCCTCACCACATCCGGGTCCTCACCATCAATAGTAACAGGGAGCAGTGCAGGGTTGTGGGATGGGAGGACTTAACAGTCACCTAAGGGGCAACGTCTTCACCCAGAGGGTGGTGTGTGTATGGAACAAGTTGCCAGTGGAAGGTGCAATAACAACATTTAAAAAAGTACGTGGATGGAACATGGATAGGAAGGTTTAAGATATGGACCAAACACGGGCAAATGGGACTGTCACAGATCTGTATCCGAATTGGCCTGAATAGCTTGCTCCTGTGCTGTGTAGCTCAATGACTGTTTGACTCTACTTGACAGCCTATTGCTGAGGGAGGAAGGGTGAGAGGAGTTTGTGTTGAAGCGTCCAACAAAATACTTCTCAATTATGATTGAATCTATAAGTGCGTAGATCGAGTGGGCAGCCAGGGACCTTTTCCCCAGGGCAGAAATGTCTATTTTAAGGTGATTGAAAGAAGGTATGGAGGGATGTTGGAGGGATTTTACACATAGAGTGGTGAGTGTGTGGATCATGTTGCCAGGAGTGATGGTAGAGGTAGAAATATTCGGGATATTTAAGAGACTCTTTAATAGACACATATCTGATAGAAAAATGGATGACTATGTGGGAGGAAAAGGTTAGAATGATAAGTTAAAAGGTTAGTAGGTTAAAGGGTAGGTTGACTACAAGTACCTTAGGTCAAGAATGATGAGTTCGGAGAAGGACATAAAGATACGGAAGGCGCTGGTGTGGAGGGCTATGAACGACATGAAGGAAATCTGGGTCAAACCTGACCAGAGGGCTTAAAAAGAGGAATTTCATAACAGTCATAGAGTCCATTCTCACGTACAGATACGAGACGTGGACACTCACTAAGACGATGCGAAAGTCTGTAGATGGTTGCTATACACGAATGCTCCGGATGGCTCCTGACGTGAGTTGGCAACAGCACATGATGAACATCGAGCTCTATAACAACCTACTGATGCTCACCACTAAAATCAAGGCGAGAAGACTGCAACTAGCAGGGCACTGTCTACACCACCCTGAGCTACCTGCCAGCCTAGTCATCATACGGGAGCCCAAGCACGGGAGGATGAACCCTGGGCGCCCTCCCAAGACTATGGTCAACACGCTCCTAGAAGATAGCGGCACGGCTAATGTAGATGAACTGAACACACTGATGAGGGAGAGGGAGAAATAGAGAGTCTGTCATCGTGCCTGACGCCGGCCCCCTAGGCCTGAGTCAACGTAGTAGTAGTAGTAGGTTAAAGGGTTGGCACAACATAATGGGCTGAAGGGCCTGTACTGTACTGTATTGTTCTATGTAATCAAAGAAATGGTTTTGAAGTGAATCATTGTATCAAAGGATCATCCATGGGTGCAGGGAAATATGTCCCAAAAATGAGAATTGATTAGTACAACACACACAGAACGCTGGAGGAACTCAGCAGGCCAGGCAGCATCTATGGAAAAGAGTACAGCTGACATTTCAGGCCGAGATCCTCAGTGATGGTAGAAGGATAAAGTTTGCCTAGGTGAACAGTGATTGAATCTAGCAAATCCATATAACAGTGGAGTTACCGCAAATGCTTATGTTGAGCCATTAAACTGATGTGATACTCTCCCACTGCTCTTTTGCCTGCGCACAGTAACACACAGCACTAGTCTACCTTGCATTGCAGTTGGGACCTCCCATTTCAGGCAAGGAATGAAGTAATGACCTCGCACAAGTAAATGAATTAAATGGTTTGAGTACGTTTTTGAGTTCCCACCAGTGTTCACCAAGGGCTGTTTACTTTGGCCGCTGTCCAGGAAACATGATTACATAATTCAAAGCCAATGAACGAGACTTTGCTGATGTTGCTCAGGACTCAGGTAGACACATGCAAGCTGACCAGTCCGGGTTTCCCTGATTGCAAAAGACACAAGTCCTTCAGTAACGGGTTTCTCGCATTGTGTACAGCAGAGATATCGCAAGGCAGCTTACACAGGAGGAGGACGGAGAAAGGGGGTTGGCTGGTTTGAGAAGAAGGCCAAAAACCTCTATGGTAAATATGGGGTTCCACTCACTTCTGCACAGCCTTTTGGTAGCCATGACAACCTTGAGTATTCTTCAATAGCTTGGGGGGTTCTTAAATGCCTTCACCGGTCTTGCTAGAAATCCTCCCCTTTGTACTACTGGGTTCTCTCGGAGCAGACGGTTGGCTTCCACAGGAGTCAGTCAGTCGCATTCCAGACAGAAAACCTGCGGTAGTGAGGGAGAGTTGTACCACCTCAGCTATCAAAGTTCATTTCTCAATTGACATTAGTGAAGTAGATATCTGGTCAACGTCACACTGCTCTTAATAGGAACTGGCTACACACAGTTTTAATCAGTGCAGAGTTATTGCAGATTTCACATGAAACATAGAACAGAGAAGAGCACGGTCAAGACTCACTGTGCTCAGTTCTGGTCGCCTCACTGCAGGAAGGATGTCGAAAAGGTGCAGAGGAGACTTACAAGGATGTTGCTTGGATTGGGGAGCATGCCTTATGAGAATAGGTTGTGTGAACTCAGCCTTTTCTTCTTGGAGTGAAGGCGAATGAGAGGTGACCTGATAGAGGTGTACAAGATGATGAGAGGCATTGATCGCGTGGATAGTCAGAGGTTTTTTCCCAGCATGAGAGGGCACAGTTTTAAGGTGCTTTGAAGTAGGTACAGAGATGTCAGGGGTAAGTTTTTTACACAGAGAGTGGTGAGTGCGTGGAATGGGCTGCCGGCAACGGTGGTGGAGGCGGATATGATAGGGTCTTTTAAGAGACTCCTGGATAGGTACGTGGGGCTTAGAAAAATAGAGGGCTATAGGTAACCCTAGGTAATTTCTAAGGTAGGGCCACGTTCGGCATAACTTTGTGGACCGAAGGGCCTGTATTGTGTTGTAGGTTTCTATGTTTCTAAAGACCCTTTGGCCCACAATGTGCCGACCAATTTGTTTCCATTGGACATAAAGACATCTGGGATGATCTGAGGTTATGGGAATGGTTCTATAAGAATCTGCACTTTCCTGAATGCCAAATGAGCTCAAGAGACAGGCACTGTCTCTGATAGACACCATCAGCATAGAAACAGACCCTTTGGCCCACTGGGTTCGTGCTAGCCATCAAACACCCATCCACACTAATTCTAGTTTACTCTCCTGATGTTTCCCTTAACACACCCCAGACTCGACCACTTAGTTACATCCAAGGGACAATTTACATGCGTCAGTTGAACTTCTTTGGAGAATGTCCAGCCAATAGAGCACGTAAAGCAAACCCGTGTGATCAGATGGGAGAATGCCCAGACTCCACACAGACACCCGTATGAATGGAGATGTGAGGAAGCATCTCTGTTAGCTGCTCAAGTTGCCACCTTGGGAAACATCCTGGCATGGTTGTCTCATTGTAGGTGTTATAAAATCGAAGGAGGCAGCAGAGTAGTGTACTGGTTAATGTGCTGACTGTCAGATTGGGGTTTCATTTTCGCTGCTGTCTGTAGGAATTTATAAGTTCTTTCTGAGACTGCTTGGATTTCCTCTGGCTCCTCCAATTTCTTCTCACATTGCAGGGTTAGGGTTAGTGAGACATGGGCATGCCATGTTGGCGCTGGAAGAGTGGCAGCACCTGCGGGATGCCCAGCACAACCTTCGCTGCTTGATTAGATGCAAGATGATGCACTTCACTTCATCTGACAACTAAAGCACATTTTAAGATTTAAATCTTTCATTGTTGTTCAGATATAGCCGATTCAAAAGGGCCTGGAGTAGAAGCCTCATCGGACGTTTCTTTGGGGCAGTGTAAAAATTTCTCATTCCTTTCAGAATCAGAATAAGGCTGGCATATGTCATGAAATTTGTTGTTTTGCAGCAGGAATACATAGTAATAAAAGCTCTAAATTACAATAAGAAATATATACGGTGTATATAAAAATTAAATTAAATAATTAGTGCAAAAATAGAAGGAAAAATAGTGAGGTAGTGTACATTCAGAAATCTGACGGTGGAAGGGAAGAAACTGTTCCTGAAACTTTGAGTGTGTGGTTCAGGCTCTTGTATCTCCTCCTTGATGGTAGCAATGAGAAGAGGGCATGTCCTGGGTGATGGAGGTCCTTAATGATGGATATCACCTTTTTGAGGCATGTTCTTTTGAAGGTGTCCTGGATACTGGGGAGGCTGGTGCCCATGATGGAGCTGGCTGAGTTTACAACTTTCTGTAGCATTTTTTGGCCCTGTGCAGTAGCCCCTCCATACCAGACGGTGATTCAACCAGTTAGAACGCTCTCCACAGTGTACCTATAGACATTAGCAATTGTCTTTGGTGACATAACAAGCCTCTTCCAATTTCTAATATAGCCCATGTTGTGCCTTCTTTGTAATTGCTTCAATAGGTTGTCCCGGGATAGATTCCCAGTGATGTGGACACCCAGGAGCTTGAAATTGCTCACCCTTTCCACTTCTGATCCCTCGATGAGGACACAATGGTGGGAGTCGAGAGAATAGAGTGGTGGGCTAAGGATGCACTATATTGATTGTCAGAAAGGAGGAGATATTATTTTCAATCTGCACAAACGGTGATCTCCCAGTGAGGAAGTCAAGGATATTTGTACAGGGGCTCAAATTAGAATTGAGGGTACAGAGGTGTTGAACGCTGAGCTGTAATCAACGAAGAGCAGCCTGATGTAGGTATTACTGTTGTCCAGGTGATCTAAGGCCAAGTGGAGAGCCAGTGAGACTGCGTTTGCTGAAGACCTGTAGTGATCACAGGCAAATTGCAATGCGTTCAGGTCCTTGCTTAGGCAGGAGTTGATTCCAGCCAGGACCAACCTCTCAAAGTACTTCAACATAGTAGAAATGAGGAGTGCCACTGTGTGATTGTCATTGGGGCAGCTCATCCGCTTTTTCTTGGGCACTGGTATGATTGCCGCCGTTTTGAAGCAGGTGGGAAGCCTCGAAAGCAGCAGTGAGAGATTGAAGATGTCCTTGAACACTCTCGCCAGTTGGTTGGCACAAGTTTTCAGAGAACAACTATGTACGCCATCAGGGCCTGATGCCTTGCGAGTACAAATTATAAACCAGCCCCTGCGTTCATCATCCAGTTCACTTCTGACTTGTACAGACACTGTTTTGCACTGGGTACCATAATGACACCAAGGTTATTGCTGTGACAATTATACTCCACATCTCTAGGAAAATTACCTGAGTTTGACCCCAACCCTTTCTCCTATGGTCCACTCTCCTCTCCTAATAGATTCCTTCTTCTTCAGTCCTTTATCTTTTCCATCTATCATCTCCCAGCTTCTCACTTCAGCCCCCTCCTCACCACATACCTTCCCCCTCACCTGGTTTCACTTATCACCTTCTAGCTTGTACTCCTTCCCCACTCCCCTTCAACTTCTTATTCTGGCTTCTTCCCCCTTCCTTTCCAGTCCTGAGGGAAGGTCTCAGCCCGAAACATTGACTATTTATTTCCCTTCATAGATGCCGCCTGACCTGCTGAATCTCCCCCAGCATTTTGTGTGTGTTACACTGGATTTCCAGGATCTGCAGAATCTCTTTATCATGGTCCTGACTGAACAGCAGCAGGCATCCAAGCTTGGACATTCCAATTCCATGGAGTGTGGTTAGCTATCACTGTCCCTTTAAGACTCAGACAGCCAATTATTGCCTGCTATATTGCTTCCTGGAAAATCCTCACTTAAAGGCCTTGTGCTGAGCACTCTGTGCTCAATTGTAGGAATTCCATTTCTAGTACTGCTCTTTGTGACTTTGCCTTTGGATTTCATTTGTGTCATCTTGTGTATTTTGAGTTTGAGTCTGGGTATTTTCTAGACCTTACTCTGCCCTTGGGTTCACCACCATCCATAGCCTCCTGTGTTTATGATTTGCCAACCCTGGGTGTCATGTGGAGTTTGCATGTTCCTCTGGTGATCCTGTGGGCTCCCACATATTTCAAAGGTTAATTTGTTAATGTACATTTGCCCTAGTGTAGCTATGTAGCAGAAGTAGATGGACAATGGTTTGTAGGGGAAACTCTGAGAGCTCACATATGCCCAAGGGGCCAAAGGGCCTCTATATTGTAATGAAATTGTATAGCTGCTTTCCCATAGTGGGTCAGGGAATATGATCCATGGGGCTAGAGGTGGGTTCTTTAAGACTAAGTAATACAATAAAAACTGTAAAATTCTTTGTTGCTGTATTGCATATTCTTCCATTCAGTGGCAGAAGACAATCAATGGACCATTCTCTTCAGAAAACCTAAGTATCTACCACCCTGCAGAGGGAGGCAGAGGTGCACTGATGGGACTGCTTTGAGTCAGTGGACTGGATAACATTCAGGGATTCATCTTAGAGTCTGAATGAATAACTTCATCAAGATCTGTGTGTTTGAGTGTGTGCCTTCGAGAACATGCCAGGCATAGCAAAACCAAAAGCCGTGGATGAACCAGGAGATCCATAGTCTGCTGAGGGTTAGATCTGTGGCATTCAAGACCGACGATCAAGAACTGTATAAGAAGACAAGGTATGACCTGTGGAAGGTTATTTTAAGGGAGATAAAACAATTCCAGTTGAGGTTAGAGATGGAATGAGATGCATGTCAGCTTTCACAGAGTTTGCAGGCTGTTACTTCCTACTAAGCGAAGCCTAACACCATGAACGACTGTGAGGCTTCACTCCCAGATGAGCCTAATTGTGCAGACTTCGTAAGGGAGAATAGAACTACACCTGTGTGAATCCTTGCAGCATCTGGTGACCCTGTGCTCTGTGTCTTGGAGGCCGACTTCAGAGCATCTTTCAAATCAAATCAGTGAAGATTTTGCTGGGCACTGACATGGCATGCCCACAACTCACTAACCCTAACCATGCATCTTTGGATTGTGGGAGGAAACCAGGGCACCCAGAGCAAACCCAATTGCTCTTGGGGAGAGTATACAAGGGACAGCGACAGCTAACCTTACCCCAGGGAATTAGAATGTCCAAACTTGGATGCCTGCTGCTGTTCAGTTGGGGCCATGATAAAGAGATTCTGCAGATCCTGGAAATCCTGTGTAACACACACAAAATGCTGGGGGAGATTCAGCAGGTCAGGCGGCATCTATGAAGGGAAATAAACAGTTGATGTTTCGGGCTGAGACCTTCCCTCAGGACTGGAAAGGAAGGGGGAAGAAGCCAGAATAAGAAGTTGAAGGGGGTTGGGGAAGGAGTACAAGCTAGAAGGTGATAGGTGAAGCCAGACGAAGGGGAAGGTATGTGGGTGGGGGAGGGGGTTGAAGTGAGAAGTTGGGAGGTGATAGGTGGAAAAGATAAAGGACTAAAGCAGAAGGAATCTGATAAGAGAGGAGAGTGGACCATGGGAGAAAGGGAAGGAGGAGGGGTTAGGGTCAAACTCAGGTAATCTTCCTAGAGATGTGGAGTTTAATTGTCCGAAGCTGTGCAGTAGCAGCAATAAGCTTGATACTGTTATGGTACCCAGTGCAAAATGGTGTCCGTGCAAGTCGAAAGTGAACTAGATGATGAATGCAGGGGCTGGTTTACAATTTGTATTTAATAGTATCAAAATAACCAGGAGTATGAAAGAAAAATGTCCTTAGTGGAATCAAATTCAACTCTGGAAGTCAAATAAAACCGCTGTCACTTTCAGGCTCCGTTACACTGACTGAACTGCTGGCTGCAGTCGTAGCTTTGCTCAAGGCTGTAATATGATTGACTAGGGCTCCAATCACACCAAGTACAAAAGTAAGGATCATAAAGTTACTTGAAGTGTGGGATTATTTTATAGCCCTGTAATACACTTCACGTCAACTGCGACTTTTAACACATAAATCAACATTTTTCAGCTGGCTGCTTACTTACCTTTACCATCGTTCCTGCTCCTTATGATTCATTGTCCAGGAGCTCTACTGATACTGCAGCCGTAACAATGGGGTGAATGGAAGCAAGTCAGTGGAGATCAACTCCACCGAGGCCAGGTGAACGAAGAACAAGATTGCCTTTATTTGTCACAAGTACATCAAAACATACAGAGAAATGATTCATTTGTGACAAATCTAATTAGTGAGGATCGTGCTGGGCACTAACATAGCATGCCCACAACTCACTAACCCTAACTGTACATCTTTGGATTGAGGGAGGAAACCAGGGCACCCAGAGGAAACCCAATAGGTCTTGGGGAGAATATATACAAAGTCCTTACAGACAGTGGTGGGAGTCAAACCCTGATCGGTGAACCCAATATTAAATGTGAATTTAAAAACTATTAAACCGAGCATGGCTCCTCTTACCAATTAATCAATTAGCAAATGTGAATGGGGGTTGGTGCCTTTTTAAAAATATGTGTGATTCAAATGAATTATTTATTTAACTTATTTATATTTATTTCTTCCACTAATTTCTTTCTGAGAAAGAGAGCCAACATCAAACAAGTTATAGTTTTGGTGCAAAACTGTTTCCAATATTTAAATACTGCAGTTTTTTGATGGCAATTAACTGTTTTTTTTTGTACATTAGCATGTAGAGTTGTATTTTGCAGATTTGTAGCATGTTCACTGCATAATAATAGGCTGGAACTTGTGGAGGAAAGTAGTCAATTCTTTAGTGAACTCCCAGCTACCTTCACCTGTCCACAGAGTTGGGAAGAGGAGAGTGTGCCGAGTCATTTGAAAGGAGAGGAATGGCTCTGAAGGAGAAGGGTAAGCAAAGGGCAACTTACCTAGCTTTGAATTAGTTGGCTTTACTCTAATGTTTTTAATTGTTCAGGTGAAAATAGAGGGCTATGTAGGAAGGAAGGGTTATACTGATCTTAGAGTAAGTTAAAAGGTCAGCACAATATCATGGGCTAAAGGACCCATACTGTGCTGGAATGTTTTATGTTCTATGTTCATTCCTGGATTTATGACAATCCTGTGGTACATAGAATCCCATGATGTTGTGCCAACTTTTTAACCTACTTCTTTCCTCTCACATAGCCCTCCATTTTTCTTTCATTTATGTGCCTATCTAAGAGTTTCTTAGGTGTCCTTAATGTATCTGTGTCTACTACCACACCTGGAAGTGCATTCCCGGAATAATGTCTCATAAAGTGAAATTTCATAAATGGAAAACATTGGGTGAAATGGTTTTTGGGTATTTTGGTACAGTGTACCCATAATTGGAAAGAGAGGCAAGTTGTTCACTGAAGTGCAAAAGAGATTTATTGTCAAAGGGATGCACCCCCAAAGAGTCAATGACATTATGACATAGTGACAACTTGTAAACTGAATAATTAGAATATTAAGGAAAACCTGTGATAATTAAACGTTTAATTTGAATTGCTTTTGAATGTTTCTGAATGCTATGTGAATTCATTGACAGATTTGATAAAACCTGGTGTTGTGGGGTTGCTGGCTTTTGAGTTTTTCTCTGCTGCTGTAAGACTTTGGAGCTTATTCTCGCCTGACATTGTGATGCACAAGGCTTGCAGACCATAGTGCCAATAGTAAAAAGGAGAAAAACAGAGGGCGCTAACAACCTGAAATCAATGCAGGAAATACTGGACGCACCTTGCAGCATCAAACTGCAGAGGGTGGAAATCTGAAATGAAAACGGAAAATACCGCGAATATTCATGTGAATGATTGAGTTTTGTGATACAAAAGCCTGAAAACATGTGCCACAAGCTCAAGGAAAGCTTCGACCCCTCTGTTAGATGACTATTAAATGGTTCCCTTGTATAATAAAGTGGGTTTTGATCTCACAATCTGCCTCATTATGATGTTGCACCATATTGTCTATCCGCGCTGTACTTTCTCTGTAGCTGTTGAACTTTGTTCTGCATACTGTTATTACATTGTCTTTCGTCAGTGTACTACATAATGAATTTATCTGCATGATCAAGCAGTATGCAAGATAAGTTCTTGACAATAATATGACAAAAATAAATCAATTCCAATTGTTCAATTTCTTTCTTTCTCACATTCTGCATTTCATTCTATCTCTTGCTCTTCCTCTATTACTGTTTTTCTTTCTTTCTTTCTTTCTTACTACATCCTCTTTCTATTTCTTTTTCTTTCTTTGTCACTTTCTCATATTCTCTCTCACTCTCATTCTGTCTTGTTCTTTTTATTTCTCTCCTTTCTCTGCCTTCCTTTCTTTCTCTCTCTCTCTCTCCCTCCCCCCTTCTTTCTCTTAGAATAGTGTACAAAGGAATTTCACAGTGTCTGCAATGCAAAATGTTCAAAGTCAGTTCCATACTTCTATGGTAAAGGAGTCAGTGCCAATGATCTAAAATTCTATTAATGGTAGGAAACATAAACATAAACTTTTCTGAGGCCAAGGGAAGGGAGAGTCAAGAACAGGGTCAATATTTGGTCTGTGAAGATTTTACTGTAAATTTGAGCTCATTCCCTGTTAGGATATCCAATGGAATTAGTGTGGACTGAATGCATGGTATTGCGGTAATCCAGGAAGATAAGGACAGTGGCAACACTCGCCTGGATTTAAACTACAACTTCAGTGACCCCGTGTGATAAACTCCACATTGTAGCAAAACAGAAGCTGACTCATGACTACTGTGAGTTTGTGTAAGGGGCAGATAAGCACCTCTGGCTCGTACTGCATGGGGTTAAAATCCCTGTGAAGTGTCAAGCTAGTTTTACTGAGCAGAAAATCCAGCTGAATTGATAAAATCTTCTGGGAATGCAGATGATCCAGGCTTGACTCACGAACAGGTATAATATACTGCTTCCTTTACCACATGTTAAATATCCAAATGAGCATTGCCAAGTTTAATTTAATACAGTACTGTATCTTACAGGAAGATAAAAGAACTAGTGATCACTTGTTGGGTAAAGGAGATAGATTTTAAGAGAGAACTGGCTTTTCCTCAGTTGTGTGAGTGCAGACAAACTTTTCACAAATATGGGGTCCAAGTCCATAGCACATTGAAAATGATAAGGTGATAACAAAAGCATATGGTGTGCTTGACTGGTCAGACCGCAGTTGAAGCATTGCTCTCAGTTCTGATCACCCCATTATATGAAGGATGTGGAGGACAGTGGACAAAGAGGGTGCCAAGATGTTTGCTAGAATGTTGTCTGGATTAGATGGTATGAGCTATAAAAAAGGTTCAACAAACCCGAGTTGTTTTCCCTAGAGCATCTGAGGCTGAGAGGAGATGTGATAGGGTTTTTTTTAAATTTTGAGAGGTATAGGTAGGGTAGACAGTCAGAATCTTTACCCTGGAGTAGAAATGTCAAACGCTAGAGACATGCTTTTAAGATCAGAGGGGTAAGTTTAAAGGTGATGTGAGGGGCAGGATTTTTATGTAGAGAGTGATATGCTCCTGGAATAGATTACCAGAGGTTGTAGTGGAAGCAGGCAGTTTGATGTAGTTTACTGTAAGAGGCTTTTAAATAGACACATGAATATGAAGGGTAAGGAGGGACGTGGATGATGCACATGAGGACGACGTTTTGATAGCAGCAACATTGTGGGATGAATAGCCTGTCCAGTGCTGTAATCTTCTAAACGCAATGTTCTAAATACACACTTAAAGAGTTTCACTCTTTCAGTAAAATATTAGGATGTTTTGTTTAAATGTTTAAATGCTACATTCCCTATTAACACATTCTCCATAGCTGCAAACCGTACTCTCAGGAATGAGTGGATTTAGACAATCTCAGATCTTTTCTGATGAAGCTCTATGTTTTTCTCCCTCTGTCTCACTACAGATGCTATCTGACCTGTTGAGTATTTCCAGATTTTCCCTTCTCTGTTTCAGATGTCTGTCATATTTTGTTGCAGTATTAAGCTTCAGCTGTGGCTACAACAGAGGCATCACTGGTGGATTCTCTCACTGTGCCTGAGCTGAGGGAGGAGAAAGATCTGTGCATGATCACGGCCCATTAACCTCAACTGGTGTCTATGCACAAACAGCAAGGTGGAATATCCAATGTCCTTAAGTGAAACTTCTGAGAATTGGAATGCCTGTGGTTGCATTTGTTCTAAGTTCACACAGGAAGAGGAGCTGCTCAGGGTGAAATGGAAATCCCATTGCTATCAATGAAATAACACATCATTAGTCTTATGGAAAGAACAGAGAATGGAGGAACATTGGAAGTGGAAAATACTTCCCATTACATTTGGAGGGTTGGACAATCTTGAAAGCCCTAAGAAACAGTTGTGGATTATAAGTCTGAACAAGAGAAGAGAGTGGTGAGCTAAGATGACCTTCAGACCTACCTTTGTCTGTCTCTGCCTCCCACACTCTCTGCCTCTGCACTACTTTGCTGCCTTACCATAAATGTTCAAAGCAATGCCTTAGAAGCAGACATCAATGATACAATCCACCCCCACTTCAGCCTGACATACCCCCTATGTTCCTTTGACGAAAAGAGTGTTTGAAAATCCAGGCACATAACTCAGACTCAACAGGTTGAGCGATTCTCATCTGCTCCTGAGACTTGGACTGCCTTAAGTAGTTTCTTCAAGGCACGGGAAAGAACACATCGGTATCTCTCAAAGCCCATAGGAAAGGTAAGCAAATGAACATTAGTCTCCCAGGCCAATATCCCCAGTATTGAGGCTCTAGTTAGTCTTGATTTGTTCCATTAGGCAAGCCATGTCACATGTATATCTGACACCAAATTTTCAAGATTTTACACACAGTCATAGGACAAGACACCAGGTAAACAAAGGATAAGTTTCCTTCATCAAATTCTGTTGTTTGACTCATTAGCACATTTGCTCAATTTTCTCAATCTGTTTCACCAAAATCAATGTTGTTTCAATCTAGAATTTTAGCAGCTCATTTATGTTACTCCCTTCCAAACATTCAAATTCAATCTTCTCCTTGCTGACAGTCATCGAGGATGCATGCTTAGCCCACTGCTCTATAAATTTGCCAATCGGAATTTCAGATGGTGATGAGGTGTACATGGGTGAGAAAGATCGACTGATTGAGTGGTGTTGCAACAACAACCTCACAATGTCAGCAAGAGCAAGGAATTCAAGAAAGGAAGTTTATTCAAGAAAGGGAATAGTGATAGCCCGGGAAATTATAGACCAGTGAGTCTTACTTCAGTGGTTGGCAAGTTGATGGAGAAGATCCTGAGAGGCAGGAATTATGAACATTTGGAGAGGCATAATATGGTTAGGAACAGTCAGCATGGCTTTGTCAAGGGCAGGTCGTGCCTTATGAGCCTGATTGAATTTTTTGAGGATGTGACTAAACACAATGTTGAAGGTGGAGCCGTAGATGTAGTGTATATGGATTTCAGCAAGGCATTTGACAAGGTACCCCATGCAAGGCTTATTGAGAAAGTAAGGAGGCATGGGATCCAAGCGGACATTGCTTTGTGGATCCAGAACTGGCTTGCTCACAGAAGGCAAACAGTGGTGTTAGACGGGTCATATTCTGCATGGAGACCGGTGACCAGTGGTGTACCTCAGGGATCTGTTCTGGGACCCTTAATCTTTGTGATTTTTATAAGTGAACTGGATGAGGAAGTGGAGGGATGGTTTAGTAAATTTGCTGATGACACAAAGGTTGGAGGTGTTGTGGACAGTGTGGAGGGCTGTCAGAGGTTACAGCGGGACATTGATAGGATGCAAAACTGGGCTAAGTGGCAGACGGAGTTCAACCCAGATAAGTGTGAGGTGGTTCATTTTGGTAGGTCAAATATGATGGCAGAATTTAGCATTAATGGTAAGACTCTTGGCAGTGTGGAGGATCAGACGGATCTTGGGGTCCAAGTCCATTGGACACTTAAAGCTGCTGCACAGGTTGACTCTGTGGTTCAGAAGGCATGCAGTGTATTGGCCTTCATCAACTGTGGGATTGAGTTTAAGAGCCAAGAGGTAATGTTACATCTGTATAGGACCCTGGTCAGACCCCACTTGTAGTACTATGCTCAGTTCTGGTTGCCTCACTACAAGAAGGATGTGGAAACTATAGGAAGGGTGCAGAGAAGATTTACAAGGATGTTGCCTGAATTGGAGAGCATGCCTTATGAGAATAGATTGAGTGAACTCAGCCTTTTCTCCTTGGAGCGACGGAGGATGAGAGGTGACCTGATAGAGGTGTACAAGATAATGAGAGGCACTGATTGTGTGGATAGTCAGAGGGTTTTTCCCAGGCTGAAATGGCTAGCACGAGAGGGCATAGTTTTAAGGTGCTTGGAAGTAGGTATAGAGGAGATGTCAGAGGTAAGTTTTTTAAGTAGAGAGTGGTGAGTGCATGGAATGGGCTGCCAGCAGCAGTGGTGGAGGCGGAAATGATAGGGTCTTTTAAGAGACTCCTGGATGGGTACGTGGAGCTTAGAAAAATAGAGGGCTATGGGTAAGCCTAGGTAGTTCTAAGGTAAGGACATGTTTGGCACAGCTTTGTGGGCCGAAGGGCCTGTATTGTGCTGTAGGTTTTCTGTGTTTCTATGTTTCTAAGTGATTGTGGACTTCAGGAAGGGAAAGTCAGGAGAACACACACCAGTCCTATTGGAAGGGTGAGCCTTGTCAGGTTCCTGGGCATCATTATTTCCAGAGAACTATCTTGGGCCCAATGCATCGATGCAATCACAAGGAAGGCACGCCAGGAGCTCAACTTCATTAAGAGTTTGAGGAGATGTGACATGTCACCAGAGACTTGCAGGTCTCAACATTTGTACTGTGGCAAGCATTCTGGAAAGTTGCATCACAGCCTACAATGTACAGGAGACTGCAGATGGCCGTAGACTCAGTCAGTTCCATCACGGCATGACCTTCCCCATCTCTGAGAACACCTTCAAGGTGCAGTGCCCCAAGAAGACGGCATCTATCACTGAAGAGCTTCACCATCCAAGACATGCTTTCATCATGTTTTTATGGTTGGGGAGAAGGTACAGGGGTCTGGACGCTCACACTCAAAGTTTCTGTGATAACTTCTTCCTCTCCACCATCAGATTCCTGAATGGTCCATGTACATTGCCTTGTTATTCATCTTTTGTACCATTTCTTTATTTTTCTAATTTATAGTAAGTTCTATGTCTTGCCCTGTACCGTTGCCACAAAACAACCTATTTCCTTACTTCAGTCAGTGATGATAAACCTGAACACGAGGAAATCTGCAGATGCTGGAAATCCAACCAACACACACATAAAAGTTGCTGGTGAACGCAGCAGGCCAGGCAGCATCTATAGGAAGAGGTACAGTCGACGTTTTGGGCCAAGACTCTTTGTCAGGAGTAACTGAAAGAAGAGATAGTAAGAGATTTGAAAGTGGGAGGGAGATCCAAAATGATAGGAGAAGACAGGAGGGGGAGGGATGGAGCTAAGAGCTGGAAAGTTGATTGGCAAAAGGGATACAGAGCTGGAGAAGGATCATGGGATGGGAGGCCTCGGGAGAAAGAAAGGAGGAAGAAGCCCAGAGGAAGATGGAGAGCAGGCAAGGAGTGATTCTGAGAGGGACAGAGAGAGAAAAAAGAGAGAGAAAAAGGGAAATGGGGGGGGGGTAATAAATAAATAAATAAGAGATGGGGTAAGAAGGGGAGGAGGGGCATTAACGGAAGTTTAAGAAGTCAATGTTCATGCCGTCAGGTTGGAGGCTACCCAGACGGAATATAAGATGTTGTTCCTCCAACCTGAGTGTGGCCTCATCCTGACAGTAGAGGAAGCCGAGGATAGACATATCAGAATGGGAATAAACTTGATTCTGATTCTATTACAATTTCTGTTAAATTATCTCACGTTGAAAATTCCTTTCCCTCCACCGGTAGTTCTTAAATTGTTGAGTTTCTCCAGCAGATTTCTGTTGCTCCAGATTCCAGCACCTGCAGTCTCTTGTGT
Source organism: Mobula birostris (assembly GCF_030028105.1). Lineage (NCBI taxonomy): Eukaryota > Metazoa > Chordata > Chondrichthyes > Myliobatiformes > Myliobatidae > Mobula > Mobula birostris. The sequence continues at coordinate 29,424,696 of NC_092376.1, forward strand.
TTCTGTTAATTAAATGGGACCCATGGTGGCGCAGCCATTAGTGTGACACTGTTACAATATCGTTCTGTGCGTCCTCCGTGAAATGTGTGAGCTTTCCCCGGGTGCTCCCGTTTCCTCCCCCAGTCCAAAGATGAACCGGTAGGTTAATTGGTCATTGTAAATTGTTCCGTGATTAGGTTAGAGTTAATCGTGGTTGTGGGGTTGCTGGGGCAGTGTGGCTCAAAGGGCTGGAAGGGCCTACTCCACTCTGTATCGCTAAATAAAATAATTAAAATAAATAAATCTAGCCCATTTTTCATTACCAGTACTATACGATCTAAACCATCAGTGGTATTCAGCCACAAAGTAATGGAAACTATTTTTTACACTTAAAGAAATCCACTGCCTTTTTAATGTGAATTTAGTCTGCTTTAACCAATGGATTGTCACCATCATCATCATCATTATGTGCTGTGTTGTATGACGTTGGCAATCATAGTCTCAAATTTTTCTGCACCAGTAGTTTGCCATTCCCTTCTTCTGGACAGTGTTTTTACAAGACGGGTGACCCCAGCCATTATCAATACTCTTCAGAGATTGTCTGTCTGGCGTCAGTGGTCGCATATCTAGGACTTGTGATATACTTCAGCTGCTCATAGGACCATCCACCACCAGCTCCCGTGGCAGGTGACCGTGACTGGGGGTCTAAGAAGGTACTACACCCTGACCAAGGTGCAGTAGAGGGAGGGAGCGCCGTCCACCATCCTTGATAGAGGCGTACCTCCACCCCACCACCCTCATTGTCAGGTTGCTATGGGTTTATCCACTCTCTTCATTCACCAATCATACTCGATATAATCTACACTTCAGCCTCATTTCTCATTCGTCAACTGTAGTCATATCCTTCTTGACTGACTACATGTGCCATTAGCAACATAGATACAAATGCAGTTGGCAGGGCAGTATAAATAGCACAGCTAAATGGGAAATTTACTGCAACTTACTGAAAAGAAATTGTCTAAACAATAAAGCCTGTGTACCTCTTGGTATATCCACTCTTATCTCAAGGATGATTTCATATTTCTTCACTAGTCTTGTCTGTTCAATCTTGCTCTGCCTCCTAGAAGTGTTATAATCAGCACTCTATTCTATGTTTTGGTTTAAGTTTTAATCACATTCTCTATATTTCTCCTTCCTTGTCTAAATTATTTTATAGCTTCCAATATCATTGGTGCCTAGTAATGTCTGCTAAAAGTATAGAGGACCAATAAATATCTTCTTTGTAGTTTTTCCTGCTTAAAATATTCTACAGATTATTACTGAAGATGTAACTGCAACAACAAAAACCTGTCACATTTAATACAGTGCACGACCACCCCTTTGCACGTACTACAATTGAGAAAAGTAAGTTGTGTGTCTAGGTCATAGGTCAGTGGCATTGGGGGGAGGTGGAAAATTAGCTGAGGGAGGTGGGGATTGGCACCTTGAGGACTAGAGTGAGCTTGCTGGCAACTGGCTGCAATTCCCATTTTATTCACGAACATCACAGGGCAGAGCTTCATGAAGGTCAGAGCATTGTTTCAGGGTCACTGTAACAAATGCTCTTGGCATTAACAACACTAGATATCTGCAGATGCTGCAAATCTTGAGTAACACACACAGAATGCTGGAGGAAATCAGCAAATCAGAGAGGGAGTCAAACAAGAGGTAATGGAATGGAATTTTGATTCTGGAGCGGGTGCTGTACGTTTCAGTTTTGTACCAAAATGAATGTTATACTTGGTCAATGAAAATGAAAAGGGGCAGATGCTGGAAACCTGAAATGAAAACAGACAATAGTGGAAACAGTCAGCAGACCAGGGAACATCTGTGGAAAGAGAAACAGTCTATGCTTTCCATCCAGAACACCTAATCAATTCAGATGAGTTCTGATGAAGGATCTTCAACATGAAAGGTTAATAATTTTCTTTCCGCAGATACTGTCTGACCTGCCAAGCATGCCCTGCAGACCATAAGACATAGGAGCAGAATTAGGCCATCTGGCCCATCGAGTTTGCTCCTTCATTCAATCATGTCTAATCCTTTTTTTACCTCCTCTTCAACCCCAGTTCCCAGCCTTCTCCCCGTGACCTTTGAGTCCTGCAGACTCATTTTTTTTATTTGAATCTTATACTCTGCTTGAAAAACTCGGCTTCAGTGAAACTGCATTCCAAGAGTACAATGCTACATATATAATTCTGCTGCTAGCTGTCAAGGATGAATTTCCATCTTATTGAGCGTAATTTAACAACTCCACAATTAAGTTTCTTTGTCACACCTTACCAACAATACTATTATGGTGCGGCCCTTAAAACGCAGTATAAGAATAATCACCTGGTTTTTTCCACTAGCTTGTGCTGCTTTATCAATATAATTGAATCAAAATTGACTAAACCAGAAGTGAGGAATGAGAAATTTAATACATAAATTATGCAGTGGAGAAGTTCTCCTTTCTTAGACGCTGGTATAGAATTCACTGTAGTGGATCCCCCTCTATCTCCCTACTGTTGAAGAAATCACTGCAGGTTCTCTCCATCTTATGAACACACCGTTCCATAAATCCAGAAGACAAAGGATCAGAATCAGGCTCTTTGGCAAATTGAGTCTGCTCCTCCACTCCATCTTGGCGATGGACAAATGAGCCCATCTTCTGCTGGATGGCAGCAAAGTATTTACATCTACCTTCTCCCCCCACTGCCATCTCCCAGCCCCCATGTGCTGTAGCAATCACAGGCTGGGTTGAGCTGAGCAGAACTGGGAACGCTAGGGGCTCACTCATTCTCTCACTCACACACTGAGTCAGTGAGCGAATCCATTCTTCCCATGCCTGTGCCCTCTCTTAACACAGCTGTTTCTGTAATCTTCTCCCGGGCACTGTTGTTAATTTATGACTTACCAGCAGCTCAGGCAATGAATTCTCAGGGAAGCAGTTGAGGCTTCCTCACTAAATATATTTCAGAAACAGTTAGATAGGTTTTTACATAGTAGGAGAATTAAGGGTTATGGGGAAAAGGCAGGTAGATGGAGCTGAGTTTACGGACAGATCAGCCATGATCTTATTGAATGGTGGGGCAGGCTCGATGGGCCGGATGGCCTACTCCTGCTCCTATTTCTTATGTTCTTATGAATAGTAAACAGTTGTTGTTTCGGGCCGAGACCCTTCATCAGGTCTCGGCCCAAAACGTCGACTGTTTACTCTTTTCCACAGATGCTGCCTGGCCTGCAGAGTTTCTCCAGCATTTTGTGTGTGTTGCTTGGATTTACAGCATCTGCAGATTTTCTTGTGTTTGGGGCAATGAATAGTTCTCAGTTCTCAGGAATGGAATCTTGTCAGAACCTGGTGACAGCTTGTAGAATGATTTATCCTAGTGACCTGTCCTGAGGAAGGGTTTCAACCCAAAATGTTGTCTCTTTTTTCCCTTTCCACAGATGCTGCCTGAGCTGCTGAGTTCCTCCAGCATCTTGTGTAATGATTTACTGCTGATGTCTCTGTTTGCTCATTTTGACAGAGGCTCTGAAAATTTAACCATTTTAAACCCAATGTTTTTTTTCTTAATTGACTAGGGATCTGACAGCTGTATACCAATGTAACCAATAAATACAAATAAAAATCTAAAACTACAGATGCTGCAAATATGAAATAAAGACAAACAAAATCTGAAATACAGGAGGATCATACAACATTTGTGGCAAGTGGAAATAACGATCTTTGTAGCACTGTTTCTCCATATTTAGAGAAGGCTGTGCTCACATTGGAGGCAGTGAAATGAGAGAGTCACAAAGAGAACAGCCCCCTAAGAATGCTGAAATATGGGAGGGGGATCGCTATGCCTGGTGATAAAATATTTTTGAAGGTGGGGGCAATTGTGATGAACTCTGCCATGGACGGGCTCAAGATTGGCTGTGAAAAGAGGAGGGTTGGGCAGGGGGCTAGTAACCCCATCCCATAAAAACGCAGAGCTACAGAAACTCCAAAGACCTCATGCCTGGGACAGGAAGGACCTTTGAAGCTGGACTACACCTGGGGACAACTTGAAAACTGATCCAGGACCCTGGCAAACTGCCACTGGGGGCCTACGCCCCAGAAGGGGTGATGGGCTTAAGAAGAAGAAGAAGAAGAAGAAGAAGAAGAAGAAGAAGAAGAAATTATGATCAATAATCAATTGAAGCTTTTTTTTACTTTTCATGTGCTGGGAGAAAATTGATAAGTTCAGCCCACCAGCAAATGCTACATGGCTCAGACTTCTCAGCAGGTACTGAAGACAAGATGGGAATTTTTTTTTCCTGGGCTTGAGTTATTGTTCTCAATAGTTGAAATCACTAAATTCTCCCTTCATGTAAAGTGAGTCTGGGCAGATGAAGATGCAATGTGTTCACCAACCATGGCACAATACATAAGGGTTTTATTATCATGTTTATTCTGTGATGGTATGGCAAGTCCCTGAACTGTGACATTAACTCTGTTTCTACCTCATTGAATGTTACTTGCTGAGTATAAACTGTGTGTTCTCTTTTATATCCCATTTCCAGCAGTTTCTTCCTTTTCAATTATAATTTCAGGGAATGACACCCTTACAAACACAACCTTGAATGACTTGGTTTAAAGAAAAAAATACCTAAAAATGCCTTGTGTAAACTAGCTTTCATATTTATTACTTTTACTTCCCAGTAGGGAAGCTGAGAAGGAAAAAGTGGGGAAAAAATAGAATTTATGATAAAAATAGAATAATGTTGAGTTGTTAATTGAATAATTGTGCTTGAGTTTGACGTTTGACTTGCTGGACACAAACCTGCAGTCTTGTGTGATGTCGGAGTCTTCCACTTCAAACTAAAGGTTAATAAAGAGTTCGATTCATGCTGCACAAGGAAACGCTGTGAAACAGAGCCATGAAAGGCAACTGTAACATAATACACTACTTTCACAGAAGTTGACTAGGGTACCTTAGAGGTTACTGACCACTTAATCTGCTTTTTTAAAAGGTGGTGTTGAGAACAAGACCTCCAACATAGCTGTACGGGTCAGTACAAAACAGATATCACTGAGTTTTGGACATGGAGTGTTTGGGTCCCGCACTGGAAAAATCTGTTTTTCTAACAGCATACTTTGTAAGTCGATTGTCTTTCAAACAAACTCACCTGTTTATCAGGACAAGTCTAACAAGTCCTTAAGAACAAAGCTTTTTTTAGTATTTACACATATTTTAGGATAGTTAATGAGTCCACTCCAATTCTAGCCACTATGCAACCTGGAAAGAAGTTTATGTCCTGGGCTGTTGTGGTCTCTGCTTTCTTGTGCTTTAAAGTTCAAAGTAAACTTATAATCAGAGTACATATATGCCACCATATACAACTCTGAGATTTGTTTTCTGCACAGTAAATAGAAAGAAACACAATAGAATTAATGAAAATATGCATCCGACAGACAACCAATGTAGAAAAGACAACAACTGAGCAAACTCAAAAAGAAAAGAACTAAAATAATAATAAATTAATAAACAATAATTATCAAGAACACGAGTTGTAGAGTCCTTAAGAGTGAGTCCATACGTTGGAGTGAGTGGAGTTCAGAAAGATGAAGCCTACGAGATGTCAATAACATTGAAAGAGTGCAGAGAAAGTTTACAAGGATGTTGCCAGGACTTGAGGATCTGAGCTATAGGGAAGTGTTGAATAGATTAGGATTTTATTCCCTGGAATATAGGAGAATGAGGGGAGAAGAATGAGGAGAGTGTTGATGGAGGTATACAAATTTATGAGGGAAATAGATAGGGTAAATGCAAGCAGGCTTCTTACAGTGCGGTTTGGTGAGACTAGAGATCATGGTTAAGGGTGAAAGCTGAGGTGTTTAAAGGAAACCTGAGGGGGGGTTTCTTCACTCAGAGGGTAGTTTGAGAGTGGAATGAGCTGCCAGTGAAGGTTGTGGATGTGGGCTTGATTTCAATACTTAAGAGAAATTTGGACAAGTACATGGATGGGAGGGGTATGAAGGGTTATGGTTCAGATGGGGGTCAGTGGGACTAGGCCGAATAGTTTGGCATGAACTGGATGGACAAAAAGGGCTGTTTCTGTGTTCTATGACTCTATGATTCTGTGAACCTGCAGCAGGCAACTCCAGCACTGGAGAGGTGTAAGATTTTGTAAGATTTTTTAACTTTGCTCTTAGGATGGGAACTAACTGAAGTAACTACCCCCAGGCCCGTACCCCAGTATCTATTGTTCTCAGCCAGATCTGATGCACAGGCCTTGTTATTTGCACCATCCCCCTGAAAAAATCACTTTGAGCTTTTTCTTTGCAGGAGATTTAAAAGTTGTTAAAGAAAACACTTTCAGCACCTTGAGGAGAATCCCTGGTCCATGAGTGCCCGCAGTGGGGAATGAGTATAAATATACAAGGAAATGTGAGGAAGGAGAATGAACATAGAACATTACAGCACCATACTGGCCCTTTGGCTCATAATGTGCCGGCTTCTTAACCTACTCTAGGATCGATCTAACCCTGTCCTCCTATGTAACCCTGCTTTTTTCTATCATCCATGTGTCTAGCTAAGAGTTTCTTAAATGCCCCTAATGTATCTGCCTCTACTACCACTCCTGGCAGGGCATTCCACACACCCACCATTGTCTATGTAAAGAATTTACCTCTGGCATCCTCCCTATATTTCTCCAGTCATGATAAAATTATGCCCCCTTGTATTAGCCATTTCAGCCCTAGGGAAAAGTCTCCGGCTGTCCAGACTATTTATGCTTCTTATCATCTTGTATGGTATACCTCTATCACATCACCTCTCATTCTACTTCATTCCAAAGAGAAAAAGCCCTAGCTCACTCGACATAGCTTCATAAGAAATGTCTCTAATCCAGGCAACATCTTGATAAATCTCCTTTGCACCCTTTCTAAAGTTTCTACATCCTTCCTATAATGGGGCAATCAGAACTGAATGCAATATTCCAAGTGTGGGTTTCCTCTCAACCAGGGTTATCCAGAGACGTAGGGTTATCCTCATGACACTTGAACACAATCCCCTTCATAAGGAACTTTGAAGGATCTAAGAAATTGAAAGGATTGCTCTCCTAGGAGCTGGCATGGATCCTACAGGCCAAATGGCCTCCTCCTGTGCTGTTATAAAATAAGGATCTGTAATGTGCCGAGGATCTTGAATCTTTGTGGGAAGCACAAGGAGATCAAGTGGAAATTGTGGAAAGAGTAGAATTATTTGCCCTCTCCGTAAAGCACGTTCTGCTTCATTTGTGTTTCTCTGAGATCACATAGGTCTCTTCAGGCATCTTGAAGTCCATGCAACTAGAGTGGAAAAAAGTCACTCTTGACCCTGAGAGACTGACTAAGATGATGGGTGATGGTTGTTTTCCCCCATATCATTTGACCACATGTTTCTTCTCATTTTGCACATGGGGAGGGGTTGATGTTGTTGGTGCTTGTGCGACTGGTTGTTTTGCACAGGGGTGGTTGATGTTTTTCTTTGGTTTTTTTGGCAGTGATTCAAAGTATTCAAAGTACATTTATGATGAAAGTATGTATGCAAAATACAGCCCTGAGATTCACCTTCCCACGGACAGCCACGAAACAAAGAAGACCCATTATGGAACCCATTCAGATAAAAACATCCACCACTCCCGTGCAATAAAACGAATCACACAAATGGCAACAAGAACGTCAACCCTCCCCACGTGCAAAAAAACCAGATCTGCAAATGGCAACAAGAAAGAATGAACAAAAACAGAGAAATTAATACAATATCAAAGGAATCCACATTCAATTCAGCTCAGTGTTCATTTGTCCAATCCACAAACCACAGACCCAGAACTCTGGTACCACCCTTCAACAACAGGGACCTTCCCTCTGGAGCAGCAAGCGAGAGGGAGCGAGAGATCGTCACATGTAAACACCTTCCTCTGGTGGTATTAGCAATTAAAATGTTTACTGTGTTCACCTGTGCGGTGCTATTCCAGATATTGAAAACTGTGTTTAAATATCATTATATCTTGCTGCTAGACACAACACCTACTTAATTGGCATCATATGATCATAAACCTCATGAAAACACCAAGACTTCCCAGTTACTTTAACCACTTTGAAGGATAAAAATGCTGGCTGGTTTTCCTATGCCTATTTTAAATGATACGTAATGAGTAAGCAAAAATAAAAATCTACTTTTAAACACCCCCAACGTCATATCCTTTCTACTAAAAACACACTGGCTACTTTATTAGTTACCTCCTTTACTTAGTAAAGTGGTCACTGAGTGTCGGCTCATGGTTGCCTGCTGGTGTAGCCCAACTACTTCAAGGTTTGATGTGTGGTACATTCAGAGATGATTTTCTACACACCACTGTTGTAACACGTAGTTATTTGAGTTACTGTTGCCTTCCTGTCAGCTTGAATCAGTCATTCTCCTCTGACCTCTCTCATTATCAAGGCATTTTTGCCCAAAAAACTGCCCCTCTCTGGATGTGTATTTGTTTCTCTCACCATTTTCTTTAAACTCTAGAGACTGTTGTGCGTGAAAATCTCCCATGAAATCAATAGTTTCTGAGATACTCTAACCACCCCATCTGGCACCAACAGTCATTCCATGGTCAAAGCCACTTAGATCACATTTCAAAGTTTCAAAGTACAATTATTATCGAAGAATGTATAAATTATACAAACTTGAGATTTATTTGCTTACAAGCAGCCACAAAGCAAGAAGCCTGAAAAAAACAATTGAACAAAAAATAAAAGAAAACTTACTCCCACTGTGCAACAGAAAGGGAAAAAACACAAATCATGCAAACAATAGAAGCGAGCAACAACATTCAGAACCAAATTGAGTCCTCAGATCCAAATCCCAGAGCAGCCCACAGTAGGCCCAAAGCCTCACATCAGTTCATCATATTAGTGGGCATGGAGCACAGCAGTCAGGGCTGACTTCATAGCCTCTGGCGCTGAGAGAGGAGAGGCCATCACAGAGAGCGAGGGAAATCGGCTCTCACCTCCAATCCAGAAACCTTATCTGTCCAGTCTATCTTGGTCAGCATTTAAATTGCCCAAGATAATGGATCATAACTCGCATCAGAACCTGGGAACCACTGCAGTGAAAGACCCCGGCACCATAGAGAGAGGAGTGAACATTGCGGGAGAGTGAGTGAAATCGGCTCTTGCCTCCGATCTGGGCCAATCTCCCATATTTTGATGTTAGGTCTGGACAAGTGAACCTCTTGGCCATGTCTGCGTGCTTCTGAGTTGCTGCGACATGATTGGCTGATTGGGTAATTGCATTAATGAGCAGGTGTACCTAATAAAGTGGCCACTGAGTGTATATTGAATCCATAATTGGAAGTAAAATGACCATTCTTAAAATCTAGGTGTTGCATTATAAAGTAGTTTTGAAACATTCTGTCAATTAAATTTATAAATCACTATTCAAATTATCTTAAGCCTTTGCTAAATTTTCTCATTTGATATTTTTCAAACACTGGATTTCTCGGCTGCGTGAGTCTAGGGAAGACAATCTCCAACCCCACCAAACGTGTGAGATTGAGGTGCGAGCCCCACCCCCCCAAACCCCCCGTTTGTGTAGGTGCTGTGCAATTCGTAACCCTGTTACAAATGAGTACCATGAAGTAACAGGAAGTAGACCACATACAATTAAAAGATTTAGCTTTATAATACTTAATTTGACTAAAGAAAGAACAAAAAAAAGAAAGGGCCCATTTTAATGAAACAGTCTGATGTGCACAAGTCGGAGCTCACAGTTTCCCCTTCACTGATCCTCCTTCGATCTCACCCCAGGCTTCGTTAAATCACAGCCTCCACTCTGGGTCGAACCTCTTGTCTCTTCACCTCTCCCTAACAAAAGTCTGAAGTCCAGCCTTAGTGTCCCTCACCAGAGAAACCTCCTCTTAATCCAGCCATCCTATTGGATGGCACACAATTCTCCTATCTCCTATCTTCAACAGTGACCCAAACACAAGCGGAAAACAAGCAGCTCGCACAGAACAGCACAAAATGAAATACACAGAACAACGTAACAGCACAAAACATGAACCAGGGCATTACACTTCGATAGAATTGCCCTGTTCTGGGATGGCACAATAGCACAATACATTAATGTGCTTCCGTTCTGGCAAGTGAGTGCAGGTTTGATCCAGTTCTGCTCAGTTGCCAAATGAAAGGCACAAGTCAGGGGCAGCTCCTGCAGAGGAAAGGAAATTTGGCAGCATGTAGTCAACACTTTTGCTGTCTGGCAGACAGCTGTGGAGAACAGATAGTCAAGATGAATGAGTCTGTCAGGGCCTGTGGTGCTACCATCAACCATTACCGAAAATAGGTCAATATTCTCTGTCCTTGATAGGGGATATCTTTGCAAACATTTCTGAAGGAAAACACTTCAGCAAAGTGGACTTAGCTGAGGCCTACCTATAAATGGAGAAGAGTCCAAATTGTTTGTCATCATAAATACTCACAAAGGGCTTTATTGCAATATTAGGCTGATTTTTGTAGTAACTTCTGCACCTACAATCTGGCTGAAAGCGATGGACCAGCTGCTGCTGCAAGACTGCCCAGGCACTCAGTGTTACCTGGCTGACATCATTGTTACCGTAAGAATAACAAGGAACATCTCCAAAATATCAAGACAGTGTTAAAAAAGATTAGAAGATTATGGGCTCAGAGCCCAATGCAACAAGTGTGAATTCTTTAAACCAGGCATCACTTACTGTGGTTGCACCCTTGATTACACAAGTGTGCTGAGAATTCAAGCAGTGATGGATGCCACAAGGCCAAAGGATGTGCATCACTTGCAGATCTTTTTAGGATTTGTCAATTACTGTAGTAGATTCCTGCCAAACCTGGCTCCTGTGCCCCACTCTTTGATCTCATTACTACAGATCGGGAAGAAATGGCAATGGACAAAGCAGTGTGAATTCTTTAAACCAGGCATCACTTACTGTGGTTGCACCCTTGATTACACAAGTGTGCTGAGAATTCAAGCAGTGATGGATGCCACAAGGCCAAAGGATGTGCATCACTTGCAGATCTTTTTAGGATTTGTCAATTACTGTAGTAGATTCCTGCCAAACCTGGCTCCTGTGCCCCACTCTTTGATCTCATTACTACAGATCGGGAAGAAATGGCAATGGACAAAGCAGTGTGAGGTGGCTTTCCAAAAGGCAAAGGAGATGGTGACATCAGGCACTGTACCCACACGTTACGATCCACGCCATCCGGTGATGCTTGCCATGCACTATTCAGGATGTCAACACAACCAGAAAGAAGGTGCCAGAGCTGTTAGAACCTCTTCCTGTAGTCCCGGGGTCAACTGCTACAACCACTGCAGAGGAGGCCGCAGAACCTGAGATTATTTCAAAGCCACAGATCTCTCCTGCTAAGCAGAGTGACTCCTCTGCCCTCACAGGAAAGATGTTATCTCACAAGAGTAAGAAATCCTCAACTGTGATTAAATCTTTAGGCCTGAATGGGATGATTTTAAATTTACCGTCCTGTGGATGTCTGTGGTGGTTGTATTATATAGTATACTGTTAGATTATGAGAACACTCAGTCCTCGTTTGTTGTCATTTAGAAATGCATACATGCATTAAGAAATGATACAATGTTCCTCCAGAGTGATATCACAGAAAACAGGACAAACCAAAGACTGGCACTGACAGAACCACATGATTATAACACATAGTTACAGCAGTGCAAAGCAATACCATAATTTGATGAAGAACAGACCATGGGCACGGTAAATAAAAGTCTCAAGTCCCGATCGACTCCCAAGTCTCTGATAGCAGGCGGCAAAAGGGAGAAACTGCCTGCCATAAACCTCCAGGCACCGACAACTGCCAATGCATTGGAAGCACCCAACCACAGCTGACTCTGAGTCCGTCCATCCGAAAACTTCGAGCCTCCGATCAGCCCCTCCGATACAACCTCCTGAGCGCCATCCTCTGCCGAGCAGTTCGACCTCACCCTGGCGGCCGAAACAAGCAAAGCCGAGGAATCGGGGCCTTCTCCTCTGGAGATTCTGGACCACACAGTAGCAGCGGCAGCGAAGCGGGCATTTCAGAAATTTCTCCAGATGTTCCTCCGTACTCTCATGTCTGTCTCCAGCAAATCAGAATTGTGCATGGTACCCTACTTGACAGATAACAGATATCATTCACCGGAGAGGCCGCGCACGCTGCATCGCACCGCCATCTCCTCCTCCTTTACAGTGCATATAAAAAGTATTCACCCACTTGGAAGTTTTCATGTTTATTGTTTTACAACATTGAATCACAGTGGATCTAATTTGGCTTTTTTGACACCGATTAACAGAAAGACTCTTTTCTGTCGAAGTGAAAACAGATCTCTACAAGGTGATCTAAATTAATTACGAAATAATTGATTGAATAAATATTCACCCCCTTTAATATGGCACACCAAATCATCACTGGTGCAGACAATTGGTTTTAGAAGTCACATAATTAGTTAAATGGAGATCTGTTTTTGAAGACCTGTGTGCAGTCAAGGTGTTTCAGTTGATTGTAGTGAAAATACACCTGTATCTGGAAGGTCCAACGGCGGGTGAGTCAGTACTCTGGCAAAAACTACATCATGAAGATGAAAGACCACGCCAAACAACTCCATGCTAAGGTTATTGAAAAGCACAAGTCAGGAGATGGATACAAGAAAATTTCCAGGTCACTGAATATCCCTTGGAGTACAATTAAATCAATCATCAAGAGATGGAACTGAATGGCCATGCAAAAAGGGGACGAGTGAGAGAGGCCATTGAAAGACCTATGACAGACCTGGAGGAGTAACAAGCTTCAGTGGCTGAGATGGGAGAGACTGTGCATACAGCAACTGTTGGCTGCGTGCTACACAAGTCACAGCTTTATGGGAGAATGGCAAAGGGAAAGCCACTGTTAAAAAAAAACACACATGAAATCTGCAGAGTTTGCCAGAAAGCATGAAGTCAGCTGGAAGAAGATTCTATGGTCTGATGAAACCGAAGTTGAACTTTTTTGGCCATCAGACTAAGTGCTATGTTTGGCATTAGCCAAACACTGCACATCATCAAAAACACATCATCCCTACTATGAAACATCATACTTGCTTCACTGACAAACAAACAACATACAACATACATGCTTCACTGCAGCAGGTCCTGAAAGGCTTGTGAAGGTAGAGAGTAAAATGAATGCAGCGAAATACAGGGAAATCCTGGAGGGATACCTGATGTAGTCTGCAAGAGAACTGTGACTTGGGAGAAGATTTGTTTTCTAGCAAGACAATGACCCCAAGCGTAAAGCCAAAGCTACATAAGAATGGCTTAAAAACAACAAAGTTAATGTCCTGGAGTGACCTCAAACCAGTTGAGAATTTGTAGCTGGACTTGAAAAGTGCTGTTCACTCACGATCCCATGCAATCTGACAGAGCTTGAGCAACTTTGCAAAGAAGAAAGGGAAAAATTGCAGTGTCCAGATATGCAAAGCTGATAGAGACCTATTACACTGGCTGTAACTGCTGCCAAAGGTGCATCTACTAAATACTGACTTGAAGGGGGTGAATCTTTATTCAGTCAATTACTTTATGTTTGATATTTGTAATTAACTTTGATCACTTTGTAGAGATCTGTTTTTACTGACACCATATAATCATATAACAATTACAGCATGGAAACAGACCATCTCGGCCCTTCTAGTCTGTGCCAAACTCTTACTTTCAAAAAGAGTTTGAAAGAGTAAAGAGACATGAAAGAGTATTTTTCTGTATTGTTGGAGTTTATAGCTAAGCAGGGAGATATGCTGTGCATTTAATGTTTCAGTAATATTTGAGTAATATTGTAAATATATTCTTCGATTAAGCATTCATTTTTAGTTTAAATAATTAATTATGAGTTTTATGTAATAGTATATGAATGGCATGCACGTCTTGCTAAAGTAAATACGAAACTAACTTACACTCTTTCCTGGCTCTGTGATTTTATTTTAATTAGTTTTAGGTTTTGGAGTTAAAAAATATAACAACCCTCTGAACCACAGCGATATTGAGTGCATGGTGAGTGAAAAATGATGGCTCACCTCCTACCCCTTCTCTTCCCTTCACCTGCCTACCACCTCCCTCTGGTGCCCCTCCTTCTTCCCTTTCTCTCATGGTCCACTCTCCTCTCCTCTCCTATCAGATTCCTTCTTCTTCAGCTCTTTATCGTTTCCCAGCTTCTTACTTCATTCCCCCCATTCCACCTGCCTACCTTCTCCCAACCTGGCTTCATCTATCACCTTCCAGCTTTTACTCCTTCCTTCCCCACGCCCCCCGCCCCATCCACACCTTCTCATTTTGGCTTCTTGTTCCTTCCTTTCCAATCCTGATGAAGGATCTCAGTCCAAAATGTTGACTATTTATTCTTCTACATAGATGCTGCCAGACCTGCTTGCTGAGACTCTCCAGCACTTTGTGTGTGTTGCTCCGGATTTCCAGCATCTGTGGAATATCTTCTGCTTATGAAATATAACTTGCAAGGGTGGCTTTATAAAGCGGCCACAAATTTCTTCCTTCATAACGCTGTGCATCTCTGGAATTTCCAAGCTGGGGATCCTGTGGGTACTGAGTCATGTTTATTTTGGAAGGCTGAGATAAATTGAGTTGTGGACTGAAGGAGAATGAACATTAATAAGAATTAGCCTGGAGAGTGGAGTTGAGGTTAAAGGTCAGATCACTCATGACTCACTGAGTGGCAGAACAGGCTCGAGGGGATATCTGGCACTTTCTCCTGTTATTTGCTGTGTTCTCATGTCCCAATGAATGTAACTGCTGTTAATGGAAACAGAGGGAATAGGAAAGAAAAATTGCACTCTTGAGATTATGCTAATGAAATATAAATGCATGAACAGCTTTAACAATCATCATATCATTAGAAATAAAGACCTTGAAATTGTACTGCATAAATTTTAGCATTTTAGATTGGGTATTTGGAATTTTTTTAGATTAAAATTAATGAGCTGATATAAAATTAGAAAATTAAGTATATTTCAGATGCCCATGCTCATACATGCACTGGGAATAAAACCAATGCTGATTCTCACAACCTGAAATGAAAAATGATACATCAGAATAACTCAGCAGTTCAGGCAGCATCTGTGGAAAGTGAAACAGAGTTAATATTTTAGGCCTGAGATCCTTCAACACTTTTGACAAATGATCCCAGACATGAAACATTAACTGTTTCTCTCATTTCACCTGTTGTCTGACCTGTTGTTTCCGAACTTCTGTGTTATCATTTCAAACGTGTACTCTGAGTTTCCAAAAGTAGCATGTACAAACGTATTGCTTGCGTACACTGAATATAGTGTAGACGTAATATAAATATCCAAAAACTATTCGAGGCCTAGTTTTGCCTAACTTTCAGTGAATTTAATACGATAATTCACTGAAAGTTATGCAAAATTAGGCCTCAAATCCCCAGCTTGGATGTTTGAGTTGCCTTCTTAAAAGAATCGTTAATAAGGGTGTCGTACCTTATTTCATTTGGAAATGCTACGTCTGGAGCAACCTGCTGTATGGACTCGAATCGTGGACCTTATGCAAGGAAGCGCAACGACGACTGGAGGCATTTGAAATGTGGTGTTTAAGGAGAATGCGGAAAATCAGATGGGTGATGAAGGTCAGTAATATGGAAGTGTTGAAGAGAGTGAGGAGAGAAAAGGAGTTGCTGAAGAATGTGCAGAAAAGGAAGCTGGAATATGCCGGGCACTTGTTAAGAGGTGGTGGACTGCAGAAATTGTTATTGGAAGGGATGATAGAAAGAAAGAGGGAAAGAGGAAGGCAGCGAACCACTTGGTACGATAATGTGAGGCAATGGACTGGGTTGAGTTATGCTGAGGCCAGAAAAAGAGCGCAAGATCGAAGAAGATGGAGGTGCATAGCTGCCAACCCTGGATTCGGGATGGCACCCACTGACTGACCAACTGACCTTATTTCAAAAAGAATTGAATGAAAACAAGATTAAGGGCCTCTGGACACAGTTCCAAATAGCGTGCAGGAATAGAGAACTAGATGTGTGTAAGTCCTTGAAAGTGCTAAATCATATGGGATCTGGGGATATACAAGCAGAGGAATTGATTATAAAACAAGCTGTTTTCACTGATACTACATAAAATATTTGTTCAGCACAAAAGGAGTATTGTGTTCAATTCTGATCACCACATTTTGGAGAGGATGTAAAGCCCCATTGAGAGTGCAGAAAAGGCTTGAACATAGAGATGATGGGTTTTTGCAGTCCAAGCTGGAGTTCCCCTTGGAGCAAAGAAATGAAAGGTCGAAGCAAGATCATAGCTGATTTCGTTAGAGACAATATTGTTACATTCGTTTTATTCAGTAGATGGTTAAAGAACCAAGAGCATCTATTTCAATTTTGATCCAAAGGTAGAAGGGAGTATGGGGAAATTCCATTATATAAGGAGTAGTTACAGATTAAAGATTAGCTTTATTTGTCATACTGTATGTGGATCGAAACATTGAAATGTACAGTGAAATATGTTGTTTGCTTAAATTAAATCAGCGAGGATTATGCTGGGGTCAGCATGCAAATGTCACCAAGCTTCCTGTGCCACCATACTATTGCCAACAACGCACTAACCCGAACCTATACGGTTTTGGAATGTGGGAGGAAATGCGAGTTCCCAGAGAAAATCATATTGCAACGGGGAGAACATAGAAACTCCTTATAGGCAGTGGTGGGAATTGAACCCTGGTCAGAGATCACCGGCGCTGCAAACTGATCTGCTAACCACTATGCTAACCCTGAGGCTCTCGTACCTTCTACCTGATGGCAGCATCGTGAAGAGAGCATGACCTTGGTGGCGGGGATCTCTGATGATGGATGCTGCTTTCCTACAGCATTGTTTCATGTAGGTGTGCTCAATGGTTGGAAGAGCTTTACCAGGGGCTGACTCCATTACCTTTTTCAGGATTTTCCATTCAAGGGCACTGGTGTTCCCAGACTAGGCTCTGATGTAGCCAGTCAATATACTCTCCATTACACATCCATAAAAGTTCTTCAAAGTTTTAGATGTCATGCCAAATCTCCACAGACTCGTAAGGAACAATATAGAACACAAAACAAAGAAATCTACAGCACATTACAGGCTACTTGGCCCACAAAGTTGTGCCGACCATGTAGCCTACTCTAGAAACTGCCTAGAATTACCCTACCATTTAGCCCTCTATTCCTCTAGGGTCTGTGTGCCTATCTAAGAGAATAGAGGTGCTGCCATGCTCTCTTCGCAATTGTACTGTCTGTCATCTTTGGCAAACCGGCCAAATGCTCAGTTGCTGCATTTTTAAAATTTATTCTACTACGGCTATTATTCTATTATGGATTTGTTGAGTATGGCTGCAGGGTTGTATATGGTGATATATATGTACTTTGATAATAAAGTTACTTCGAACTTTAACGTTTTTGAACTTTATTTTTAATTTGTTTGGCTGCTCACATTAATGTGATCCAGTAAATAGTCTATAACCGTAACTTTGATCAGTTTGTGTTTACTTATGTGTGGGATGCCTGAATTTGTGATTTATTTTCCTTTAGTAGATCCATTGAATCTGATGGCAAGATAGGTCAAGACTTTTGAACGATATACAAGTTTTAACCCTAACATTGGTAAAATCTCCATCAACTCAGAGAATCTTTTTTGTATCCCACACATCCCTAATTCTAATGACCAGATGTGATTATGCTCAAAATAACTTTATATTTTTATTATGACCTTGTAGGCAGGGATAGCAAAGAAACGTGTATTCCTGAATGGTCTTCAAAATTCAAAAGGATGGAATTGTTGATCCTATTGACAGCAGTGCAGTTATTTTTGGATGAATCTGGTTATGCAGAGATATTGATCCAATTGTAGAAGCACTATGAACTCCAAATGGGAGGAAGGAGTTTTTTTGTGTGTATGAGGGGAGGGGTTTTTATTTGTGACCCCTCATCAAAGGGAGATCTCAGGGAATTCACAGGGACCAAGGGACTTCCACTGAATGTTCTCAGTGGTACCCTTGATGTGTCAGAGTCCCTCAGTTTTCCATCTGGTGTTTAGTGCCTTATGCAGAGGCTCCATTAAACTACAGGAGTCAAGGATGAAGCAATTCTTTGGGCCCTTGATGGGCCTCTGTTATTGAGATGACATGGTAATTTCAAGCACTGGTTTGGGATGCAGGCACTAATCTGAGGTAAAGGGGAAATGGTGTAGTCCAGTTGTTCTGAAGGATGAAATCCCAGATACTTATGCCACCTGTTTCTTGAACAGTTTTGCTCATTGTGTGATGTTGACGCCAGAATATGTGAGTTGGCATTGGAATGTGCGGTCAGCACTGGAATATGTGGGTTGGCGCCAGAAAATGTGGTGACACTTGTGGGCTGCCCGCGACACAGCCTCAGGTATGTCGGTTGTTAGTTGTATGTTTCGATATATATGTGATGAATAAACTTAAATCTTGAATCTTATAAAATGTTTCTAACCAGTACATGCATAAGTTGAACCTTCACGTCAGATCTCATGGAATTTTATTGGGACAATCAAACTATTGTCTAAGGGGTCTGGAGGGCCTGAGAGAAGAAGACTCTGTGAATTATCTATCGATCTGGGATTATCTAATTTGGAAGGATGTAAACATTAATATAATCCCAGCAGAATCACCATAGTAATCCCAAAAAACAGAAAGATCCTAGGAATTCAGATCACGTGATCAAAAATGCTCACCTATCACTCAAGATCCTATACTAATTGTGGTCTGTTGGTCTTGAATCTGATGTTTGGAGATTGGAAGGGCTTGTAATAATTATTCCAGATCATTATTAGTGCCTGAGTTCACTGGTTTGTTGAGGCAGCATTAGGGTTGATAAGTATTTAGTCTAGACTTATATTCAATCATTCATTTCATTGTGAACTCAGAAAAGCAAGCCACCAACCATAAACCCATTGTTAAATTCTAATTATGTATATCACCGGTTTGGACCTTAGTTGAAAATTGATAACTTGACTTACTGTGAACTTTTATACTTCTAAATAGTAATTATTTTAATTAACTATTGTTGTTTGTACCCCTGTTTTTTTCTTCTCTACCTAAAACTAACATCTTGATTCAAATGTATGAATAAGGGATAATATAAATTTCCCATTAATCTAAATTCTAATCAAGATTTCCTGTTGAGATGGTTCTGCACTCTCCTTGTTGGAGAGCTCTGTGTAAATAATCAAGTGAATTTTGCCTGGATCAGGGCCATTTCCCATTGACTTCTGAGCACAGTGTTGACTGTTTACATCATTGGCAATAATACCGAAATCAGAATAGGTCAGCAATTCACTAGTAACGACCTCATAGGCATTTAGCATTACAAGGCTGGTTTGGCTGACCATGTGCCCTGGTAACATAATATTTAAATATCATATTCCTGGAAACATTAAACATATTCAGATGAAATCATGTTCCATAGAATAAAAATCGATTGCCTGTACATTACATTTATCTGTTAATTACTATAAGTATACAAGTATAAACAGTAGCTCTTGAAATTTACACCTGTAATTTTCTTTGCCAAAGTAAAAAACATTGAATGTTAAAAGAGGCTTTCAGAATTATAGTTGTAATTTATTTCATTTCCCTTTATATTCTTATTTGTAAATACAGCTTCTATGTTTTGAACAGAAGAGGACTGGAATTTCATCCCAACAGCCTCCAATACACTTGATTCTGAACCCACGGTCACAGTAGCGGACGTATGATTAGTCTTTCGATGGTGAACACGCAGAAAGAATCTGCCCGGATGGTGTCCCTGGTCACGTCCTTTATGTTGGTCAGTTGGTGCGTGTATTTGCAGATAATTTTGAACCCTTCTTTGCTTTAATCTGACGTTCCCACCTGCTTTAAGAAGACAACTATCATTCTAAAACCTAAGAAAAACAAGGTAACTTGCTTTAATGTCTACTATTTTGAGGCACTGGTCCAGGCTCCAGATAAACCCAACCCACTCCAGTTTGCCTATCAACAAAACAGGATCTGCAGCATCTGGAGAGTAAAGACACTTAAATTAGACAGTTGTTTATTGGCAGCTCTGCCTTCAACACTATCATTCTGAGAAAACACGGAGACCTTTTGCAATTGGATCTTTGATTTCCTGACCAACAGACTGTAATCAGTAAGGATAAGCAGCAACACCTCTGCCATAATTACTAGGCTGCACTCTGGTTCCTGTACACTCATGAATGTGTACCCAGAGTCTGCTCTAATCCCATCTACAAGTTTGCAGATGACACCACCGTGGTAGGCCGTGTCTCAAATAATGATGATTTGAAGTACAGGAAGGAGATAGCTTAGTGACACGATGTCATGACAACAACCTTTCCCTGAGTGTCAGCAAAACAAAAGAGCCGGTCATTGATTTTACAAAGGGTGGGGGCGGGGGGGGGGCAATGCACGTGCTCCTGTCTTCATCAACTGTACTGAAGCTGAGGTGGTTCAGAGCTTCACCTTGGAGTGAACATCACCAAAAACCTGTCGTGTTCCAACCACATTGATGCCATGGCTAAGAAAGTGCTTCTATTTCCTCAGGAGGCTAAAGAAATTTTGCATGTCCCCTTTGACCCTTACTAATTTTTATCAATACACCATAGGAAATATCACCTTCTAGCTTGTATGCCTTCCCCTCTCCCTAGCTTCTTATTCTTGTTTCCTCCCCCTTCCTCCCCAGTCCTGATGAAAGGACTCAGCTTGAAACATCAACTCTTTCTTCATTTCCATAGATGCTGCCTGACCTTGCTGAGTTCCTCCAGCATTTCGTGCCTGCTACGCTGGATTTCCAGCATCTACCGAAGCTCTTGTGCATAGAAAACATCCTATCTGGATGCATTATTGATTGCTATGGCAACAGCTCTGTCCGTGACTGCAGGAAACTGTAGAGTTATGGACACAACTTTGCACACCACAGAAACCATCCTCCCCTCCAAGGACATTGGCTACATTTTACGTTGCCTCAGTAAAGCAGCCAGCATAATCAAAGACCCTACCCACCCAGGATATTCTCTCTCTTTAGTTATTTTAATGTTAGAGTCATACAGCATGGAATCAAGCCCTTTGGCTCAACTAGTCCATGCTGAGCAAGATTCGGATCTAAGCTGGTCCCCTTTTCTCATGATTAGTCCATATCCCTCTGAACCTTTCCTATCCATGTACTGTACCTGTCCAAGTACATTTTAGGTATTGTTAAGGTACTGTGCCCATCTCGACCTCTTCCTCTGGCAGCTCATTCTATGTACTGACCACTCTCTGATTTCATTTTGCATGAGATATCCTGCAGACAGTCAAGCTACCACTTCCAAGAACAAATTTCTTCCACATAACTATGAAGTTCAAATACTAGCTCTTCTTTCAGTTAGTCCTGACGAAGAGTCTCGGCCCGTAACGTCGACTGTACCTCTTCCTAGAGATGCTGCCTGGCCTGCTGCGTTCACCAGCAACTTTGATGTGTGTTGCTTGAAATTCAAATAAATGAAGCTTTCAATACCAATCTGTATATTTTTGTTAGATTTGTGTACAAGGTACAGTACTAAGATGAAAATTAAATTTACAAATACTAAATAATTCAAGCGATATTGTTACAAATATTGTAACTGTGATCCTGTACTCTGTTATTGTTTTACCTTGTCCTCAATATGCTTTTGTAATGAATTGATCTGCATGAATGATATGGATGACAAGTTTTATACTGTACCTTGGTCCAGGTGTCAATAATACTTCATTAAGAATAAAAATACTACTAATAATACGACTACTACAGATAGAACATCCTTTATCCAAAATGCTTGGGGCTGGAAGTGTTTCAGATTTCGGATTTTTTTTTTTTGGAATATTTGCATCAATATAATGAAATAGCTTGGGCATGGAGCAGAGTCTTAACACAAAATCCATTTACATTACACGTACAGCGTATGTTCAGCTGGTGTGAAGCTCACAGGGTGATTCGTCGGCAATCAGAGCACAGTCTGATGTGATGGAACCGGGTCCTCCATGGACTGTCAAAGTTGAATGACCACCGACAACCGTGTCGATTACTGGGTTCCAGTGCTGCGACTGGTTTCATATACTGCCATCGACTTCAAACAGCTGCCTGTTCCACAGCAACTACGATAGGGTGGGGGTTAGTTTTTTTTATAATACTTGAATAATTTTGTACACAAAACAAGTACTTTAAATTTTCAGTTCATTGTTTCATGATTAACATACCATTAGGTAACATATGTTCACTCCGATGTTGATGAATCCACTCTTTAAGTATATTCACAGGATCTTCATTTTTCACATTGTGCCATGTTTTTCTATTTTTCATTAACTTCTGTCATTACATGTGTGAGGTCACTTCTCAGAACTGCTTGTGATGTGGGGAGACCTGCGCAACAGCTGGGAACCTTCCTAGTGCCTTGTGGAATTTTCCATTTGTGACGTCGATTTTAGAAATTCTCAGATTTTGGAATTTCAGATGAGGGGTACTCAAACTGTACTACCACCACTACTAATAATGTACTTACAGAAGAGCAGAAAGGATGCCGTGAGGGTATGAATAGATGTAAAGAAGAACTGATAATAGATTCCATAATTCTGAATCAAGCAGAAATCTTTCATGATATTGACTACTAAAGCACCTGATTCTGGCCCACTCTCATGGTTAATAGAAGTTCTTAATATATATAAGCTACACCCAATACGTGTGAAATTCTTTCAACATCTGATGAAGCATTGGCTTACTGTAATCACCTTGCCTATTAACAACCAAAAAAGAACAACTGCCGTGATCAAAATAAACTGAGGCATTTTCCAAGGCAACTCTCAAAGTCCACTATGGTTCTGCCTAGCTTTAAGCACACTCTCTAATTTACTGAATCGGATGAAAATTGTGTATCAAATCAGAAACAATGAAATGAGCAATACCTTAACAGACCTTCTGTACATGGATGAGTTGAAATTATATGCTCCTTCATCAGTTAAGCTAAGGCAATTAATTGAAATTGTAGAACTATTTTCAAAAGATAAAAACATTAACTTTGGACTAGATAAATGCAGAACATTAAACATAAAGAAAGGTGCAATGGAGCTAATAGAATACAAAAGAGCAGCCAGATACAATACAACTGATGGACGAATATGAGACATATCTGGGATATCAACAAGGAAAGAAAGTAGATCATAGTGCAAAAAAGGAAAAACTTTTGACAGAATTTACCCGAAAGGCTTAAGAAAATCAGTCAGAGCTCAACAGTGAAAGTATGACAAAGGCAACAAACACTTTTGCTATACCCATATTTGTTTATTCTTTTGGCATAATATTTTGATTGGAAACCAATCTGAAAAATATACAAAGAAAAATAAGAACTGAAATGAAAAAATTTCAGAAAGCATTATGTACATTCTAATGCGCTTAGACAGAACAGAAAGGGGAAGAGGAATAACAGAGATTAAAACAATAGTCAGATAAAACTTCAAAGGAAATACTTTCATCAACGAAAATAGGAATCAGCTCTCTATGCAAGCAATTGCTATCCTGATAAGTATAAACCACTAAACTCATGAGACCACAATCCAGAAAGATGGAGATATTATCACTATTGAAGAAAAAGTTAACCAACGGAAGAGCATGACCCTCCATGGAAGACATCCCCATGATCTGAGCAGACTAGGTTTCGACAAGGAAGCGTCGAATGCCCGGCTCAGAGTTGGAGACCTCTTCCCAGAAACACAAGGGTTCCTGTGGCAATACTGGACCAGTGGTTAACACAAAAAATCATCAAAAATACATAATCAAAGATCAACAAATTCAAGAAGATAAATGTAGAAAATGCCAAGATAAACCAGAAACAATCGAACACATTGAATTGACTTTATTATTTATATACTTCATATACATGAGGAATGAAAATCTTTACATTACATCTCTGTCTAAACGTGCAATGTGAAATTTATAGTAGTTTATACTAAATAGTATGTACAACAGGACAGTCTACATAACATAGAAACACAATCGTATCAGCATGAATTAAGCAGTCTGATGGCCTGGTGGAAGAAGCTGTTCTGGAGCCTGTTGGTCCTGGTTTTTATGCTGTGGTACTGTTTCCCAGGTGGTAACAGCTGGAACAGTTTGTGGTTGGGGTGACTCAGGTCCCCAATGATCCTTTGGGCCCTTTTTACACACCTGTCTTTGTAAATGTCCTGAATAGTGAGAGTTCACATCTACAGATGTGCTGAGCCGTCTGCACCACTCTCTGCGGAGTCCTGCGATTGAGAGAAGTACAGTTCCCATACCAGGCAGTGATGCAGCCAGTCAGGATGCTCTTAATAGTGCCCCTATAGAAAGTTCTTAGGATCTGGGGGCCCATACCAAACTTCTTCAACCATCTGAGGTGAAAGAGGATTCTGTAGCAGTCAACCTGATTACTTGCACAGGCACAATCAAGTGGCAAACATCATTCATCAGAATCTTCTTTTAAAATAGAAACTCATGACTGAAATCACACCTTACTATAAATACAAGCCTGATTTAGTTTTAGAGTTAGAATACCAAATTATAATATGACTGCAAAATGCGAACACAAGGAATTCTGCAGATGCTGGAAATTCAAGCAACACACATCAAAGTTGCTGGTGAATGCAGCAGGCCAGGCAGCATTTCTAGGAAGAGGTACAGTCGACGTTTCAGGCCGAGACCCTTCGTCAGGTCTAGGAGGAGGTAGAGCATATTATTCTCCGTAACTTCAGCCACCTCCTAAGCACTTCTTTCCCTCCCCCCCCCTCTGCTTTCTGTAGGGATTGCTCCCTACGCGACTCCCTTGTCCATTCGTCCCCCCCATTCCTCCCCACTGATCTCCCTCCTGGCACTTATCCTTGTAAGCGGAACAAGTGCTACACATGCCCTTACACTTCCTCCCTTACCACCATTCAGGGCCCCAGACAGTCCTTCCAGGTGAGGCGACACTTCACCTGTGAGTCTGCTGAGGTGATGTACTGCATCCGGTGCTCCCGATGTGGCCTTCTATATATCGACGAGACCCGACGCAGACTGGGAGATCGTTTTGCTGAACACCTACGCTCTGTCCGCCAGAGAAAGCCAGATCTCCCAGTGGCCACACATTTTAATTCCACGTCCCATTCCCATTCTGACATGTCTATCCACGGCCTCCTCTACTGTAAAGATGAAGCCACACTCAGGTTGGAGGAACAACACCTTATATTCCGTCTGGGTAGCCTCCAACCTGATGGCATGAACATTGACTTCTCTAACTTCCGCTAATGCCCCACCTCCCCCTCGTACCCCATCCGTTATTTATATACACACTTTCTTTCTTTCTCTCCTTTTTCTCCCTCTGTCCCTCTCACTATACCCCTTGCCCATCCTCTGGTTTCCCCCCCTCCCCCTTTTCCTTCTCCCTGGGCCTCCTGTCCCATGATCCTCTCATATCCCTTTTGCCAATCACCTGTCCAGCTCTTGGCTCCATCCCTCCCCCTCCTGTCTTCTCCTATCATTTTGGATCTCCCCCTCCACCACTCACTTTCAAATCTCTTACTAACTCTTCCTTCAATTAGTCCTGACGAAGGGTTTCGGCCCGAAACGTCAACCGTACCTCTTCCTAGAGATGCTGCCTGGCCTGCTGCATTCACCAGCAACTTTGATGTGTGTTGCTTGTATTATGACTGATCAGTAATTACAGATAGGACAATCCATAATAACTGTCCAGATACAATAATATAGGGTAAACAAGCAAGAACAATTTATTTAATAGATATAGCTATCTCAATCACACATAACCTACAGAAATCAGTAAGTGAAAAACACCAGTTGAATTAAAAGAGGAAATTGAAAGATTTTGGAACATGAACAAGGTATACATTGTCTCGATAGTAATGGCTACAACTGGTGTCATCCCAAAGGTTCTACACAACAACATTAAACAATTAGAGCTACACAACGATACCTATGTACATCTTCAGAAAACCACAGTGCTAAACACCATTAGAATAATCCAAAAATTCCTGGCAATTGAGAAATGAGCATGCTTGGCCATGCCCGTACCTCAGGTTTTAATAATAATATTATTATTACTGGGTGCATGGAATGCACTGCCAGCGAAGGTGGTTTAGGTGGATACAGTAGGGTCTTTTAACAGACTCTTAGATAGGTACATAGAGCTTAAAAAAATAGAGTGTTATGTGGAAGGGAAATTCTAGGCAGCTTCCAGCGTATGTTACATGGTCGGTACAACATTGTGGGCTGAAGGGCCTGTAATGTGCTATAGATTTTCTATGTTCTATGTTCTATATAAGGCAGTTTATCTTTATAATTTGTAAGGTTTTTAATCATCCTTATACTGATTATTTTGAAAATAAGAAAACATAAGTTTTTAATGTTTCTCAGTGTGCCACAGTTAACATAAAACTAAAAAGTTTGCAAAGTTATGTTCATATGTTTCCTTTCATGCTTTTCAGTTATTTAATCAGTTCAAGTCAAGTCAAGTCAAGTCACTTTTTATTGTCATTTCGACCATAACTGCTGGTACAGTACACAGTAAAAACGAGACAACGTTTTTCAGGACCATGGTGCTACATGAACAATACAAAAACTACACTGAACTATATAAAACAACACAAAAACTACACTAGACTACAGACCTACCCAGGACTGCATAAAGTGCACAAAACAGTGCAGGCATTACAATAAATAATAAACAAGACAATAGGCACAGTAGAGGGCAGTAGGTTGGTGTCAGTCCAGGCTCTGGGTATTGAGGAGTCTGATGGCTTGGGAGAAGAAACTCTTACATAGTCTGTTTGTGAGAGACAGAATACTTCGGTGCCTTTTGCCAGATGGCAGGAGCGAGAAGAGTTTGTATGAGGGGCGCGTGGGGTCCTTTTCCCTAGTTGCCTTTTTCTCTAGTTTTATTTATCTTTCTGCTGCAGGGGAAGTGCTCGTTCCACTCGGTACTGACGCAAACTGGTCTGGGTCGGCATCGTGACAATACAACTTGTGATAGGCAAAGACATTACAAGAAATTTACATCACATTGTAAATCAAATGCACTATGATCATCAAATCTTTTTCTAACACAAGTACATCTGTTTTAAGCTTTGGCTGCTTTTATAACTATTTTCCCCCAGTGCAATGTTAGTGGAAAGGTTCAGTAGAAGTGCATTTTTATTAAGTTGCAATCATTCATTTAATAGTGCAAGTCTTTGTTTTACACTGTCAAACAGAAGTGTTTTTTTATTTCCTCTGAGACTCTAAATTGCTTTTAATGTTAGCAAGACTACATGTCTCAATGGGAGTTTGTGACCCTACTTGCATTGGTTTATTTCCATTGTGGCTTGTAATCAGATTGGTAACGTTTTCTGTTTAGATGAGATATATGGCCAGGCTTTTACAACATGTTAGGGCCGCCATGATCTTCGTGAATTGATGAACCAAGCCAATGGGTTTTGTTTCCGTGTTAGTCATGTCATAGCAAGTTATGGGACTCCTGGGCCCTGCTACCAGCAGTGAGAAAGCTACAACATTGTGAAACCATGAGAAAGTGGCAAGGAATGAGAAATAGAAAAGGTAGCAACATTGTGGCGTGGAAAGGTACTCTGCACTCCACCTTAGAATATCTGGGCAAGTCACAGCTGAATATCCAAACCCTAGATTAGCGTTATCAGACATCAAAACTGTGGCGTGGACAGGTACCCTGCACCTCACCTTAGAATATCTGGGCAAGTCACAGCAGAATATCCAACTCCTGGATAAGCCTCATAAGACATCAACCATGAATGATTGTTCCATGTGCCTTATACTGTTCATCAGTGAGGGAGAAAGCAAGCAGCTTCTTCCCTGTTTGCTGCCTATCAATGTTACTTTGTGTCAGACATTGGGACTAATGACAAGGCAGCCCAAGGAAGGGTCTTGGCCCGAAATGTTGACTGTTTGTTCATTTCCTTGGATGCTGAGATCTCCTCTATCATTTTGTTTGTGTTGCTGAGGAGTCTTACTCCTTGATTTTCCATCCCTATTGACATGCCCCTTTGCATTTCCACAATGTGTGCAGGCCAGTTGGTTGCTAGTTTGAACTCATTCCTCATTGAAACCTACCGAATATTAGAATACCTGGATAGAGAAGATGTTTCCAATAGTGGGGGAGTCCAGGACCAGAGGGTACAGCCTCAGAATAGAAGGATATCCCATTTGAACAGATATGAGGAGGAATTTCTTTAGCCAGATGGTGGTGAACGTGTGAAATTCATTGCCACAGACAGCTGTGCAGGCCAAGTCATGGGGTAGATTTAAAGCAGAGGTTGATAGGTTCTTGAATATTAGGGCATCAAGGTTATGGTGAGAAGGTAGGAGAATGAGGGTGAGTGGGCTAATAAATCTACCATGGTGGAATGGCAGAAGAAGCTTAATGGGCTGAATGGCCTAATTCTGCTCTTATGTCTTATGGTTGTATGGTTGTATGGTCTTATGTTCTTCCATTTCCTCAGAAGCTGATACATCAATAACTCTTTATGCTGGAGCCTTTCTTTAAATGAGTACACAGTTATCCTCTACCAGGAATTTCTTTGATGGGAATGATGGAAAGCTCTGCTATTAGGAAGTCTGATAATAAAAAATAACCCAGGGGGATGAAATGGCTAAAACCCTGTTCACAGTCTTGACAGCCATATATCAGTTATCATGACAGTCACAGCATCCAATTAGTCACCATGTGAAAAATGCTTTTGTGATTGACACAAAGACAGAGAGCAGAGGTTCTTGGTTTCAAGCTCTAGCCACCACTTAGAGGTACAAAACCGTTGTGCTTGTTAAAAATATACTATTATTATTAAAACAGCAGATTCAGGGTCAAAATAAATCTGGTACCATTCCAATGTTCCAAAGGCCAAGCTAAATAATGCTCTGTACAGAAAGAAATGTTTCTTGTCTCAGTCCTGACTCATTATTCTGAGTCTAAACCCAGTAGTTCCAGGGTCTGCTGTGGTAAATTTCCAGCGTTAGCATCACACACAGTGTTTTATACCCCTATTACCAATGACTAATCTTCTAAAGGGAAACAGAACTTTGCATCTGTTGTGAGTCACCATTGCTGAAATATATCGCAACAGGAGTAAATAATGTAAATCAGTTTTCTTGCTGTCAAGAGCTAATCTCTTGGGTTTAAGTTCTACATTTATTTGATTTGAAAGTGTAAGCAGAAGTTCTTTAGCGGTTGTAAAGCTGATGTATAATATAGTGCTCAGCTTTTATTTGTGAAAGAATGAAAAACAGCACGGGATCTCTTCACACTTTCCACTGGAGGATAACCCCAACGGAACGAGTGCTTGCCGATAATAATGTGTGGATGCAGAAATACAAGGACAAATGGTGACTCCCTCCATTAAGTGTTTGGTTATTGTATATGAATTATCTTAGCCACAGACCACAGCATGATCCTCTGTCGAAAAAATTATAGAAACTTCTCGAATCCTGAACTTCTCAAGGTCATCAAACAGTACAGGTTTGAATATGATTTAACTTTTGAGACTTTGTTTAATAGCATGCCTTTCAGGAGAGAAAAGCTGAATTAGGGCCTCCTTTGCTCTTATGTGTATGGTCGGTGGCCACTTTATTAGGTACACCTGTACACCTGCTCATTAATGCAAGTATTTAATGAGAAGATCACGTGGTAGAAACTCAATCCATAAAAGCATGCAGACATGGTCAGGAGGCTCAGTTGTTGTCCAGACCAAACAGCAGAAGAGGGGAAAAATTTGATCAAAGTGACTTTGACTGTGGAATGATTGTTAGTGCTAGATGAGGTGGTTTGAAATTGCAGATCTCCTGGGATTTTCATGCACAACAGTCTCTAGAGTTTATAGAAAATGTTGCAAAAAAACAGAAAAAAATCCAGTGAGCAGCAATTCTGTGGGTGAAAATGCCTTTTTAATGAGAGAGCTCAGAGGACAATGGCCAGATTGGTTCAAACTGGCAGGAAGGTGACAGAAACTCAGATAACTACAAGTAACAATAGTGGTCTGCGGAAGAGCATCTCTGTACACACGGCACTTTGAACCTTGAAGTGGATGGTCTCCAGCAGCAGAAGACCATGAACAGACACTCAGTGGCCATTTTATTAGGTTCAGGGGGTACCTAACAGAGTGGCCACTGAATGTATATCTCACAGGCCTCTCATTTCTGGCTGAAAGCTGGTCAGAAGCAGAGTGGGTGAATCAGCTGCAGTTCACAGTAGGCAGGTGAAAATAGGTTTATTTTCCTCAGGATCTTCTTGGAGGATTATATCACCTTGTAGAGGTGGGGAGGCTTCTGAGTTCTTGAGATCCCAAGGGCGATGCTGTCTGGAGTTTAGCCATTTGGTGCTTAGCTTATGGGAGGATCACCCATGGCGGTGAGGTCGAGGGGGAGGTTCAGACAAAGAGTAATTCAATGAAAACCTCAAAGGTAGAGCTTGTGGAAGATGAAGATACACCTCAATATCAGTGAAGGTGAAGGAAGGCTGCCGCAGTGGAGAGTCTGTAGTCATCGTGCAATTCTTGTCACTGGAACCTGATCTCAACCTGTCAAGGACCTGCCTGCCCTCGTTTAACAAGGTTATGCACAATCATTCTCCATTAAGTGAATCCACCTAAGCATACCAGATTAAATCCTGTGGCGATCAGCAAGTGGTGCAGGGGGCATGATTGTGAGGTATGGAAGCCCCTCAGAATATGTGGATTCTGCATCGGCCTCTACAGCTCCACTGTTACATACCTCAAGGAGATCTTGTGAGAATGATGTAGTGGTCTTTTGGAGGTCACCTGAAGTAATTTTCCCTCCGATGTGAAGTCATGTGATGACATGTTCACCACGGGTATAAGAGGGAAGACCCCTGGTGACGCAGTTAGTTTTCCAATTAGAACGTCAATGAGATACTCCGCTCTGCTGCTTATTTGCATTATGACGCAGTTTTTGATTTTAAACGGAGTCTTATGTTCTAATGTAAGGTACAGAAATCTGAGCCAGCAGCTTGACCAATCGCTGCCAGGTTTGTTAATGTATCTTTTCAGTAACATTGGAGAGTGAAGACGGGACCCTGAAGGAGACGTTCGAAGGGTTTGGAAAGGATCGACCATTAATAAATTCGTTCAAGAAAGTGATCTGCATGAGATAACTCTGCTAAAAGTGGCAGAAAGGCTGTGCAGGCTCTATTCTACGGAGGAAGGTCAGTGCCTTTAAAACTGTTTTATTTCCATCGTCGTGAATTCTGTGGATAAGGCAGGATCCAACTGGGAGTGGCAGTGACGTCGTGTCTTCGAGGAATTCATTACTTCATGAAAGTCTCTCCTAATTGGCTATATTAATCTCTTGGACTTTAAAATTTACCACTCGAGAAACTGTGTTTGAATTTGTCGCTTTAAGAACTGGCTTTGCATTATCGTTTTAAGAACTAGTACTGAGTAGTGGTTTACTGAATGGCCGCATAGCCGTTTACTTCCGATTAAGGTTTTCGTTTTTTTTCATTGTTTATCAGGGTTTAATAAATGTTTGTTTGTTTATATATCCTGACTTGATATATTCATTTTTGCCGATCACGTGACACCACCAATAGACAATCTCCTAGGAGAACACCTTACCTTACTCGAGATATTGCACTAATATTACTATTTTCCTATTGAAGCAGAGTTGGATTGTACACAATTAGAAAGGAAGCTGATAGTGGGAGAATTAGGCACTTAATATTAAAAATGCCTTCTAGTTCACATTTAATTTTGAAAATGTGTTGTTGCATGTCAAAATACCTTTTGTTTCACAGGTACTGCAAAGGGATTTTAAGGAGCTAAGTAGAAAGTTAAAGAGCAGGACCTCAGGGTTATAATTTCAGGAGTAACACTTAGTGCTTTATAGAACCAGTGATCGGATGATCTGGGTTCAATTCTGTCAGGAATTTGTACATTCTTCCCATGACCATGTGGGTTTCCTCTGGGTGCTCTGGTTTCCTCTGACATTCCCAAAAATGTAAGTGCTAGGCATGCTATGTTGGTGCTGGAAGCATGACAACAATTGTGGGCTTACCCAACATCTTCGGACGGCATTGGTCAATCATGCAAATGACGCCTTTCGCTGCATGGTTGATGTACATGTGATAAATAAAGCTAATCTCTTTAAAGGGTAGCAACATCATGCTTCAGTCAGACTGCGCCTGGAGTGTTGTGTGCAGTTCTGGTTGCCCCGTTATGGGACAGATGTAGAGATGGTGGAGAGGATGCAGAGGAGGATTATCAGGATGACGCCTGAATTAGATGGCATGAGCTGTGAAAAAAGGTTGGGGAAACTTAGTTTGTTCTCTCTAGCACACTGGAGGCTAAGGAGGACCTGACAGAGGTTTTTAAAATTATGAGAGGCATTGATCGGACAGATAGTCACAATCTTTTCCCCAGAAATGTCAAATGCCAGAGGACACATTTTTAAGGACAGAAAGGGTAAGTTTAAAGGTGATGTGAGGGGCAAGTTTTTTCACATGAAGAGTGGTAGGAACCTGGAATAGGCTACTAGGAACAGTAGTGGAATCAGGCAACCTAGTGGAGTTTAAGAGGTTTTCAGGCAGATACATCCGTATGAAGAGAACGGAGGGAAAAGGATGATACACAGGAGGAGGACGTTTAGCATAAATTAGCATCAAGATTGGATAACACCATTAGCCAAATGGCCTGACCAATGCTGTACTGTTCTATGTTCTACGTTCTGTCTAATGTGTACCCCATGGTATCAGACCACTAACATTTCTTTGAAGGTGTAACACAGTATTCCTTAATCAATGGATTTCATTTCTTTCTGCTAAATGTTGGCTATAAAAAGCTTTGGCAGCTGGATGTTATCTGGTTTTCCAACACATGACATGTACATGTTATAATTACTGAATGATCAAGGTCACTCATATCTGAACAATATACATTAAATGACACGGAATAGATGGTTAAGAGTGTACTTTATGCTGTACAACTGGTTTGCAGTTATGATATTCTTCTCGTTGTGGACTTCTTCAAAGATCGTGACTCTGGAGAAGTTCTTTTGGACCAAAGTCATCTAGTGTAATACTGTCTGGTAAGGTGGCTGGCAGAAGCTAAAGCAGAGATACTGGTCAATGCACACAAAGTGCTGGAGGAACTCAGCAGGTCAGGCTGTATCTGTGGAAATGAATAGACAGTCGATGTTTCAGGCTGCGATGCTTCTTCAGGACTGGAAAGGAAGGGGGAAGATGCTAGAATAAAGAGGTGGGGGTAGGAGAAAGAGGACTAGCCAGAAGGTGATAGGTGAAGCCAGGTGGGTGGGAAAGGCAAAGGGCTGGAGAGGAAGGAATCTGATAGGAGAGGAGAGTGGATCATGGGAGAAAGGGAAGAAGGAGGTGCACCAGGAGAAGGTGACAGCAGGTGAGAAGAACAAGTAAGAGGCCAGATGAAGAGGGAAGGGGGAAGGAAAAAATTCTATAGGAAGGAGAAATCGATGTTCATGCCAACAGGTTGGGGGCTACTTAGATGGAACATGAAGTGTTGCTCCTCCATCCTGAGAATGGCCTCATCACGGCAAAAGAGGTGGCCACGGACTGACATGCTGGAATGGGAATGGCGGGAAATTCCACTTTTTGCAGATGGAGTGGAGGTGCTCGACAAAGCTGTCCCCCAGTCTACGTTGGGTCTCACCAGTACAGAGGAGGCTGCACTGGGAACATGGGATACAATAGACAACACCAATAGATTCACAGGTGAAGTGTTGGAGGGGCTGTTTGGGCCCCTAAATAGAGGTGAGGGAGGAGGTGAATGGGCAGGAGTAGCACTTTGGCCACCTGCAGGTATGAGTGCCGAGAGGGAGATTAGTGGGGAAGAATGAATGGACAAAGGAATCACGGATGCAGATTGCGTTTGGTGATAGGATCCCATTGCAGATGGCAGAGGTTGTGGAGCTTGATGGGTTTGGTGGTAGAATCCCGTTGGAGATGGCAGAAGTTGTGGAGAATGGTGTGTTGGATGCAGAGGTTCATCGGGTGGTAGGTGAGGATGAGGAACTCTATCACTATTAAGGTGGCAGGAAGATGGGGTGAGTGGGGATGTCTGGGAATTGGAGGAGATGCGGGTGAGGGCAGTATCAAAGAAACCAAGGCTAGTTGCCTGTTGCCATGGATTTATGGAAGATATGCTCTCTTGGCAAATATTTTATGAGGCAAAATTTTGCAAATAGAGAAGATTGGGTTAAATGTGTCATTGGGATTTTAATACTGTAAATTCCTATATGAGGGGAGTGGCACACTATTCATTGTAGAAAAAATTATTTTTGTAAATTGAAAGCACATTCCCCAAAGAGTCATGGTAAAAATCCATAAATGAAATGTTTGTTAATCAATTAATTATAATATAGAAGTACCATACATGCAAATGAATAGAATGATTGTTAGTGTTCATGAAACTAAGAATTTTATGCTGACCTGAACTGTTTGCTTACAGATTTTGTTGTACTTGGCTGGAAAACAACAAAGTTGCATTCTTGTCAGAATTAAAATCCTAATCATTACAAAAATCAGATTTCCAAAATTCAAAACAGCACACACAAAATGCTGGAGGAAACATCAACTGTTTATTCATTTCCATAGATGCTGTCTGACCTGCTGAGTTCCTTCAGCATTTTGTATGTGTTGCTTTGGATTTCCAGCATCTGCAGAATTTCTTGTGGTTTTTGATTTCCAAAATCCACCTGATTTTGCGTATTTGGATAAATAGCCTATAGAACCTAGTAAAAAGATAAAATCGAGGATGTTAGGAAAGCAACCTTTGAATTTACATAGCAATTTTTACAAACTCAAGGCATTGTAAGAACTTTCCGCCCAGAAGTGCTTGATAGCAGCGGTCCCCAACCACCGGGCCACGAGGAAACAATATGATTTGGCAATGAGTCAGCTGCACCTTTCCTCATTCCCTGTCACGCACTGTTGAGCTTGAACGCACGTGAGGTCATTACCCGCGCGTCATCCGTGTCAGCGCGGGAGGGAGATCAACTTCTCTAGCTTGCAAAGGACGGTAGGCTGAAAAGTACGTTTGACATAACATCTCTGCCGGCATTCCAGATCAAAGTCAAGGCTAAGTATCCTGAGATAGCCACGAAAGCACTGAAAACGTCCTTCCATTTCCAACATTTTTCTGCAAAGCGGAGTTTTCTACAATGAATGCAACGAAAACTAAATTGCGGAATAGACTGGACATAAGGAACCCCCTTCGAGTATCGCTGTCTCCCATCACCCCTCGATAGGACCGTCTTGTTGCAGGGAAACAAGCCCAGGGCTCCCATTGATTCATACGAGGAAGATATGTGCTGTGTGTTTAATATTCAAACGTTACTTAAAATGTTATGATGCTATTGACTTATAAGTGACTTATATAACCATATAACAATTACAGCATGGAAACAGGCCATCTCGGCCCTTCTAGTCCGTGCTGAATGCTATTCTCACCTAGTCCCACCGACCTGCACTCAGCCCATAACCCTCCATTCCTTTCCTGTCCATATACCTATCCAATTTTTCTTTAAATGATAATATCGAACCTGCCTCTACCACTTCTACTGGAAGTTCGTTCAACACTTACTTCAAGCTCCCCTGTCCTCCCCGATAATTGACTTATCACTATATTCATGCGAGGAAAATATGAGCTGTGTGTTTAATATTAAGTTCATTAGATAATCCCTTTTAGAAATGAAATTGAGTGTACTAGTCTTATCACCTATATTCTGGTCATGATTAACACCCCTGCCCCCGAACAGAATCGCCAAAAACGATTTGCAGAAAAAAAATTGGCGGGTACATGTACGGACAGGTCAGGTATGCGCACTGGTGCCCGCGCAAGGTTTCATGGTCATTGTAGTCTTTCTCTGGGTAAGCACAATGTATTTGACTGCTACTCTTGTCCGTTGGCAACCCTACCCCCCCCACCCCCGGGGTTGGCCGGCCTGCAAGAATATTGTCAATGTTAAACCGGTCTGCAGTGCAAAAAAGGTTGGGGACCCCTGCTTTATAGATTAAAATAAAACATCTTTAAAATTGTAATCTTTGTTGCAGTTTAGAACAGGTGCTTAGCAGGCTTCAACACAGGATACTGATACAGCGTAATGAGTAACTATATTTTAGTGGCATTTACTGATGTGTAAACATTTCAGAGGAGGTGTTCTGGGCCCAGCATGCAAATGCAATTACAGTACGAAGAAAGCACGGTAGTGCCTTCACTTCCTTGGAATCTTGCAAAAATTTGGCATGACAGCTAAAACTTTGACATACTCGTACAGATGTATGGTGGATATATATTACCTGGTTGCATCATGGCCTGGTATGGAAACACCAATGCCCTTGAATGGAAAAACTTACAAAAAAATAGTGGATAGAGCCCAGTCCACGACAGATAAATCCTCCTTGACCATTGAGCATATCTACACGGAGTGCTGTTGCAGAAAAGCAGCATCCATCATCAAGGCTCCCACCCCCGCCCCCCCCCACCCCCAGGCCATGCTCTCTTCTTGCTGCTGCCATCAGGAAGAAGGTACAGGAGCCTCAGGACCAACACCACCAGGTTCATGAACAGATATTACCCCTCAACCATCAGGCTCTTGAACCAGTGGAGGTAACTTCACTCGCCCCCATTTCTGAACAGTTCCCACAACCTATGGACTCACTTTCATGGACTGTTCATTTCACGCTTTCGATATTTATTGCTTATTTATTATTTTATTTTCTATTTGCACATTGGTTGCTTGTCTGTCCTGTTGGCTGTGGTCTTTCATTGATCCTATTATGATTTGCACAACCCCCTTTGTTCTTCTGGGAACAA
This sequence comes from Mobula birostris, assembly GCF_030028105.1. Lineage (NCBI taxonomy): Eukaryota > Metazoa > Chordata > Chondrichthyes > Myliobatiformes > Myliobatidae > Mobula > Mobula birostris. The sequence goes on from NC_092376.1 coordinate 29,461,611, forward strand.
AACCTCTGGAATCCTTTACCTTCACCTGAGAGTGCACACAGGTTTAGTATCACCAACAATCCGAGCTTCCTTCTGTAATTCACTAATAAGGCAACCTCAAATTTTGTACTTAAATCCTTGAAGGAGGACCTGAACCCCCAACTTTCTGATTCAGAGGTAAGTACACTACTACCTGAGACACGTCTGACACATACCAAAATGACAATAGCTCATTCAATTATAAAACAGCTATTACCAAATGAGGTTCAGCTGACAATTAGCAGTAACGTAATGGTATCTTCAATTTTGAAAATAGCTTTGTGTGGCACTATGTTAAGCAAGTTATAAGTAATGGATGACTTCGTTTTTTTTTGATAAAAGTAAACCACAAATTGCCTGTTAAAGCAGATCTAAAATCTAAATTCTGCATTAATGGAAGCTGAAGACCTGTTTAGCATTGGGAAAGGATTCTGTGATTCTGTAAGTATTGACCTTCTGTACAATGGCATCTATTCTTCAATCCTCCCTGAACCAATAGTTCATGGGTCAAAGACCCATGGATCCAACTGCAAGGTACAAAGCTGTTCCAACCCAGCAAAGCAGAAACAACTGGTCATTGTTAATGCTCTTAACATCGGTTAACTGGACATTCAGGGAGAGGTTTCACTGAATGAACTCTTTGTTACTTAAAGAATTATATTTAATTGATTACCTCTATTGAAGTCAAACAAAACATTTTGCAAGTTAGTAAGGGCTGAAGTACTGATTTACTGAAAGCATGAAATGCAGATGGGATTTAGAAAGGAATTCGTGAAATTCACAGCGACAGAATTGTTTTGTTAAAACTCAGAACCTTATGAGTTCGATGTCATGAGAATCTTCAGCTCCAGACTCACCTGGATTTGGAAATATAATTCTAAAACCCTGGAAGGGGCTTCCAAGCTGCAGCCTGGACAGGAGGCCACCACCAGAAGGGATCTGTTAAGTTGGCTTCTGAGAAATTTTTGCCTTGTGTTGTGAAGAACTTTTGTGAGTATTTGCTCTGCTGAGAAGTAATCAGGGCAAGAATCCAAAGCTTTTCACTATCCAGAAAAGAGATGTCTTCATGGTGATGAGAGAGGTGAATTGCTTAATAAGAGAGATGCAGAGAACTGTCTTCATATGTGTGCTCTAACGCTTACAACAGTAGATACGTTGAACATTGCTTCTGAAATTGAAGTCGATGGAATTGAATTTTGGAAACATAATATATGTGCATATATATTATGTGTTTAGCATGTGCCCCCAAAGGTGAATTTCTACCCAGCTGTTCCCACTGTACTAGAGTCCAAACCAAATCCATAAAAAAAGGTAAGCCACTAATAAATCTTATACCATTTTAGGATAAAGTTACTCAGAGCCTGTTTAGCCTGTGGAATTAGCTACCTTAGGGAATGGTTGTGGCAAATAACATGGATAGATTTAAGGAACGCTGGTTAAACTCAGGAAAGAGAAACAAATGGAAGGCTATGCAACCAGTGTTAGTTGAAGAAGGATGAATGGTAACAAATATGAAACACAAGCGCAGGACTGAACCAATTGAACCAAATGATTTGTATCTGTGCTTTAAACACCGCAACCTTTTACAGAAAAGTTGTTTGTCATTGACTTCATCTTAGAAACTGCTGAAAACTCAATAGTGAACAATGTAATAAACACAAGAAAGTCTGCAGATGCTGGAAATCTAAAGCAACACACAGAAAATACTGGAGGAACTCAGCAGGTCAGGCAGCATCGATGGAAATGAATAAACAGTCAACGTTTTGGGACAATAATAGCGAACAATGTACAAGCTTTTCTAATATTCTCAAAATGATAATGAACTGAAAGATTTTTACAATTCACATTTGTTTTATTCTATAATTTCACAGGGATAACGGATTTTTTTGTAACATTTGCATACAAAATGATAGAGTAAGAAGCTGGACTAGAGGGCATATCTTATGAAGACAGATTGAGCGAGCTCGGTCTTTTCTCGTTGGAACAAAGGACAATGAGAGGCGACTTAATAGAGGTGTACAAGATGATAGACGGCACAGGTAGAGTGGACAGTCATAGAGTTTTTCGCAGGATGGAAAAAGCAAGGGGGCATAATTTCAAGGTGATTGGAGGAAGGTATAGGGGATGTCAGAGGTAAGTTATTTACACAGAATGGTGGGTGCCCTGCCAGGAGTGGTAGAGGCAGACATATTAAGGGCATTTAAGAAAATCTTAGATAGGCACATGAATGATACAAATTAGAGGGTTATATAGGAGGGAAGGGTTAGATTGATCTTAGAGTAGGTTAAAAGGTTGACATAACATCATGGGCCAAAGGGCCAGTATTGTGATGTAATGTTCTATGTTCTAGAGTCCCTATGAAAAGTATTCCCCCCCCCCCCGAAAGTTTTCATGTTTTATTGTTTTACAACATTGAATCACAATAGCTTTAATTTGGCTTTTTTGACTCTGATCAACAGAAAAAAAAACTCATGTTCTAGTGAAAACAGATCTCTACAAAGTGAACTAAATTAATTGCAAATATAAAACAAAAATAACGGATTGTATAAGAATTTATGACTCCCCCCCACCCCCGCTTTAATATGACACACTAAACCATCACTGCTGTGGCCAATTGGTTTTAGAAATCACATAATTAGTTAAATAGAGATCACCCGTGTGCAGTCAAGGCGTTTCAATTGATTGTAGTAAAAATACACCTGTATCTCTAAGGTCCAATTGCTGGTGAGTCAGTATCCTAGCAAAAACTACACCATGAAGACAAAAGAACACTCCAAACAACTTTGCAAGAAGGTTATTGAATAGCGCAAGTCAGGAGATGGATACAAGAAACTTTCCAAGTTACTGACTATCCCTTGGAGTACAGTTAAGTCAATCATCAAGAAATGGAAAGAATATGGCACAGCTGTAATCTGCCTAGAGCAGGTTGCCCTCAAAAACTGAATGACCGTGCAAGAAGGAGATGAGAGAGCGAGGCCACCAAGAGACCAGTGACAACTCTGGAAGAGACTGCCCATAGAGCAAATGTTGCCTGGGTGCTTCCCCAGTTACTACTTTATGGGAGTGGCAAAAAGAAAGCTAATGATGAAAAAAAAAACTCGTGTGAAATCTTGGCTAGAGTTTGCCAGAAGGCATGTGGAAGCCTCTGAAGTCAGCTGGCAGAAGGTTCTATGGTCTGATGAAACCAAAATTGAGCTTTTAGGCCATCAGTCTAAATACTATGTCTAGTGTAATCCAAACACTACACATCATCAAAAACACACCATCCCTACTGTGAAGCTGCACCATGCTGTGGGGATGCTTCACTGCAGCAGGCCCTGGAAGGCTTGTGAAGGTAGAGGGTAAAATTAATGCCGCAAAATACAGGAAAATCCTGGAGGAAAACCTGATGCAGTCTGCAAGAGAACTGTGACTTGGGAGAAGTTTTTTTTTCCCAGCAAGTCAATGACCCCAAGCATAAAGCCAAAGCTACACAGGAATGACTTAAAAACAACAAAGTTAATGTCCTGGAGTGGCCAAGTCAGAGTCTAGACCTCAATCCAATTGAGAATTTGTGGCTGGACTTGAAAAGGGCTGTTCACTCACAATTCCCACGCAATCTGACAGAGCTTGAGCAGTTTTGTAAAGAATAATGGGGAAAAATTGCAGGGTCCGGATGTGCAAAGCTGATAGAGACCTATCCACACAGACTCAAGGGTGTAATTGCTGCCAAAGGTGCATTTGCTAAATACTGACTTAAAGCAGGTGAATACTTATGCAATCAAATATTTTGTGTTTTATATGTGTAATTAATTTAGATATCTTTGGAAAGATCTGTTTTCACTTTGACACGAAAGAGCCTTTTTTTCTGTTGATCAGTGTTAAAAATGCCAAATTAAATCCACTGTAATTCAATGTTGTAAAACATGAAACCTTTCAAGGGGGTTGAGTGCTTTTTATAGGCACTGTATGTTCAGATTACAGTCTGATGCACAGCGTAAAGCACTTGCTTAAAAATAGTGTGACATTTGAACCAGTCCACTGCAGATCAATATAAAATATAAGGACCAGAGTGAGTAATATATTAAATTCTCTCAGTATATCTCCTTAGTGGGTCAGTGGTTCATATTGTGGCCATGAGACACTGAGAGTTATTAAAAGAATATTTTGTGTAGTTACATGTATTTTTAAAAATGCTGAACTTTTAGTAAAATCTGATGCAAAATGCTAACAACTGGGTTCTTTTGTATCTTGAGCATTGTTTCCACTCTACATTTTAATGTTCATTGCACCTTTTTAGAAGAATATATATATTTTTGCTTTCTTTCAGATCTCCACGCACTGTTTTGTGACTGTGAGTGGAAAGGATGAATTGTAGGGTCCTTGAAACGGAGTTCAAAGTAAATTCATTTTTTGAACTTTGAACTTACTTTCAAGGACTCTGCAACTCATGTTCCCAGTATTTATTTATTTGTATTTGCACAGATTGTCTTCTTTTGTACATTGGTTGTTTGCCAGCCTTTGTTTGTGTGTTGTCTCATATGTACTTTGATAATAAGTTTATTTTGAACGTTGAATTTGCTGGAGTCTCAAGTTGTAGACTTCTTGAAAGTGCGTCCATTCGTTGCAGAATCAATTCACTATTGAGGTGAGTGAAGTCGTCTATGCTGGTTCACGAGCCAGCTACCCTATTGAAAGTGCAGATGTTGGAGGAAATATGAAACTGGGTCTCTTTTTTTTTCTCTCGTGCTTGGATATCTCTGAAGAAAACTAAGCCTTGTAAACGTTTAGAAAATATAACTATTTTTCTTTCCTTGTTTATGGCCAGAAATCTTAACACTGTTTCTTTTTCCGCAGAGGCTCCCTGACCTGCTGAGTGTTTCCAGGATCTTTCCTGTTTTTATTTTGGAATTCCTGGAGCTGTTGATGCAGATGAAGAAGTGAGTATCCAGGCATATTCACTGCTTTAAAAATACTCAGCAAGCACATGTACCGTGATGTGAACTACTTCAGGATGACTAAGTCCGAGTGCCGTGTGGAGGCCTTTGTGGTTCTTTCACGCATTCCTGAGAAAGTGACCCTTTCACCCATATCACAGCTGTGGCTCACTCAAGGCAGCAAGGCTGAAACCTCACCACGATGATCAACACAGCTTTTCTTATCCTTTGACCACAGTTCTGTGGTCTTTGTTGCTCGTGTGGTATAATCAGCATACGTCGTATCTTTGCTGCATTTGCACCTCAGATACGTGGGTAGGCCATGGTTTCAAACATAGTAATTTCCAGTGAGTAATGTTATACTTAAAATGAATCTGATCCAGATCCTTGGTGATTTCACATCCACAACTGGAGGTTACTTGTCACAAGACTCAGTGCACTTGGGAACTGACTCAGTGGCAGGAAGTAAAGGGTAATTGTAGATAAGTGTGTTGCTGACAGGAAGGCGTTTAGGTTTCAAGGGGATCAGTACTGGGATCTTTGCGGCTCGTGGTATATATGAGTGATTCAGATTTAAATATAAAGTGCATAAAAACAAAATAATACATGTCACCAAATCTGGGCATGTTGTTGACATTGAGGAACCCCAAACTGCAAAAGGATATCAATGGGCAGGAAAGTCACAAATGGAATTCATTCTGGGGAAGTACAAGGTAATGCATTTGGGGAAGACAACGAGGCATGACTTTCCTGAAAGTGGAAAAACACAAGCATTTAGGGTGTAGAATAAAGATGTACCAAACACTGGCCTGTATGGGTTGAGGCTTTGAGTATACAAGGCAGGAAGTTATGTTGCACCTCTATAAAACTTTGGTTAGGTCCTGCTAGCAGAGCTGTGTGTAATTATGACCAGGTTGTTTCTGGAAGGATGCAGAGACCTTGGAGAGGGTGCAGAAGCAGTGCAGCAGGATATTGCTTGGATTAGAGAATCATGGTTACAAAGAGAGTTTAGAAAAACTGGGATTGTTTCCTATGAAGTGTCAGAGTCCGAGGTACACCCTAATAGATGTATATAAAACTATAAGAGGCTTAGATAGGGTAGACATTCAGAATCTTTTTCATAGGGTGGACATGTCAAATAGTAGAGGGCAAAGCTGAGAGGGGCAAAATTTAAAGGAAAACTGTGAGGCAAGTTTATTAGACCCAGAGTAGTGGATATCTGGAATGCACTGCCAGGAAAGTCCAAAGTAAATTTATTATCGAAGTACATATATGTCACCATATACAACCCGGAGATTCATTTTCTCGTGGGCATTCACAGTAAATACAAGGAACCCACTTGAATCAATGAAAAATGGTTCCCAACAGGACAGACAAAAGACAACAAACTGCAAATACAGAAAGAAAAAAAAATAATAACAATACGCAGGCACAATCAAGTGGCAAACATCATTCATCAAAATCTTCCTTTAACCAACAAACTCATGAATGAAATCACACCTCACTATAAACACGAGCCTGATCCAGATTTAGAATCCGAATACCGCAAATTATAATATGCCCGATCCATTATTACAGAAAGGACAATCCATAATAATCATCTGGATATAATAATACAGGATAAATATGCAAGAGCAACTTATATAATAGATATAGCTATTCCAATCATACATAACTTACAGAAATCAATAAGTGAAAAACACCAGGAATATGCTGAATCAAAAGAGGAAATTGAAAGACTCTGGAACATAAGCAAGGTATACATTGTCCCAATAGTAATATCTACAACTGGTGTCATCCCAAAAGCACTAAACAATTAGGGTTACACAGCAATATTAATGTAAATCTTCAGAAAGCCACAGTACTAAACACCACTAGAAAAATCCGAAAGTTCCTAGCAATTGTCAAATGTGTGTGTTTGGCTATGTCTGTACCTCAGGTTTTACCAGCTTAAGCTGAGAAAAAGTAAAAATAATAATAATAAATAAATAAGCAATAGATTTTGAGAACATGAGATGAATAGTCCTTGACAATGAGTTCATATGTTGTTGATCAGTTCAGTGATGGGGTGAGTGAAGTTATTCCCTCTGCTTAATGAGCCAGATGACTGAGGGATAATGACTGTTTGTGTGGTATCCTAAGGCTCCTGTACCTTCATCCTGATGGCAGCAATGAGAAGAGAGCATGGCCTGAATGGTAGAGGTTCTTGACAATGGATGTTGCTTTCTTGTAACAGCACACAATGGTGTGAAAGGCTTCACCCATGATGGACTGGGCCATATCCAATATTTTTTTGTAGGCTTTTCCATTCAAGGGCATTTGTGCTTCCAGACCAGACTGTGATGCAATCAGTCAATATACTCTCTATTGCACATCTATAGAAGTTTGTCAAAGTTTTAGATGACATGCCAAATCTCCTCAAACTTCTGAGAAAGAAGAGGTGCTGCTGTGCTTTCCTCATTATGGCACTTAAGGCCCAAGACAGGTCCTCTGAAATGATAACACAGAGGAATTTAAAGTTGCTGACCCCTCCACCTCTGATCCCCTGATGAGGACTGGCCCAACAACCTCTGGTTTCCTCCTCCTGAAATCAATAACCAGCTCCTTGGTCTTGCTGTCACAGAGTGGGATGTTCTCAGTCTCTCTCATATATGCTGATTTGTCAACACCTTCTATTCAGCCAATGACAGCGATATCGTCAGCAAACTTAAATATGGCACTGGAGATGTGCCTCATGGTCATAATTCTAAAGCGAGTAGAACAGGGGGCTGAGCACACAGCCTTGTGGTACACCTGTGCTGATGGAGATTGTGGAGGAGATGTTGTTGCGAATCTGAACTGTGTGGGATCTGCATGTGAGGAACTTGAGGATCCAGTTGCACAAGGCGGAGGTCAAGGCCAAGGTCTTGAAGCCTATTGATTAGCTTTGAGATGATTATATCAATACCACTCAGCTTTCAACACAATCATACCCTAAGTTCCAATCAATAAGATCCACACCCTGGGCCTTTGCACCTCCCTCTGCAACTGGATCCTTGACTTCCTCACCAGGAGACCACAGTCTGTGCAGATCAAAAATAACATCTTCTCCTTGCTGACAATCAACACAATGTGTCCTTAACCCACTGCCGTACTTTCTCTACACCACAATTATGTGGTTGGCACAGCTCAAATTTTATATAATCTGCCAATAACACAGATATTGTTAGCAGAATTTCAGATGGCGATGAGGAGACATATGGGAGCAAGATAGACCAGCTGGTTGAGTGGTGTTATACCAACAACTTTGCACTCAACATCAGTAAGACTAAGATTGTGAACTTCAGGAAGTGGAAGTCGAGAGAACACGCTATTCCAGTTCTCATTGAGGGATCAGATGTGGAAAAGATCAAGTTCTTGGGTGTCAACACCTCTATGGATCTTTCTTGGGCCCAACATATTGATGCAATTACAAAGAAAGCACAAAAGTAACTTTACTTCATTAGGTGTTTGAGGAGAATTGGTATACCACTAAAGACACTTGCAAATTTCTACCATGCTGAACATTCTATTTGGTTACAGCATGGTCTGGTACTGAGGAGCCATTGGCTCAGGATAAGAAAAAGCAGCAGAAAGTTGTAAACTCACCAGCTCTATCATGGGCTTTAGCCTCCCAAGCATTGAGGACACCTTCAAAAAGTGATGCCTCAAAAAGGCGGCGTCCATCAATAAGGATCCTCATGACCGACGACATGCCTTCTTCCTATTTATACCATCAAGGAGGATGTGAAAGAGCTTGAAGACACACACTCAATGTTTCAGGAGCAGCTTCTTCCCCTCCACCATCAGATTTCTGAATGGGCAATGAAACCATGAACACTACCTCAGTAATTTTTCTCTCTTGTTGCACCACTTATTTGATTTAATTTTTTTATATATACTTCTTATTGTAATTTATAGTTTTCATTTTTATAAATTGTAATGTACTACTTCCGCAAAACCACAAATTTCCTGACATACGTACGCCGGTGATATTAAATTTGATTCCGATTCTGATATTGAGTTGTAGTCAATGAGGAGCATCTTGATGTTTGCAGCTTCACTGTACGGCTGATCAAGGGTTGAGTGAAGAGCCAATGAAATGGCATCTGCTGTGGACCTGCTGTGATGGAAGGCAAACTGGAGTGGATCTCAGGCAGGAGTTGATAGGTTTCATCATCAACCTCATCGCAGTGGGTGTAAGTACCACTGGATGACAGTCATTCGGGCAGGTTACCACATTCTTCTTAAGTGGTTGAAGCAGATATGATGGCAGATTTTAAGAAGCATTTAGACGGGCACATGAACAGGCAGAGACAGAGGGGAAGAGATGAACTGCAGGAAGATGTGCAGTTTAAATTGGTATCGTGGTTGGCACAGACCTTGAGGGCCGAGCACGTCCACTGTCTACTTAGACAGACGGAGCCATGATGATGATGATGATGATGTGGGCTGAGGGTCTGTTCGTGTGCTGTGCTCTTCTATGTTTTATGTGAAGAATGGCCTTATCCTTCAACCATTAGGCTCCTGAACCAGTGTAGGTAACATCAGTCCCACAGCACTGAACTGATTCCACAACCTACAGACTCACTTTCAAGGACTTGACAACTCGTTCTTAGTATCCATCCATCCACCCATTCATCCATCCATCCACCCATCCATCCACACATCAACCAATCAATCAACCCATCCACATCCATCCATCCACCCATCCACTCATCCATCCATCCACCCATCCATCCATCCATCCATCCAATCATCAATCAACTCATCCACCCCTCCATCCATCCATCCATCCATTCATCCACCCATCCACTCATCCATCCATCCATCAACCCATCCATCCAATCATCCATCCACCCATCCATCCATCCATCCATCCATCCATCCATCCACCCATCCATCCATCCATCCATCAACCCACCCACCCACCCATCCATCCACCCACTCATCCATCCATTCATCCACCCATCCACATCCATCCATCCACCCACCCACCCATCCATCCATCCACCCACCCATCCACCCATCCACTCATCCATCCATCCATCCATCCACCATCCATCCATCCACCCATCCACCCACTCATCTATCCATCCATCCATCCATCCACCCATCCACTCATCCATCCATCCATCCACCCATCCACTCATCCATCCATCCATCCACCCATCCACTCATCCATCTACCCATCCATCCACACATCGACCAATCAATCAACCCATCCACATCCATCCATCCACCCATCCACTCATCCATCCATCCACCCATCCACCCATCCACCCATCCATCCATCCACCCATCCATCCATCCACCCATCCATCCATCCATCCATCCACACATCGACCAATCAATCAACCCATCCACTCATCCATCCATCCACACATCCACCCATCCACTCATCCACTCATCCATCCATCCATCCACCCATCCACCCATCCACCCACCCATTCATCCATCCATCAACTGATCCATCCAATCATCCATCCATCCATCCACCCACCCACCCATCCATCCATCCACCCACTCATCCATCCATCCATCCACCCATCCACCCATCCATCCATCCATCCACCCATCCATCCACTCATCCATCCTTCCATCCATCCATCCACCCACCCACCCAACCATCCATCCATCAACCCATCCATCCAATCATCCATCCATCCATCCATCCACTCATCCATCCTTCCATCCATCCATCCACCCACCCACCCAACCATCCATCCATCAACCCATCCATCCATCCATCCATCCATCCATCCATCCATCCACCCATCCACTCATCCATCCATCCACCCATCCACTCATCCATCCATCCATCCACTCATCCATCCTTCCATCCATCCATCCACCCACCCTCCCAACCATCCATCCATCAACCCATCCATCCAATCATCCATCCATCCATCCATCCACCCATCCATTCACTCATCCATCCTTCCATCCATCCATCCACCCACCCACTCAACCATCCATCCATCAACCCATCCATCCCATCACCCATCCACCCATCCATCCACCCATCCATCCATCCATCAACCCACCCATCCATCCATCCACCCACTCATCCACCCATCCACCCATCCACTCATCCATCCATCCATCCACCCACCCATCCACCCATTCACCCATCCACCCATCCACTCATCCATCCATCCATCCATCCATCCACCCATCCATCCATCCACCCATCCACCCACCCACCCATCCATCCATCCACCCATCCATCCATCCGTCCATCCATCTATCCATTTATTTATTTGTTTGTTTGGTTGCACAGCTTTGCACATCGGTTGTTTGTCAATCTTTGTGTGCAGTTTTTCATTGATTCTATTGTATTTCTTTGTTCTGCTGTGAACACCTGCAGGAAAATGAAGCCAAGGGTAGTATATGGTGAGATATATGTACCTTCATATGAAATTTACTTTGAATTTTGAACTTTGAAAATAAGAAGGACTGAGACATATGGAGAAACAGTGACCTTGGGAGTGCATGTCTACAGAATGTTAAAGATGCCAAAGTGAGTTAATAAGGTGACTGAATGGACATATGTGGTACTTTCCTTTATCAGAACATGGAATCCACATGGAACTGTATATAACACTAGTTGTAATGTGTACATTTCTGATCTCCACTTTCCAGGAAATGTTGTCTTCCTTCCCACATCTTGTGGCACACAGGGCAGGAATCTAGTCATTTCTTTAGCACTTGTCTGATTTTTGCAAGGCTGGGTTGCTAGCTCCACGCTCAACCCAGCACGGATAGAAAGCGTGCAAGCAGCCAGTCAGAGTCGAACCCCTGACCACTCATCCCGAAGTCCAGTGCGGATGCCACTCCAGCCGGCCTCCAGGAAAGGTACTTGTATTAAATAATCTGGAGGGTTGATTTGCAAGGATGCTTGCTGCTGGGATTGGGAAATGTGACTCCAATGAAAGATTGACTGCTCTTGATTTCCCCTTTGGAATAAGCGCCTGAGGGTAAATTAATTATGAGGAACCTAGATGGTGTTAACAGAAAAGACCATGTTAACCTGATGTTAACAGGAATAACCTTAACAGAAGGGTCAAGAACCGGGGTACTGATTTAAAGTAATTGGGAGAAGGATTAGAAGAGAAAGGGTGTTCTTTGTAGGGCTCTGGAGCTCAGTGCCTAGAATGCTGGTGGAAAAAACCTTCTTGATATTTAGAAAGTATCTGGATGAAAGGATATGGAGCTGGGCGGGACTTGACTGGAAGGTTTTCTCAAATGGTACGGACATGATAGGCATCCTATTCTGTGTTAAAGTTATTCTGTGATTGTATGATTGTACCACAAGATTAAAATTCAAGATTCAAGATTGTTTATTGTCATTCTTTAGTACATGAGTGTAACAAAACACACCAAACATAACAAGCATTATCAATATTAATATAGAAACGATCCTGCAAAACAGGTAATTGTTGAGTATGGCCATATATACGTAAGAGTAGCATATATGCATTGACTGATCGCATGTACATAAAGTGATACTAGACGGAGAAGTATCTGAACAGAAATTGACCCTGACGAGAAATGATAAGGTTACTGATGTGGATGTATTGGTGGTGGGGTGGGTTAATGAGTTCAAAGGTTCATTTAATGTCAGAGAAATGTATACAATATACATCCTGAAATGCTTTTCTTTGCAAAATATCCACAAAAACAGAGAAGTGCCCTAAAGAATGGACAACAGTTAAATGTGAGAACCCCAAAGTTCCCCTCCACCAGCTCCCCCCTCCCATGCGTAAGTGAAGCAAGCAATGATCCCCCCCGGCCAAAAAAGTGCACCAGCTACAGAGCACAAGTGTGAGCTAGGCGATAGCAAAGATACGGACCTTGCATTTACCCCAAAAACTATCGCATTTCATCCGGCATTTGACAAACCACAGGCTCTCTCTCTCCCTAATAAGGGAGAGGAAGGTGTCCCCCATTTTCACAGCGAGTGGGAGACATAACAACAACCTGCTGGTTTACAATGTTAAAAAGACTGTTTTGTAGCTTTTTACGAGCTGTGACCAAAGATCGCAAAGATCTCGGGTCTTTGGGCCCACAGCGAAAGATTTTCCGGCCTCCCTGACAACACATGAGGCTCCTGCCGTGACACCGAACCTCAATCTGCCCGTCCAGAGCCCCGGGATCTTAGGCTTCCAAACACAAGGCCAAACCCTTAGTGTGCCAAACAACAGCCAGACCTGAAATCCCGAGAACGGGTCCCATTCCGGCAAAGAACCAAAGTCTGTGTGTAGCTCCAGGTCAAGGTCTTCAAAAGAACCCTGAAAGGGAAAAATGGAGATATTAAAGATGGAAATAGAGCTGTTTCCGAAGATGCAAGCAAAGAAGTCACCATTTAGCACCATCTTAACTTACAGTGGAGGTGTTGATCAGTTTGATGGCTTGGGGAAGTGAAGGATTTTGAGCTTAGTGGCCCTGGTGTAGATGCTGCATAGCCTCCTCCCTGATAGGAGTGGGGCAAGCCGGGAAATGTGAAAGAAAAAATATTCTTCTGCACTGTATTCCCCGAAATTCCAGAGGGTGAGTGGTGATTTGATTGAGGTTTCTGACATATTGTTAGATTGATAAAATAGGAGAAGCAAATGCTGAAAAACTCTTTGCCACCATTCGAGTGCACTGAAAGGTCTTCAGTGTCTCATCACTGTTTAGATTGTGGTAAAAGACTGGAACGCCTGAGAGTGGAGGTTGGGTGTGGGAGAGGGGTCTGACAACCCAGCAAAAGGGCTGGTGCCTAAATGCGGAAATCAGGTTCTGACTTGGGATGGAGAAGCTGTCTTCAGAGTGCTGGTTGGTAGAGTTGATGGGCTGGGTAGTAGCTTGAGAGAGTTCATTATTTCATTAATATATTTTATTCATAATATATACAATCAGTGCATGTTTTAGGGATGGCGGGGTAGTCTGGCGGTTAGCATAATGCTATTACAGCACTAGCTGTAGAACCGGGGTTCAATTCTCACCACAGTCTATGAGGAGTTTGTATGTTCACCCTGTGGGTTTCCATCAGTTTTTTCCAGTTTTCTCCCACATTCCAAAGACATATGGTTAGGGTTGGTAAGTTGTGAGCAGGCTACATTGGCCATGGGAGCATGGAAACATTTGCAGGTTGCCCAGCAAATCCTTGTTGATTTGACGCAAATGATGCATTTCGCTGTATTCCAATGGGCATGTGACAAATAAAACTAACCTAATCTTTAACCCAAGAGATTCTGCAGATGCTGGAAATCCAGAGTGCACACACAAAGTGCTGGTGGAACTCAGCAGGTCAGGTGGAATCTATGGAGAGGAATAAGACCATAAGGTATAGGAGCAGAGGTAGGCCAAGTCTGCTCCGCCATTCAATTACGGGCTGATCCACTTCATCCAGTTATCCCCACTCCCCTGCCTTCTCCCTATACTCTTTGATGCCCTGGCTAATCAAGAATCTATCTATCTCTGTCTTAAATGCACCCAATGACCTGGCCTCCATAGCAGCTTGTAGCAACAAATTCCACAGATTTACCACCCTCTGACTGAAGTAATTTCTCCACATCTCAGTTCTAAATGGACGTCCTTCAATCCTGAAGTCGTGCCCTCTTGTCCTAGAATCCCCTACCATAGGAAATAACTTTGCCATATCTAATCTGTTCAGGCCTTTTAACATTTGGAATGTTTCTATGAGATCCCTCATTCTCCTGAACTCCAGGGAATACAGCCCAAGAGCTGCCAGATGTTCCTCATACAGTAACCCTCTCATTCCTGGAATCATTCTCGTGAATCTTCTCTGAACCCTCTCCAATGTCAGTATATCCTTTCTAAAATAAGGAGCCCAAAACTACACACAATACTCCAAGTGTGGTCTCACTAGGGCCTTATAGAGCCTCAACATCACATCCCTGCTCATATATTCTATACCTGTAGAAATGAATGCCAACATTGCATTCACTTTCTTCACAACTGTCTCAAACTGGAGGTTAACCTTTAGGGTATCTTGCACAAGGACTGCCAAGTCTCTTTGCATCTCTGCATTTTGAATTCTTTCCCCATCTAGATATTAGTCTGCCCGATTATTTCTTCCACCAAAGTGCATGACCATACACTTTCCAACATTGTATTTCATTTGCCACTTCTTTGCTCATTCCTCTAAACTATCTAAGTCTCTCTGCAGGCTCTCTGTTTCCTCAACACTACCCATTCCTCCACCTATCTTTGTGTCATCGACAAATTTAGCCACAAATCCATTAATACTGTAGTCCAAATCATTGACATACATTGTAAAAAGTAGTGGTCCCAACACCGACCCCTGTGGAACTCCACTGGTAACCTGCAGCCAGCCAGAATACGATCCCTTTATTCCCACTCTCTGTTTTCTGCTGACCAGCCAATGCTCCACCCATGCTAGTAACTTCCCTGTAATTCCATGGGCTCTTTTCTTGCTAAGTAGCCTCATGTGCAGCACCTTGTCAAAGGTCTTCTGAAACTCCAAGTACACCACGTCTACTGAACCTCCTTTGTCTACCTCGCTTGTAATTTCCTCAAAGGATTGCAGTAGGTTTGTCAGGCAGGATCTTCCTTTCAGGAAACCATGCTGGCTTTGGCCTACCTTGTCATGTGCCTCCAGGTACTCCATAATCTCATCCCTACCAATTGATTCCAACAATTTCCCAACCACTGATGTCAGGCTAACAGGTCTATAGTTTCCTTTCTTCAGCCTCCCACCCTTCTTAAATAGTGGAGTAACATTTGCAATTTTCCAGTTATCCAGTACAATACCTGAACCTATCGATTCTTGAAAGATCATTGTTAATGCCTCCGCAATCTCACTAGCTACTTCCTTCAGGACCCAAGGGTGCATTCCATCAAGTCCAGGAGATTTATCCACCCTCAGACCATTAAGTTTCCTGAGCATCTTCTCAAGTGTAATTTTCACTGCACAAACTTCACTTCCCTGACACTCTTGAATGTCCGGTATACTGCAGATGTCGTCCACTATGAAGACTGATGAAAAATACACATTCAGTTCCTCTGCCATCTCTGCATCTCTCATTACAATATCTCCAGCGTCATTTTGTATTGGTCCTATATCTACCCTCTACTCTCTTTTACCCTTTATATACTTAAAAAAGCTTTTAGTATCTTCTTTGTTATTAGTTACCATTTTCCTCTCATAATTCATCTTTTCCTTCCTAATGACCTTCTTAGTTTCCTTCAAGATTTTAAAAGCTTCCCAATCCTCTATCTTCCCTCTAGGTCTGACTTCCTTGTATGCCCTCTCTTTTGCTTTTACTTTGGCTCTGACTTCACTTGTCAGCCATGGTAGTGTCCTTCTTCCCTTAGAAAATTTCGTCTTATTTGGAAAATATCTGTCCTGCACTTCCCTCATTTTTTGCAGAAACTCCAGCCATTGCTGCTCTGCTGTCTTTCCTGCAAATGTCCCTTTCCAATCAACTTCGGCCAGTTCCCCTCTCATGCCATTATAATTTCCTTTATTCCACTGAAATACCGACACATTGGATTTTTTCTTTTCCCTCTCAAATTTCAATGAACTTGATCATATTGTGATCATTGTTCCCTAAGGGTTCCTTAACCTTCAGCTCCTTTATCACCATCGGATCATTGCACAACACCCAATCCAGCATAGCCGATCCCCTAGTGGGCTCAACAACAAGCTGTTCTAAAAAACCATACCTTAGACATTCTACAAATTCTCTCTCTTGAGGTCCAGTACTGATCTGGTTTTCCCGATCCACTTTCATGTTAAAATCCCCAACGATTATCATGACATTGCCTTTCTGACATGCTTTCCCCATCTCCTGCTGTAAATTGTAATATACATCCTGGCTGCTGTTTGGAGGCCTGTATACAACTGCCATTAGGGTCCTTTTACCCTTGCTATTTCTTAACTCAACCCATAGAGACTCTACACCTTCCGATCCTATGTCATCTCTTTCCAATGATTCAATAAGGGGATGACTTTTTAAGCCGAGACCCTTCACCAGAACCAGGTACTTTCAATGCAATATATTCTCTGACAATGCCTCAGTACCATTCAGATTTCTTCTTTAAACAACACCCCCTTAAAGGGTTCGAGAAGGCTGTTGCGCAGGGGTCCGCCCTACAGTATCCATTGGTACCTAGCCTGTGATCCTTGGCCACACAATCTTCAGTCCCTCCCTTAGCGGCCACTGCTGCAGCTTAGACTGTGCCAGTCAGCTGGGGAAGATTAAGTAAGCCTAAAAGAATATGTGTAAAGGAACTTTACCTGCATTGATTGCCCGTATTAAGCTGTAAACTGCTGTAAATCTGCTATGAAAGTTTGTCTGACCCCAGGTTAACCAACAAAGAAGTTCATAGTACATAGGAAGTATGGGGCAGGAACAAGCCTTCTGGCGCACTATCCTTGTAACAATATTAGTTGATTCCCCAGGCAATGGGAACAATGCATGGTGCACAGTGGACCGGAAGCATACCCACTGCCATGCAGCGTCAGAGACCCAGATCAATCCTGACCTTAGGTGAAGTCAATGTGGAGTTTGTATGTTCTCCCTGTGACTGCATAGGTTTCTTCTGGGTGCTTTGCTGTCTTCCCACATCCCAAAGGCGTGCTGGTCTTTGACAAAGGAATTGACTGTGGACCACAGGAGCATACGCAATCCTCACTGAGGAGTCAGCAGTGGAAAGGGTGAACAGTTACAAGTTCCTGGGCATCAGCCACTCAGATGATCTATCATGGGGCCCAGTGTATTGATGCCATCACAAAGAAGGAACATCAGCGACTATACTTCATTAGGAGTTTGAGGAGCTTTGCCATGTCACCAAAGACCCGTGCACGTTTCTACAGATGTTCTATGGAGAACATCCTGACTGATTATTGCCAGGTATGGAAGCTCCAATGCACAAGATCAAAAACCTACGACCCCCAGTCTATCATGGGCACTAGCCTCCCCACTATCAAGAACATCTCAAAAGGCAGTGCGTCAAGAAGGTGACACCCATCATAAAGGACCCTTATCACCCAGGACATAGCCTTTTCTCATTACCACCATCAGGGAGGAGGGACAGCAGACTGAGGAAATACATCAATGTTTTAGGAACAGCATCTTCCCCTCCGCCATTATATTTCTGAACATCAACACCACCTCACTATTTTGCTCTATTTTTGCACGGATTATTTATTTTTAACCTATAGCAATGCTTTTATGTATTGCACTGTGCTGCTGAGTGGTAGATTCTGGAGGGCGGTGACCAAGTGAGGAGAAGAATCAATGGGATTAACATAGGATTAAGGTAACTAGGTGGTTGATGGTTGATGTGTATGTGATGGGCCAAAGGTTTGCGTCTGTGCTGTCTCCTTCTGTTCTTTCTGGTTCTATGACTCTATGAAACCATCTCGGACATGACTGACAAGGAAATTGCAGAGATTTAAAACTAGGAGCGGCCAGCCGTGCAATTCCACCCTGAAATGCCCAGAATCGTGTTGAACTCTGGAAATAAGTGACTTACAGACACGAAACAAGGGAAAAAATTGCCATGGAATGGTCTGTTTGTCTTGGACTGGACTGTTTAATCCAGAGGTTAGTGCCTTGTCATTCAGGAATAAAATTAGGAAATGCTTCTATGCGGAGGCTGCTGGAAATTTAGAACTGGATACTAGATCATTTGTAAATTTTCATGCAGTAGATTTTTGTTAAAAAGTAGTATTAAACTGTATAGGACAAAGGAAATTAAAAAATATATGGATCATAGGTCATCCATACCACAGTAAAGATGCTGGGCTAAATATCCACCTGATCTTTTCTCCCCATTACTGGTTGTACTGGTGAGAGATAAGTTTCTGTTTTAGTAACCAAAATCCCAGAAACTGTAGATAAAAGTCATTCAGCAACAATGCCGCAGCACAAGGAGTGTTTGGGTGCAGGTGTGCTTGGCTCCATTGAAATATAAATCATTTTCCAAAGGTTACTAATTTCCCACAGTAGTATCTGCTTTTTCTGGGCCTTTTCTCCAACAAATCCCTCATGTAGAAAATGATCAGGTCACAAAAGACAGCGGCTTAGTGTGGCTCCGATTGTGCGGGAGTCCAGCTGAGGCGAGTGCTGCAGACATCTGAGAGTTAATCTTTCACTTGTCAATGTCTACTTTGTCTTGGTGAGCTTCCTATGGTTAATTGTCCTTTGAATGACAAGCCTGTCATTACCTTCAGCCTCTGAGAGCCCTGCAGAGACTGGTACATGGCAGGTACATCTTGACATGCAACAGTCCGTAAAAGTAAGGAAATAAATATTGCTACAGCAGTTGCATAATGATCTCGCAAAAACAATTAATTTCTGTAACAGTAACAGCCTCTCACAGCACTTGCTCTCTCTATAAACTTTAAGGCCCAAACTTTTAAGTCTGCATCTGTTATTTCATAAGGTAGGTATCTAATTAACCAATGTGTTATGCATATATTGCTGAATTAGTTGGCACATACACTCTATTAGGTACAAGAATGGAACCCGGTGTGCTCTCCTGCTGATGCAGACCACCTATGTACTTCAAGGTTCGACATGTTGTGCGTTCAGAGATGCTCTTCTGCATACCAATGTTGCAACACTTGGTTATTTGAGTTACTGTCACCTTCTTGTCAGCTTGAACCTGTCTGGACATTTTTCTCTGATCTCTCTCATTAACAAGGCTTTATCGCCCACAGAACTGCCACTCACCGGATTTTTTTTTTATTTTTGCACAATTCTCTGTAAGCTCTAGAGACTGTTGTGTGTGGAAGTTCCAAGAGATCAGCAGTTTCTGAGATACTCAAACTACCCTGTCTGGCACCAACAATTAATCCATAGTCAAAATCACTTAGATTACATATCTTCCCCATTCTGATGTTTGGTCTGAACAACTGAACCTCTTGACCACGTCTGCATGCTTTTATGAATTGTATTGCTGGCAGATGATTGGCTGATTAGATATTTGCATTAATGAGCAGGTATACAGGTGTACCTAATAAAATGGCCACTGATTGAATGCATCCAGGACTCAAGCTTGAAATGAGCATTAACTGGACATGAAAATAATCAGCTTTTGCTTCACTATCCCTTCCCAAATGTGGTCTGCACCAACCACAACACTCAACTTTGAGCCTGCTACCCGAACAGACAAGTGTACTCCTGAACAACAGGAATTCTGCAGATGCTGGAAATCAAGCAACACACATCAAAGTTGCTGGTGAACACAGCAGGCCAAGCAGCATCTGTAGGAAGAGGTGCCGTCCACGTTTCAGGCCGAGACCCTTCGTCAGGACTAGGTGAAGGGTCTCGGCCTGAAACGTGGACTGCACCTCTTCCTGCAGATGCTGCTTGGCCTGCTGCGTTCACCAGCAACTTTGAAGTGTACTCCTGGTTTAGTTGACAGTCAAAGGGACTGCTGGAGATTATTGCTATGGTTTGTAACTCCAAAAAATAAAAAAATAATCAAAAGATAAACACAAGAGCCAGGTATAACTTATGTACGCTTAGTTTTACTTCAGTAAAGTGCCCTAAAGTCATGTGGTGAAATATTGACATGTGCCATTCATATACTTCTTACATATAACCCATAACGAATTATGTAAACAAATACTGCTTAATCAAACTATATATTTACAATACTACTTAAATATTACTGAAATGTTAAATACACTACACTCCTCCTTGCTATAAACTAAACTCAATATAGAACACATCTCAACCCAATGTATACTGTTTCCTATATAAATACAACTACTATATAGATATTCACAGCATAGGAAATTTTAAATCGTCCCATTCAGGCCTGAAGATTTAATTGCTGTTGAGGATTTCTTACTCTTGTGGGTTAAATTTTTCCTGACAAGGGAGGTCACTCTCAGGTTCTGGGGCCTCCTCCGTGGTGGTTGTAGGAGTTGACTCTGGGACTGCAGGATGTAGTTCTGACAGCTCTGGACACCTTTCCTCTCGAACAATTGACTCTGATCTCCCCGACTGATCAATGTGTTGTCTCCAGATGACAGCAGACACAATCTCCACTGTGTAGGAGAGTGGCCCAGTTCTGTCCTTAATCTTGCCAAGTACCCACTTTTGATCATCTCTGTAGTCCCTCACCAGGGCTGCTTGTCCAGGAGTGAAACATTGAACCTCCTTGTTTGAGGAGCCTTCAGTTTGCTCTGCTGTTTGTCTTGCATACTCCTTCTGAGATTGGTTTTGAGGGGATCCAAGTGTGAACACAAGGGATGACCTGGGAACAGCATAGGTACTGAGTTGTTAGTTGTGGAATATCCCTAATGCGATATGCAAGGAGAATATTGGCAAGTTTCTAATTCAGTGTCAGTGTAGTATGTTTTGCTGACATTGCTCGCAGTGTGTTCTTTAGACTCTGAACAAATCTTTCAGCCAAACCACTTGTAGCTGAGTGGTATGGTGCAAATATAATGCCTTATTCCATTCATTTTCAGGAATGACTGCAACTGTTCTAAAGGAAGCTGTGGTCCATTGTCACTGACTAAGAGTTCTGGAACATTAGTTCTTGAGAAGCGGTTTCTCAGCACATCAACAGCGTGCAAGGCTGTAGTGGGGGCTACCGGCGAACACCTCAGGTCACTTTGGAGCTGCATCCACTACTACCATGAAATTTGTGCCTATGAAAGGTCCAACAAAATCCACATGAATCCTCTGGCAGGGTAATGCTGATCATTCCCAGGGATGGAGAGGTGGTGCCCTTGGTATCTTCTGGACATGTTGGCATCCTGAACCATACATGGCATGCTGCTCTATCCTGGGCCTCCACTCAAACCTTTGAGCCAATGCTTTCATTTTAACCATGTCAAGATGACCGGCATGTAGATGTTCCAACACTTCAGCTCTCAGCTTGGATGGTACAATAAATCTCAATTTCCACATAAAACAAACCCTGTCAAGGGCAAGTTCATCCTGGCACCGGTAAAAATAGGCAAACTAGAATTTCTGTTGCATAGTCCAGCCATTTTGAGTGGCCATATAGATCTGAGAGAGTGTGGGATCTTTTCCGGTTTCCCTTTGGATCATCTCTGCTATAATAGGGAGACTTTTGATTTGCATTAGGGAGAGTACGTCAAGAGGTGTGTCCACTTTTGTAAGTGTTCCAGGTATTGTATTTCTTTTTCCCAAGGGCGAACAGGACAATCCTTCGGCATTTCCCTAATTAGTTGTCCTCTTGAATTTCATCTTGTAATTGTGTCCACCAAGAAACAGACCCATCCGTGCATTTGGGCTGCTGCTGTTAGTGGAACACCCTTCTGTGGATTGAAAATGGACACGCGTGGTTGATCTGTAGTGAGGGTAAACTCTTTCCCATATGAAAGCCCTTTTTACTGGGCATCTCTAGAAATATGGCTTGTTAGCCCCTCACTAATAGCCACTGGACTCCACAGTGAGAAACCTACCTTCCACAGACTTCATACGTCTAGGGTGTATATGACTTTGGTCCTTCCAGAACCGTGAGGTTGAGATGTCTTGTTCAACCAAAGCTCAGTCTGTGTAAATGCTGTGTGATTTACTGCCCCTGGCAATTGCCTGTCGGCAAGAAATATCAGATCAAACACTGCATACAATTATAAAGAAGTACATTTTAAAGAATGTTGACTTAAATATTAACTTATAAGTTAACTTAAAAGACATTTAAGAATGTCTCTCTCTCTCTCCTTGTGAAGAAGCAGGTGCTTACGTATCTTTTACTTGAACATCTCTCTCTCTCCCCCTTCCAAAGAAGAAAACTGTGTTCCACTTCAACAAGTAGGTCGTCACCTCGGATTTATTTTAAAACTTTCTCATCACCACTGTGATGTTTTGTAACTCTAAAACATGAAATTAATGAAATGAAGAGCATGGAGCTGGGAATAACTGGAGTGAGATGCTCACACATAACATGGTAGCATGATGACATATGCCTGTAATGAATTATTTAAACAAGTAATGCTTAATCAAACAATGTTAATCAAATATTACTGAAATATTAAATACACTATAGCTATGGCTCAATAGGTAAAATTGTAAGAAATGTTTGCCTGAATGAAGAGCTGAGGAGTGCTGGAGTGTGCATCTAGACACTAAAACTACAGTGATTGGTGCACGAACTGTCAGACCAGTGCAGACAGGTAAGGACAAGCAAGAGCGTGATTGGCACTGCAGGACTCTGAATCATCACATCTACGATTGAATAGCTGATTGCTCTCAGCCTCAGACATCAACCATTCAGATCTGACTGAATGACATAACTAAGACTGCCATTAAATCGTAGCGATGAATAAGATCTGACACTTACAGAGAATACCAGTTATATTCTGTTTATAAATTACAACTGATAATGGGTTTCAGTTGCATTTTGTATATTTTTTTGATTATGATTAGTAGCAAGTTATTAATAATTATTATCTGCATACTAGAACAACTTAGAGTGGCAAATTTGCCTACTAAGTCACATGTCTTTGGGATGAGGAAGGACACTGGAGCACTCACAGGGTCATAGAGGGGGTGGGCCAGCTCCACACCCACCCCACCAGAAGTCAGAATTGAACCTGGATCACTGGAGCTCTGACCCCAACAATTCTGCCTGGGGTGTCTCTTTTCTTAATCATCATATGTCAAAGGTTAACAAAACTCTACGTATAAAGCATCTCTGAAGTAAGTTTGCAGAATAAAACCAGATTAAATTAATTTGGTTTATTATTGTCGCATGTACTGAGGAACAGTGAAAGTCTTGTTTTGCATACTGTTGGTACAGATCATTTCATTACAATGGTGTATTAAGGTAGCTCAAGGTAAGAACAATAACAGAGTGCAGAATAAAGTAGTACAGTTACAGAGAAAGTAGACAAGATGTCCTGCAAATTTTAAAAGAGGTAGGTCTTGGGACTTGCTGCTGTGTTTCACTTAACAGACTCTAAAGGAGGCACACTAGCAAGTTGTTAGTTAATAGTTGATTGGTTGATTAACTAGTTAACAGCAGCCAATGAAATGAAGCTGGGGTCAAGCGGAGCAGATAATGCTTGAGTGGGGGATATTATGTTCAAAGTATTGGTTTATATGCCTGATTCTTATGGGTTCCCACAAATAGAGGTGTTGAGGGGAATGAGTGGGTTGATTGCTTAGTTAAAAAAGCTGTTAAAAGTTCAACTGTGGATATAGACCTTCCACTTAGCAAATCAGAAGCTAAGGGATCGGTAGGGTTAAGAATTATGGGGTTATGGTAAGACTTATAGGATAATGGGCATAAGGGAAGACACCTTTACACAATACTTAAAACTGTTGGGTTAATGAGAGAAGGGTGGAAAATAAGAAGGGATTGTATTATATCGACTCTCTTAGAATTGGGCATACTATTAGAATCAGAATCAGGTTTATTATCACCAGCATGTGACGTGAAATTCGTTAGCTTCACAGCAGCAGTTCAATACAATACATAACATAGAAAAAAATGAAATAAAAATAACAATAATAATAAATAGCAACACACATAAAAGTTGCTGGTGAAGGCAGCAGGCTAGGCAGCATCTCTAGGAAGAGGTACCTCTTTCTAGAGATGCCACCTGGCCTGCTCCCTTCACCAGCAACTTTTATGTGTGTTGCTTGAAATTCCAGCATCTGCAGATTTCCTCGTGTTTGCGAATAATAATAAATAAATCAATTACAGTGTACGTATATTGAATAGATTAAAACATGCAAAAAACTGAAATAGCATATATTAAAAAAGTGAGGTGGTGTCCAAGGGTTCAAGGTCCACTTAGGAATTGGATTGCAGAAGGGGAGAAGTTGTTCCTGAATCGCTATGCTTAATTATTCCTTATGTCTTGTTGGAAATCATCACTCTGGGTTGTGCAGATTTTGTCATCATGAAACAATTAAACACATTCTATTACAGTGTGAAGCATGTAAGGTTGAAAGAAATCAAATGCAGGCTTCAATTCTTGGAGGTTGATAGTTTTCATTTAAAAACTTTATTAAGTTATGGAAGTGATTTTAATTTAATTCACAATATTGTCTTTCATTATTTACAACCTATAGGGCTTTTTGGGGCAATTTAGTTTTCATTTGATAAAGAACTAGTAAAGGTTTTATTTCCCAATTCTCCACACCACACTTCAGTCTAGTTGGTAGCAGTAATGCACCTTTAAGTTGGACTGCCAACCGCCATTAAAAGTCAGAAGAAGAGTGGAGAAGTTGAGGCCTCGGCTTAAGAGGTAGAGTAAGTGGCTTAGGTGTGGGGAGAGAGAGCAGTTTAAAAAAAGTTTAAATAAGGCACAGGTAGGATTTTGTTGTTAGCCATTAGTTCTTGATCAGTGCAGGCAGGAAGTGGAATTTTCTCTCTGTAAGATGGACGATCTGGGGAGCTGAGAGCCTCACAGGTGGGACTTCTACTGAGATAGTGACACCCAAGGTACAGGGTGACCATCAGGAAGGCAAGGAGAGTAATCAGTCTGTGCAGGTTTCCGGTATGGTCATTCCACCCTCTAAAAGATATATATATACCTCTGGATGCTGTTGAGTGTCAAATTCCTTTGGGGTCTAGTGACAATGGTCCAGTTTCTGGCACTGTGACTGGCTCAAAAGTAAAAAGGTATAGTCAGACAGACAGAGTGATAGCGCAGGGGACTTGATAATAAGGGGGACCAACAGGACGTTCCTGTCTGGATGAAGTATTGCCTCCTGGCTGTGAAGGATGTTTCTGAATGACTGCAGAAAATTCTTGAGAGGGAGAGTAAGCTGTCAGAGGTTGTTATGCATGTTGGTATAAACATCATCAATAGAACAAGGGATGAGGTTCTATAGAAGGAAAATGACACAGATTCCAAAGAAATTAGGACAATAATAGTGAGGAACTGGATGATACGTATATTATGAGAATGAGGTGTTTGTAGCTATGAAGTAAATCCCCAGGGCCTGACCAAGTACATATGGAACATATGGAAGGCCAGGGAAGAAATTATCGAGATCCTTGTAAAGATATTTGTATAATCTTTTTCCTCTGGTAACATTCCAGAAGTGGCTAATGTTATTCCATTGTTCAAGAAAGTGTAGTAAGGGCAAGCCAGGGAACTACAGGCCTCTGAGCCTGACTTCAGTTGTAGGACTTTACTGGAGGGAATTCTGAAGGAAAAGATCTTCACTTGGATAGTTAAGGCCCGATCACTTGACCAGCATGGTTTTGTGCATGGGAGGTCTTGTTCCACAAATCTTTTGGAATTTTGAAAAGGTAACTGAGAGGATAGATGAAGATAAGGCAGTGGGTATTGTCTATATGGACCTGAGTGAGGCATGTGACAAGGTCCCATGTGACAGGCTGATCTAAAAAGCTCGGTTGCATGGGGGAGCTAGTGAGGTGAATTAGATTAGATTATGAGGACACGCAGTCCTCTTTTATTGTCATTTAGTAATGCATGCATTAAGAAATGATACAATATTCCTCTGGTGTGATATCACAAAAACACAGGACAGACCAAGACTGAAAAACTGACAAAACCACATAATTGTAACATATAGTTACAACAGTGCAACAATACCATAACTTGATGAAGAACAGGCCATGGCAAGGTAAAAAAGTTCAAAGTTTCTCAAAAGTCCCACATCTCACGCAGATGGGAGAAGGAAGAAAACTCTCCCTGCCATGCCCGACCACAGTCCAACTCTGAGTTGTCCGAAAACTTCGGGCTCTGATCAGCCCTCAGACACTGAGTACCGAGCACCATCTCTATCCGAATGCTTTGACCTCAGCCTCAGTTGCCAGCAGCAGGCAAAGCCGGGGATTTTGGGGCCTACCCTCCAAAGATTCTCGATTGCACAGTAACAACAGCAGCGAACCAGGCATTTCAAAAATTTCTCCAGATGTTCCTCTGCTTCTCACATCTGTCTTCATCAATTCAGAATTGTCCACGGCCCCTATTTAACAGATACGATTTCATTTCACCAGAGAGCTGCGCACGCTGCGTTGCGCTGCCATTTTCTCCTCCCGTCTCAGCATTGGCTTAATGATAGGAAGCAGAAGATGATAATGCAAGGTTGATTCTCTGCTTGAAGGGTTGACTAGTGGAATGCTCCAGTGGTGGGTGTTGGAACCTTTTGTTATCCATTATTTGTGTAAATGATTGGGATATTATTGTCATGATTAGTGAGTTTACTGATGAACCCGAAATAGGGTATTGCTGATAGTGAAGCAGGTTACAATGAATTAGAGATCTTGATCAGTTAGTGAGGTTGGATAAGGAATTGCAAATGGATTTCAACTTGGATAAGTGAGATAATGCATTTTCAAAACTCAGACCAGGGTGGGACAGATACAGTGAATGGCGGGACACTGTCAATGCTGTAGAACAGAGTGTCCTCAGATGAGAACCGCTACAGAGACAGGGTGGTGAAGATGTTCAGCATGCTGGCCTTCACCAGTCACTGAGTTCAAAGGTTCTTTTATTACCAAAGTATACAACTCTGAAATTCTTCTTCTCCGGATAACCACAAAATCAAGAAAGAAAAGGATAGCAGCATGATCGTCGACCGCCAAATACTTTCCCCCACACAAAAGAATGAACAAAAATGGAACCGGTACATTGATCCCCAAATCCCCTGCCCCACATGCAAAAAAAATCGAGAACGATTGAGCAAAAAGCGCAGAATATAAAGAATTATGACTAAAAAAGTAGTCTATAGTCCGTCCATATCTAAAATGCAGAAAACCTGAGTAATGTTTTCCTGGTACGGAGGCAGGCCTTTCCCTCTCTGGTGGCGTGTGATCCCACCAGCGATCAAAAGGCAGTGTCCTCTCTCCGTAGCAGAGTGATCTCACCAGTGATCAAAGGCACTCTCCACTCTCTGACAGCAGAGAGATCTCACCAGCGACCACCCCTCCCCTCTCTGGTAGCCGAGTTTAGGCATCGAGTTTAGGAGTTAGGACTTCACGTTGCAGTCCCAAGTCTTGCACCTGGAGTATTGTTTACAGTTTTGGTCACCCTGTTGTAGAAAAGAGACTGTCAAACTGGAGGGAATTCAAAAGAGATTACAAGGATGTTGTCTGGACTAGAGGGCTTGAGTTATAAGGAAAGCTTGGTTGCATTGGATCTTTATTCCCTGGAGTGCTGAGGTATGAGTGCTAACCTCGGAAGCTTATAACGTCTTGAGGGGGTTGGATAAGGCGGAGAGTCCAAAACCAGATACCACACGTACAAGATAGGAGGGAAGATATTTAAGAGACCTGCGAGCTAACGTCTTTACACACTAGGGTTGTAAGTTTCTGGAATGAGTTGCCAGAGGAAGTGGTTAAGTGTACAACTGCAACACTTATGAGGAATTTTATAGGTGCATGGAGGGGAAGGGCTTGGAGGGTTATGGGCAAAATACTGGCAACTGGGACTAGTAGGGGGGATTCTACAGGTGGTATGAGCCTTTTGGGCTGGAGGGGTTTGTTTCCCTGCTGTATTCCTCAGGTTCCATAATGGAATGCAGAACATATTTTTCATTATATTATCATGCAACTGATAATAATAAACTGATTAAACTGCTTTTATCCTGCATATATCAAAGATAGTTCACAAATAAAATTTTGTTAAATAGGATTCGATGTTAAACCCGTGACGGATGTGAATGGAAGTGTCTTTAGCAGAGTTGTTAGGACCAGAGCTCCTGTGACCCAGGTTCAATCCTGGTTTCTGGTGCTGTTTGTGTGTGCCTTGCACACCCCCTGTCCCTGGGGGCTTCCTTTGTGCTTGCTTTCCTCCCAGATCTCAGACATGTGGCTTGGTAGGCATGTTGGCCAAGGTCAGTTGTCCTAGCGTGTAGGTAAGTGTTAGAATCCAGGGGGAATTGATGGGGGTGTGAGGAGAATAAAAGCATGGATAATTGTAAATGGGTGGTTGACGGACAAAGGGTATGTTTCTATGTTGTATGACCCTATGCCAAAACAACACAATCAGTGTGCCTATTGCTTATAATTGTTAGCCATCCATAGCATTCTTTGCTATGCTCTGAGACCTGAAGATTTAGTTGGGAAACACTGGGGCCCGTTCTGTTACCCTTGACCCACATGAGGAAATATTGCATTCTTTAACAATAATTGCAGGAGCAAAAGAATAAGGTCACTTCCTGAAAGTAAAGCTAATCGCTCGGTTTCCATTTCATGGCTATGAAATCCTGGAGTATGGCTAAGTACCTGAGTATTACAATCAAAACATTGTTTGGGATGTTTATTTCTGTGTTAGTTCAGAGTGTGACTAATGCAAAATATTGTTCCCACACAAGTAATGTGAGTACAGGTTTCAAGCAGGGCATCCCGAGACTCTTCTTGATCAGGCAGACATGGTAATATGGTCAAGTAGTTAAGATTTTTTGACGTATCAACATATGCTATATTTGTAATAAATCATTTGTTATAATAAACTATTCAATGGCTTTTCATTCTTGCTTTCATAGACAGTGTTAAGTTGTGTTCTATTACGTTCCTTAAAACCAATAGGACTGTTCTCGCTCAAGAGGTAAGATAGGAAGGTGTCCTGCCAATCATTTATCGATTCTGCTTCTTGTACTGCTGCCTTTGTTTTGGGTTACGATGAAAGGACTCGTTCAGAGGGAAGTTTGTTGTCTGAATATCTTGCTACAGAATACAATTGGTGGAGTTTTTTGTCCTCAATATTCCAATGAAAGCTCTAGCTGCTTTAACTCTTATGTAATTAATAGTGAGTGTGTGTGTGTGTGTGTGTGTGTGTGTGTGTGTGCGCGTGTGTGGGGGGGGGGGTGGCTGAATGTACTTTAAATTAAATCAATAATATCCACAATCTGCTGAGCGCTGGGTCAGAGGCATTCAACTCTGGTAACCAAGCAAGTTACAAGAGGTCCAGGTGTGATTTTTGGAAAATCATCTCATGGGTGAAGTTGGAGTTCTGGACTAAATTTGAATCAATGAAGGATGTTCGACGGTTGTGGCAAGGCTGAATGGTATCATCTCTTATAAAGTAAAGTCAAATGACATAGGCAACGACAGGGCTTCGCTTCCAGATAAGCTCAAAGCCTTCTATAAACAAGAGAAAATCTGCAGATTCTGGAAATCCAAACGACACGCACAAATTGCTGGAGGAACTCAGCAGGCCAGGCAGCAAACCCTTCGGCAGGACAGCCCGAAATGCCGACTGTACCTTTTTCCATAGATGCTGCCTGGCCTGCTGAGTTCCTCCAGCATTTTGTGTGTGTTGCTCAAAGCCTTCTATGCTCACTTTGACCATCATAACACAGAGAAACCATCACAAAATCCCACAGCCCCCAGTGTTCCTGTGATTTCAGTCTCTGAGGCTGACGTACAAGCATCCTTCAGGAGGGTAAACTCACAGAAAGCAGCAGGCCTGGATGGGGTACTTGGCAAAGTACTAAACACCTGTACTGATAAACTGGGTGGAGTGTTCACTGAGATCTTTAACCTCTTGCTTTGGCAGTCCGAGATACCCACCCGCTTCAAGCAGGCTTCAGTTATACCAGTGCCAAAGAAGAACGTGGCAATGTGCCTCAAGGACTATCAGTTAGTAGAACTCACATCCACTGTGCTGAAGTATTTTGAGAGGTTGGTGATGAAACATTATCAAATCCTGCCTCACACTGCTTCATGCACCCATGCTGAGAGCTGGTCAATTTCATCAACGTTGCCTCCAACTTCCACCCTGCCCTTAAATTCACTGAGTCCATTTCTGACCCCTCCTGCTCCTTTTTTCAATCTCTAAAAACAAACTGTCAACCGACAATTATATGCACTGTAACCAATTACTGAGTGGGAGTTCATAAATAGAGCTATCTTTTCAATCAGGTCTGTAATTAAGATTTAAAAGGCAGAACTTCACGGCAGTTTCTCGAAGTTGCACTGCAACCAATCACTGGGTGGGATTCATTAGAAAGGGTGAATAAAAAGATACAGGTGCAAGCAGAGCGGCCATTCTTTTGAGTGTGCCAGTATTTAGAGCGGCTTTGGCTCATCAGGCTTAGGCCAGGCAAAGTATCTGGTAAGTTTCTCATTTTGTTCCTATTTGTTCATTCCTCACCTGTTAGGGCATAGTAGTGTAGTGAGAATGGCTTCAGGGGCAGTGTTTTGTACTGTGTGTGCGATGTGGGAATTCTGGGAGACTGCCAACCTCCCAGAAAACCACACCTGCACCAGGTGCACAGAGCTGCAGCTCCTCAGAATGTATAAAGGAACTGGAGATGCAGCTCAATGACCTTTGGCTCAAATGGGAGAATGACCCTAAGTCCATAAGGTATGGGAGAAGAATTACGCCATTTGGCCCATTGAGTCTGCTCTGCCATTTCATCATGGCTGATCCATTTTTCCTCTCAGCCCCAATCTCCTGCTTTCTCCCTGTATCCCTTAATGCCCTGACCAATCAAGAATCTATCAATCTCTGCCTTAAATATGTGTAACGACTTGGTCTCCACAGTCACCTGTGACAACAAATTCCGCAGATTGAGGAGGTGATAGACAGGAATTATAGGGAGGTGGTCACCCCTAGATTTCAGGAGACAGTTAACCGTGAGACTGTCAGGAGAAAGAAGGGAAATGCAGAGCCAGTGCAGAGTACACCTGTGGTCATTCCCCTCAATAATAAGTATACCATTTTAGCTACTGTTGAGGGGGATGGCCTACTGGGAAGGAGCCACAGTGACTGGGTCTCTGGCACTGCATCTGGTGCTGTGGCTCAGAAAGGCAGGGAGGTGAAGAGGACTGCAGTGGTGATTGGAGATTCCATAGACAGAGGAACAGAGACAAGATTCTATGGGTGTGATGGAGACACTTGGATGGTGTGTTGCCTCCCAGGTGCCAAGATCAGGGATGTCTCGAATTGGGTCCATAGCATTCTCAAGAGGAAGGGTGAGCAGCTAGAAATCTTGGTACATGTTTGCACCAACGACAAGGGGAGGAGATCCTGAAGGGAGATCTTACGGAGCTAGGTAGAAAGCTGAAAAGATTTGATCTGTACAAAAGGGATGGGTTACAGCTGAACCCGAGGGAGACCCATACCCCTATGGACAGGTTTGCTAGGGTTGTTCGGGAGGGTTTAAACTAACTTGGCGTGGGTTGGAAAAATGAGTGATATTGCTGAAGATGAGGTAGTTGGTTTACAAACAGAGGCAGTGTGTAGTGAGACTCTGAGCAAGGAGAGGCTGATTGCAGTCAGCAGATGTTGCTATGCAAAAGACAGACAAAATTGAAAAGTGTGAATACAGGTCTGAAGGTGTTATATTTGAATGTGTGCAGTATATGGCATAAGGTAGATTTACTTGTCGCACAGTTGCAGATTGGCATGTATGATGTAGGCATCACTGAATCATGGCTGAAAGTAAGTTATAGCTGGGAGCTTAATGTCCAAGGATACAAATTGTATCAAAAGGACAGGCAGGTAGATGAAGGGGGTGAAGTGGCTCTGTTGGTAAAAAGTGAAATCAAATCATTAGAAAGAGGTGACTTGGGGTTGGCAGGTGTTGAATCATTGTGGATAGAGCTAATGAAATGCAAGTGTAAAAAGACCCTAATGGGAATTGTATGCAGACCCCCAAACAGTAGCAAGTATGTGTTCTACAAATTACAATAGGAGATAGAAAATGGATGCCAAACCGGAAATGTTACAATAGTCATTGGGGATTTCAGTATGTAGGTAGATTGGGGAAAACCAGTTTGGTGCTGGATCCCAAGAGGGGAGTTTCTAGAAGGCTAATGAAATGGCTTTTTAGAGCAGCTTGTGGTTGAGCCCACTAGGGGATCAGCAATTCTGAACTGGGTGTTGTGCAATGAACTGGAATTGATAAGAGAGCTTAAAGTATAAGAATCCTTAAGGGCAAGTAATCACAATATGATATAATTTACCATGAACTTTGAGAGGGAGAAGCTGGTCAGATGTATCAGTATTACAGTGGAGTAAAGGAAAAAAGCAACGATACTGACTTTAAACATCGTAAACCAGCCAGTTGTTGTTATGTCTTCTGCTCACTGTGAAAATGGGGGACACCTCCATCTCCCTTGCCAGAGAGAGAGAGAACCTGTGTGTTGTCGAATTTCGGATGAAATACAAAGCCTTTGGGGTAACTTTGGTCTGTGTCTTTGCTATTAGCACACGCTTGGGCTCGATGATAGTACTGATGCGCCTTTTACTTTGCTGTTGGGGGGATGGTGGGTTGTTGCTCGCTGCTGCTTACGCACGGGGGGGAAGCTGGGGGGTACTTCGGGGTTCTCATGTTTAACTGTTGTTTATTCCTTGGGGCACTTCTCTGTTTTTGGGGATGTTTATGAAGAAAAAGCATTTCAGGATGTGTATTGTATACAATTCTCTATTAAATTTGACCTTTGAACCTTTAAAAAATTAGAGGCATAAGAGAGGAGTTGGCCAAAATTGATTGGAAAAGAACACTGGCAGGGATGATGGCAGAGCAGCGAAGGTTGGAATTTTTGGAAGAAATTCAGAAGACACAGGATATATACATTCCAAAGAGGATGAAGAAAGGAAACTATAGGCCAGTTAGTCTGACCTCAGTGGTTGGGAAGGTGTTGGAGTTGATTGTTAAAGATGTGGGTTCAGGATACTTGAAGGCACATGATAAAATAAGCCACAATCAATGTGCTTTCCTCGAGAGAAAATCTTGCCTGACAAATCTGTTGGAATTCTTTGAAAAAATAACAAGCAGGATAGACAAAGGAGAATTGATTGATGTTGTGTACCTGGATTTCCAGAAGGCCTTTGACAAGGTGCCACGCATTAGGCTGCTTAACAAGGTATGAGCCCATGTCATTACAGGAAATATACTAGCATGGATAAAGCAGTGGCTGACTGGCAAGAGGCAAAGTGTGGGAACAAATGAGCCTTTGGTTGCCGGTGACTAGTGTTCCACGGGGGTTTGTGCTGAGACCACTTCTTCTTACGTTATATGTCAATGATTTGGATGATGGAATTGATGACTTTTTGCAAAGTTTGCCAAAGATATGAAGATATGTGGAGGGGCAGGTCATTTTGAAGAAGTAGAGAGACTACAGGGCAAAAACCGATTAAGAGACGGGGCAAAGAAGTTGCAGATGGAATCAATGTCAGGAAGTGTATGGTCATACACTTTAGAAGAAATAAAAGGGTAAACTATTTTCAAAATGGAAAGAAGATCCAAAAACCTGAGGCGCAAAGGGACTTGAGAGTACTTGTGCATGTTGATTTGTAGGTTGAGTCAGTGATGAGGAAGGCAAATACAATGTTAGCATTCATTTCAAGAGGACTAGAAAATAAAAGCAATAAATGTTGAGGCTTTATAAAGCACTGATGAAGCTTCACTTGGAGAATTGTGAGCAGGTTTGGTCCCCTTAACTTAGAAAGGATGTGCTTTCTGACAAATGAGTATGTCATACGAGGATGTATATGACAAAGACAAATTTCTTCTGCAAACTCATTAACACAGATTAATTATCCAGGTAGTGTTAACTGCACCACAGCAGGGCTGCAGATAGTCCAGATATCTCATAGCTTCAATGCCTCAGATTTGATTATGACATCTGGTGGTGTCTGTGTAGAGTTAATCCTCTCCTTATGACCACCTGGACTTCCTGGGTATTTATTTCCTCTCTCTTTCTAAATATAGCCCCACTCTTCCTTCACCAGAGCATGGCAACATAGCAATCAGTCCAGTGAACTCTCACTGCACTGTCTCTGAAACAAGTCCATAATGGTAAGAAGACCATTCATGTACACAGTCCTCAGTGATCGTAAGCCCTAAGTAATTATAACAAGGCTTCCTTATGGTTACACTCCAGTACACTTTGAAAGGTAACATCAGATTTGCCTTTGAATTATTGTGGGCATACACACTGTGTTTTATACACAGGAGCAGCCAAGACTAAGGCAACATAGGAAACATAGAAAACGTACATCACAATACAGGCCCTTTGGCCCACAATACTGTGCCAAACATGCACTTATTCTAGAAATTACCGAGGGTTACCCATAGCTCTCTATTTTTTGTAAGCTCCATGTACCGGCCAGGAGTCTCTTAAAAGACCCTATTGTATCCACTTCCACTACCATCGCTGGCAGCCTATTCCACGCACTCACCACTCTTTGCATAAAAAACTTACCCCTGGTGTCTCCTCTGTTCCTTCTTCCAAGCACCTTAAGACTGTGCCCTTTCGTGTTAGCTACTTCAGCCCTGGGAAAAAGCCTTTGACTATCCACACGATCAATGCCTCTCATCATCTTATACACCTCTATCAGGTCACCTCTTGTCCTCTGTCGCTCCAAGGAGAAAAGGCCAAGTTCACTCAACCTTTTCTCATAAGACATGCCCCCCCAATCCAGGCAACATCCTTGTAAATCTCCTCTGCACCCTTTCTATAGTTTCCACATCCTTCCTGTAGTGAGGTGACCAGAAATGAGTGCAGTACTCCAAGTGGGGTCTGACCAGGGTTCTATGTAGGTAACATTACCTCTTGGCTCTTAAATTCAATCCCAAGGTTGATGAAGGCCTATACAACGTATGCCTTCTTAACCACAGAGTTGACCTGCGCAGCAGCTTTGAGTATCCTATGGACTTGGACCCTAAGATCCCTCTGATCCTCCACACTGCCAAGAATCTTACCATTAATACTATATTCTGCCATCATATTTGACCTACCAAAATGAACCACCTCACACTTATCTGGGTTGAACTCCATCTGCCACCTCTCAGCCCAATTTTGCATCCTGTCAATGTCTCGCTATAACCTCTGACAGCCCTCCACACTATCCACAACACCCCCAACCTTTGTGTCATCAGCAAATTTACTAACCCATCCCTCCACTTCCTCATCCAGGTCATTTATAAAATTCATGAAGAGAAGGGGTCCCAGAACAGATCCCTGAGGC
The DNA here is from genome assembly GCF_030028105.1 of Mobula birostris. NCBI lineage: Eukaryota > Metazoa > Chordata > Chondrichthyes > Myliobatiformes > Myliobatidae > Mobula > Mobula birostris. The sequence goes on from NC_092376.1 coordinate 29,497,440, forward strand.
ACTCCGCTGGTGACTGACCTCTATGCAGAATATGACCCATCTACAACCACTTTTTGCCTTCTGTGGGCAAGCCAATTCTGGATCCACAAAACAATGTCCCCTTGGATCCCATGCCTCCTTACTTTCTCAATAAACCTTGCATGGGGTACCTTATAGAATGATAAATAGGCCTGGAGCATTTTTGGTAGAAGAAATGAAAGAGTAAATTTGGAAAATTTGCTTACATAGATTCATAGTTATAGAGCACAGAAATCAAATTTTCATGTCATGCCCATGCAAAATTTTTGCTGAATATTCTAATTCTAATCCATGCACATAGATTAGAACCACATCCTACTATGCCTTGCCCACAAGTACTTGCCCAAATACATCATGTAGCAGTTTTATTTGATTCCATCACTTCCTCTGGCATTGCATTCCTGATATTAACCACTCAATATAAAACGCTGCCCCTCAGACTACTTTTAAAACTCATTCTCTCACTTTAGACTCATCCTCTCTTGATTTTGATATCCTTATCAATGGAAAATGATTTTGATTATCTACCCTGTCTATGCCTCTTAGGGTGGTGAATCTGTGGAATTCATTGCCACAGACAGCTGTGGAGGCCAAGTAATTTGGTATATTTAAAGCAGAGGTTGATAGGTTCTTGTTAGTTAGGGTGACAAAAGTAATGGGGAGAACACTGGAGAATGGGGTTGAAAGGGATAATAGATCAGCCATGATGGAATGGTGGAGCGGACTCAATGGGCTGAATGGCCTAATTCTGTTCCTATGTCTTATCGTCTCTCACAGTCTTTGCATATATATCAAGTCAATCTACTGTCTCCTTCTTGCCAGGTAAAAATATGCCCAGCCTATCTAATCACTCCCTAACTTGTAGTCCGAACTGGGCAAGGTTCTGGTGAATCCCCATTTAAAAGGTTCAACGTACATTTAAGTATGTTTACAAAATACATCTCTGAGATTTGTCCTCCTGCAAAGAAACAAAGAAACACCATGGCAACGTCAAGAACACATCAAACACCCAACGCGCAAATAAAGAACAAATTGCGCAAATAAGGAAAGAGCAGGTGGATATCAGGCATCAAAGTAGGGGTCCAGTTGTATTCAGTTTAGTGGCATGCAAATAGCCCAGTGCAGGGCAAAGCATTCTTCACTGAAATGCCCCGGACCACATCCATTGCACTGATCAAACAGCTCAAAAGCAATAATAAAAATGTAACCAGAATCCAGAACCATTTGCATCATGCACCTTAAAGTCCCCAAAACATGTCCACAGCCTCTTAGATCAATCCTTGCAACATGGATCCCACGACTCCTGCACCTTCCTCTGACAGCCGCAAGCAAGAGGGAGAAAAAGACCTGCCTAACGCAGGCGAGCAGCACCGAACATCTGCCCGTTCTCCGGTCTCGTCCTTATCGACTTCAACCTTGCTCGGCCCTCTGTCGGGGAGAAGCAATGGAGTTGATCATGGGCTCATGCCCCATCTCCAGGCTTCCAGGCCATACACTCTGCTCCAAACCTCACCAAACTCCCTTGGAGACAGCCAAGTGCCAGATCGCTCAATCAGTCCAAAAACACATCACTGACTTGTAAATCACAGGATGTTGATGGTGGGAGACCTGGCAATGGCATTGCCATTTAATGTCAAAAACAAATAATTAGACTCTCTTGTTGGAAAAGGTCTTGGCCTGGAATTTTTCTGGCCACTCATCAGCCCAGATATGAACGCTGTTGAGTTTTTGCTGCTTGCGTGTTTGGACTGGCTTATTTGCTGATGAATTGTGAAAGCGATGAATTTTAAGATTGTGCAAACATCCTCACCTCTGACTTTACGATGGAAGCAATGACACTGATAAAATAGCTGAAGATGCCTGGGCCTAGGGCATTCTCCTGAGGTACTCTTGGGGTTGGCCTAAGAAGGAAGTAAAACATGGGTATGCAGATTTAGGACGTGAATGGCAAGATTGCATTTTAATTTATAGAATAGTTCAGTTTAATAAGGAAAATGCTATGCAGTGGTTCTCAACCTTTTTTATGCCATGGACCCCTAACATTGACCAAGGGGCCCAAGGACCCCAGTTTGGGAACCCCAGATGGGGCTATATGAGACTGAGCAGTCTGCAGTACAACTTGCTTTGGTGGCATTTGAAGAGAAAATAGAAACATCTGAAGGACAACGGTGAGAGAAGTCTCACTAATGTCACTGCTTCTAGAACATCAAGCTTGTATGTGGATAATCCAAAGAAGCATTTTGGATCCACATGATTTGGAATAAGGCATTGAACAGGCCACAGTGTCCAATGAGGGCAATATAGCAGAGCACCTATCTTTAGTGTGCTGAATGCCAAGAATGCACTTCAGCTTCAAGAGCTTAGCAGTAAGAACTTGTTTCTGTAGCAGCTTTTGAGATGGTAAGTCAAAGGCCGAGGATGTTGTCTGGGATCAGCCCTACCATCAGAGAGTTAATCAGGCTCTAGAAGTACCCTCTGGCAGAAAGGCAAGAGGATAATGTTCTTGTCCTTTGAAGGAGAGATTTTTGCAGATGCAGGAATAGACCATGATAGTTAGTTGCAGAGAGAAGCAATTGATGTAGAAAACTTGAGAAGGTTTCCTTTGTAAGTCATATGGTCACCCACAGGAACCCACTGGATTCCGTAAAGGATGAAGGCATTGATGGAAGTGCCAAGCCTGATAGTTGTCATTGGCATTTTGTGTTTTCCAGGATTTGTCAGAACACTTTACAGCTGCACTGTTGTACTTGATTTTTGTGTAAATCAGAAATAGGTTTTGTGATAGGGTAAATGGTTAAGGGTGAAAGATGAAAAATTTAAGGGGAACGTGAGGAAAAACTTCTTCACTGAGAGGGTTGTGAGAATGTGGAATGAGCTGGCAGCACATGCAAGCTTGATTTCAACGCTTAAGAGAAGTTTGGATAGGTACATGGATAGTAGCAATGCAGAGCTATGGTCCCCGGTGCAGGTTGATGGGAGTAGGCAGTTCAAATGGTTCGGCATGGACTAGATGGGCTGAAGAGCCTGTTTCTGTGCTGTACTTTTCTCTAGCTCTATGACTCTAAATGCTGCTTATGATGCTGTTGCAAGTCAGCTTTTCATTGCATCTCTGCATAGGTTTACTTGCACATAACACTATAACTTTGACTTAAGCTCCCTCTGAGTGAGATATGTTACCACTGAGGCAACTGACAGGGGAGGATATTGAGTGGAGAGAAGCTGGAATCTGGAGCAGAAAACTGCTGGAGGAACTCAGGGGGTCAAGCTGCATTGCATGTGGCGGGTGGGAGAAGGAATTGTTGACTTCTTGTGCTGAAACCCTTTTTCAGGATGTCAAATAGTGTTGAATGGCCGCCACCCAGGGAAAAGCTTTGGCAGGTATGAAGGAGATGGTCACTGTAAAGACAATGCTTTGTTACTTTACCTGATGTTAAGAGCAGCTGCCAGGGTATCTGTCCTATCACAGATCAATCTTTATTTTTTTCTAGAGCTACAGTGTGGAATAGGCCCTTCTGGCCCTTTGTGCCACACTGTCCAGAAACACTGATTTAACCCTAACGTAATCATGGGACAATTTACAATGACCAATTCACCTGCTAACTGGTACATCTTTGGGCTGTGGGAGGAAACCAGAGCACAGTAAAGGTGACCTCAGATTATCTGAGTACTTGTTTTTCAAAGATAAGAAATTACTGGTGCCATATCTGTGAGGGAAGATACTGGAGAGCATTATTCATCTCTGAGAATGAACAGGTCTGTGCATCATTATACTGGTAGGCGTGAAAGACTTGATACAAAGACACGGAGTGTAAATTTCATTCAAAGCAAGGCAGCAGAAGGGAGCCCATGGCTGGTTGAAGGTAGAGGGTGGACAAATCACTCTGAACATCACTCTGAATGAGCATTGTATGTGGAATGATGTCATTACATGCACAACTATCTCACTGGCACAAGCACAGTCCTTGACCAGAATCATGTGGAGAGAATTTAAAAAATACCTAATCAATACAGTATTACTTGGTGGGCTGATGGGCTTATGGTGTATCTCCCTGCGATGCTCATCGTAAATACATAGTCCGTTATAAAGAAAATTGACATTGTGCACGCAGGAAATCAAAGTAAAAAAACAACGTAAACAACAGGAATTCTGCAGATGCTGGAAATTCAAGCAACACACATCAAAGTTGCTGGTGAATGCAGCAGGCCAGGCAGCATCTGTAGGAAGAGGTGCAGTTGATGTTTCAGGCGTGATTGTTTCTTGATTAAGGTTCTTTCTTTCTATCAGGAGTGATGAATCAACAGGTTAGAAAATGAATTACGTTTCAGGTTAATACAGATCTTGATCTAATCAAATCCATTTAAGTTGCTTTTTACATTGTGATGCAGATTGAAATTAATTAGGAACCCTTGAAGTATTTTAATGACCCAGAGATGAGTTTTGGGCCAAGTTCCCAATAAATAGGAGATTAAATTTAAATTACATCATTCCTTAAAGAATGGTGGGGTTAAGACTGGGAAAGCATCCAGAAGTAACAAATGTTTTGCATGGTAATTTTAACGACCTTTCTTTCAGCCCATGATAGATGACACTGATTCAAACAGTCATCAACACACGCTACACTTCTTTACCATCAATTTTCTCAGTAACTACCCAACCATAATGTTTCTCTTGATAGCTTTCAGCAAATGATTGAAAAATTAAATTATGCTAGAATATCACTCAGGCTCGCACTTTTTCAGTGGCTGAGATCTTATTCCAAGGAAATGTAGATGTAATTATTTAGTTTAAAATTTCATTTGATTGAAGGAGTATAGTTTTCAGGATAAGTGAGATATAAATGACTCAAAAAATATATTATTGTGTCACATCCAAATCTTGCTAGGTTATACAGCAGACCAGAAGAAATGGGAAAGATAACCATATGACTTCCTCAAGCCTGCCCTGTCATTCAATATGATGATGCCCCAGGCCTCAAATCCTTTTTTGCTAGTTCCTTCCATTCCCTAACCTTCAAACATGTATCTATCTTCTTTTTAAATATATCTAGTAATCTGGCCTCCACATTCCTTCAGAGCAGGGGATTCCCTCTTCCTGGAGCAATTCTTGCAGGTCTCAGTTTTAACTATCGCACACAAAACACTAGAGGAACTCAATAAGTCAGACAGCATCTGTGGAAATAAATAAACAGTCAACGTTTTGGGCCGAGACCCTTCACCCAGACCCTTTTAACTATGCCCTGTTGATTGAAATTCCCACACAGGTGGAAACTTCCGATAGCTAATAGCACCTCAAACAGTAATTCTTGATGCTACAACAGAGAAATGTAGATGTTATGTAATGCATTTACATAACGTGGTTCATATTTTTACTCTCATACTGTATGTATTTCATTTTGGCAATTCTGTAAGAGCAGTTTGTTTTCAGCTGCTCTGATTTGAGCCTGTTTGGGTTATTGTTGAAGATAAGGGATGATGTGGAACGTGTGCCAATTAGTGGGAGGTTTTCTTGGTGAGAGACAATAAGGTTGGTCTTGGGTTCTTGCTTGGCGGGAGATGAAGAGAGAAGACGCTGGGGAGAACCGGTCGTAGCATACGATCTGGTGGGATACCCGTTTGTTCGAGATGGATTGTAGGCGACGTTCGGAAGGTGGTGTGGACATTCACGCTGATGAGGGCCCAGCGCATGAGTGACAGAGAAGTTCAAGATGAGCTCTAACTTGTGCACATTTGATGGTTTAGTTAGAATGGACCCTTTTCTTTTTGTTATTCTTTACTAACCCTTTAGTTAAGATTCATAAACATAATTCCTTTAGTCGTACGCAGTGTACTGCCTGTTATTGCGTGGCACTAATTTATAACAGGGTAGCAAATTACACAGCATCCACACAAACCGGAGTTTGGGGTGGGACAACTCCTCAATCTCAAGAGTTTGGCGGGGCCGGAGGCTGTCTTCCCTAGACTTACGCAGCTGAGGAAACCGGGGAGTTTCAGTTAACTTTATACCATGAAAGTAGAACTCTAGGGCCAATCTTAAACAACACATTCGAAGTCCCGGGTTTAGATTGCAGTTTATCTGGGAGTGATTGACCAGGAGGATTTTCCCTAGGGCCGAGCTACCATTATAGAAAGACCTCACTGAAATAGAGTCAGTAAATTGCTCACATGGTTGGACCATTATATGGCACCTGTGCTCAGGGAGGTGGGAGGGGACGAGAAAGGCAGCTGTAGTTCTACTGAACCAGATCAATAATCGTTTATAGGGTGAATACTGTGAAAGTCCAGCTGCAAGCTGATGCTGGGTGTTGGATGAACGTGCACACCCTGCTTTAAGACAATGAAAGGATCATAGAACAGGTTCATTAAGATATTAAACTTGAGAGATTTTACTTAATAGCAACGTGAGGGATGCTGACCATCCAAGACATGCTCACCTCTCATTACTACCATCAAGGAGAAGGTACAGGAGCCTGAAGACACACACTCTTGTAGGAACAGCTTCTTCCCCTCTGTAATCAGATTTTGCCACAGTCCATGAATACTGTCTCAATATTTTTGCTTTCTATTTGTACCATTTATTTAATAGAGTAGTTCAGGTGGTTAAGTACAATAACACGCTAATAAGCGAAACCTACTCCCTAGGGTTAATGAATTAAAGGGCATAAAGTTAAGGTAATTAACAATTAAAAAATGATAGGTTAGAAGCATTGTGGGCTTGGATTTGCTTTACTGTAGTACATAAAATCAAGTGGGATAGAGTTGAATTGATTATTGTGAGATTTCTTTCGTGTTACTTGAATTTTATGAGCCGTAGCTTGATGATGGTCAGGGATCCCCTGCTGACCAGAATCAACCCTACCGAGCGAAGCATCTTCAGAATTGTCTTGAAGGTCCTCTTGACGCTGTTGTTGTGTGATACATTTTGTGAGTTTGACCATGGTTTTCTTAGCAAATAGATTCTAGGAAACCTAGTATCTAGCAACGGTGGTTTACTATTGCCTACCACTGGGCGAACTGAAGAAATCGCCTTTTCTCTTCCCGAATGTTCATCTGCCTGTACTATAGCCGTTGACATTTGAGGTCCTAGCTCATCCGCCTTCTCCGTCATAAGTTCAGTTACTGAACCTGCTGGATCTGCCGTTGGCCTTCGCTCGTATCCTGAGCAGGAACCCTTGCAGGTGATACCATTCTGGGTCAAAACGGCCCTGGGAGCAATGAATGACTAAGGGGTAACTTCAAGTAGGAAGATTGGACAATGTGATAAATGAAATAGAAAGACTAAAGATTAGCATCATGGGAATTAGCAAAGTTTGTTGGATCGGTGCTGGAACATGTCAGAATAGAAATAAAACACTAGTTTATTCTTGTGGAACATCCCATACTAATGGAGTAGGAATCTTATGGATGAAAACATGGCAAAAAGTGTTTTAGGACATTAGGCAATACCAGAAAGAGTGCTCCTTGTTAGGTTCAGAGGACGACCATTTAATTTAGCAATTATACAAGTATATGCACCAACAACAGATGGAACAAATGAAGATACAGATAAATTCTATGAAGAGCTTGAACAAGCAAAGAATGGATGCAAATCTCAAGATATTGTTATTGTCATGGGAGTTCTAAATGCTAAAGTAGGACAAGGTGCTGATGGAAATACCCTAGGAAAATTTGGATTAGGGGAAAGAAATGAAAGAGGTGAGAAATGGGTAGAATGGTGTAAGATGAATAATCAGGTCATTATGAATACCTACTTTAAAAACCATCCAAGATGCTTGTGGACCTGGAAAAGTCCAGGTGATAACACAAGAAATCAAATTGACTTTATTACTATAAACCAAAGATTTAGAAACTCAGTGACTCAATGCAAAACATATCCAGGTGCAGACTGTAATAGTGACCATAACCCAGTAGTATGTCATGTAAAAGTAAAACTTAAAAAACTAAAGAAGTAAAGACCTGAACAATCCCTTGACTACTTGCAATTAATTAAAGAAGAAAACTTAAGACAAAATTTACATTTGAAGTAAGGAATAGATTTCAAAGTCTAGAAATAGAATCTGTTGAAGATGATAGCAATTATGTAGAAATGAAATTTAACTCTCTAAAGGATGCCTTGGTAGAATTAGCAAAGTCAGTGATTCCTAAAAAAGAAAAAAGCACAAAGAATAAATGGATGACAGATGAAATCAAAAATCTAATGGAAGAAAGGAGACAGAAGAAAGCGAATCCAATAGAATATAAGTCCTTAGATAAAAAAGTTAAAAGCTTATGTCAAAAAGCCAAAGAAGAATGGTTAAACCAGGAATGTGAGCAAATAGAAAGAATCCCTATTACTGATCCAAGAAGATTACATCAACAAATCAAGAATATCACTGGTAAAAGTTCCTCTGTTCTTCAGGTGGATGTTTGAAAGCAAAGGACGGTACCATTATCATGGAAAAAGATGAGATTATGAACAGATGGTTGAGTATATTCAGGAATTGCTTGAAGACAATCGAGGCGAAAAACCAGAAATTAAGAAGAACATTGAAGGTCCAAGTATTTTAATATCTGAAGCTCGTAATGCAATAAATAAGATGAAGAAAGGAAAGGCAGCAGGTCCTGATGAATTAGTAATAGAACAAATTATCACCCTTGAAGATTATGGAATTGAAAAACTTACTGATTTAATCAATGACATTTATGAGACTGGAATAATACCAGCAAAAATGAAAAAATCAGTATTTATCACTCTTCCTAAGAAACCTGGAGCAATAGAATGTGAATTACATAGGACCATAAGTTTAATGAGTCATATCACCAAGATCCTTCTAAGAATTTTGATGACAAGAGCTAAAAGTAAGATACAAGCTGAAATAGGTAAAGAAGAATGTGGTTTTGTGAAAGACAAAGGTACAAGAAACGCAATATTGATGTTAAGGATACTTTCAGAATGAGCTATTCAAGTGCAAAAAGATTTGTTTGTTTTATCGACTACACAAAAGCATATGATAAAGTGAACTACAATAAGTTATTTGAAATATTACAGAAAACTCTAGATCTAGATTCGGAAGACCTCTGCCTAATCAGAAATCTGTACTGGGAACAAACTGCTGCTGTAAGAATAGATGGAGAAGTGAGTCAGTTTACGAAAATCAAGAGAGGCGTTAGACAACGGTGTGTTTTCTCCCCTGATTTATTTAATGTGTACAGTGAAACAATATTACAAAAAATAAGAGACATCTTGGGATTCAAAGTTGGTGGTGAAAACATCAAAAATTTCAGGTATGCAGATGACACTGTGTTAATTGCAAGTAAGGAAGAAGAACTACAAAACTTAATTGATATAATTGTCGAAGAAAGTGCAAAAATGGGTCTATCTATCAATTGCTAAAAGACAGAATGTATGGTGATATCCAAAAAGAAGGAGAATCCTATCTGTAGGTTGAGAATAAATGGGGAAAACATAAAACAAGTACAGAACTTTTGTTATTTAGGAAGCTGGGTGACATCAGATGGGAGATGCGACATGGACATCAAAAGAAGAATAGGGATGCAAAAGGAGAATGAAGAGTATACTGACCAATACTAAACTAGGCATGACACCCGCCTCAGAGTACTGAAATGTTACGTTTATCCAGTTATGTTATACGGCTCAGAATGTTGGACAATATCTACTAACATGAGGAAACGAATTGTAGCAGCAGAGATGTGGTTTTTGAGGAGGACGCAAAGAATATCATGGATGAAACAAATATCTAATGAGGATGTCATGAACAGAGCAAACACAGAAAAAGAAATAAGTATGAGATCATGAAAAGGCAACATAACTTCATTGGACATGTGATTAGGAAAGAGGAGTCAGAATGCACGGTAATTATGGGAAAGATTGAAGGGAAGAAAGCAAGAGGAAGACAAAGACAAATGATGATGGAGACAGCAGCCAGAGAACTGGAAATGAATACCAATGAATTGATCCACTTGACCCGAAGCAGGAGTGTGTGGGCCATGGCAGTCAAAGCTCAAACTGGGCATGGTACCTGATGATGATGATGATTGTGAGATTAGTTCCCTACCTGGTATTTCCATTTGTTCCATGCTTGTTGGTTTAGGAGTTGTGACCTTTGTTTCCATAACATCCACCCCATCTCAGAAGCTTTGCGACCAAGACATCTGAAGTAAGCGTTTAGCCATTAGTTATAATTCAAGTTATTCTAATTTGGGTCTCGTAGAATTACTCTCTCACCTGGTTAGGTGGTTCAATCATCCATAATAGATCAAAGTTTTTTTCCCAATCATTCTAAACTTGAGTATTAGGTAATGAAGATAAATTAGAAAACTGCTTAGCTAGTCAAACAGGATCTATGTCCTTATGCTTTCATAACTTCTGTTACTATTAATATCACTTTACTTTACTTTATTGTCGCCAAACAATTGATGCTAGAGTGTACAATCATCACAGTGATATCTGATTCTGCGCTTCGTGCTCCTTGGAGTACAAATCGATAGTAAATATTAAAAATTTAAATTATAAATCATAAATAGAAAATAGAAAAGGGAAAGTAAGGTAGTGCAAATAAACCGAGAGGCAAGTCCGGATATTTGGAGGGTACAGCCCAGATCCAGGTCAGGATCCGTTCAGCAGTTTTATCACAGTTGGAAAGAAGCTGTTCCCAAATCTGGCTGTCTGAGTCTTCAAGCTCCTGAGCCTTCTCCCGGAAGGAAGAGGGATGAAAAGTGTGTTGGCTGTGTGAGTCGTGTCCTTGATTATTCTGGCAGCACTGCTCTGGCAGCGCGATAGAAATTTCTATTTCTATCAGAATAGAAATTCTCTCAGGATTGGGGATGACAATTCCAGATTGTCGGAATCAGAATCGGGTTTAATATTACTGGTATATGTTGTTGCATGTTGTTTTGAGGCTGCGGTATGTTGCAGTACATAATAAAAAAAAACTATTAATTACAATAAGAAATTGTATTAAGTAGTGCAAAAAGAGAGCAAAAGATTAGTGAGGTAGTGTAAATGGATTCATTGTTCATTCAGAAATTGATGGCGGTGGTAAGATGGTGGCATGCTTGGATGCAGCGGCCACTACAGGTCTAATAAAAAGTATTTGTTCATCGTTTACTAATTTTTTAATAATCACAAGTCACTGCTGGATACCAACAACATCAAGTACTGCAGGACTGTCCCATCAGCAAGTTGCTTGATAGCGATGGAGCTGGACTTATTGTGTATCGTTGTTGTGTCGAAACGGTGTGAGTGATTGTCTTGGACATTTTTACTGCGATCGCAAGGCCCTGTTTGACGATGGTAAATTAGAGTTCTGCATGTCTGGTTCATTGGCGGAACTGATGGTGGTGGGAGTTGTGTTGCCTTTGTTGTGGCAAGGTCTAGTCCCTCACTGCAGGGTCACCTGTTGTAGTCGCTCAGGGGAGGAGTCACCAGAGGTGGTGTGGGCAAGAACAGAGGCCTCTGTAGGCACGCTGGTATCATACTGGGTTGGGGGCTGGACCCTCCAATCTGGCTTGCTTTCCGGTGTCCTCTCAATGAAAGAAACAGTTGAACCAGGGCAACTATCCATCACTCTATAGCCATGCCGCTCAGACTTGGGCTGTTTTGCAACTTGGCACTGAAGGAGCACTATTTAGTTCGTCTATATTCATGTATGCTTGAATGATAATTAAATTTGAACTTCATGAAGCTGTTTCTAAAGCACTGCAAACATGAGGAATTCTGCAGATTCTGGAATTTCAAGCAACACACATCAAAGTTGCTGGTGAACGCAGCAGGCCAGGCAGCATCTCTAGGAAGAGGTACAGTCGTTGTTTCGGGCCGAGACCCTTCGTCAGGATGAAGGGTCTTGGCCCAAAATGTTGATGGTACCTCTTTATAGAGATGCTGCCTGGTCTAAAGCACTGAGTGTGTTTCCGGGCTCCTGTTCTTCCTCCTTGACAGTAGCAATGTGTCTTGGGTGATGGGGCAGACAGATTGTTTCTCGGATCAGGCAGGACGTGGCTGATGAAACAGACAGGTGTAAAGTGGGCTGCTGCTTATGTGGGGTCTCCAGGTATTCAATATAATCCTGACTGCTGCTGCTTGACTTTGAGAGGTCATGGGTCAGAGGTTGAAAGGAATTGGTGATAATAAAACACAGAATGTATAAACAAAGGACTGGGGATACACAGGAGTGTCTTAAGGACCTATGGCATTTGAGGAATGCACAGATGTTCCGTGAAGCTTCCACAAGGGCTTTAATGAAGGAAAGACCATAGTCCTAACCGAGTCACCATTGCACACTGATAGGGTGCAATCTGTCTAAATACCTCTTGGCCTCATGGCTCAAGGAAAATGCTGAACTATTTGTATTGATAACTAAAGTTAACAGGTTTTAACTGTTTTATTCACTGACAGTCTTGATTAGTCCAATGCTTTCTTTACTTGAAGGTTTCAGATTCATAAGCTGTAACTTGTCCATATATTTTCTACCTCCAGCCCGTTCTGTGATACAGCCAGTTCTTCTCTGCTGTCCACAACTTCCACTGATTTTCATGTTAAAGTTTTTGCGACCCTGTTTCTCTAATATCCATGTTAAGAACTGCTTTTGAGTAATTAGAGAAAATTTAGACTATTTGAGATGCCTTGGAATATTATATTATTAAGACCATAAGACATAAGAGCAGAATTAGGCCATTTGGACAATTGCATCTGCTCTGCCATTCCCTCATGGCTGATTTGCTGTTATTCCCTGTCATGGTCCGGTCCGTGAAGTCTACATTCCAGTTCACGGTCCGGTCCCTGGACTCAGGACTCCGGGTCTTCCAGCTGTCCCTTGTTTTGGTTGAGTTAATCATAGGCACCTGATTCCCATCCTGAGGCTTAGAATATAAGTAGCCCTGGGGACAACTATGGGCTGCTGGTTTGTCTTGTCAAGATCCCCTAGGAGCAACCTGCTGTGGAAGGCTAGAGTGGCCACTTGCCATCTTTAGGGGAACCATTGCTGTCAGTAGTTGGAGCTGCCTTTGTGGTATGGGTTTGGCTGGTTCCCGGGCCACCTGAGTGGCTGACAGTCCCTCTGAGCTGGGTAGGGATCTGGCTGTTTCTGTAGCCAGCTGAGGTTGCTGGCTGTAACTGCTACTTGGAGCAACCCTGCTGCAGAGATGGAACTGTCTGTTGTTCTTTAATGTTTGTCTCGTCTTGTCCTCCCCTCTGTGGGGTAAGTCAGGCTGTTCTGTTGTTGCCCTGTTGGGGGATCTGTCTTGTCCTTGCCTCTGTGGGGTAAGTCAGGGCATTCTGCTGTTGTCCTGTGGGGAGGATCTGTCTTGTCTTGTCTTTGCTGTTGTTGGGTAAGTCTGGCTGTTCTGTCGTTACCTGACGGCTAGTCCTGTCCCACCTTGGTGTGGAGATAAAGTTGAGTCCTGGCTTGTGTAAGGATAAGTCCTGGCTCTATGTCTATGTACTGTCCAGCCTCGAGTTAGTGTTGTTTTAAAGATGAGTCCTGGCTTTTTGAAGGATAAGTCTAGGCTCTATGTTGATGTTCAGTTCCCAGTCTGTCTCTGAGCTCCAGCCTCTGAGTTATCAGCTTCTGCATTTCAAGACCCCAGCCTGCAAGCCTCAAGAGCCAAGACCCCAGCCTGTCTCCAAGCTCAGGCCTCTAGACCCCAGCCATGTCCTGTCCTGAAGCCATGTCATGTCCTTGCCTGGTTCTGGGGTCCAAGCCCGAGGCAAGACCCAGGTTCTGGATCCTTGTTCAGTCTCTGGCTCGGAGTCCAAGCTTTGTCTCCTAGTCTATGGTTTCTAGCCCCGGTCCTGCTTTCCCTAGCCCAGGCTCCTAGTTCTTAGTTCCTTGTCTGGGTTCCCTGTCTAGTCCATGTCCTAGCCCAAGTCTGTGTTCTTGTCCCTGCTCCTTGTCTGTATCCTGTCATATCCCTACTCTAGTCAAGTCCTGTTGCTTGTACTTCAGTGTCTGTGCCTTGCACTTGGGTCTGCTACCAGTGTGCCCCCCCCCCCCCCCAACATTGTGACAATTCTCAACTCCATTCTCATGCCTTCTCCCCTCAACCTCTGATGCCCTTATTAATGAGGAACCTATTAACCTCCGCTTTAAATATACTCAATGACCTCACCTCCACAGCTGTCTGTGGCAATGAATTCCATGGATTCACTATCCTCTAACTAAAGAAATTTCTCTTTGTCTCTGTTCTAAATGGATGTCCCCCTATCCTGAAGCTGTGCATTCTAATCCTAGACTCCTTTGCTACTGGAAACATCCTCTTCACATTCATTCTACTCATTTCTTTCAGTATTTGATGTTTCAATGAGATTCCCTACCCCCTCCACCCCACGTTTCTTCTAAACTCCAGTAAGTACAAGCTCAGAATCATCAAACACTCCTCATGTGCTAATCCTGGAATAATTCTTGTGAACCTCCTCTGCATCCTCTCCAATGCTACCACATCTTTTCTTAGATAAGGGGCCCACAACTGCTCACTGTACTCTGAGTGTGGTCTGGCCAATGCCCTATAAAACTTCAGCATTACATCCTTGGTTTATACTCCAGTCCTCTTGTAATGAATGATAACATCGTATTTCCTCCTTCACCACTGACTCAAGCTGCAAGTTAACCTGAACAAGTACTCCCAAGTTCCTCTGCACCTCCTGGTTTCTGAATTTTCTCCCTGTTTAGAAAATAGTGTATGCCTTTATTTCTTTTCTTCTACCAAAATGCATGACTATACACCCCCCCACAATTTTTTTCCATGTGCCACTTTTTCTATTCTCCTGATCTGTCCAACTCCTTCTGCAGCCACACAGCTTCCTCACTACTACCTGCCCCTCCACCTGTCTTTCTAACATCTGCAAACTTGGCCATTACGCCATCAATTCTGCTATCTAAATCACTGACATCTCATGTGATAAGAAGCAGTCTCAACATCGACCCTAGGAAGTCCATAGACTATAGAAATGCAAAATGCTTTTGATTTCACTGGTGCAGAATACAGCTGAAATACACAGGAAGTATAATTGGACAAGAAAGGGAAAGAAGGAAGACTTGACCTGGTAAAACATGAAAACAAACTTGCAGAAGGGGTTGTGTGTGTGTGTGTGTGTGTGTGTGTGTGTGTGTGTGTGTGTATATATATATATATATATATATATATATATATATATATATATGTATATATTATATGGAAACAAAAGGCAGTTTTAAAACCAATATCTAAAAAAAGTTGAAAATGGTTTTAAGAAGTTCTGAATGTGAGCTGAACTGTTTTAAAAGGAATGAAGCACTGGAAGAATTAATGTGCACTGAGGTATATGATGTAGTAACTAGAATGGAGCTGCCGATGAAAATTTGACAGCACAGGGAACTTAATATTCCTGGTTATATCATTTTCAGAGGGAGAATGGAGCTAGTTTGGCAGTGTTTTTGAAGGATCCTATCACAGCAGTGCATGTATGCATGTCCTAGAGGGTTGCATTGAAACAGAATCCATATGAATAGAATTAAGACATAGAAAGGGACAGAGTACAATATTTGGTATGCATTAGAATCCAACAAGCATGCCAATGAGATGGAAGGTAGAGGTCACAGTTCAGTGAAATAAGAACTATTAGGTGATTTCAATTATTCCATAATAGATTTTCATAAAGGTTATTCATGTAGTCAAAGGGACGTAAACTTTTAAAGAGTATGATCTGGACTATTTCGAACATCAGAATGTTTCTAGTCCAACAAGTAATAAAGTATTGTTTGATTTAATTCAATGAAGTGAGGTGGAGCCCAATAATCAATGTCTCTAGAAAAACAACAGGAAATGATCTTTAGCATAGTTTGGTTCGCTGCAAGAACAGAATAGGATTGGTGGATGCCACTTGGCTGGAATGCATTGGTGGCACATTGTACAATTTGTATTTAATTTGAAGATGTTTCTTCTGATTGTATATCATTTGCATCTGTCTCAAAATAATCAGAGAAAAGCTCTTTATTTTTAATTCGCATTGATGACACTGGAGAAATCCAATATGCTGATTTGCCTTGTCTGCTGTTAGATTGCTAAAATTCAAACACTAGACTATTAGATTCATACAATGGAAATGTCCTATGAAATGAGATGACGCCTACCCAATTTAGCAGAACACAAGTTAGTAGATATCAGTTAGTAGAGTATTCAATTAACTAATCCTGTAAACCTGAAAAGCATCAAGGATTGGCATTCCTGGATAAGTAAAGGGTCTAATATAATGAGGACTAACAAAATATTAAGAAAACACAGGGAACATAAAGTGTTAAGAAAGATACAAGCAGACTGATAGAAGTGTTAGAAAAAAATACGAAATATTTTGGGCTGTACAACATTAAGAGAGGAGAGCATTGAACCAATATCACTCACCAGCGCTCCTTGAACATTCTTCCAAATATTATACACACTTGTTTAACAAACTGACTCTTTTCTATCTCTTTCTTTGTTAGTCCATCCTCTTGTGAATGAACATTCACCTGTGAATCGTTGTGTGGTTTCTGTCTATTTGGTAAAGTTTATATCACATCGATATGACCAGGCTTTAATTAGTTGGTGAACAGACTCAGTTTTTAATTCAAATTAGAAGAAGAATCAAATTTTAAATAATAATAAAAAAAAAAAATCAGCCTTTGGTTATTCCCAGTCATTCCTGGCTAGCCAAATATGGCATCCAGTTGTCTGGTCACTTTGATGAATCTGAGTTCACCTGCAATGAGACCCTAACTGGAAACAGCTGCTGGCTGCAGGAGCCCTTTACTTATCTTCTCTCTGAGCCTCCCAAAATTTGAGATTTAACCCTTTAGTTTTCATAGAACTGTGATTTTTAAAGATGTATTTTGGACGTTTTTTAAAATTTTTCAGCTGCAGGTTTTGCTGACAAGGCTGATAATTATTATATGTCTCAAGTCTGAATTGAATGGGATGTTAGCTGTGAGAATCAGTGGGTTATAAAAGATATTAGCAGATAAACTATCTCCAGAGAGATCGAGAAATGGAAAAGGTGTCAGAAATGGACCAGGTAAATTTGAGGGCAGGGTGAAAGTTGGAGGCAAAATTAATGAAGTCAACAAGCTCCGCATGGGTGCTGGGAGCAACACCAATGCAGTTGTTGATGTAGCATAGGAAAAGTTGGGGAGTGATGCTGGTGTGGGCTTGGAACATAGACTGTTACACATAGCCAACCATTAGGCAGGCATTGCTTGGACACATGCGAGTGACCATGTCCACACTTGGATGTTAGGCTACTTTAAAATGATATAGAGCCATTGAGCACTACAGCTCAGAAAAAGGCCCTTCAGCCCATTTAGTCTGTGCCAACCTAGTCTTCTGCCTGGTCCCATCTACCTGTACCCAGACCATACTGCCCTCATGCTCCATAAGCTCCTCATCCATGCGCTTATCCAAACTTGTCTAAAATGTTACAATTGAACTTGTGTTCACTACTTTAGCTGGCTGCTTGTTCCAAACTAGCACAACCCTCAGTGAAGAAGTTCCTCCTTAGATTCTCCTTAAATATTGCACCTTTTACCCTAAACCTGTGACCTCTAGTTCTCATCTCACTCAACCTGAGGTGCAAAAGCCTGTATGCATTCCTCCTATCTTTACTGAACCTCCTCATTCTCCTGAATTCCAGGGAATGAAGTCCTAACCTGTTTAATGTTTCTGCATAATTCAGATGAACCAGTTGGGTTTTAATGACAACCTGCCTCAAAGGCTATCATCCAATAGTGCTTACATCCAATGTGATGGAACGCTTTGAGGGGCAGATGATGAAACGTATCAATTCCTGCCTGAGAAGTGACTTGGATCTGCTCCAGTTCGTTTACCGGCACAACATTTCACTGGCTCATCACTCAACCTGGGAACATCTGGACAGCAAGGGTGCGTACATCAGGATGCTCTTTATAGATACAACCCAGTCCACCACAGATAAAAACCCTCCCCACCATTGAGCATGGGGAAGCAGCATCCATCATCAATGACCCCCACTACCCAGGACGTGCTCTCATCTTGCTGCTGCCATCAGGAAGAAGTTACAGGAACCTCAGGGCTCACACCACTGGGTTCAGGAACAGTAATTATCCCTCAACCATCAGGCTTTTGAGCCAGTTGGGGATAGCTTCACTCGCTCCATCACTGAACTGTTCCACAACCCAGGAAATCATCTTCAAGGACTCTGTCTCATATCCTCTATTTATTGCTTATTTATGATTATTATTTTCTCTCTTGTATTTGCACTGATATTGTCCTTTGCACATTGGTTGTTTGTCCATCCTGCTGGGTGTGGTCTTTCATTGAATCTATTATATTTCATGGATTTACTGTGTATGCCTGCAAGAAAATGAATTTTAGATTTTATATGGTGACGTACAGTGGCTTGCAAAAGTTTGGGCACCCCTGCCTCAAAATTTCTATTACTGTGAATAGCTAAGCGAATAAAAGATGAATTGATTTCCAAAAGGCATAAAGTTAAAGATGACACATTTCTTTAATATTTTAAGCAAGAAAACTTTTATTTCCATCTTTCTATTTTAAGTTCTATTTTAACTTCATCAGTCCACAGGACTTGTTTCCAAAATGCATCAGGCTTGTTTAGATGTTCCTTTGAACCTTTTGAATAGAACTTTTTGGCGGCAATGAGCAAAGGTATGTTTGGAGAAAAAAGGGTGCAGAATTTCATGAAAAGAACACCTCTCTAACTGTTAAGCATGGCGGTGGATCAATCATGCTTCGGGTTTGTGTTGCAGCCAGTGGCATGGGGAACATTTAGTGGTAGAGGGAAGAATGAATTCAATTAAATACCAGAAAATTCTGGAAGCAAACATCACACTGTCTGTGAGAAAGCCGAAGATGAAAAGAGGATGGTTTCTACAACAGGATAATGAACCTAAACACTCCTCAAAATCCCCAATGGACTATCTCAAGAGGTGCTAGTTGAAGGTTTTGCCACGGCCCTCACAGTCCCCTGACCTAAACCTCATCGAGAATCTGTAGATAAACCTCAAAAGAGCAGTGCACCGAAGAATCACACAGAACTAGAAGCCTTTTGCAAGGAAGAATGGGTGAAAATCTCCCAAACAAGAATTAAGACTCTTAGCTGGCTACAAAAAGCGTTTACAAGCTGTGATACTTGCCAAAGGGGGTGTTACTAAGTACTGCCACGCAGGATGCCCAAACTTTTGCTTCAGGCCCTTTTCCTTTTTCATTATTTTAAAAATGTAAAAGATGGAAATAAAGTTTTCTTGCTTAAAATATTAAAGAAATGTATCATCTTTAACTCTGTCTTTTGGAAATCAGTTCATCTTTTACTCAATTAGCTATTCACAGTCACAGAAATTTTGACCGGGGTGCCCAAACTTTTGCATACCACTGTATATGTACTTTGATAAAAAAATTTATTTTGAACAATCTAGAAGTTTCATGCTTATTTCTGCTAGTTTATTTTTAAGTGAATTTAAAATCCCCAATCATTACGGTGGGATTTTAAATCAGCTGTCCAGCTCATTTGGAGTAGTCTTTGCGATACAAGTCCATTATCCTAACTATGAAGCTGCTGTAACATTGATGTAAAGTGGAGTTTTAAAAACATATCATGGTTCCACGATTAATGTTTAATGATTGAAATAAGTTGAACAGGGGTCTGGTTTGAGTCATCATAACATACAACCAGGAGACTAGATCCTTGGGATACTTTAAAGAAGCATTTCTGAAAATCAGGGAAATGGAGAACTGGCTCAGGAGAGGAAATAGGTCCGGGGCAGATCAGCCGTGATCTTATTGAATGTGGATCGGGCTGAGAGGTTGTTTGGACTAATCCCGTTCCCCATTTCCTTACATTCTTAAAAAAACAAACAAATGCCATGATGGAATTACATGTGCAGAATGTTGAAAGTCATCATGAAGGAGGTAAGGAATATAGGTGCAGTCCCATTGTTTCGGGGGGGGAAAAAAAAGTCATCAAGGTGATTGTTTTCAAAATGGCAAGAAATAAGCTGATGGAATGGCAAACTCTTAAACAGCAGAAAACAAATTAGCAGGAGTGTTCAGATCTGTCTGTTCTTTTTATTTATATAAAAAAAATGTGCCCAAATTAGTTCCAGAATCTGCTGCTATCAGTTATTAGTGTATCTTTCATACTTAAAGAAATGCTGTTTGGAAATTTGATTGCATATAGAGTCAAACCTCAGTGCACTGTATTATGAACTGTATGAACAGTAAGCAAGACAAGCTTTTCACCATACCTGTTGCTGAGATACAGCTGAGGATGCCCATCAGCAGTGATGTAACCTGGGGTCATCATGTGTCTCGGATCTTCCATCATCTGATGCTCCCACCCCTCTTGGTCCATTGCCATCTGGAGGCTTGCTCTGCAGCCTCGGTGACGCTCCTGATGGCTATCAGTACATGTGACAATAATAAACCAATTCCAATTCTATTATATGGTAAGATAAGCAGGTTGAAAGGATTCACTTTTTCTCCATTCAGCTTTTTGACCTGAAATATTGTCTCTTCATATTTTATCTTTAGTGATGGGAGGTTTTTCTGATAAGTCTATTCTCTATTAAAGCTCTCTGTGCAAACCCATTAATTCCATTTCCAAAATTATTAGATTAGATTCAACTTTATTGTCATTGGGCCGAGTACAGATACAAAGTCAATGAAAGGCAGTTAGCATCTGCCCAGAAATGCAAAGAATAATGTTATTTACAAAATAACTGCAAATAAAAAGTAAAGGCTGATTTATACTTGTGCGTCAAATGTATGCCGTAGGTACGGCGTAGCTGCGAAGCCTATGCTGAACCCTATGCCGTAGCCTAACATGCACCTCTCCCAAACTGTAACTACCCGTCGTGGCAACACAGACTGCAACAACTGTGATTGGTCTGCTTGGTAGCATCGTATTTCCTTGTATGCTGCACTAGCTTCCCATTGGGTGACTGAAGGGTAGGGAAGGAACTCTGGCTGCAATGCTTTCCATAAAGCTTTATAGACCTCCGAATTTATGGAGGACCCTGTGCTTGGCACCAGTTTGTAGCTGGCTGCTACAGCCTGTTGACTTCCACCTGAAGCTAAAACTCGAATGGTGATTGCCAGTCTCTGAGTATACTGTGCATACACTGATGCGAAATAAATGGTTGGAGACGATGAACCAAATCGTCAAATCTACCTGTCGACATCTGGAAATATTTGAAATGCATTGCCTTGTCCATGTCTCTCAGTGGCCAGACAAGCACAAAAAATTCACCGTCATTCAGTTTCAGTCGCCATTGTTTGAAGTTTGAGTTTCTTTGTGTTGAGTTTTGGCGGTGAATTGCAGAGAGACGCAGACACACCAGCGCAGAAGTATAAATGGTCACAACGGCGTAGTCCACTTGTGTAGACTACGGTGCAAGCTAGTATGCACAAGTATAAATCAGCCTGCAGTGCTACAGCACACAAATATAAAAGTACTGAGACAGTACAATACTGGTGCAATAGTGCTTAGCACTGTGATGTGAGGTTCAGCAGGGTCACAGCCTCAGGGAAGAAGCTCTTCCTGAACCTGCTAGTGTGGGAGCGGAGGCTCCTGTAGCACCTACTGGATGAGAGGAGAGTGAAAAGTCCATGGTTAGGGTGAGATGCATCCCTGATAATGCTTTTCGCCCTGCCCAGGCAGCGCTTATGGTAGATGTTCTCAATGGTGGGCAATTGGGTGCCGATAATCTGCTGGGCAGTTTTCACCACATGCTGGAGTGCTTTGCAGTCCGAATAGGGACAATTGCCATACCACTGAGATGCAGTTGGTGAGTACGCTCTCAATGGTACAGCGGTAAAAGTCTGTCAGTATCCTGGGACAGAGATGAGCTTTCTTGATGCTCCGCAGGAAATAAAGGCACTGTTGTGCCTTTTTGATCAGGATGGAGGAGTTCAGGGACCAGGTGAGATCCTTGGAAATGTGGACACCAAGGAATTTGGAGCTTGATACACGCTCCACTACAGCTCCGTTGATGTAGGTGGGGATGTGAGTGTGGCTTCTAGCATGCCTGAAGTCCACAATGATGTCTTTAGTCTTCTGGGTGGGTCAGGACAGAGTGAAGTGCTGCGGAGGTGGCGTCCTCTGTTGACCTGTTGGTGCGATAGGCAAATTGATGGGGGTCCAGGGTAGTGGGCAGACAGGATTTCAGTCCCTCAAGGCACTTGCAATGATGGGGGTGAGTGCAACTGGACGGAAGTCATTCAGGCCCATGGCAGTGGAATGCTTCAGCACTGGCACGATGGTGGCAATCTTGAAGCTTGTGGGGACAACTGCCTGGGCCAGGGACAGATTAGAAATGTCTGTGAAGACCCTGGCCAACTGCCCTGCACAGACTCTGAGCACGTGGTCAGATATTCTAACCAGACCAGCTACCTTCCGTACATTCACCCTGCTCAGGGTGGTGTAAACATCGGAGGTGGAAAGTGAGAGAGGCAGTTCACCAGGTGGGAGATCTGCTTTGAGGGTGACCTCCTTGTTCTCTCAGTCAAAGCGAGCGTAGAAGTAATTGAGCTCCTCAGGGAGGGAAGCAGAGCTGGAAGGGGGCATGGTACTAGGTGGTTTGAAGTCTGTAATGACCTGTATGCCATGCCATATATGCCGGGGGTCCGAGGAGTTGAAATGCTCCCCGATTCTCTGTTTGTATATGTGTTTAACCTGAGAGATTCCCCTCCTCAGGTTGGCCCTGGCTGAGCTGTAAACCTCCTGGTTCCTTGCACAAGCCATTTTTGGGACATATGGACACTCAAACTTCAGTAATATTAAATTCAAAAGTCCAATAAACTTACATACATTCCTTTCTACAAACAGCAGAACTAGCACCTTCTCATTCCACATCTAGTGATTGTTTTTTTCTTATCAGCCTTATATGCTTTTGATGCCATTTATTGCAATGCTGTTGAGGTATGGACACTATATCAAATGATTATTGTGTATTTTTCAACTTGGGCACAAAATTGACTTCAGGACATCCGTAAGAAATAGAACCCGTTCATTAGCCAGGAAAGACCTGCCAGCAATCCTCTATCTCATGCCCAACAACTTCATTAAGGTTGTTCTGAACACCCCCCTCCCCCCTGCCGCTTCCCATTGGGGTAATTTACATTGACCAATGAAATGAACAATCAGTACTAGTCTAGACGATTAGATATAGGAGCAGAATTATACCATTTGGCCCATCAAATCCGCTTTGTCAATCCATCATGGCTGATTTGTTATCCCTCTCAACCCCATTTCCCTGTCTTTTCTGCATAACCTTTGACCCCCTTACTAATCAAGAACCTATCAACCTCTGCAATAGATGTACCCAATGACTTGGCCTCTACAGTTACCTATGACAATGAATTCCAGAGATTGACTCAAGAAATTCAATATATTTCTGTTCTAAAGGGACATCCTTCTACCCTGAGGCTGTGCACGCTGGTTCTACACTCCCCCTCTACAGGAAACATCTTCTCCGCATCCACCCTATCCAGGTCTTTCAATATTCAATAGGTTCTTCTAGACTCCTGTGAGTACAGGCTCAGAACCATCAAATGTTCTGTGATATGAGAATGAAACATAGAACAGGGGATAATACATACAGTCACAGGGAGAGCCTGCAAACTCCATGGACAACAATGGAAGTCAGAATCAGACTTGGGCTGCAGGAGCTCTGAGACAGCAATTGCTGCATTATCCTATTGCCCACCATCAGTTGCCAACCAATTAACAGATTTTTTAATGACTACACTGCATGGCAGTGAAGATAATACACGAGTCATAAATATAACTGCAAGGAAATTTGAAGGATCTGGATTTTATTCAATTCCTTGCATACTGCTCGAGGTCCGAAGGAAGTGACCTTCAAAAATTAGGAAGAAGATTGATAAAACTGAACCAAAGTAATGATTTACACTGATGAATTATTCAAAACTCAAGAGCATTCTTTAAACATTTGGAAACCAGGATTCAAAAGGGAATTGAAATGAAACTAATTTATGCAAAGGATAATAAGCATATGGAGTACATTACCAGAGAAGGCAATTAAAGGAATTAGTGTAAATAGGTTAAGGAGATGACCATAAAAGTTTCTGGAAAAAGTGGGAAGCAAGGGTAGAGAGCAGCCAGTAAAAGATTGAGCTTGTTACGTGAAATGGCCTTTTCCTGTCCCCAAAATATTTTACATTCCTTTATTTAAATTGCCTTTTCTTTAAGTTTTCCATATAACAGAGCAAGAATTTAACCAAATAATTCTAAATGGATGTCAATGAACACCATACGACGCACCCGTAGCCTGTGTAGTATATCACTGACACTCCATAATCTGTTCTCTTGTGCATTATTTCACGATAGGGGTTTAAGAACCATATGTTTATCATAATGTGACCAACAGATCAGTTTTTGAATAGAAATGCTAAAATAACAATAAACTTTTCAACATGAGTGTTGCTCAGAATGCTTAAGACTATCGCATTACTTGCCTGTCATTATAACTGATGATTTGGGACTTCTTCAAAATAAAAACGACTGAAAATTCTGGTATGAAATCCATTAAAAACAATTGCTTATATTTATTATTTATGCCTGGCACATGCCCACTTGGGACTATCAGTAGAAATCTATAAGGAGGAAAACCAAGTTTATGCAATGGGCTATTTCTTGGGGGGCGGGGGGGGTGCTGCCTCTGAGGTTACCTCATATGAAAAGTTTTAAGAAAAGCAAGAGACAGAGGAAGAGGAAGAAAAAAATAATCTCTCCATGTAATTCATATGGAAAATCTGTTCTGTGCTCTCCTTTCAATGTGTC
Organism: Mobula birostris; assembly: GCF_030028105.1. Lineage (NCBI taxonomy): Eukaryota > Metazoa > Chordata > Chondrichthyes > Myliobatiformes > Myliobatidae > Mobula > Mobula birostris. The sequence goes on from NC_092376.1 coordinate 29,522,260, forward strand.
AGAATCTTTTGTGAAGCCCACCTGCAAGGTTCTAAAATGCAATTTTGACCAATTGTTTTGAAACATGAAACTAATACTGAGTCTCATAAGCTTTCACATAAGTCCAATAGTTTTTAATGGATAGGATTAAACTACTTGAACAAGTCATGCCAGGCTTTTTGGTAATATTGTTATTTATTTTTTCATTTTGGAAGCTGGAGCCATGACCTTGGGGAGTTGCATAAGATGGCTACAGACTTGAGCAGGTTCTCAAGAGTTGATCTTCTCGTAGGATGACCTTTACACCCATTCCACTGTCAGCAAAAGAATAACAACCAAGATTACAAACATAGAGAAGAATTATTAAACAGAGACAGTAATTCCCATAGACAAGATTCTTTGACAATGCCTTAGTCTTGTTGGTAGGTAATATAAGAGTTCAGAAAAGGGTTACTGGTTAAGATTTTCATATCTAAGGAATTTCTGCAGCAAGATATCTACAGGGCAGTATGTTTTTCATTTTGATTCTATTTGGAATTTCTTTCGTAGACTTATGTTTACTGTTATTGGGACTGCAGAAATCAAGTTCAGATGGTTTATGCATAATTACCTTTGCAATTCTATTATTTGGTCACCATATGGAACATTTAAGCAAGTTACTTTTTCTTTCTTATGTTATGCCACTAAGTCAGACATGATGTGGGATAGCTGCAGTCGTGCTCACAAAGCATTTGATCTGGTTACCAAAACTTAACAAAGCCAAATGTCAAATTGAACTAATTTCTAGTGAAAACAGAAAGTGCAAATCTTGGGACTTATGAAACAGTCCCTTGAACTTAATTCAAATCTAACTAAATGGATTTAAGTCCAGATATTTTAACAGTTCTTGCACTTGGTTTAAGAATTTATGTTTGCACTGAAAACATTAAACAAGATTTCAGATTAGTCTAGGGACTTATCATCACCTGAAATATTTATTTTGATCCATCTTCTTCCCACTATAAATTTTGTTCAAATATATCTACATTTGACAAGCTTGTCCTCAGGCACCAGACAAATCAACACTAATTCCTACACTTCTCTCTGAATGTGATAAACATAAATTTGCACTGAACAGCATGAAAAATGAGTTTTTTTTTGTTGAAATCTCTTTGGTTAGAATGAGGATTGAGATCTTTTAAAAGAAAACTTTGTTAGGACTATCAATGGATCAGTCTTATTTGAGTTGAGTAGGGGGAAAAAAATTACCACTGGTCTCCTGTGCTAAACATGAGTGAGAGCCACTGGCTGCCTGTTGTACCTAGAACTTAATGTTCAGTTTAACTTAGACCAATTTAGTATTGAATAAAGAAGATCCTTCACCAGTCCCAGTGAAGGGTCTCAGCCCGAAAAATGGACTCTTCAATCCTTTCCATCAATGCTGCCTAATCTGCTGAGTTCTTCCAACATTCTGTGTGTGTTACTCTGGATCTCCAGCACCTTCAGAATATCTTGTGTTTTTGAATAGAAAAGATGAGCCTTAAGTACTTGGATGATTGAGGGAGGTAAATCATGAGCAAAACTGTTGTTCCACAGATTAGTCACATGCTCCATGATTCACACTATAGGTAATCATTAATTGCTAGTAACAATCAAAAGAAAGCTAAATTAATGAATGTACCTTTTGTTGTGTGGCTCTTGTATCAAATAGGTAGACTGATAAAACCTAGATATAGCTCATAGTGACGAGTGTGTCCCCTCTATCTCAGGCAGCAATATCCTTGGAGCTGTTGGAAGAGATCCATGTCTTGTACCTCCTCCATCACTGACTAGTTCTGGGGCCGATACCAAAGATCAAAGCCCAAAACTCAGTTGGAAGGCTGGAAATTGAGGCCCGATGGCCGAAACCCTGGGACTCCATGTCTGACCTCTACTGGGGAGAAAGGATCTAGTGCTTTCCTGGTGTATATGATGAATAAACTCTTCTCAGGCTTCCATCTGGGTACAAGTCTCGATTATAACTGATGTTTCGATGGCAAACTCTGTCATCTTCATCAGGGATGAGGCCTGGGCATGCAGAGCCCTTTGGTATTTATTTGTCTGCTGGAGAAGTCAGAAACCTGTTGTCTGGGGTTGAAGAACTGCCTGTGTGGGTGGTTGGGATGGTGAGGGAGGAAGTGGCTTGTTTTGCTGTTGTTGGTTTGTTACTTATTGTGTTCTTCGGTTGTTCTGGTTGTTAACATAAACAACATATTTCACTGCATGTTTTGATGTACATCTGGTAAATGAATGAATCTGAATCCGAATCCTCCAGTGCTAGATCTTGCTGTGGACACAGTGATATGCAGAGCACAGATCACCACAGCAATTCTCCAGACCCATTGTCTGGTGTGCCCCATAGGGCACCTCTAATTCAGCCCAGGCATCTGCAGCACCTCCTCCATGTGCCAATATCTTCCCTAAATATCCAACTTTTTATCAAAGGTCATTCATGTACTGGTTTGGGGCATTACAAATCTGTGAGTTTTTAGGGAGGCATACCCAGCATTGAGGAGGTGAGGCACCCTGCTTAGGGTGTAAGGGGATCGGGATGGATGCAGTGCCAGACAGTGTCAACTTCAGATGTTGTGCACATATGAAGAAGGTCATCTTGTACCACATGAGCCGCATACCTATGGAGCAGAAGAAATTGCTATGCATTCCTCAATGATTCTAGGGTGCCTTTATTGTCACATTTGTACTGTTGTTGAACCTTTGTACTTGTGAGAAGCCAGCAAGAGCTGCAAACTTTAGAATATTCCTATTCACTTATTTATAGGATTTAAAAAATATTTATATTTAATGTGTTTTTTTTATTGTGTTCTTTACTCTTATTGTGTTTTTTTATGCTGCATTGGATCCAGAGTAACAATCATTTCATTCTCTTTTGCGCTGAAGAATGACAGTAAACAATCTTGAACCTTCAGATGGACACAATTGTGAGTGAAGCTGACATCATTTCTGTCCCAGGAGAGCAAGCCATCTACCACTTTCCTGAGGTATCTGTGAGTGGCTGGTTGCGAGATCCTCCGTTAGGCTCCAGCAGAGGCCAGGAGGGTCCAAGGTCTGAGGGTGACATATACAACACTGGGAAAATTTGGACATTGGCTTCCCTTGGTAGCAGGTCTTCTTTCGCCTGCCTGTAAATGCCAATTGCCATCAGGCCAGAGAATCTGAGATACCAAGGTATCTTCCATCCAGTCCATCCTCATGGTGTGCTACTTCAGGAAGGGTGATAGGATGCCTGCCATCCTGCCCACCCCCTTTGCTTCTCCCCTTGCCCTTGCCTTTTTAAACCAGCTATATCCCCTCTATTTTACAGTTTAGATGAAAGGTCTCAACCTGAAAAGTCCATTCCCCTCCACGGATGCTGCCAGGTTCATTCAGTTCCTCCAGTATCTCTTTGCTCTCTCCTGCCTCTGGAAGAAGACAAACCCCAGACATCCAGAATGAAGAACAGCTTCTTCCCCACTGATATCACACTCCCGAACCAATCACCTCATTCATGGTGGTGCGGCTATGTTCCCAGGCTCCTTCCCTTGGTTACTCTTCTACCTCCACTTCAGCATTTCTTCCCGCACTGCAACCTTTGAATCATTCTGGTATTTTAAACTCATGGCTGTATTTATTGTTGTGTTTATTTTGCCAAATGTACTGTTTACTCTGTGCACGTCATGCAGTTGAGGAATTTCATTCATCACTGGTGGGCATGAAACTAGTCTGAATCTAACACGACTTGCCGATGCCCCCTTTAAGGTTGGCACAGTTCCTACCTTGCAGAGGTGTGCAGGGTGCTGCAGGGATTCAGATGAATTTTATTTGGAAATGAATCAATGGGGAAAACAGTGGTAGAACAGACAGCCAATAATCATTGAACACATTAAGATTTAGATGTAAACATGCATAGATTATGAATGTCTTGTTAAAAGTTCCTCTCAAAAATCAATGGAATCATTGATTCTGTTCCTGAACCGGTTCAATACTATTGTGACCACTGCTCTTCAACTTGGCCCACAATTATGGATTTGCAGTGGGCAGTGCTGATACTGGAGGGGACTTTGCTGGCAGCATTGATGATAAGTGGAGGAAATAGTGATGGGGGCAATGGAAATGGCAGCGAATGGGGGAGGGTGTGTGGCAGTGCAATGCCATTACTGTTCCTTATTCCTTTAATGCTGGGCTGGAAATTTGTCCCATTAGTAACGGTGTCCACGGTTACAGGGAGAAGTTAGGAGAACGGGGTTGAGCGAGACAAAAAAAATCAGCCTTGAAGGAATGGCAGAGCAGACTTGATGGGCTGAATGGCCTAACTCTTAACTGAAGGGAAATAAACTTTGGAACCAGGGCACAGCACAATATTGCAGCTGTGTAAAGCTACAATATAAGAAGGCAGGTTTTTCAAAACTGAAGCAACTGCACATAAATTCAATTCACTGCACATAGGTAGAATGTGCTCCACAAATGGTGTACTCCCTCTGTTCGTGGTCTTTCTGTGCTTCCCTTTTCCATCTGCATTACTTGTGCTATCAGGTAGCCGTCAGCCGTTCCGTAGAAAGAAAGATTTCTCTGTACCATTCACCTCTGTCAGTGCTGATAGTTCCAAAATCTAGCCCTTGACTCCTACTGTGGAAACTTCAGTAGTGAGACACTGTTAAATGTTAATGAATAAAAGCTGGAGTTACAAGCTATTACTTATTTTTACCACATGGAATTTCATTGAGTGAGCAGCTTTGTCTCCTTTGGCCTCTTCCTTCATAGTGAAGTTGCCTTGAGTGGTGAGAGGGCAATGGAAACAATCATTTCCAAAACAACTTGGGTATTAACTCAGGTTACTGTGAAGTTGAAAGCATTCTCTAATGTCCCATTCAGAGCACCTTATGACCACGTAAGCTCTGATGTGTGATTTGCTTTAGTGGGTTTGTGTCTTGGAATGATTGCTTAAAGAGGTAAATGATTCAAACTGAGAAACTGAGGAGTAAAAGCCATATTTAACTACTGTGCATCAAAATCAAAAGAAAATGACAAAACCCTCAGGATTGTTCCCAGTCAAATGGAGCCAATTTACAAACTAAGCCTGTAAACTTTCATAAGTGGATATGCAAAGAATCTCTTTGCATCTTATGCACATCATCATTCCCACACAGTCATGAAACAACGAAATGTTTCGACTATTTCAGGAGCAGTTCTTTGGAAGATTCCAGAAATAATCAAGTGAGCGTCAATGGTAATTGAAGATTTAAAAAAAACTATGCCAGAGGCCAGAATTGAAAACCAAAAATACTGGAAAACAAAGTGTCAAAGAAAAGAGAAAGACTGTCATCATTTCAGTCATAGATTCTTCATCCGAAAACAGAAGCAAGTTACTTTTATATTGTAGAAAGTTGTTAAAATGGTGATGGAGGGAGGAAATGGGTGGTGTGGTAGGACAAAGGGAATATCAGTGATAGGGTGAGGCCAAGGTGGGCATGACTAGTGGTTGATGGATCCATCTGAACCCTGGGTCCTGCACATTAACTTAGTTAGCTCAAATAACATGACCGCTGGTACAACTTTTAGCCATGCCATATCTTTAAACTTTTGCCTGCATCTTACATAGAACAGTACAGTACAGGAACAGGCCCTTTGGCCCACAATGTTGTGCAGAACCAATTGAACTTGTAGTTACAGTAACGTAGTGGTTAGCACAAAGCTTTACAATGAAAGCGACATAGGTCCATTTCCCGCCGCTGACTGTAAAGGGTTTGTACATTCTCCCCATGACCGCATCGGTTCCCTCTGGGGCTCTGGTTTCCTCCCACAGTCCAGAGGCGCACTGGTTAGTAGGTCAATTGGTCACGGTGTATGCTGCTAGGGTTAAATGGGGAGTTGCTGGGCGTCATGGCTCGAAGGGCTAGAAAAGCCTATCCCGTGCTGTATCTCAATAAATAAATAAAACTAAAGTAATTAAATGCCTAACTAAACTAATCCCTTTCCCTAGACAATGTCCAAATGCTCCAATTTTCCCAAAAAGGGAAGCTTTAAGTGATTTGCACAAGTTTAAGAGAGTTCTCAGTTAGGTATGGATCTCTAGATCTCCTCTGCACCTTCTCCATGCCTCCTTGACATGCGGGAACTAAAACCGGACACAGTGGAACAAATTATTTGTTGGTATTCCCCAAGCTTCCCTCATACCTTAAGCAGGAGAGCCACATATTAGGACTGTTCACATAGTTCTCTATCTTGTGTAGTAACTGCACAATTTCTCCAACAATACTGTAGCCAAAAATGCGTTTGGAAGATAAACCAGATTGGGGACCTTTGCATATTCAAGTAAACTGCCCTTTTATATATAGAGAGGTCGGCTGGGGTGAAAATGTGTAGTAAGTATCGTAAGGTTAAAATGAATGAGAATCTGGGTATTAATTGGGACATTTCCTGGAAATTTATCTTGTGACATTATTTTAAGTACTCTTAATATGTCTAAGTCAAACTCTTCTGCTTCCTATTTAAGCACAAGAGATTTGTTTACTTTAGCAATGGATCAAGCTTTAACGGCAGCAGTAATTTCCAAGTCTAGTGGCTCCTCAACATCATAATTTACTGAGATGAAAGTTAGAAGCAACTGTGCCCTTTGGAGCAATCGGCTGTTGCTTAATTGTACCTATGTGTGTGCATTCATAAGCAGGTGCATGTGCATGCATACATATAGTCGATCAGATCGATTTTAATGATAGCAAGTAATAAACCACACAGGTTTAGTAATGAACATGCCTCTCCTCTGTTATTCCACAGAATTCAAAACACATATTTTTCTCATGTATTAGTTACGCTATAACTAAGTATTTCAAATTAAAAAATAAAAAAGATTGTATAAATTAACCAACAAGAAAATTACTGTTTGCCCTTTGTTAATTACTGTGGTTGGATTGCCCACTGATATTAATTACATGGTAGTACTGCAAAATCCCTTCCTGTGGAACCAGAAAACCACATTTTCTTCTACCTCACAGCTGGAGACAGGGCAACAAACATCGCTGTCTTTTTACCATCAGTGGAAGTGCTTACAAGCCTCTGATATTTGCATTAGACCCATTGTCATGTCTAGGTTTTCAGTCAGTTAGATAATTTGCACCCAATTCCAGACTATGATACAGAAATCATAGAACCCTACAATTCTCTGTGCTCTCTTCTGTCAAGTCCTGGGATTCCACCCCGCCCCCCCCCCCCCCAAAACCTCTGCACCTCACTACATAGAGTCATAGATTCTTAGAGCATTACAGCACAGTAACAGGCCCTTCAGCCCATCTAGTCCTACCAAACTGTTATTCTACTGTTACGTAACCGGCAACAATGAATATCAATCGAGACAGGTTATATAAAAACAACGAAACATTTATCAAACACGGATAAACAATAAAAAAACAAACGAAAACCTTAACCGGAAGTTAACCGCTATGCAGCCGTTCAACAAATTGTCACTCGGCACTGGTTCAAGTGTTAAATGTGAAAACAGTTCTTAAAGCGGTAAAGTCAGATACAGTTCTTAAAATGGTAAATTCGAAAGTCCAACAGATTTATACTTTCAATTGGGAGAGACTTCTCTGGAGAAGGATTTCTTCATAGATGTGACTTTCCTGTTGGTTCTGTCCAAAGGATTCACGATGCAGGAAATAAACGGCTTAAAACAACTGACCTTAGTTTCTAGAGAGCAAATCCCGCATGAACTTCCTTGCCCTTTTGGCAAGAGTTATCTTCGATGCAGGTCGCTACTTCTTCAACGAAGACTCAATAAGGTTGATCCTTTATTAAATTGCCGAACATTCCTGACTTCCCTCAATCCTTCATCACCTGTACTTTGATAAAGTCTTCACTCTCCAATATTACTGGAAAAAGGTACATCAGCAAATCGAGCAGATTGCCAAACCAGCACTATTGTACCTTGCAACAGAACGTAACACTCTGTTTTAAAAATGAAACTGCGTCATAAAAACAAATACGCAACAGAAATGGAGACACAGACACCTTCAAGCTGGAAAACTAAAAGGTAAAAACTAACTGCGTCATCTGAGGTCTTCCGTTATATACCCGTGGTGCACATGTCATCATGTGACCTCACATCAGCGGGAAAATTACATCAGGTGACCTCCAAAAGACGATTACATCATTCTCACAAGATCTCCTTGAGGTATGTAACACTACCTAGTCCCATTGAGCCGCACCATACTGTTCCCATCCATGTACTTATCCAAGCTTCTCTTAAATGTTGCAATTGAACCCACGACCTCCACTTTCACTGGCAGCTTGATCCACACTCGCACCACTCTTTAAGTGAAGAAGTTCTCCCTCAGGTTCCTCTTAAATATTTCCCCTTTCACTCTTAACATATGACTTCTATTCTAGTCTCACCAAACTTCAGCAGAAAAAGCCTGTTTGCATTCACCCCTCATAACTTTGTATACCTCTGCCAAATCTCCCCTCATTCTCCTATGCTGTAGGGAATAAAATCAAACGTTCCCTGTACTCTGGTCCTCAAGTCTTGGCACCAACTTTGTAAATGTTCTTTGTAATTTCTCTAAGTTCTTCCTTTGACTTGTCTCTGCGATGTTAATTAAAATCAAGGTCTTTTCATCAGCTCTCCTAATTACTCCTTTTGTAGCTTCAGGTCAGATTCTGGTCGAAATCTGTGAAATTACTGCATTAATAGTTCTGCATAGATGCAAGAAGTTGCCATTGTTGGTTTTGCAAGTGATGGTAAGGAATTTAAATTGTATTGAATTGACTTTATTACTTACATCCTTCATATACATGAGGAGTAAAAATCTTTATGTTACGTCTGTCTAAACGTGCAATGTGCAATTTACAGTAAATTATAATAAATAGTACGTACAACAATATAACATAGAAATACAGTTGTCTCAGCATGAATTAATCAGCCTGATGGCCTGGTGGAAGAAGCTGTCCTGGAGCCTGTTGGTCCTGGGTTTTATGCTGGATGGTAGCAGCTGGAACAGTTCGTGTTTGGGGTGACTCGGGTCCCCAATGATCCTTCGGGCTCTTTTCACACACCTGTCTTTGTAAGTGTCCTGAATAGCGGGAACTTCACACCTACAGATGCACTGGGCTGTCCACACCACTCTCTACAGAGTCCTGCGATTAAGAGAAGTACAGTTCCCATACCAGGCAGTGATGCTTTCATTTGTGCCCCTGTAGAAAGTTCTTGGTATTTGGTGACCTGTACCAAACTTCTTCAACCGTCTGAGGTGAAAGAGGCGCTGTTGTGCCTTTTTCACCACACACCGGTGATAAAGACAGGGTTGTCAAACAAGCTTGTCAGTAGCTGACTTAAGAAGATTTAACCATGTACGGAACATTACCCCAGGAATATGAATGTAAGGAATATAAGTATTAGTTTTATGGAATGTTGGTGAAACTATATCTGAAGTACTGAGTATAGGATTGTCCACCTTATTAGAGAAAAAATGCTAATGTATTAGAAACAGGTCTGGTAAATTTTAGGTGGTATTCCAAGTATTTTGCCTGATGAGTCAAGATTAAACAAGTTGGCTTTATAAGAATGAAGGTGGACTTGATTGAAAAGTATTGGAGCCTGAGGGGTTTTGATAGAGCATCTTTCCTCTTGTGAGAGAATCTAAAACCAGGCATCACTATTTACAAATAAATGGTCATTCATTTTAGGCAGAATGGGCAAAAGTATTTTTTCCAGAAGGCCAAGGGTTCTCAGAACCCTCTTCCTCAAAGGGTGGTGGAAGCAAAGCCTCTGGATATTTGGAGAGTGAAGTGGATGGATTCCTGATGAGCAAAGGAGTGCAAACAGGAATGGAGAGTTGAGTGTTCAGTCAACAGGCTTACTGAATTTTGGAGCTGACTCCTACTCTGAATTCATATGTCCATACTTTTGTGTTGTAGCACAGTAGTTATTGCTTGCACTAGCAAGGACAGCCAAGTAGCTGTTGGAAATGCAGATAGAAAAATAGAATAAGGAAGGAGGGAAAAAGAAGATAGATTCTTCCCTTGCAGTTTTCTCTTCCCATTTTGCAACTTTCCATGCTCCAGCCTTTCCCAGCTTCTGTATGCTATGTTATTATCACTTAGATACACATTTTTGAAGGATCAAGGTATTGATCACTTGCAACAATGGCAACTTCTTGCATCTACGCAGGACTATTAATGCAGTATGCTATTTCACAGATTTCGACCACAATCTGAGCTGAAGCTACAAAAGAAATAATTAGGAGAGTTGACCTAAAGCCTGATGACTGAGATTGATTTTAATGATTATCAGAGAGATTACAGAGAAAATTTACAAGGATGCTGCCACAACTTGAGTTATAGGGGAAGTCTGAACAGGTTAGGATTTTATTCCCTGGAGTGTAGAAGATTTGATAGAGGGATAGAAAATTGAGGGGTAAATGCAAACAGACTTTTTCTACTGAAGTTAGGTGAGACTAGACTTAGAGGTCATAGGTTCAGAATGAAAGGTGAAATATTTAAGAGGAACCTGAGGGGGAACTCAGGGTTTATCCATGCAGAATTGTCACAGAGAAGGAAATGAGGCCTTGGACAGATGCAGATCATGTTGAATGGCAGAGCAGGCTTGAGTGATCGAGAGGGTGAATGGCCTACCCCGACTCTCTTTGCTTAGACCATAAGACCATAAGACAAAGGAGCAGAAGTAGGCCATTCGGCCCATTAAGTCTGCTCCGCCATTTTATCATGAGCTGATCCATTTTCTCCTATTTAGTCCCACTCCCCTGCCTTCTCACCATAACCTTTGATGCCCTGGCTACTCAGATACCTATCAATCTCTGCCTTAAATACACCCAATGACTTGGCCTCCACTGCTGCCCGTGGTATCTTGAATTCTGATGAAAATTTATTGATATGAAAGGCCAACTCTGTTGTCACAGGCACAGGCAGATCTGCTGAGTATTTCAATTCATTTCTGTGTTTACTTCAGATTGCCAACATCTGCCGGGTTTTGTTTTTGACTCCTTATCAAAACCTCTCCCTGACCCTGCGTGGGAGCTCACAATGTTGCACGCAGCTCTCTTTGTGAAAACACGCCAGCAGGTGAATGCTCCCGGTGACAAGCTTGCATCCCAGAAGCCTGGGTGGCAGTCTGTTGGCACCCCATTACAATTTAAACTCTTTTCTGAACTCCATGTCCTTCAAACAAACGGTTAAATCAAATTGACATTAATCCTGCCTTATTGGATGTTTACAAAGAAATATTTTGCCACATTGTAACAATAACCATTTTGAATGCATTTTCTGGTTTCATGGCAATTGCTCACAAAACCAATGCAGAAGCACACCAGAATTCCTTTACCACAGGCATGTCACTCAGGCCTCTGTTATATTCTCCTGGGGATATAAACTCTGGATCAGACATTTAAGCTGCCACATCTGTATCTAACTAGAATTGCTGTGACTACAGTGCAGCCTCCAGCAGCCTCTTTGTTGGAACTGGAGACAGAGAGCTGATTAAAGCACCAGTGAATCAATAGCTGAGAGTACTTTTAATCAATCTGAGTCCTCCATTCCAGAATAGAACCTGCTGACTTTGCACGGCTTGTTAGAAACCTGTTTGTAGGTGGTGCACTCTTTAAATGCTGACATTCCTCCAAATGTCTTGGTATGTAGTGTAAGCCAAAAAGAAATTTGGCACAACATACTATTAGCATACTTAGAGAATAAAGGGATACAATGGTGAGATGGCCAGCAAGTTAAACTCTGAATGTAACCTTACAGTAATTACTAGTACAAGGAACACTAAGTGAAAGAAAACCAGCTTTGCACTGAAATATTCCTTGTCCTTTACCTTCATATTTTAGGTAATTATGATGGAATTTTACAGAAAGTTAGTAGTTTTATATCTAGTCAGATTCTTTCAAGTTTTGAAAGAATATAACTCGAATAGGCAAATGAATAGGATGGTAATAAAAATACATGGCATTCTTGCCTTCATTGGTCAGGGTACAGAGCAAAAGAGTTGGGGGAGCCATGTTGCAACTGTATAAAACTTGGATTTGTCCATATTTGGAGCAGGGGACAACCCTGTTATGATGAAATGACTTGCAGAAATCTGATTTTATACAGAGTCTCCCATACAATTTTACAGCAGTTTTAAGGCTAGTAAGAAATCTGATTAGTGCAGGGGAAGAAGCTGTTCCTAAAACATTGAGTGTGTGTCTTCAGGCTCCTGTTGGTAGTAATAAAGAGAGAGCATATCTCGGGAGATGATAGTCCTCAATGATAGATGCCGACTTTTTGAAGCATCACCTTTTGAAGGTGTTCTCAGTGCGGTACAGACTAGTGCCCATGAGGGAGCTGGCTAAGCTTGCAACTCTTTGCAGTGGCCCCTCCATACCAGATGGTGATGCAACCAGTTAGAATGCTCTCCATGGTACACCCGTAGAAATTTGCTCAGCAGACAACATTGAGGTTACAGTCAGATGAACTTATTAAATGATGAACAGGCTTAAGATGTAGATTGACATCTCTTGGTCCTAAGTCATATATTCATACATATTTCAGTCAAAAAGTATGAGCATTCCCTAGTATCCTAATTCAATATTTATCCCACCAGTGCCCTGGGTCAATATTTACCCACCAGCAATGTTCCCTCTAATTTTTAGTAGTCAGTGTGCGCAAAAATCTTATGTTGTGCAAATTTTTTCCTGTGACAAAAGTATGTGCACACTGAATGCACACATGGGACTGTCTATGTAGGTTTACAAAATATTTGACATAAAACTGCACAGAATAACAACAAAATAACATACATATTTAAGTCACACACACAAAAAATGCTGGTGAACACAATAGGCCAGGCAGCATCTATAGGAAGAGGTATGGTCGAAGTTTCAGGCCGAGACCCTTCGTCAGGACTAACTGAAAGAAGAGATGGTAAGAGATTTGAAAGTGGGAGGGGGAGGGGGAAGATCTGAAATGACAGGAGAAGACAGGAGGGGGAGGGATGGAGCTAAGAGCTGGAAAGTTGATTGGCAAAAGGGATACAGTATGAGGCTGGAGAAGGGAGAGGGTCATGGGATGGGAGACCTAGGGAGAAAGAAAGGGGGGAAGCCCAGAAGATGGCCAAGGAGTTATAGTGAGAGGGACAGAGGGAGAAAAAAGAGAGGAAAAAGAGAGGAAAAAAAGGGGAAAGAAAAAAATCATAATAATGATAATAATAAATAAATAAATAAGGGATGGGGTACGAAGGGGAGGAGGGGCATTAACAGAAGTTAGAGAAGCCAATGTTCATGCCATCAGGTTGGAGATAATTAATTTTTATCATATTTAAGTCACAGTTATTTTTTCTCTCTCCTGTCTTTGGCAATTACCCATTCTTTGTAAACTCTATCTCGACTAATAGAACTTCCATCCCATTGATAGCTTTTGATTCTCATTAACATATTCAAATGACATTCTCAGCTTGTTTTTGAGTTGATTCATTAGGCTAAAACCTCGCTCACAGTCCGCACTAGACGCAAGAAATGTCCCCCCCAATGTCCATCAACTGTGCAAGGTTGCAAAACTGATCATTTTGTAATACAAATGCCACCATTTGAGCAAAGTTTGAAGTCGGTTTGGATTTAATTTTTTCTTGCACGGAAGATTTGAAATCATTAAACTGTCTAACTATTACAATATTTTCAGCTAGAAAATCATGATATTTTAGACATAAGGCAGTAACTTGTTCATCGCCAAATGTGAAGTCACAATCTGCAACTGCGGAGAAATCAAAAGCTGACCATTCTTGTACCTCAACTTTGATCTCCTCTGGGTTTGATCATTTTCGCTCTCGCTTATCTGCACTCAACCATAACATACATAGCACTCCTGTAACGGATAATGACGGGTTCTGTTGCCTGAGCTTTTGTACACCGTCCAAATGCGATTTACTTGCCAAATGCAGAAATCCCACTCTGCAAAAACTCATTTCAGGGAGGTAGCACCCCTGCCCCCACCAACCCCATATCTCCCCCCCCCCCCATTGACCTCCAAGGGAGTATATAATACTTTGTTTAGTGATTTTGTCTAATCTGTAAACCAAGTTGGGTATATGCAGAAAATGTGACATTAAAATATGTACTTATATTATATTATATTATATTATCATATCATGTTTATTCTATTACAACTTTAAGCAAGTCTACAGGGAGTTTGGCCTCATCACGTAGGACATCAATAGCAATAGACAATAGACAATAGAGTAGCTCCTTAGCAGCCAGCCAGCTAGTTTAAATAACGTTAGCTATGCTAATGAACGAATGACACCTGTTAAACTCACCTCAACATGTCTTTTACATTTTAACCCACCATGGGCAATAGAAAAGCCACTGTTGCAAACAGTGCAGCAAGTAACACTATCATTATTTTTGAGGCCGACTGTAAAGACCGCCCACAGAGAAAACTGATAGATCTACTTAGCAGGGGTCCTCAAACGTTTTTGCACCGCGGACCGGTTTAATATTAACAATATTCTTGCGGACTGGCTGACAGGGCGGCGGGGTTTGTTAATCACGATCGGAATATAGGTAATAAGTCACTTATAAGTGGCTAATACACTCAATTTAGTTTCTAAAAGGGTTTATCGAACGAATTTAATATTAAACACACAACGCATATTTTCCTCGCGTGAATATAGTGATAAGTCAATTATAAGTCACTTATAAGTCAATAGCATCATAACATCTTAAGTAACGTTTGGATGTTAAACACACAGCACATATTTTCCTCGTATGAACATATAAAATCATTGCAACACACCAATATCGCTGAATCAGTGGGAGCCCTGGGCTTGTTTCCCTGCAACAAGACGGTGCCATCGAGGGGTGATGGGAGACAGCGATACTCGAAGGGGGTTCCTTATGTCCAGTCTATTCCGCAATTTTGTTTTCGTTGCATTCATTGCAGAAAACTCCGCTTCACAGAGTTATGTTGGAAATGGAAGCAACGTTTTCAGTGCCTCCGTGCTTATGTCAGGATATTCAACCTTGATTTTGATCCAGAATGCCGGCAGAGATGTTATGTCAAACATACTTTTCAGCCTACTGTCATTTGCAAGCTCGAGGAGTTGATCTTCCCGTGCTGACATGGATGACGCGTGCGTAATGACCTCGTGTGCGTTCAAGTTCAACAGTGTGTGACAGGGAATGAGGAAAGGTGCAGCTGACTCATATCGTTTCATACCACCAAATCATATTGTTTCCTTGCATCCCGGTTGTTGGGGACCATTCTTAGCACAAAGAGAGACCAATCAGGATACTTGCTTTCCCTCTCCCTCTCTTTCTCAAAAAAATTGATTTCTGGGATATTGTATATAATTTCCGGGCGTCAGGGAGCCACTATCAATATGCGGGAGACCCTTGGAACTTCTGGGAGAGGTGGGATGTCTGCAAATGTTGCTTCAAATAGTCAAGTTTCCAAATATCATCCCACTTCTTTCCACTAGCAAATTCTCCAGCAACTTTCGTATCACGACAATACAAGCAGATAACTCCGGTTTCGAAATCATACATAAATATTTCTCATAGCTGAACGTTCATGACCTCATGAGCTTTTGGTGTAACAGTTTCTACTATTTTGTTAAGCCATTCAACTTTAAACAAATTTGCAGTTCTTTTGTGCTTCACACCCTTCGCTTCTTTTGAATTTGACATAGTGAATCAATATTTTTTCCAATAAAAACTTAGTAAGCTATCTACAGGATTTGAAACAGATCTTTGTAAACTTTACTATATGAACACTGTTTGCCAAACATGGTCGCCACCGTGATGCAGCTGTACAAACCAGAACAGGAAAGGTGAGGTGACGTAAATTAGTGACGTGCATTGTGGTATTTGAAAAAACGACCAACTAGTTAATAGAAACAGTTAGCTAAAAGATTATTTTCAATAAGTATAATTGTTAACTACTACATTATTTTAGGTAACTAACCTTTTGCGGGCACATTAATTTCCTTTGTGCGCTGGTTGAAAAACCTGTGCGCACATGCACATGCACACAGCTTAGAGGGAACTATGCCCACCAGTGTCCTGAGTAGATATTTATCCCACCAGTGTCCTGGGTTAATATTTACCCACCAGTGTCCTGGTTCAATATTTATCCCACCAGTGTCCCTGGTCATTATTTACCTACCAGTGTCCTGGGTTAATATTTACCCACCAGTGTCCCTAGTCAATATTTATCTCACCAGCATCCTGGGTCAATATTTACCCACCAGTGTCCTGGGCCAATATTTACTCACCAGTGTCCTGGGCCAATATTTACTCACCAGTGTCCTGGGCCAATATTTACCCACCAGTGTCCCTGGTTAATATTTACCCACCGGTGTCCTGGGTCAATATTTATCCCACCAGTGTCCCTGGTTAATATTTACCCACCAGTGTCCTGGGTCAATATTTATCCCACCAGTGTCCCTGGTTAATATTTACCCACCAGTCTCCTGGGTCAATATTTACCCACCAGTGTCCTGGGTCAATATTTACTCACCAGTGTCCCTGGTTAATATTTACTCACCAGTGTCCTGGGTCAATATTTATCCCACCAGCATCCTGGGTCAATATTTTCCCACCAGTGTCCTGGGTCAATATTTATCCCACCAGTGTCCTGAGTAGATACTTATCCCACCAGTGTCCTGGGTCAATATTTACCCACCAGTGTCCTGGGTCATTATTTACCCACCAGTGTCCTGGTTCAATATTTATCCCACCAGTGTCCTGGGTCAATATTTATCCCACCAGTGTCCTGAGTAGATACTTATCCCACCAGTGTCCTGGGTCAATATTTACCCACCAGTGTCCCTGGTCATTATTTACCCACCAGTGTCCTGGGTCAATATTTACCCACCAGTGTCCTGGGTCATTATTTACCCACCAGTGTCCTGGTTCAATATTTATCCCACCAGTGTCCTGGGTCAATATTTACCCACCAGTGTCCTTGGTCAATATTTACCCACCAGTGTCCCTGGTTAATATTTACCCACCAGCGTCCTGGGTCAATACTTCATACTTTACTTTATACCTTATACTTTATTGTCGCCAAACAATTGATACTAGAACATACAATCATCACAGTGATATTTGATTTGCGCTTTCCACTCCCTGGATTACAAATATAGTAAAAATTAGTAAATATTAAAAATTTAAATTATAAATCATAAATAGAAAATAGAAAAATGGAAAGTAAGGTAGTGCAAAAAATCCGAGAGGCAGGTCCGGATATTTGGAGGGTATGGCCCAGATCCAGGTCAGGATCTGTTCAGCAGTCTTATCACAGTTGGAAAGAAGCTGTTCCCAAATCTGGCCGTACGAGTCTGCAAGCTCCTGAGCCTTCTCCTGGAGGGAAGAGGGACGAAAGGTGTGTTGGCTGGGTGGGTCGTGCCCTTGATTATCCTGGCAACACTGCTCCGACAGCGTGTGGTGTAAAGTGAGTCCAAGGACGGAAGATTGGTTTGCGTGATGTGCTGTGCCGTGTTCACGATCTTCTGCAGCTTCTTTTGGTCTTGGACAGGACAACTTCCATACCAGGTTGTGATGCACCCTTGAAGAATACCTTCTATGGTGCATCTATAAAAATTAGTGACGGTTTTAGGGGACAGGCCAAATTCCTTTAGTTTTCTCAGGAAGTAAAGGCACTGTTGGGCCTTCTTGGCAGTGAACTCTGCTTGGTTGGATCAAGTCAGGTCGTTCGTGATATTGACCCTGAGGAACTTAAAGCTTTTGACCTGTTCTACTTGTGAACCACCGATGTAAATTGGGTTGTGCAGTCAATATTGGGTCAATATTTATCAGGTCAAGTCTTGAAACGTTGACTGATCGTTCCACGGATGCTGCCCGGCCTGCTGAGTTGCTCCAGCGTGTTGTGGGTGTTGCTTTGACCCCAGCATCTGCGGATTATTTTGTGTTTAAGATTTATTATCACTGACATGTGGTGAAATTTGTTGCTTTGTGGCAGCAATTCAGTGTTAGACAAAAAGATGACTACGTTAGAATAAAAATAAATAAATAAGCAATGCAAATGCAGAATAGTAAGGTAGTACATAGGTTCATGGATAATTCAGTAATCTGATGGTAGATGAGAAGAAACTGTGGAAGTTGTTTCTAACATTGCCTGTTTAAAACTGAATCAAAAAGAAATAGCAATGCAGGACAACGCTCATATGCACAGTGAGTGGGCTAATAATTACCTTCAGAATACAAAAGAGATTCTGCCGATGCTGGAACTCCTGAGTTACACATACAAACTGCTGGAGGATCTCAGCAGGCATCTATGGAAAGGAATGAAATGTCGATGTTTCAGGCAGAGACCCCTCATCGGGACTTAAGGTACACTTTGGAGAAACTATTGTACTAAATAATTGGAAATGATTGTGACCACGAATCTCTCTTGCTCTGGCAGAGGTAGGCCTCACTTCACAGCAGCAGAGGGAATTTGATGAAGGCTATGATCATGTATTTTCTTTGATGGAAAAGCTTTGGTGGAAATACCACCGGTGCTCTGAAACGTCGTTGGTTCTGGTCCTTTCTTCACAGATATTGCCCTCATGTGTCCAACGTTTTCTTTACTTTGGATTGCTTGGCATGTGTTTTGCTTTGGTGAGACACTGGAATGCGTGAGTGGAAGCAGAATATCTAGAAACTGAAGTTCAAGTTAGAGGTAAAGACCAGTTTGTGGCTTTGGTATTAGGACAGCAGTTCCATTTGAGTTTGGTAACTTTTTGATATTACATTCAATTACATTGTGGGTCAGGACGAGAGAATGATCAGACTACTATGAGGCTCCGAGACTGTTGTAGGAACGGACTGGTTTGTTATACTTAAGGAAGGAATCTGTCTTTTTTCCCTGATGTACTGTAACAATGGCAATAGTACGTTGCCAATAAGAAAACATTGGACGCACAGTTGTCGTTTTATTGCAAGCCTTATTGTATTGCAGTATTGCAATACCTCTATTGTGCACCTTAATATAACGTGAGTTATATTGGCCAGGCTTCATTTAGAGTGTTGTGCAGGTTTTGGATCACTGACAAATAAATGGAGAGTGGGAGTTTAAATTTGCAGGAAGACACAGAGAGTGAGGATTTGTAGCAAGGAAATGCAATGGGATTATTTCAACCAGAAAGAAAAGAACTGAATTGGATCAGCTTGTAATTCTATTGATAGTGTTCTCATCTTTGGGCTCAAGGTTGTGGACTGTCAAAGATTGGGTCATAAAACCTGGGCTAAATTTTTAATTGAGTACAGAAGATATTTCGCTGTATGTGCCAGAAGAGGTGGTTAACTAAGACTGGATGCAAGGCCGTGACCCAAAATCTTGACATGCACCTTTTGCCTCCACAGATGCTGCTTGACTTGCTGAGTTCTTCCAGTGTTCAGTTATTTCTTCTGGATTTTTTCAAAAAGGGTCTCTTTTGTTGTCTTTAACTAAGACCTTATCTTCATTATTGTTTGACTGCATAGAAATCCCAAGAGAACTACTTGTAGGTAAGAGGATCATCTCTGGTGCTAAAGCCAATAACTAAATACACAGATTAACTGATTATTATTATATTGCTGTTTGAAGGAGCTGATTTTTTGCAAATTGCAATGGTAAATACACTTCAAATGTTAAACAAGAGAAATCTGCAGATGCTGGAAATCCGAGCACCATACACGAAATGCTGGAGGAACTCAGCAGGCCAGGCAGCATCTATGGAAAAGAGTGCAGTCAAAGTTTTAGGCTGAAACTCTTCAGCAATGCTTCAAATGCTATACGTTGGATCTAAAGCATGTGGAGTGCCCTGAGACTGTGGAAGGTGCTATATAAATGCAACTGCTCAGGATAGAAGAAGCTTTATGATGAGAACTAGGACTAATTTCACTGCAGAAGGCTTACTTAAGTCACGTGATTATGCTTTGGCACTTAGATGGTCTCAGATATGTTGTGAATATGCTTCTGTTATCTACAGTTTAATGCATAGGGAATAAGGTTATTTTCTCAGGGTGTTGAGAAATGTATACACTTGTCTGCACTATTGAGATGAAAGTTATTTTGATTACTGGAATTAATTAACAATGAATATAAACAGGCAAATAACAAAAACAGTATATTCAGGCTTTCCCACGTGGAAGAAAAATGGCATATAGTGAAGGTTCTGATGTTATTGGACTTGTAGCCATGTAAGCATAGAACAAACAAACATGAGTTTTCTGGCTTGCTCAGTGCAGCTACGCCTGGATAACTACGTACATCTCACTGTCTGGCTTTGCATTGCGTGTGATAGGATTTGAGTGTCTTATGGCTTTCATTTTGAAAGCATTGTTCGTGATTGAACCATGGGGATTGAAAACATCTTGCTGTGCAATGGAAGGAAGCTGATTAACTGGAAGGGGTGCACAAGACACAGAACAGTTCATGAGGTGAAAGTGTAAAGCAACAAGTGACTCTGCCAGAAAGCCATAACTGAGATGGTTAACTATGACCATGGACTTGTATTAGACAAAACAAAGCATATTAAAGGTCTTTTCACCTAATTAGCACAGACTTCTTTTAAAAGAATTGGAGACTCCAGCTGCCGCACGGCTTTCGTTTGTGGTAATAACATACATGTTGAATCAGTTATGGATATATTAAACTCCAACTCCTCACATCTGTCAAGTAGAGTTATGGGAGTTATATAAACAGGCCCAAATGTCTGTGGGTGGCTTTCACACTTTGATTTAGAGAATTAGTCACAGTTTATTACTTTTCTATTCAGTTGTAACTCTGGGCCAAAAGGATATTTTAATGGACATGCCACTGTAACATCAATTCGATTACATTATAATGATGAGCCAATGGCTTTGAAGAGCTAAACCCTTAATCCCTTGTTGTTAATTTGGTTGGCTGCTTCTGAGGGATAAGTGAATCACTCACCTCCACAGGCATGCTCATTTAGGCTATGGGATTTTCATGGAAGAATAATGTTTATTTTCCAATATAAACATACCCTTTTGAAAGATAAAAGACACTTTTGACTAACTCAAAGTCTTCATAGATAATAGCATACAATGCACATTCATGGTTAATAAAGGATATTGCCAGAATATTAAATGTGGTGCACACATCTTCATTCCCTTCGTCAGCTTCTGGTGAGTTTTGCAAGTACGCATGAGAATTATCATTGAAAATGCAAAGGTGACAATGGAACTGCATGATCAGAATTGAACCGGAAGACAACAGTGGAGTATTATTCTTTTATTTTTGGAATCTAAATATTGCGAGCTCAGTGGAGTTTGACCCATCAAAGAAAATCCATCCTTCCCCAATTTCAACAGCTAAAGTCCTACATATTTCCTGTTCTTTTCTGTTTGCACTTCTCACTCAGACCCCATGGAAAGAAAGTGACAGCAAAGACAAGAGTGGCTTGCTTGTTTCTGAGCTAATGATCGTGTAAATAAGAAAACAATAAATAATTTGGGCATAACACCTTAAAACCACTGTACCACCTTAACCTCAGATGCTGATCCACATTCTGTGTATTTCTATCATTCCCTGCTCCAAATCCTAACGTTGAAGTTGAAATCACCGTGGAAGAGCACAGACTGAACAAGTTAATCTGTTTTTAAGAGCATTGCACATACAGAATTCATACATATCACTTGGTTCATTTTAGCTGCATCTTCTTCTCCTGTTGGTTAGTGAAATTTTTTTTAATATTGTTGTTGCGTGAATGAAGTCACCAGAGAAAAGTACTGGTAGACATGAAGCAGCCTCTTTATTTGACAAAACAGGATAGAGCAGCATTGTATTGAAACCCTTTTATTGGAAAAGTCTGCTTGGCCCAGCCCTACACATTATTTTGTGTACTAAAGAGCAAAGAAAAATTCAGGACAATTTAAACATATCCATATTTCGAAGAAGTTTGGTATGGCCCCCCAATTCTAAGAACTTTCTATAGGGGCACGATTGAGAGCATCCTGACTGGCTGCACCACTGCCTGATATGGGAACTGTACTTCCCTCAATCACAGGTCTCGGCAGAGAGTGGTGGCAAGAGCCCAGTGCATCTGTAGATGTGAACTTCCCACTATTCAGGACATTAACAAAGATAGGTATGGGGAAAAAAGGACCGGAAGGATCTTTGGAGACCTGAGTCACCCCAACCACAAACTGTTCCAGTTGCTACCATCCGGGAAACGGTACCGCAGCATAAAAGCCAGGATCAACAGGCTCTGGGGCAGCTTCTTCCACCAGGCCATCAGACTGATTAATTCATGCCGATGCTACTGTATTTCTGTTATATTGACTATCCTGTCGTACATAATATTTATTATAAATTGCTATAATTACACATTGCACATTTGAACAGAGACATAATATAAAGATTTTTACTCCTCATGTATTTGAAGGATGTAAGTAATAAAGTCAATTCAATTTACAAATGCTTCCTTTGAAATATGCATCCCTTTCACACCTCCCTCCTTGGCACCCACACTAAGACACCCAAAGACACATAAGTAACAAATTTAAATCAGCATTGTCTATCCATTGTTCAAAGTTGTATTTTAGATTTAATCTTCAATGCATATTCGGATCTGAAAGTTGGTCACTGAAGTCAATATTTGCTTTGTGTGCTAACCCCAAAAATATCCTAACAAATATGATTGGGTGCAGTCCTACTTTGAAGGATACTTCCAATAGTGCAAGAGTCTAGGACCAAAGGGCACAGCCTCAGAATACACGGATGCCCCTTCAGAACAGATGAAGAAGAATTTCTTTAGCTAGAGAGAGTTGAATCGGAGGAATTTGTTGCCAGAGACAGCTGCAGAAGCCAAGTCATTGGTACATTTAAAGTGGAGAAGAAGTCATCGGTGCATTTAAAGCAAAGATTGATGGGTTCTTGATTAGTAAGGGCATTAATGGTTACGGGGAGAAGGCAGGGGATTGGGGTTGAGATGGAAAAGAAATCAAGATGGACCTAATCCATGCTGTATCTCAATAAGTAAGTAAATAAAGAAAATACTTGAAGGAAGTAGGGTGCAAAGCCAAATCCTATTGACTATGCAGCAGTCTAAGAACTGCAGCTGTATCTTGCCATTCTTTGAAAACACAGTGCTTCCACAGGAGTGTGGCTCACTGAACTTTCTAGCTCCTCTAACCTTGCTAAAATCTCAGCTTATTAGTGCCTGGAAATCTGTCCCATACATGGAGAATTTCAAACACAGATTTAACCATCACCTGCTGATCTGGTCTTGCTGGTGGATATGCTAGGTCATGGGAAGGGTATAGTCCTTAACCTTCCGAAACCTTATACAAATAACCAAGGCATGTTATTACTCTGTTCGTGGCTATCAGGGTCACTCCTGTTGGATATCTGTCCTTACTGCAGCTGCCTTCAGCTGTCCTATTTTCATCAAGTTTATGCATTTGGAGGTAAACAAATATTGTCACATTTCAAGTATTTCTAAGTAGTCTAACAGCAACCATTGAAGAACATTTCTGTTTATTGTTCCCTTAAATATGAGCATCTTGGACATTTGTACTAATGAAAACCAGAAGTAGTCCACACAGCCCTTTGAGCTTGCCTTATGATCTCAGTTCATGGCTGATTTGACTGTAACCTTAATTTTCTATTCCTGTTTGCCTATAGTATTTTTTCAACTTTGCCTATTCAGAATCATCTTAAAAATGTTCAAAAACTCTACTTCTATTGGCTTTTGAAGAAGAGACTTCCAAAACCCCTGATCCTCTGAGAAAAATATTCTTGATCTTAAATGGATTGCCTATTGTTTTTAAGGATTGATCGTTAACTCTAGATTGTCAGTTTCCATCCTGTCAACACTCCTCAGGATCCTACTGAAAATCAAAAATAAGAGCATGAATGCTGGAAATCTGAAATAAAAACAGAAAATGCTGGAAGCACTCATCAAGTCAGATCACTTCAGGGTCTTGCGTTTCCATCAAATCCTAACTTCAGTGGACATGAGCCTAGACCTGACACGACTGATGAGACAATCTGGAGACGGGTATCAGTCTAGCAAATGCAAATCTTAAAACTCTAGCTGCAAGAAATATGAAATAAAAACACTTAGCAGGTCAGGCAGCATCTGAGAGAAACAGAATTATATTTCAGTTCCAAGACCCTAACTGTTTCCACAGCTGCTTTATAGAGGACCTGAGAAAGGAATATTATCACTCAGCATGTGTTTGAATCTGGAATGTCCTTTCTGAGTAGGTGGCTCGTCAATTTCACTAACTTTTCCTTAAATGTCTACCTTGCCTTTGAACTCACAAGAGTCCTTGCCTACCACTCCATGAGCCTCTGCATCCAACACATCATTCCCCGCAAGTTCCGCCATTTCCAAAGGGATCCTACCAGCAAACATATTTTTACTTCACCCTTCCCTCTACTTTCTGCAGGGATCACTCCTGCTGTGGTTCCCTTGTCCATTCGTCCCTCCGCACGTTCCCCTCCTGGGACTCATTCCTGAGAGCAGCCTCAGCACCGCCGCTGCCTGTAAGGAGTTTGCACGTTCTTCCCTGACCGCGTGGGTTTGCTCCGAGTGCTTCAGTTTACTCCCACTGTCCAAAGACATACCGGTCAGTGGGGTAATTGTAAATTGTACTGTCATTAGGCTAGGATTAAACTGGGGACTTCTGGGCATGTGGCTCAAAGGGCCAAAAGGGCCTAGTCCATGTTGTTTGTCAATAAACAAACAAGGTGTTTTTAACCACAGAACTGTTGCTCACTGGATGTGCTTTTTTGTTTTTCACATCGTTCTCCGTAAACTCTAGCGACTGTCGTGTGTGAACATCCTAGGAGGTCAGTCTGAGATACTCACACCACTCCGCCTGCCACTAGCAAGCGTTCCACGGTCAAAGTCACTAGGACTACATTTCTTTCCCACTTGGACATTCGGTCTGAACAACAAGTGTATCTCTGAAGCATGTCTGCTTGCTTTTATGGAAGGAGTTGCTGCCGTATGATTGGCTGATTAGATATTTGAAGTACCAAGCAGGTGTATAGGTGTATCTAACAAGGTGACCACTGAGTGTATATGAATATGATGTCAGCACTCAAGGGAGTGGATTAACGAGAGAGGTTGAGTAGGTTGGGACTTCTTTGACTGGAGCGTAGGACAATGAGGGATCATCTTACAGAGGTGTATACAATTACAAAGAGTACAATAATGTGAATACTCATTGTGGAATCAATAGCTAGAGGACATATATTTGAGGTGAGATTGGAGAGGCTCAACAGGTACGTAAGAAAAACAAGGTAACATGACTTAATGACTACTCCCTTGTGGCGCTGACATCCACCTTCATGAAGTGCTTTGAGAGCTGCTCATGGCACGCTTCATCTCCAGCCTTCCTCAACCCATTGCAATTCATCTATGACAGATGGCCCTATATTCATCTCTGGAGCATTTAGACAGTAGAAATACTTATATTAGACTATTGCTTATTGACTACGATCCTAACTTCAGTACTATAATACTGGAGACCTCCCCTCTATGGACTCTGGTCACACTTCTCACAGCCTCAGTAAAGCTTCCAGCATAATCAAAGACTCCTCACATCCCCGGCATTCTCTCTTCTCCTTCCTATCAAACAGAAGGTACCAAAACCCGAAAGCACGTGCCATCAGGGTCATGGGCAGCTTCTATTCCACTGTAATAAGGCAATTGCCTGGTTCTCTCGTACATTAAGATGTACTCTTGATCTTGCAATCTATTTCATTATTATCTTGCACCCTATTGTCCACATGGAGTGCATTTTCTCTGTAACTATAACATTTTATTTTGCTCTTTTTATTGTTTTATCTTGTGCTCTCTTAATGCACTGTTGTAATGAATTGATCCTCATGAATGATATGCAAGTTTTTCACTGCACCTCAGTACACGTGGCAATAGTAAACCAATGTAACAAAAACCTGAGGGGCAACTTTTTCACTCAGTGAGTGGTCAGTAAGTGGAATGAACTGCCAGAGGAAGTGTTTCAGGGAGGCATATTAACAACATTTAAAAGTTGCATGGATAGATGGATAGGGAAGGTTTAGAGGGGTTCCCAACCTGGGATCCATAGACCCCCCCCACCCCCAGTTAATAGTAGGGATCCATAGCATAAAAAAGTTTGGGAGCTCCTGGTTGGAGGGTACATTTAATGCAGAGGTTGATAGGTTCTTGATTAGTAAGGTTACAGGGAAAAGGCAGGAGAATCGGGTTGAGGGGGAAAATAAGTCAGCTGAATGGCCTAATTCTGCTCCTACCTATATCTTATGGTCTTTTAGCATGGCCAAATGTGGGCAAATGGGACTGTCTTAGATGGGAATCTTGGTCGGCATGGACCAGTTGGGCCAAAGTGCCTGTTTCCATCTTGTATGACTCCATGTAGGAAGAATAAGGATTAAAATGATGACAAATGGAATGAATATTGATGGATACTTGACAGTTGACATAGACAAGGTGGGCCAAAAGGCCTAATTTCTTCTTGTATGACTGAGAGGCTGTCTAATCTGTTTCTGTTATTTTCTGTTTAATAACTCTCCCTTGAACTGCTTTCAGTATGTTTGCATTTCCACACAATACAGTATATTCTATTTGCCAGGTCTTTGCACATTCACTTAGCCCATGTATAACCTTTTGAAATGCATGGGCCTTTTGCATATTGTAATTGACTTATGGCAATTACCACTGACAAATTCAGCACCCGTACCTTGCCTCCTTCATTCATGTTAATTACCATATACAGTATGTGGTATAAATTCTAGGCCCTCAGGAAAACAGTTTGTCTGGACTATGTCATCTGTCCCTTCTGTGGATGACTGCAGTCTGGCCACAATTATAGCACTGCTTTTAGCTCTTGATTGGAATCTCCCATCCTGCTGCTCTTTCACAGCCATCACGTGGAACACCTCATGCTTTTCAGCTGCTCCTATCAGCTTGACATACATCAAGCAAGATCTGTAATTTTTAACACTAAGAGTTTATTGTTATCATTACCCTTGTGATCAAAATCCTGACAACTGGCTTACAGGTATGTAGCAAGTGTGATATCGGGTTCTGTAGTCAATGATTTAAAGGAGCCCCTTGTACCACTATGTGATACCTCAGCATTAATCACTGTGGGAAGCTCACTATGTCAACTGAGAAGATGGGCAAAGGAATGGCTAATGGAATGTAACCCAGACAAGTGTGAGTTGATGCAAACATGAGGAAATCTGCAGATGCTGGAATTTCAAGCAACACACATAAAAATTGCTGATGAATGCAGCAGGTGCTACCTTGCCTGCTCTGTTCACCAGCAATTTTTATGTGTGTTGTGTGAATTGATGCATCTTGGATCGCTAAAAGATATAGTTTCACGTTGGTGTATTAAATATTATACCATGTCTCCAAAAACATAGGATTAAGTTTTGCATTTAAGTCTCCATTACCGGGGAATTGGAGTGAGTCATGGTTATAAGTAGATAATTAACCCTGCACAAAATTGGAAATGGAACATTCAATTAGGAGCTAACCTTTTCTTGCTATAAAACAATGCTAGGAAAGGGAAATTAAATGAAAAGCAAGCAAATCATGTGGGGAAAAAAGGACTAATGTCATTAACTACATTTTTCCCATGTCACTTTAAACTCTGCTCTGATGAGTGCATTGGTAAAGCTGGGGTGAAAGCGAATTGGCCAAGTGTCATTGTTTGTGTATGAGCACAGGCTGTGAATTAAAGAGAGCCACCTGTGGACTGTCATGACTGAGCCCACTATGGTTGTGTTCGTAGCCTACTTGCATTGCAGTCACTTACTCAGATGGATAATCTGGAGTTTTACTTGAGTGAAAAATAGATTGCAGTGTGGATCGTAAAGTCCTCAACTTCCCTTTTGGGGTTCTCAGACATTTGTTTGGTACTGGAAGAAGGATGCTGGACACACTCGGTGGAGTTCAGTTGCTTACGAAATATTTAGCCACACCTTCGAAAGCTTTCATTCATGTTGACGTAATCCTCTGTAGATGCAAACTCAGTGGCCACTTTATTTGATGGCTCCTGTACATAATAAAGGGGCCACTGAGTATATGTTCATGGTCTTCTGTTGCTGTAGCACATCCATTTCTAGGTTTGACGTGTTGTGCATTCAGAGATGCTCTTCTGTGCACTACTGTTGAAACTCGTGGTTATTTGAGTTTCTGTCATCTTTCTGTCAGCTTGAACCAATCTGGCCATTCTCCTCTGACCTCTCTCATTAACAAGGCATTTTCACTCACTGAACTGTTGTTGCTCATTGAATTCATTGTTGGCCCCATTCTCTGTAAACTCTACAAAATGTTGTGCATTAAAATCCCAGCAGTTTCTGAGATACTCAAATCACCCTGTCTGGCACCAACAATCATTCCACAGTCAGTCACTTAGATCACATTTCTTCCCCATTCTGATGTTTGGTCTGAACAACAACAGAACCTCTTGGCCATGGTTGGATGCTTTTATGCATTGAGTTGCTGCCACATGATTGGCTGATAAAACACAACTGGCAAGATGGCACCAGTAAACAACGCAACCAATGATGACGTCCTGCAGATAGTTTGTGAAACTACTTCTTTTTTCAGATATTTTTCTACTACTAATCTGCGTGCGATTTGAACCTGTGACTTATATTTTGATGGTGTGTTCTTGGGCTGATTGAGCAATCTTGCGCTTTGCTGTCTCCAAGGGAGTTTGATGAGGTTTTAAGCGGCGTGGGCGACATGGGCGGCATGGCGCGGGCCCATGATCGACTCCATTACTTCTCTCTGATTGAGGCATCAAACAAGGTTGCAGTCTGCTTGTGGTTGACCAGTCTTCCCCTTCCTCGGTAGCTGCTGTCGGAGGAAAGTGCAGGAGTCTTGGGGTCCATATTGCAAAGGTTGATTGGAGAGGCTGTGGACATGTTTGGGGGGGGGTGTGTTTGGGGGGGTGTGTGTTTGGGGGGGGTACTTTGAGGTTCATGATACCTGTGTTTCTGGATTCTGGTTACTCTTTGCTGTTCTGTGTTTTGATTAGGGTGACCAACGTGGACTGGGATGCTTTGACAAAGAACGGCTATGTGGCCCACAGTATGACAGCAGTGCGGCACTGAACTGAACTGAATAATGCTGGGCTCCTGGTTTGATGTTTGATGTCCTATACATTGTTTGCTTGCTTTTTGCCTTTTGTGCAATTTGTTCTTTCTTCGTGTGTTGGGTATTTGATATTTTCTTAAACAGGTTCCATGGTGTTTCTTTGTTTCATGACTGCCTGTGGGGAGGCGAACCTTAGGGTTGTATTCTGCATACATACTTCAATAATAAATGTACTTTCAATCTTTGATTAGATATTTGTATTAATGGGCAGGTGTACTTGTGTACCTAATAAAGTAGTCACTGAATGTATGCTTCCAATGCACACGACTTGAGTCGGAATCTCATAAAAAGGCTTCTTGTGAGTATTGCGCAAGCTGTAAGAATTAAGAAATTAACTCTCATAGGTGCCTCACATTATTTACTTCTTGAGTCTCCTTAGAGAACGTCACCAAACTCCCACTGCCCTTATCCATCTCCCCTACAGTACAAACTCCCATCACCTCCCCATTCTTATGATTTTCACTTGACCAGTTCACCCAGATGGACTCACCCCCTGCCCCACCTGATTAACCAGAAGTCTTCTCCCAGGTGATAATCAGCCTCACATTCAGTCACTCACTCCGGCTGCTGTACCAGACCCCACTTCACACACAGACCCAGCTATGCCAATGTAAAACTCGTAAAGTCTTGCTAATCAAATCAGAGTCAAGTTTTACGTCACCGGTAAATGCCATGAAATTTGTTGTTTTGCGGCAGCAGTACATTGCAATCTATAGTAATAAAAACTCCAAATTGCAATAAGAAGTACGTATTAAAAAGTCATGCAAAAAGAGAGGGAAAAATACTGAAGAAGTGTTTGTGGATTCATTGTCCATTCAGAAGTCTGATGGTCGAGGGGGGAAAAGCTGATCCTGAAACATTGAGTGTGTGTCTTCAAGCTCCTGTACCCCCTCCTTGATGGTAACGATGAGAAGAAGGCATGTCCTATGAGATGGGGGTCCTTAATGAAAAATGCTACCTTTTTGAGGCATTGCCTTTTGAATAAATAAATAAAACAAGTGTGTACGTATGTGTATATATATTACTGTAATTTATAATAAATCTGATTCTGAATCTTTTTGATCCAAATGCTTTTTAAATGTAATTGCTGGGCTACAAGTACATAGTTTCCTGAGAGTGGTAACTAAGGTAGACAGAGTGGTGAAGAAGGCTTGTGGAATGCTTGCCTTTATTGACTGAGACTTCGAGTACGTGAGTTAGGACGTCACGTTACAGTTGTACAAATCGCTGCTTCGGTCAAACCTGGAATATTGTGTGCGATTTCGGTTACCATACAACTGGAAGGATGTGATTAAGGGAGGAAGGGTACAGAAAAGATTGATAGGAACATAGTTTGCACAAGGGGAGATTGGTTAGGCTTGGCTTTCACATTTCTTTCCTGGATTTAAGATGAGAGTGGGAAGATTTAGAGGGAGTAATGAGTCTCTTTCCATGCTGTATAACTCTATGAATTTATGGATGTATAAAGACCAAAAGTAGTTGAAGTATTCAGCAGGTCAGGCTGAGGTCTTCACCTTCAAGTGTTAATTCTTGCCTCTCTCTCTCTGCAGATGCTGACTGAGATGCTGAGTAAATAAAACCATAAGGCCATAAGATGCAGAAGCATAATAAGGCCATTTGGCCCGTTGAGTCTGCTCCACTATTCCATCATGGCTGACTTATTATCCCTGACAATCCTATTTTCCCGCCTTCTCTCTATAGTCATTGATGCCCTGACCAATCAAGAGCCTGTCAACCTCTGCTTTAAATATACTCAATGATTTGGACTCCACAGCTATTTGTGGCGATGAATTCCACAATTCATCACTCTTTGGCTAAATGACAGAGGACATGAGTGAAATGGAGCTAATTGTTTGAACATCCTTAATGATAACACGAGCAAAGTTCAAATAATTTAAATGTGATATGGGAAGTAGTATGCTTTTTATGGATTCTGGTTTAAAAATAAAAGGCAAATTGCAGATCCCGTCAGTGGAATAATGCATCATTCTAGCTGGCTTTGAGACTTGCTTTCTCTTCTATACTGCAAATAAATAACATTTATTTTCTGTACCTAGTTAATTGCAAAAACCACGGAGTATCCTCGGGGGGGGAAGATTCTCCTGCATGGAAATTACAAGGATGGATGGTCTGTAATTGAGGAAATGTGGCCAAAGGTTTCTGTTTTTTGTTTGCCTTGGCATCAAAGGACCAGAAAAAGAAATTGTGTTTCAAAAGAATTAGGCTGAATCATTTATTCTGCCATTAGACTATTCAAAGACATTAGCCTTTCTTTGAAACAAACAGGTTATTTTCAATTATATAAGTGGGCAGTTGATTATTAGTTAATCAAAAGCATATCGCTGGGATACCATGTCTCTCAGATTACATAAAATAAAACAAATGTCAAAATCTTCTGTCTTATGGTAAGAATTTGAAACCAAGAAATTAAAATAGAAAATTCAATATTTTATGGAAAGGTTTTGCTTTAATAGATTTGTCTACAGTGCAGGGGATAGGTAGTTAAAGAATTTTCATGCATTACTACAATCGATTAGTCAAAGAGCATGACATTCAATAATGAATGCCACTTGATAGCAGAAAACATAGACAATATAGCAAATAATCTTCACATATTCCTTACCTTAAAGCAAATTGAAGCAATGTTTGCTATTGGTATGTTTTGGTCTGGTTTCTGTTTGTTTTAAATGACAAAGCTAGTTGATATATATATGTTCTGCATCAGAACTGATAGATGTCAATTCATGATGATACAGAGAGTTTTTAACTCTGTAACAATAATACCCGATATTCCTGTTACTATCCTCAGGAAAACCTTCAGACATAAAACCAAGAAGGTCAGCTATTCTTACCTGTCCTAAAGGCAATAGAGAGCTCTCTCAGCTTATTATACCAAGCACAGTTAATAGATGCAAATCTTCATGCTCAGTTTTGCCAGTGTAAATATGTCACAGCATATTCTTTGCAGCACACAGAAAATGCTGGAGGAACTCAGCAGGTCAGGCAACATCTATGGAAAGGATTAAAAAGTTGACGTTTCAGGCCGAGGCCCTTCATGACTCCTGATGAAGGGTCTCAGCCCAAAATATTGACTGTTTATTTCTTCCCAAAGATCAGAATCAGATTTAGTATCATCAGCATACGTCGTGAAATTTGTTAATTTTGCGGCAACATGATAAACAAACAAAATAGAGAATTACAGTAAGTATATATCCATATATTAAAAAACTACATTAAGATAAGTAGTGAAAAAAGCAGAATTCAAATGATGTCATGAGGTAGTGCTCACGGGCTCAATGTCCATTTAGGAATCGGATGGCAGAGGGGAAGAAGCTGTTCCTGAATCATTGACTGTGTGCCTTCAGGCTTCTGTACCTCCTACCCAATCGTATCAATGAGAAGAGGGCATGTCCTGGGTGGAGGGGGTCCTTGATGATGGAAGCCACTTTTCTGAGGCACCGCTCCTTGAAGATGTCTTGGGTACTAAGGAGTTAGAACGCATGATGGAGCTGCCTGACCTACTGAGTTCCACCAGCATATTGTGTGTGTTGTTCTGGATTTCCATTATCTGCAGAAACTCTTGTGTTTAGAGCATATTCTCTGCCCTTTTCTCCCAAGGGTAAGACGCCATGTTCATAAAGCTGCAGGTTAGCTGGAAAGATGGGCTTATTCCAGTCACTCTAAAACCTGGCATTTAGTGGAGGTCTCTGGAAGCATTCTTTTAAAAGTTGAAATTCACCGCCCACTTTTTGGAGGGAATAGTGAATCTGGTTCTGAACATTGTTACTTTATTTGGTGAAATCACTAGGGTTGTTTGAAGGCCTTCATCATATTTTTAGGTTAGTGCTAGGAATAGAGGATCATTGAATACTACAGCACAGAAGCAGGCCCTTCGGCCCTTCTGGTATATGCTGAACTATTATGTTGCTTAGTCCCATAGACCAACACCCAGACCATAGCCTTTCATACCACTCCTGTCCATGTACCTATCCAAATTCCTCTTAAATGTTGAAATTGATTCCTGACCCACCAATTCCACTGGCAGATTGTGGCTTCTAATATCCTTGGGCTGATCCAGCTCTGTCAGAGTAATTGAACCTGACTGAGAGACACCCCAAGTAGCTTCTTGGGGCCATGAAGAAGAAAGTCCCAGGAAAGAGCTCAGAGACTGAGTTTTTTGGTGACCACTTTGCACATCTGATAT
This sequence comes from Mobula birostris, assembly GCF_030028105.1. Classification (NCBI taxonomy): domain Eukaryota; kingdom Metazoa; phylum Chordata; class Chondrichthyes; order Myliobatiformes; family Myliobatidae; genus Mobula; species Mobula birostris. The sequence goes on from NC_092376.1 coordinate 29,555,583, forward strand.
CCTATAACTCCCATCAATCAGCATGGATTAACACCTTGCCCAATAACTCCCTGTTTGATTTCACAGGTTACAGAGGTTTAAAGAAAGGTTTACATGTCCTAAAAAGAAAAGATGAGCGATCAATAAACTGCTTATTGATTGAAACCTTGAATGGTTGGCAAATGTGGAACATAGAGAAATAGTGTATTCCCTATCAGACAGAGGTCAACTCACATATTATTACAAAAATGATGCTGACCCTAAAGAAAAGTAACAGGTGTGACCCTGAATATTTCACTACTTGGAAGTTCAACTTTGTGTTTCACCCCACCCTACCTCTTGAAATCATACCGTTCCACTAAAGCTTAGTCTAGGCATCACCAAGAATTTTTTTAAATTATTCATTCAAGGGATGAGGGCTTTGCAGAGTGAGACAGCATGTATTCGCCTGTATCTAATTGCCCTTGAGAAGGTGTTGGTGAGCTACCTGCTTGAACCACAGCAGGCCTTGAGGTGCAGGTTAACGCAACACTCACAACACGCTGGAGGAACTCAGCAGGTCGGACAGCATCCGTGGAAACGATCAGTCAACGTTTCGGGCCGGAACCCTTCGTCGGGACTGTAGAGGGAAGGGGCAGAGGCCCTATAAAGAAGGTGGGGGGAGGGTGGGAAGGAGAAGGCTGGTAGGTTCCAGCTGAAAAACCAGTAAGGGGAAAGATAAAGGGGTGGGGGGGGGAAGCAGGGAGGTGATAGGCAGGAAAGGTGAAGAAGGAATAGGGGAAAACACAATGGGTAGTAGAAGGAGGCGGAACCATGAGGGAGATGATGGGCAGCTGGGGGAGGGGGCAAAGTGGAATAGGTATAGGGGAAGGGAGGGGGAGGGAATTATCGGAAGTTGGAGAATTCAATGTTCATACTAAGGGGCTGGAGACTTCCTAGACTGTATATGAGGTGTTGTTCCTCCAACCTGAGTTTAGCCTCACGGCAGTAGAAGAAGCCATGTATGGACATATCCGAATGGGGATGTGAAGCAGAGTTGAAGTGGGTGGCAACTAGGAGATCCTGTCTGTTGCAGCGGCCGGAGCGGAGGTGCTCGTCAAAGCGGTCCCCCAATCTGTGTCAGGTTTCACCAATGTAGAGGAGGCTGCACCGGGAGCATCGGATAAAATAGATGACCCCCACAGACTCACAAGTGAAGTGTTGCCTCACTTGGAAGGACTGTTTGGGGCCCTGAATGGTGGCAAGAGAGGAGGTGCAGGTTTACCCACAATGCTATCAGCAAGAGAGTTGCAGGATTTTGACCCAGTGATAGTGAAGGATCAGTGATATATTATTAAGTCAGGATGATGTGTGGTTTGGAGGGCAACCTCCAAGGCATTTTTACCTTATAGGAACTCACCCATCTGTCCTTAATACTGAATTTTACCATCTACATTCTGTAACTTTGGCTTTCATTGCCCCTGACAGGAGGCCCTTCCAAAATGGATGGCTAAGGTAGAATTTTTTTGTTGTTTAGGGAGAGCTGAGAAGACTGCAGGGACAGAAGAAGTGCACCAGGCCCTTCATGTCTAACCCACTGTTGAATATGATCATGACTAAAATATGCTGGCCTAAACTCCTCCAATTCCATTTCTCTATACCTCTCTTTTCCTCCATCTATCAGATTTTTATCTATAAACCATAAGACCATAAGGCATAGGAGCCATTCAGCCCATCCAGTGGTCTGCATTTAATCATGGCTGATCCATTTCCCTCTCAACCCCATTTTTCCTGCCTTTTCCCCATAACCATGTATGCCCTGACCAATCAAGAACCTATCAATCTCTGTCTTAAATGCACCCAATGCCCTGGACTCCACAGCTGCCTATGGCAACAAATTCCACAGATTCACCACCATCTGGTTAAAAAAAAACTCCTCTTCATCTCTGTTCTAAATGGATGTCCCTCTATCCTGAGGCTGTGCCCTCTGGTCCACCACTACAGGAAACATCCTTTCCAAGTTCACTCTCTTTAGGCCTTTTAACATTTGATAGGTTTCAATGAGATCACCCTCATTCTTTTAAATTCCAGTGAGCAAAGACCCAGAACCATCAATCGTTCTTCATACCTGAACCCTTCCCTGAACCCTCTGCAATGTCAGCACATCTTTTCTTAATTTCTTAAAACTGCTAACAATACTCTAAGTGTAGCCTCATTAGTGGCTTATAAAGCCTCATCATTACATCCTTGCTTTTATATTCTAGCTCTCTTGAAATGAATGCAAACGTTGCATTTGCCTTCATTACCCCTGACTTAACCTGCAAATTCACCTTTAGGGAATCCTGCACAAGGACTCCCAAGTTTTTTTGCAGCTGGAATTTTGAAATTTCTCCCCATTTAGAAGCTAGTCTATGCTTTTATTCCTTCTACCAAAGTACATGAGCCTACACTTCCCGATACTGCTCCATTGTTCAGTCTTTGCCCATTCTCCTAATCTGTCTAAGTCCTTCTGTAGTCTCTCTACTTCCTCAACACTACCTGTGACTCCATCTATTTTTGTATCGTCCGCAAACTTGGCCACAAAACCATCAATTCATGTCAATTCATTGACATCCAATGTAAAAAGACGCAGTCCCAACACTCATCCTGGCTGAACATCCCTCCCTTTATTCCCACTTTTTTTTTCCTCCTGCCAATCAGCCAATGCTGTATTCATGCTAGTGTCTTTCCCATACCAACACGGGCTCTTATCTTGTTGAGCAAGTTCATGTCCAACACCATGTCAAAGGCTTTCTGAAAATTGAAATTCACAACATCCACCAATTATCCTTTGTCTATTCTGCTTATTCAATGGTGAAAGAAGCTTCCAAAAAAATGACCATATTAACAGACAGAACAGAATACTGCAGTGCTACATTTATTCTATCCTGACTTATGGAAGTGAATGCTGGACCATTTCTCCAGCAATGGAAAAGAGACTAGAAGTAGCCGAATTATGGTTCTACAGGAGAATGTTAAAAATATCATGGACCACACACACATCAAATGAAGAAGTTCTCAGAAGAGCCCAAGCGGTTCGATCACTCATACCAACAATAAGAGGAAGACAACTCAGATTCCTAGGACACATCATGCGGAAAGATGAACTAGAAAAACTCATACTCTCTGGAAGGATTGACGGGAGTAAACCTAGAAGAAGACCTCGGCCTATGTACATCAAAAGCCTAGTCAGGTGGCTACACATCGAGGAAATGGAAGTCATCCAAAAAACGAGGGATAGATCTATATGGAAAACCATGGTCACCAAAGTCCGCATCGGATATGGTACCTAGACAGACAGACATTCTGCTTATTATTTCCTCAAAGAATTGCAACAGATTTGTCAGGCAAGACTTTTCCTTAAGGAAAACATGAAGACTTTGGCCTATTTTATCATGTACCTCCAAGTACTCCAAAATCACGTCCTTAACTATCAACTCCAACATCTTCCCAAACACTGAGGACAGGCTAACTGGCTTCTAATTTCCTTTCTTTTGCCTTCCTCCTTTCTTAAAAAGTGGAGTGACACTTGCAATTTTCCAGTCCTCCAGATCCATTCCAGAGTCTAATGATTCCTGAAAGATAATTACTAAAGTCTCCACAATTTCTTCGTGACCTCTTTCAGAACCATGGGACGTAGTCCATCTGATTCAGGTAACTTATCTACCTTCAGAACTTCCAGTTTCTCAAGCACCTTTTCCCTGGTAATAGGAACTGCACTCACTCCTGCCACCCGCCCTCCCCCTCCCCCGATACACTTGGACCTTCAGCATACTGCTGATGTCTTCCACAGTGAAGGCTGATGCAAAATATTCCTTGTCCTCCATTACTACCTCTCCAGTGTAATTTTCCAGTGGGCCAATATCTACTCATGCCTCTACTCTTTATATATCTGAAAAAACTTTTGGTATCCTCTTTGATATTATTGGCTAGCTTTCCATCATATTTCATCTCCACCACCACAGCTTTTAAAGTTGCCTTCTGTTGGCTTTTAAAGGTTTCCCGATTCTCTAACAGTTAGAGTCTAACTCACCACCAAATTTTGCTCTATTTTATGCCCTCTCCTTTGCTTTTATGATGGCTTTGACTTCCCTTGTCAACCACAGTTGCGTCATCCTGTCTTTACAACACCTCTTCTTTGGGATCATTTATCCTGCCTGTCATGCCTCTGTAATTCCCTTTACTCCACTGTAATACTGATACATCTGACTTCAGCTTCTCCCCCTTGTATTGTAGGGTGAATTCCATCATATTATGATCATAGCCTCCGAAAAGATCCTTTATCTTAAGCTCCCTAATCAAATCTGGTTCATAACACAACACCTCTAATGTGTTCAACCACAAATTGCTCTAAAAAGCCATCTTGTAGGCATTCTACAAATTTTTTCTCAGGATCCAGTACCAACTTAATTTACCCAATTTACCTGCATACTGAGATCCCCCATGACTATTGTAAAATTGCCCTTTTGACAAACCTCTTCTATCTCCAGTCGTAATTCGAATCTATCACCCCTCTACAAACCTCTAGTTTCCACCACTAGCTGGGTCATGGAATTCTCGAGACTCACTACCCTCTGTGACCTTCAGAATAAATTTCTTTGAACTTTGGTTTTAATGGACTCATCGGGGGCCATGGTCGAGTGGTCGGCGACTTGGGCCGGCTCCCCCACTGGACTTAGTCTGGTGAGGAGGGTGTGAGGACACCCAGCAGGACTTAAAAAAAACAAGACCTGACAAAAGGCAAATGAGCTCCTTGTAAGCTAACAGCCATCTTCCATGGAAGAGATTAAAGCCTCACCACGTACCTATGAATTGTGTGCACCTAGTTAGAAGAGATATGATGAACTTGGGCACTGCACCGTGTTCCTGGACCTGCCCAAGGTCTCCGCCTAAGGAAGGGCCGAGCTCGAAGAAGCGGCCGCGGCTGGAGGCCGACACGGCTTTGGGCTCAAGTTCGGCTGGGGCGGCGGCGGGCAGTGCCAAGGTGGCCAGCGAGAAGAAACTGGAGGAGAGGCTGTACTCGGTGCTGTTGCAAGATCGAAGAAGATGGAGGTGCATAGCCACCAACCCCAGATTTGGGACGGCACCCACTGACTATAATGTTGAAGTTATTGAACTTTGTCTTGAGCCTTGTTCAAGCATCTCCCACCAGTGAAAGCATCCTGACATCTACCCTGCCAAGTGCCTTCTGGATGTTTGAATAAGTTCAACCCTCATTCTCCTAAACTGCAAGTAATGCAGACCAAATCGATTACAACACCATGCTAGGTAGAGAGTGTCTTTTGAGAGACTGTATTGCAGAGATGGTTCACATTTGTATTTTTGTCAACTCAGCTTCTAGACTACAAATATTTGTTTTAACCTTGCCAATTTTTAACGTTCCCTTTCTCTTGGTCTGGTTTGGGCATGGATTGTTATTGATGTTGGTGGAATATGTTAGAATGGATTGAAAACTGTCTCATAGAAACAGAAAAATTTAAATAAGTGGGCCCTCTTCGGACTGCAAGGAGGTAACTAGTGAAGTTCTATGGGGATCTGTTCTTGGCCCATAATTGTTCACTATTTACATTTATGACCTGGAAGAAGGCATAGTTTGTAATGTTTCCAAATCTGCCACTGAAACAAAAATCGGTGGAAATTTTGTGCAGATTCTAGATATAGATGCAATAAATAATGATCTCTAAATGGTTGGATATCTTGTGTAAATTCTAATCTCACGGAGTGGTTTGTATGCTTTTCCACCAGTGTCACAAAGTAAAGTTTACATTCCTTTTACACTCTGTAAAGTGATCATGTTATGAAGTGTAAAATTAGAATGAAATGACTGCATTAAGTTTAAGCACTTAAAATACTTAATATTTAATGTACGAGGTCTTTCTTTTGTTACATTTAAAATGGCGATTTTGTTATGTTAATCATTGGAATGCGGCTTTGTTGTGTTTTAACGCTGCAGAGAGCTTGCGCTAGCAGCTTATTGTGGTTTAGAGGGTGATAAGAGGGTGCTATTAGCCAATGGGTGGTTATGTATCGTTTTGTTTTCGGATGCCATGCTGTATGATATGACTGTGGACTGAGTTTTTGGGGGGTGTCGGGAGGAGAGACGAGGAGGACGGCGGACGTGCGGAGAGGCTCCGGTCGGTCACTCCGGGTGGTCCCGAGCCGTGGGTCGACGGAATTCGGGTGGTCGTCTGACGTCGAATTTGAGCTCCAACGGTAGCGCGCGAAGAACTTGGACTTTGATAAGTGTTGGCGCCTTTTTTTTCCCATTACTTTCCTCTCTGTATCAAATGTATATTAATGCCCTAGAATTAGTAATATCTATAAAGTGTATGTGTAAAATTTACTGGGTGTGCTGGCTGATGATTGATGTTTGTGATTGATTCGGGCGGCGACTGACCCTGAGGGGAGTGTTGAAGCAGGTGCTGGGCGGGATTTCCCCTAGACATTCACGAGCCGATATAACGGAACGTTACAAGTGGGGGCTACCGTCAGGGATTTGGATTTTTTTTCGGGAAAGTTGTACTTGTTGTTGCGGTAAGTGGTGTGAAGATGGAGCGAGATAAGATTGTAAGTTGGTGTGAATTGGAAGAGGTACCGGTGAATCATGCGTGTGTGGTAAACGGGGTCGATTATCGCATTCCGGCAGAGGTACTGGTGCGAGGGTTGAGTTTGATTAAAGGTATCGGGCAGGTAGATCTTGTAGCTAGAAGGGGTGGGAAAGAACTGGAAGCTAGCTGGATGTTGGTGCGGGCGAGTGCCGACGTCATGGCTTTAGAATTACCAGCGACAGTCCATGTCCAGGGGGAGGCGGGGCCGTGGGGTCTCCACACTCTCCCCGAGGACGCAAGTGAGGAGGTGCTGGAGGACGAGGAGCTAGATGAGGCCCCCGGCCGGGTGCCCGTAGCAAGAGGTAGAGGTGTGGAGTGGGAAGGTTTGGCCAGGCCCTGCCCCCATGGGCTTGAGGAGACTGCCGAGTTAGCGGCTGCCATTACCTCCCTGGCAAGAAGGGTTGAGGTGCACCGCCCGAAGCTGAGAATTTTCTCGGGAGGCAGGTCCACCCCGGAAGGGGAGGATGACTATGCTACCTGGGTTGAAGATACATCCCAATTGTTAGAGGTGTGGCCAGTTTCGGATGAGGAAAAGAGACAGCGATTGGTGGAAAGCTTAAGGTGCGGGGCGGCCCGGGTGGTCCGCGATCTGAGAGCGGCACGCCCCTTGGCTTTCCTATCGGAGTGTTTAGACGCTTTGGAGGAAGTGTTTGGACTGTCAGGGGATCCCTGGCGGCATTTAGCAGAGTTTCAACGGATGGGGCAGAGAAGAGGGGAAAAGCTCTCCGACTATGCTTTCAGGCTGGAAGGAAAGCTTACGGGGTTGCTGCGACGAGGTATAGTGAGGGAGGACGATGTGGCGGAGTTAAGGATGAGCCAGATATGTAGCGGTTCCCGGGAGGATGACAGGGTGGCTTGGAGTGTACGGCAGTCATTTAAGCAGAGCTCCCCTCCATCATTCGGACGGCTGATCCGAGAGGTACGGGCCGAGGAGTGTGCTTTGGGCCGACCAGGGGGCTCGGACCCTCAGGGACGGTCTTCAGCGGTTCAGGAGGTGGTAGCCGGGATGAGACCAGAGAAATCCAAGGGGTCCTCGGGGGCCCGTATCGGGAGGAGAGAGGCGGCGAGTAGTGGGTGCTATAACTGTGGGAGAGAGGGGCATTTCCGCCGGGAATGTGAGTGGCCGGGGGCGTGCTACCACTGTGGGGAAGCTGGCCACTTACGGAAGGATTGTGAGAGACGAGATGCGCCGAGGGGGGAGGGCCCCCAGGCCACCAAGAAGGGAGAGGTGTCGGGAAACTTAAGAGAGGCTCAGTGAGGGAACGGACTGGAGTCTCGGGAGGAACACGTTCCCAGAAAACCTCTATGGAACCCCGGAACGAACAAGCCCAAATTCCTGATGGACTGGTGGGGCCCCGTTCCAGCGTGTCCCTACGGATAGAGGGAATCTTTGCGAAAGCCATCCTTGACACTGGGTCGCAGGTTACCTTACTGTACCGGTCGTTCTACAACAAATATCTGAAACATTTGGCAGTAACTCCGTTTAACGCATTGGAGATTTGGGGCATAAGTGATGGTGATTACCCGTACGATGGATACTTGTCAGTGAGATTGGAATTTTCAGAGGGAGATGTGGGAGTATCGGAAGCCTTTGAGACGCTGGTGTTGGTTTGTCCGGACCCGGTGGAGACCGGTGGTGCTGCCCTGTTGGTGGGGACTAACTCCCCTCTGGTGCGACGGCTCTTGGGAGCCTGTAAGAAGAAGGGGGGGGAGAACTTTTTGGAGACCCTCTCGGTACACCCCGTGTTCCGAGCAGTGTACGAAGGAGTGAGTGACCCCCAGGGGCTGGACCCGGAGTGCAAACGAGGGACGGTGTGGTGCACTCAGGCGAGGCCTAGGGTGATACAGCCAGGGGAGGCGGCATTAGTGATGGGAACCCCCAGATTCCCCGGATTGCCGCCGGGAGAGGCCCTGCTAGTAGACGCCCCCGACGACCTGGAAGGGGAGTCCTGGTTCCCGGCTGGGGTGCTGGTGAGACCTGAATTGCAGAGGCCCTCAGCTGTACAGGCACGGTGGATGGGGGTGATGATACGGAACATAACGGAGAGGGAGATCACCTTTAAGCGCGGGATGCCCCTCGCGCTCTTGTTCCCGGTGACGGTGATGTCCAGCGCCCCTGTGAAGCCCACTGGAAGAGAACTATTGGGAAACGGGGGGCGGCTGACCGAGGAGGCCTTTAATTTTGAAAACTCCCCTGTACCGCTGGCGTATAAGAGCAGGCTGGTGGAGAAGATGCTGAAGTTAGGGGATGTCTTTTCTTAGGGCGAGTTTTATGTAGGGTTTTCCAAGAGCACTCGGCACACCATTGGGGTAACAAATGACACCCCGTTTAGGGAGAGGTCGCGGCGGTTGGCCCCAGCAGATGTGGAGGATGTGCGGCAGTTGAAAGATGCAGGGATTATTGCGGAGTTCCAAAGCCCATATGCGTCCCCCATAGTGGTGGCAAGGAAGAAAAATGGGAAGGTACGCATGTGCGTGGACTATAGGACCCTGAACTGCCGCACTGTTCCCGACCAATATACGGTCCCGAGGGTGGAAGATGCATTGGCCTGTCTGAGTGGTGCACAGTGGTTCAGTGTATTGGATTTGCGGAGTGGGTATTACCAGATTCCGATGAGCAAGACTGATAAGGAGAAGACAGCCTTTATCTGTCCCCTGGGGTTTTTCCAGTTCGAACGAATGCCCCAAGGTATCTCGGGGGCCCCAGCCACCTTTTAGCGGCTCATGGAGCGGACAGTGGGGGACATGAACCTGCTGGAGGTATTGGTGTACCTGGACGACCTGATAGTGTTTGGATCTACGTTGGAGGAACATGAGGAGCGGCTGCTGAAGGTGCTGAGTCGGCTGAAAGAGGAAGGGTTAAAACTTTCCCTGGATAAATGCCAGTTCTGTAAGACGTCGGTCAGCTATGTCGGGCACATAATCTCGCAAAATGGAGTGGCCGCCGATCCGGGTAAGATAGCCGCAGTCACCACCTGGCCGAGACCTCAGAAGGTGAGCGCCTTACGCTCGTTTTTGGGGTTTTGCGGATATTACCGGCGATTCGTGAAAGGATATGCGAAAATGAGTCATCCATTGAACCAGCTGCTGTGTGGCTATCCACCTGTGGGGAGGAGGAAGAAGGGAGACCGAGGGTCGGAGGTAGGAGGATACTTGAACCCGGGGGAGCCTTTTGGATTGAGGTGGGATGCTCAATGTGAGGAGGCGTTCCAATCTCTAAAAAGGGTGCTGACACAGGCCCCAGTGTTGGCTTTTGCTGATCCCCGGAAGCCGTATGCTCTACACACTGATGCCAGTCACGACGGTCTGGGGGCTGTTCTGTACCAGGAACAGGGAAACGGATTGAGGCCGGTGGCGTTTGTCAGTCGGAGCTTGTCGCCATCTGAGAGAAACTATCCCACTCACAAGCTGGAGTTCTTGGCGTTGAAATGGGCGGTGGTGGACAAGTTGAGTGACTACCTATACGGGGCCCAGTTTGAAGTGAGAACTGATAACAACCCCCTCACTTATATCCTGACTTCGGCGAAGCTGGACGCTACTGGGCACCGGTGGTTAGCAGCCTTGTCTGCCTATGAGTTCAGCCTGAAGTACCGCCCGGGGAGTCGGAACATCGATGCAGATGCCCTGTCTCATCGGGCGCACGACGAGTCGGGCACGGCCGAGGAGTGGAAGAGTGTCCCTGCCCAGGGAGTAAAGGCCATGTGTCAAGTTGGGAGCGACGGGGAAGTAGGAGAACAGATGGGAACGGATCGGGCAGTAGATCAACTGGGGGCTGACGGTGACGTGCTGCCCACTGTTTACTGTAATGTGACTGCTCTGAGGAACAGGCAGCTGCCGGAGTTGAGTCCCCAGGAAGTAAAGGCGGCTCAGCGTGATGACCCAAGCCTTGGCACTATCTGGTACACGGTTAGCCAGGGTGATATGGGGCAGGTGGAGAAGGCGAAACATGCCTCCGTTCCTCTACTACTGAAGGAGTGGCCCCGGTTGAAGCTGAAGAACCACGTCCTGTACCGAGTCACGTCGCCTCCGGACCACCCCCGGTGCTGGCAGCTGGTCATGCCTGAGAAGTATCGAAAGGCTGTGCTTCAGGCTCTACATGATGATTCCGGGCACTTAGGGGTAGAGAAGACCTATGGATTAGTCAAGGACCGGTTTTACTGGCCCCGGATGAGGGGGGAGGTGGAAGAATACTGTAAGACCTGTAGCCGTTGCGTCAGGAGGAAGACCTTGCCTGCGCAGGCGGCTCCGTTATCCCACTTGCAGAGTGCAGGACCCATGGACCTGGTGTGTATGGATTTCCTGTCTATTGAGCCGGACACCAGCAATACCGCGAATGTCTTGGTCCTCACGGATCACTACACTAGATATGCACAGGCTTTTCCTACTAAGGATCAGAAAGCGACTACAGTGGCGAAGGTGTTATGGGAGAAGTACTTTGTTCATTATGGCCTTCCCCGGCGGATCCACAGTGATCAGGGACGGGACTTCGAGAGCAGGCTTATCCATGAATTGCTGGATATGCTTGGGGTTGAAAAGTCCAGAACCACCCCCTATCACCCGCAGGGTGATCCTCAACCCGAGAGGTTTAACTGGACCCTGCTGGACATTCTCGGCACCTTGGAGATTGGACGGAAGAGTAAGTGGAGTCAGCACATCGCCCATTTGGTTCATTGTTACAATTGTACTCGCAATGATGCTACGGGGTACTCGCCCTACTATCTGATGTTCGGACGGGAAGCGAGGTTGCCCATTGATCTGTGTTTTGGGACTGAAGCGGGGGAAATACCTTCGAAGCCATGTCTGAAGTACGTGTCCGATATGAGGAGAGAGTTGAAAAGGGCGTACGAGTTGGCTGAGGCGGCAGCCACCAAGCAGAACCAGCGGAATAAAAGGAGGTATGATCAGAAGGTAAAGTTCGTCCAGCTATTGCCGGGAGACCGAGTCCTTATCCGGAATTTAGGACTACAGGGTAAGCACAAGTTGGCGGACCGTTGGGCAGCCACCCCATATGTGGTGGAGAGTCAGATGCTGAATCTCCCGGTTTACCGGGTGAGACCTGAGGGCGGGCAGGGGCCTGTTAAGGTACTCCATCGGAACCACCTGTTGCCTCTGGGTCGAGAGGTGAAGATGGACCCAGAGTCCGAATGGGAGTTTACTCCTAGTACGAGGACTCTGCGAGGGCGCGGGGCGCGGGAAGAGCCCGCTGCGAAGAAAACGGGGCTGGTCCCCACCTCGAGAAGGGATACGTCATCGGAAGATGATGATTCGGACGTGTGGTACCTGCTTCAAATATTTCTGCAGTACATCTGCTCTTAGATGTCTGGGAAACTCAAATGGATTAATTTTACTATCGATGTACAGTGGGGAATTTCATTTTATATAGACAATGTATAATGAATTGAAATATCTGTTTAAACACTAAAGATTACTTAACAAGCTTTGTATACACTTGGCCTCACTGTGTTCAAATCCACTACTAATATTTATCTAAAGAAGTTAACAAAACCATTTCTTCCTGATTTTTTTTGATGTCCCTAGGGAGAGGAAGTTTCATGGATGGAGATACTTTTCAAAAAACATTCTTTGAGGTTCAAATGGAAACATTTTGCTTTGCACAATGGTGTAAACCACAAACAATACATTTGGTTCCAATTATGAGACTGCCATTGATCTTGCTTATATGGAACACTCATAGCAACTTTTTTCACATTATTTTCTAATCTCATCAGCTGACCCATAACTTTTTTGAAGAAAGGGGGTTCCTGTTCATAAAGACATATTCAGCTCTGAGTTTTAAGAATAAAGATCCATCCCACTTGACACTTGTACGTGACAACAAAACACTTTTGAAGCTTGCCAACCAAGGCTGAATAAGCTGGTAATAAAGGCAGCTGCTCATAGTTAAAGCACAGAGGAATGATAGAGTTCTTGAAAATGCTTAGTCTTCAATTATTATTGCTAACAGATAACAGCTTAATAATATACCCGCCATCATTTAAAATGTAGTTTTGAATTTCTTTCCAGAGACTCTTTCCTGGTTACAACCCAATTAAGTGGATGAATAATTCAAGATTTCTGGCTGTGTGTTGCAGGCATGACCATGATGAACCTCAGTCTCCAATATCTGTCTATCAATCCATTTGGCTGACTGCATCGCTGTCGATAAGGCCAGCCAAATCATAGAACTTCTTGCAGCTGCACTTGCATGGGATAGTCTCTTACAAATAGTATCAGATTTTCAGGGACAGCAGGGAACAATAATTGTGCAGGTGTCTGAATGTACTCCTTGTGCATCTTGGGGGAAAAAAAAGATGTATCCTCACTGCAACCTTCTCTGCATTTATTATTTCTTTGAGTTAAATCTTTCCCCAGGCTGCATGTTGTGGAGAGGATCACTCAAAAAAAAATACTCATGCATTTATATCAAATGGCCTTCAATAGGTCTTTAGATCAATTACATTATGAATTTATTTCCATTACTTGTACTGTACATTCCCTCAAACTCTCCATCTGCTGTTTGGAATAGACTCTGATGTGTTCTTTTGAACAGATTTTATTTATTATTTAGAAATACAGGACAGGAACAGGCCCTTCTGGCCTTTCAAGTCTAACTACACCCATGAGACCAATTAGCCTACTAACCCGTATGTCTTTGGAAGGTGGGAGGAAACCAGGGCAGCCAGAGGAAGCCCATGCAGTCACGGGGAGAATGTACTAGCTCCTTACAGCCAGCACTGGAATTGAAGTCGGGTCACTGGTGCTGTGCTGACCGCTACACTACTGGCCCCCCCCGCCCCCGGTGCTACCCTCCCTTGTCGAATGAGCTGTGCAGAATTTGCAAGTTTGTTTCCTCTGTGTGTCAGGTATCAAGTAATACAGTGGGTAGGCAGGAAGGTAAGGGAGGGGGAGTAACACTCTTAAATTAAGCATGAGATCAGGACAATAATGAGAGACCACATACGATGTAAATGGCATAATGTTGGGTTCATCTGGGTAGAGATTAGGAACAGTAAAGGGAAAAAAAAGATCTCTGATGGAATTGTCTGTAGGTCACTGAATAATAACATTACTATGGCAAGGCAATAATCCAAGAATGTGAAAATGGAATGGCAGTTGTCATGGGGGATTTTAACTTGCACATGGATTGTGCGAATCAAGGTGATGGCAGCAGCTTCACAGAGGAGTTCATAGAATGCACCCGTGATTGCTTTGTTGAACAGCATGCGTTAATGAATGTACGGGGCAAATACTATTTTAGATCTGTATCTGAAGTAGAAAAGGGTGGCTAAAGTGAACATAGGTCTCTTGGAAGATAAAAAGGGGGAATTAAATTTGGGGGATGTGGAAATGACTGAGGCCTTGACAACTATTTTGTGCACTTCATAGTGGAGGACATGTCTACCGTGCCAAAGAGAGATGTTATAGACGCAATGGGAGGTGAGAACCCCGAAACAATTACTGTTACTAAAGATGTAGTGATGAGCAAACTAGTGGGCCGAAAGATAGACAAGTCTCTGGGCCTGACGGTGCAACTGGGGGTACTGAAAGAAATAACAAAAGTTATAGCAGATGCATTTGCGATAATTTACAAAACTTGATGGATTCTGGGCAAGTCCTAGCAGACTGGAAGACAGGAAAAGTCATGCCACTATTTTTTTTTAAAAAAAGGATGTAGGCAAACTAGTATAACTATAAGCCAGTTAGCTTAATACCTGTAGTCAGGTAAATGCTTGAAGCTTCCATTAAGGAAAAAATAGAGAGTTATTTGGATAGAAGTGAAGTGATTCTATCAAGCAGACATAGCATGGGTTCATGAAGGGCAGATTCTGTTTGACAAACTTGCTTGAGTTCTTTGACATAATGTGTGCACTGGATAGAAGGGAACATGTCGATGTTGTATGCTTGGTTTTCCAGAAGGTGTTTGATAAAGTCCATTGCATAAAGATACATTGAGATGAGGGTAATGTATTAGCATGGATAGAGAATTGGTTAACCAATCAGAAGCAGAGTGTTGAGATGAATAGATGTTTCTCTGGTTGGCGATCAGTGGTGAATGGAGTGCACCGCAGTTGATGTTGGGCCCACAACTCTTCATAATGTACATTAAGAGGGAACCCAGTATAATGACGACACTAAGTTGAGTGGAAAAGCAAGTTGTGCAGATGTTGTGGAGAATCTGCAGGAAGATATAGATAGGTTAAGTGAGTGCACAAAGGTCTGGCAAATGGAGTACAATATTGGTAAATATGAGGTCATCCACTTGGAATGAAAAATAGAAGATCAGATTATTATCTAAATGGTGAAAGATTGCAACATGCTGTTGTACAGAGTGATTTGTGAGTGCTTCTGTATAAATCAAAAATGTTTTCTCACAGGTGCAATAAGTTATCAAGATGGCAAATGGAATGTTTGCCTTCACTAAAAGAGGGATGGAATTTAAGAGTAAGGAGGTAATGCTGCAATTGTACAGGGTACTGGTGAGGCTGCACCTGGAGTATGCCATGCAACTCTAGTCTATTAACTTGAGGAAGGATACAATGACTTTGGAGGTTGTGCAGGGGAGGGTCACCAGGTTGATCCAGGAGATGAGGGGGCTAGTCTATGAAGAGAGGTTAAGTCACCTGAGAATAAAGAAAGAAGAACCTGAGAAGAATGAGAAGGGATCTTATAGAAACATGTAAAATTATGAAAGGGTTAAATAATATAGAGGCAGGAAAGTTGATACCACTGGTAAGACTAGAACTAGATTCGGGGGAAAAGACTTATGATAGAGATGAGGAGAAACTGCTTTTTCCAGAGAGTAGTGAACCAGTGGAACTCCTTGCTCAGGAAAAAAAGCAGAGGCTACCTCATTAAATATAAGACACAGTTGGAAAGATTTTTGTATAGCAGAGGAAGACAGGGTTCTGGGGAAAAGGGAGGCAAATGGAGTTGAGTCAGCTATGATCTTACTGAAAGGCAGAACAGGCTCAATGGGCCAGATGGCCTACTCCTTCCTGTTTCTTATGTGCTCCAGATTCCTCCTACATCCCAAACCTGTTTGGGTTTGCTGGATGAATTAGCCAGTATAAATCATCCTTATTTAATGGATGAGTAACAGATTCTGAGGGATAGTTGATAGGAATGTGGGTTAGTGTAGGATTAATGTTAAAATTGGTGCTTGATGGTCAATATGCATTCAGTGGCCTAAAGGGCCTGTTTGTGTGCTGTCTCAGACTATGATTTTACAAATGTTTGTAAATGTAAATTATGGTTTGAGTAATTCAAATGACAAATGTATAAATTGGTTATTAGGATAACCTGAGAGGACGTTGCTGCCAATGTGCTAGTGGAAAGTGTGGCTCAGAAAGTGGCCTCTGACCTCTCATTGATACTGAGCTCTGGAAGTCAAGCTGGGTAAAGTGACACTTCATCAATCTCAATGGTCTGGTTAGGATAGATTATTCCACATGGTGTGATAAAGGGAAGATCTTTACATCCCCAAATCTATGTGAAATAAATAGGAAAATAGTGCACGTAATGTGTAGTGATATGCTGAAAAACTGAAGGGCTATGTTTTTGATTTTGTACTCATTTTTGGATTATTTGTTCAATATTCATAAGAAAACGGAGGTTCAGACATATATGGAGTGTGATTTTCCAGGAAAGATCCTTAAAAATTAGTTTTGTTTCAGCCTCAAATTTGCCTTTATTTGTCACACTTTTTGGCAAAGTCAAATTTTTTTTTTATCTTCATACGATTGGAGGTGGGGGTGGTCTTGAAATGCTGCTTGCATAACTGATACAAAGAATCATGTCGGAGGCACACGCGCAGAGAGAGGCTTAAGCAGAACACTACCATTGTTTTATCAAACCTATCCAAATTGACAACTCACTTGGCGCCACTAGTGCAGAAAGCAGCAAACCAAAAGAAGACTGCCAATAATCAGACCTTGCACTTATAGGAGCAAGGGGGGCAAATATTGTAAGAGATATGCTTGTTTGATAAGGGTGGTTAGAAATGCAACAATGTGACTTGGGGCAGCTCGATGGTGTAATGGCTAGAAAAATGCTTGACAGTACCAGCGACCTGGGTTTAGTTCCCTTTGCTGCTGGTAAGGAGTTTGTACATTCTTCCCCTTGACTGTTAGCTTTCCTCTGGGTGCTCTTATTTCCTTCCACAGTCTAAAGACATACTGGTTGGTAGGTTATTTGGTCATTGTAAATTGTTCCATAATTAAATCAGGGCTGCTGGACGGCACAGCTCGAAGGGCTCGAAGGGCCAATTTTGCGCTGTATCTCAATAAATAATTAAATAGGCATTGTCTGGGCAGAATTAGACCAGGATTGATTGATTCAAGAAGGAATATTGTGAGAAATTAGAACCAGGATATGCACGATTCCACTTATTACCTGTTCTTTACCTCTTTCACTTTCCTGCCTTAATCCTCTCAATGTGACATCAAAGCCATGCAGGAACATCCTGACATCAGGTTTCCTCCTTTGCCTTTAGTGTGAAGTCAAAGTCGAAGTAAATTCATTACCAAAGTACTTATATATTATCATATTCTACCTTGGCATTCATTTTCTTGCAGACATTAACAGGAAAATAAAGAAATACAGTACAATAGAATATTTGAAAAACGAAACAATCAAAGGCTTACAAACAACCAATGTGCAAAAGAAGACAAGTTGTGCAAATAAAAAAGTACATAATACTGAGGACATGAGTTGTTCGAGTCCTTCAAGGTGAGCTGCAGGTTGTGGAATCAGTGTAGAGTTGAGGTGCGTGTAGTTATCCACGCTGGTTCAGGAGCCTGAAGGATGTGGATAACTTCACTCATCCTTGGCAGTTCCAGTTATAAATATTAGATGGAGAAATTGGTCCCGAGCTACAACTCTCCTGCAATATGTCGCCTAATGTCAGTCACATTTGCAATGCATTTTTAAAAGAAAATGCTAGATACGTAAAATACATTTGGTAAGTTATTGAACCATGCAGGCAAGTCATTGGATGATTCCAGTGGAAAAGTCAAAACAATAGGCTTCTGTTTTCCCTCGGTAAAGGTTGGGAGAAGAGATGACATATCAACTGTGCTCTTGCTTTTGACTTTGTTTCTCTTTCCTAATGGGACAAGTGTGAAGTGAATACAAAACCAAGCTTTGCAGCAATTTCACTTCCCTCTTGAACACCTTGAAAATATTCACAAGTCACTTTCAAGGACTCTTCATCTCATGTTCTTGATAGTTATTGCTTATTTAGTTATTATTATTATTTCTAGCTTTTTGTATTTGCACAGTTTGTTGTCTTATGCACACTGGTTAAACACCCAGGTTGGTGCGGTCTTTCATTGATTCTGTTATAGTTATTATTTTATGAATTTATTGTGTATGCCCACAAGACAATGAATTTCAGGCTTGTATATGGTGACATGTATGTACTTTGATAATAAATTATTTTTTTTAGATTATGAAGACACGCAGTCCTCTTTTATTGTCATTTAGTAATGCATGCATTAAGAAATGATACAATATTTCCTCCGGTGTGATATCACAAAACACAGGACAGACCAAGACTGAAAAAACTAACAAAACCACATAATTATAACATATAGTTACAACAGTGCAACAATACCATAACTTGATGAAGAACAGTCCATGAGCACAGTAAAAAGTTCAAAGTCTCTCAAATGTCCCACATCTCACGCAGACGGGAGAAGGAAGAAAAACTTCCCCTGCCATGCCCCGACTACTGTCCGACTCTGAGTCGTCCGAAAACTTCAAGCCTCCGATCAGCTCTCCGACACCGAGTACCGAGCACCATCTCTATCCGAATGATTCGACCTCAACCTCGGTTGCCAACAGCAGGCAAAGCTGGGGATTTTGAGGCCTTCCCTCCGGAATATTCTCGATCGCACAGTAACTACAGCAAATTTCAGAAATTTCTCCAGATGTTCCTCTGTGCTTTCACGTCTGTCTCCATCAAATCAGAATTGTCCACGATCCCTATTTAATGGATACAATATCATTTTCACCGGAGGGCTGCTATCTCTTCCTCCTGCCAACTTTATTTTGAACTTTGAAATTACTTAAAGAAATCAGTTAAATAAAATAACTGAAAGAGGTTAATTGAATAAATGCGGTAGATCTACACCAAAGTTGTTTACTAGTTTGTTCTTGCCACATCCTGTTTTTTTCTGCAGAGGTTCATCTAATGACATACACTGAACAGAGTAACAACACAATGTTACTTATTTTTAGGAAGATTGACCCATTACCGCATATTTGTCCAGAACACCAGCCAAGAACGAAGCAAACATAATCAGCTGAATATTTTTTTTTCTTGTTTTAGTCTCCTCATTACCTATGGATCCGTAAAGAGATGTGAAACAGGTGATCTGTCTCCATTGACCCCTGGTCTCCAGAGAAAACTGATATCAGCCCCCACCTTGATTTTCATTTTTGGCTGAGAAGTTCTTTGGCTCTTCTTACCAATGTTCCGCAAATACACAGTGGAGGTTGATATGCGTCCAAGATTGTTGTCTTCCAATTTATATATTGTTTTCTATAATCACAATGTGATCTACTTTATGTTAAAGAATGGGCGTCAATCTGTTCAGTTGACCTGGGTAACCCTGAGCTTTCTGTTGCCTATCATTTTAACTTTCACTCGGAACCATCTGCCCTTCATGCTCCAATGCATCCCAGTGCAGCTCAAGAAACAGCATGTCATTTTCTTCATAGGTACATTGCAAGCCTTGTTTCTAATGCTGCAGTCAACAATTTAGGTAACTTGTTTCTCTTGAGTGGTTCAGAACTGTCTGATTCCAGCATTACGTCATTTTTCTAACTTCTGTCTGTCCATGATTCCTGTCACATTTCCTATTTCAGGAACTCTCCTTTATTTCAGATTTTGAAACCTCTGCTCTGATCTCTATTGCATGCTGTCACCTCCCCGTCTTCACTCATCTGCTGTCTCCCAGGCAGATCAGTTATGCTTGGCGAACGTTCATATAATCAAATGTCTCAACAGTATTTCAGTACCTGTGTAATCTCCATCTGGAGCACGGGACGCGGTATATCACCCCAGCTGACTCACAGGTGAAGTGGAACGCATCTCCCCCATTTAACTCTGCTCTCAAACGCATCTCCCCCATTCCACACACATCTGCTCTCACTCCATCCTCCCGCCACCCCACTAGGAATAGGGTTCCCCTTGTCCTCACCTACCACCCCACCAGCCTCCAGGTCCAACATATAATTCTCCGTAACTTCCGCCACCTCCAACGGGATCCCACAACTAAGCACATCTTTCCCTCCCCTCCTCTCTCTGCATTCCGCAGGGATCGCTCCCTACGCGACTCCCTTGTCCATTCGTCCCTCCCACCCCTCCCCACTGATCTCCCTCCTGGCACTTATCCTTGTAAGCGGAACAAGTGCTACACATGCCCTTACACTTCCTCCCTTACCACCATTCAGGGCCCCAAACAGTCCTTCCAGGTGAGGCGACACTTCACCTGTGAGTCAGCTGGGGTGATATACTGCGTCCGGTGCTCCCGATGTGGCCTTCTATATATTGGCGAGACCCGACGCAGACTGGGAGACGGCTTTGCTGAACACCTACGCTCTGTCCGCCAGAGAGAGCAGGATCTCCCAGTGGCCACACATTTTAATTCCACATCCCATTCCCATTCTGACATGTCTATCCACGGCCTCCTCTACTATAAAGATGAAGCCACACTCAGGTTGGAGGAGCAACACCTTATATTCCGTCTGGGTAGCCTCCAACCTGATGGCATGAACATTGACATCTCAAACTTCCGCTAGGCCCCACCTCCGCCTCGTACCCAATCCGTTATTTATTTATATACACACATTCTTTCTCTCACTTTCCTTTTTCTCCCTCTGTCCCTCTGACTATACCCCTTGCCCATCCTCTGGGTTCCCCGCCCCCCCCCCCCTTGTCTTTCTCCCTGGACCTCCTGGACCTCCTGTCCCTCCTGTCCCATGATCCTCTCATATCCCCTTTGCCAATCACCTGTCCAGCTCTTGGCTCCATCCCTCCCCCTCCTGTCTTCTCCTATCATTTTGGATCTCCCCCTGCCCCTCCCAAATCTCTTACTAACTCTTCCTTCAGGTAGTCCTGATGAAGGGTCTCGGTCTGAAACGTCGACTGTACCTCTTCCTAGAGATGCTGCCTGGCCTGCTGCGTTCACCAGCAACTTTGATGTGTGTCGCTTGAGGTTCCAGAACAGTTTTTTTTAGATTATGAGAACACTCAGTCCTCTTTTATTGTCATTTAGAAATGCATACATGCATTAAGAAATGATACAATGATTATCCGGAGTGATATCACAGAAAACAGGACAAACCAAAGACTAACACTGACAGAACCACATAATTATATATTTACAGCAGTGCAAAACAATACCATAATTTGATAAACTATGGAACAGACTATGGGCACGGTAAAAATAGTCTCAAAGTCCCAAGTCGATCGACTCCCGAGTCCCCGATAGCAGGAGGCAAAAGGGAGAAACTCCCTGCCATAAACCTCCAGGCACTGTCAACTTGCCGATACCTTGGAAGCAGCCGACACTGAGTCCATCCGTCTGAAAACTTCGAGCTTCCAACCAGCCGCTCCGATGCAGCCTCCCAAGCGCCATCCTCTGCCGAGCGCCTCCGACTTCGCCCCAGCCGCTGGAACACACAAAGCCGAGGATTTCGGGGCCTTCTGCTCTGGAGATTCTGGTTACCACACAGTAGCAGTAGCAGCGGCAGCGAAGCGGGCATTTCAGAAGTTTTCCAGATGTTCCTCCGTACTCTTATATCTGTCTCCATCAAATCAGGATTGTGCACGGTCCCCTACTTGACACATAACCTATATTCATCACCGGAGAGGCCACGCGCGCTGCCCTTAATACCTTTCACCCATAAGGCTCTTGAACCATTGTGGATAACTTCACTCACCTCAACACTGAACAGATTCCACAACCTATGGACTCACTCCCAAGGACTCTACAACTCATGTTCTCAATATTATTCATTTACTATTTATTTATTATCATTATTGGTTATTTGCACTTACAGTTTGTCTTTTTTTGCACATTGGTTGTCAGTTTTTGTTTGTATGTATGATTCTATTGTATGTATTTGTTTTGCTGTGAATGCCTGCAAGAAAATGAATTATCAGGGTAGTGTATGGTGATACATACGTAATTTGAGAATAAATTTACATTGAACTTTAAATACCTTTTAAATATTGCTATAATTTCTGCTTTGATGAAAAACCTTCGAGCTTAAATCTTAACTCTGTCTCTCCAGAGATGCTGCCTGATTTGTTTAGTATGTCCAGCATGTTCTATTTTTATTAAATTATCTATAAAATGTGACTGCTTGGAATAAGTATAGCTAGATTTAACATAGTTATGGAAAAACCTAAAGACCTTGAATTAAAAGATCTCGGAAAGGGAGAGGCCAATTTCACCAAGCTGAGATGTACCAAAAATAGGCCGGAAACAGCTTCCTGAGCCTACGCCAATGGCAGAGAATGGGGATTGTTTAAGAAGTGAATAGCGTTCGTTATGGGCTAATGAATGAAGTCAGTGAATGAGGACTTCAGGGAGCACGTGGCTGAGTGGATATCTCACTGGCAGAAAGACAGAATGATGAGTGGGAATAAAGGGAGCCTATTCCCAATGGGAAGTTGTGGGTAGTGCTCTTAATTTTGCAGATGGTATCAATATACCTCATTCATCAGTGAAATCTTCTATTCCTTTATCCATTTATTTGCTGACCTTGAATTTCCTTAAATTAATAGAATTTGTGCCCTTCATTTCAAGTTTTGCAGATGGCATCACTTGGACGGTTGATTTGGTGATGGTCCACGCAAGAAGGACAGCTACAAGGTGTATGAATACGTCAATTATTGGCCGGTGTGGTAGTACATTTAGGTGAGAAGAAAATGAGGTCTTGTGTGAATTTCAAGGTGCAAGACCCAATGAGTGAGAGAAATAAAAGAATCTTGATATACAAAGCTACTAATCATAATAATCAGGGATGTCATAGACACGCAGTTACCAGTGAAATACTTCTGCAGCATTAGTGACCTGGGCTCTATCCCATTACTGTCTGTAAGGAGTTTGCATGTTCTCCCTGTGGTGCTCTAGTTTCCTCCCACATTTGAAAGATGTGCAGGTTAGTTGGACAATTGGTCACGTGTGCGCAATTGAATACCATGGAGTCTTTGGGCTTGAAGAGCCTGTCACCGTGCTGTATCACTAAATAAATAAATGAATTAAGACTAAATTAAATAGCAACACAATGCTGGAGGAACTCAGCAGGCCAAGCAGAATCTATGGAAAAAGAAGAACAGTTGATGTTTTGGGCCGAAACCCTTCGACAGGACTGGAGAAAAAAAGTTGAGAAGGGTTTTGGCTCAAAACGTTGACTGTACTTTATCCCATAGATGCTGCCTGGCCTGCTGAGTTCCTCTAGCATTTTGTGTGTGTTGCTCAGATTTCCAGCATCTGCAGATTTTCTCTTGTTTGTGGCTAAATTAGATAGGTTGGCTCCTTGGATTTATTTCCAGAAAGACTGAATTGAAAAGTAGGTAAATTATACTAAGCCCCTAGAGGGCAAAGGAAACACTTCAAAGATAACATCAAAATCAGCCTGAGGAAATTCAACATTACATCTTAAAACTAGGAAGGCATTGCACTCAATGGGAACACCTGGAGGAGATCTGTTTGGAGGAATTGCATTACATGAGAGCCACTTCCACTGTGCTGCAGAGAACAAGCACCAGCTACGACAGACTGAATGACCAAAAGACCCCACCATTAAACACAGCCAGCACTTACTCGTGCCCACAGTGCACTGGAATACCTTGATCCCTGATCAGCCCCTACAGTTACCTGATGTCCCTCCAGTAGAAAACCCCTTAGGAGAACATTGCACTCAACTTGGGTGATCACACTACTACGATGAAGTTCTGCTAAACTAAAAGCTAAAAGTTTACTTCATTACAGATAATCCTTTTTTTTCCTTTACATCCTGCATTCACCAAAGAATCTAATAGTGAATTCAGAATCAAAATCAGAATCAGGTTTAATATCACTGGCATATGTCATGATATTTGTTGTTTTGTAACAGCACTACATTGAAGTACATAATAATAAAACAACTATAGATTACCATAAGAAACATAGATAAAAATTGAAGTAGTTCAGTACAATGAAAAGTCTTAGGCACCCTATTGTTTTTTGATGCTTTCAGACGGTATGGCCTCCACAGAGCACTAAACTGAACATCATCAAAGCTGTCTGGGGTTCCTTGGAGAGACGGAAGCAAGCAAGGCAGCCAAAATCTGCAGAAGAACTGTGGCATGTTCTCCAAGATGCTTGAAACAACCTATTAGCTGATATTTTTTTAATTAATAAAACTACACTGTGTACCTGAGAGAATTGATGCAGTTTTAAAGGCCAAGGGTAGTCACGCCAAATATTGATTTGATTTAGTTTTTTTATCGTTATTTCTCTTTATAATCAAATTTTAGATATTTAGAAATATTTTCATATTATTATTGTGAAAGCATCTTTGCTTTACAGATTTTTTTACATATGCCAAAGACTTTTGCAAGTACTCCAAGTAGTGCAAAAAGAGAGCAAAAAAGAAGAGGTAGTGTTCATGGTCTCGTTGTCCATTCAGAAATCTGATGGCAGAGGGGAAGAAGCTGCTCCTGAAATATTGAGTGTGTGTTTTCAGGCTCCAGTATCTCCTCCTTGATGGTGGCAATGAGAAGAGGGCATGTCCTGGGTGATGGGGGTCCTTCACGATGGGTGCTGCCTCCTTATGGCATCACTGTTTGAAGGTGTCCTCAGTGCTGGAGAGGTTAGTGCCCATGATGGCGTTGGCTGAGTGTATAACTTTCTGCAGCTTTTTCCGATCCTGTGCAGTTGCTGTTTCATACCAGATGGTGATGCAGCCAGTTAGAGTGATCTCCACGTTACACCTGTAGAAATTTGAGAGAGTCTTTGGTGACATATCAAGTCTCCTCCGACTCCAAATGAAATATAGCCGCTGTCGTGCCTTCTTTGTAATGGAATCAATATGTTGGGCTCAGAGCTGTTGACAGCCAGTAACTTGAAGCTGCTCACCTTTTCCACAGCTGACTCCTTGCTGAAGACTGGCATGTGTTCCCTTGACTTCCCCTTTCTGAGGTTCACAGTCAATTGCTTGGTTTTACTGACGTTGAGTGCAGGGTTGTTGCTGCAACACCCCTCAGCCAGCTGATCTGCCTTACTCCTATACGCCTCCTTGTCACATTCTGAAATTCTGCCGACAATAGCTGCATCATCAGCAAGTTTATGGATGGAGTTTGAGCTGTGCCTAGCCTCACCATCGTGGGTTGTAGAGCTAGTAGGGCAGTGGGTTTTGCATGCATCCTTGAGGTGTGCTAGTGTTGATTTTCAGTGAGGAGGTTGTTACTTCTGTTCTGCACTGACTGTGGATTCCGGGCAAGGAAGTCAAAGATCCAGTTGCAGAGGCAGGTATGGATGCTCAGGTTTAAGAGCTTATGGATTAGAAGTAGGGGTATGATTGGGTTGAACACTGAGCTGTAATCAATAAACAGCAGCCTGACGTACTGTAGACATTACTGTTGTCCAGGTGATCCAAGGCCGAGTGGAGAGCTAGTGAGATTGCATCCGCTGTAGACCTCTTGTGGTGAAAGGCAAATTGCAACGGGTCCAGGTCCTTGCTTAGGCAGGAGTTGATTCTGGCTATGACCAGCTTCTCAAAGCACTTTATCACAGTAGATGTGAGTGCAACTGGGTGATAGTTACTGAGGCAGCCCACTCAGCTCTCCTTGGGCACAGGTATGGTTGTCACCCTCTTGAAGCAGGTGGGAACCTCTAGCTGTAGTAGTGAGAGATTAAAGATGTACTTGAGCACTCTCGCTATTTGTTAGGCCGGGTTTTCAATGCCCTACACCATCACCTGATTTCTTGTGAGGGTTCACCCTCTTGAAAGATGTTCTGATGTCGGCCTCCAGGAGATGATGAAATATCTTCATGCAGAGTGGTGAGGATGCTGAACTTGCTACCACATGGGACATTGGAAATGGGTACCAAATGGATAACTGTTAGAGTATCGTAACTGGTTGCATTACTGCCTGGCATGGAAACACCAATGTCCACGAAAGGGCCAGTCTACAGAAAGGGGTGGATACAGCCCAATTCATCACAGGCAAAGCCCTCCCCATTTACAAGGGGCGCTTCCACAAGGAGGCAGCATCCAGTATCAAGGACTCCCACCATCCAGGCCATGCTCTCTTCTCACTGCCACCATTGGGCAGGAGGTACAGGAGCCTAAAATCTCATGCAACCGGCTTCAGGAACAGTTAATACCCTGCAACCTTCAGAACCCTGAACCAACGTTAATAACTTTACCCACCACAACTCTGAACTGATTCTACAATCTACAGACTCATTTTCAAGGACTCTATAAATCATGTTCTCAGTACTATTTATCGTTTTTATTTACACAATTTTGCCAGTCTTTGTTCATGTGTAGTTCTTTCATAAATTCTATTGTATATCTTTATTTTCCTGCAAATGCTTGCAAGAAAATGAATCTCGAGGTCGTATTAGTATATGGTAACATACCTACTTTGATAATAAAGCTGACTTTGATTTCAGCATCTTAGCACCTTAAGCAAAAGGAAAAAAGGCTTATGCTGATAGATGAGGAAAGAGGGAGGAAGCTAAATGAAGCATAAGAGTATGGGGCTGAATGTCTAGTTCCTGTGCAATATAGCCATCTGATATCACTCTATGACTATATATGGATTATGGGTATCAGCTGGGTATATGGGACAGGAACTAGTCATTCAGCACAGAAACAGGCCCTTCGTTCCACATATTCATGTTGACCTCAAGTGCCTATCTCTAGTAACTCCATTTACTAGCACTAGGTCCATAACATTCTATGCCTTCATGATTCAAGTGTACGAAATGCTGAGAATCTCTATCTCCATCAACCACACAGGCAATACTTTCCAGCTTCCAAGCACACATCATTGTGCTTCTCATTATTTGTAAACCTCTAATGGATTCCACCACACCCCACCACCCCATCCCTCCTCCCAGCTTTTCTGCTCCAAGGAGAGTAGTTACAGCCTATCCAGTCTTTCTTCATAACTAAAATAAACCCCTCCTACCCAATATCTCATTACTGATGTAACTCTACAACATAAGTTGATGCGTCTGACAATTCTTTTCATTTCAGAAAAAAATTGTTAGGATCAAAATGTTTGCTTCAAGGACTTATTTCTTGTCTCATATGTGCAATTGTTTTTCTGTTGCTATTCCAGAGTAAAATCTGCAGGATCTGTTAATGCATCCCATTGGAAATTCTCAACTGGTTGCTGATCAAGATGGATATCAGAGTTGTATTGTACATGCATACTTTGACAATAAAAATGAACCTTTGAACTTTACTTTGAATTTCTTTTGCATGGACCAAATTATTCCAGTGTCATGTTCTAAAGGTTGAATCTCAGAAAATGTTATCAGTTTAAGTAAAATGTTTACACAGAAAATCGATTTTCTCCACATTCCTAGAAGTAGTGAATGCATGTGCGTGGGGTGAAAGGGAAACTTAATACACTCATTTGAATAAAACTGTGCCAGTACTGCTGTTCTATTGCATTACATGAGCTTGAACAAAATCCTGTTTTCCCCATCTCCTATCCATAATTTTGCATCATTCCTGAGCATTTCTCTGGTGAATTCATCCTCGCAACATGCCAAAGATCCAATTTCCACAGCAGCTGCTGGAAAATGACTTCAGTACAAAAATTAAGATAACATTTCTTGAAGCTGAGGCATTGTTTCAATAGAATTTAATATTAAGCTATCATTTCTGAACAGGTAAATACAATGTTGTGTAATGTGTATGGTGCTTTGAACAGAATGATCTATAAAGAAATGAAATTACATTGAGTTGATTTCAATGTGACTGTCCACCTTAATTTGTGAGTGAAAAACATACTCAATGAAAATCTGCTACTACTGGTTTATTTTAAATGTATTTCTATGCATGCATTCACTGAGCTACAACAGTGGCAACACTTCAAAACTAATTCATTGCCACCATAGCTCCTTGGGATGCCTTGGGGCCACGAAAGGTGCTATACAAATGACTTCGACTTCAACCTATTTATTTGATTAAATGTTACTGTGTTGAATTCACAAATAGTAATGATAGTTCTGTACCCAATTAAAATTCCTCGGAAGAGCCAAACTATATATATGTATGGTAGAGATTGTATTTTGAACACATAAAATTGATTTAAATTGAAGTTGAGTTATTTAGCTTATGATGGATTACTATTCCATCCTTTGACAAGCTGTGCTCTGTAGGGGGTTACTGACTAGCTGTCTCCCCCAAGTATAGGTCATCTGGTCAGTTGCATTTCATTTTTACACTTTTTAAAACCTCTAACAGGCCTTAAAGCCACATAAAAGGATTTTTACAACAAGCAATTTATAGACTACTGTCTTTGTGCAGTTTTTTTCGAAAGGTACTTGGATCTTAAAATTCAAGTAGATTTCTGTCAACTGAGTCATAACCATTTGTCATAAATATTTTTTAAGAATCTAATTTAGATAATGCTTTCCTATATTAGAAGACCGTCCTCCTATGCAAAAGCTTATCACATCTTTAGAATGTTCACATTGGACTTTGCTCAGTAATCAAAATAGTTTATTGGCAATATGTTAGAAGCTATTTTTAACAACCATTTTATTTTAATCTAAAGAGAAGAATCTTTGAAATATATTACCGAGAATATCAAAGAGGCAATGGAGCTCTCAGTTAATAGTAAATCTTATTTTCAGAAATTTACTTTCTTCATGAGGTTTGAACATTTCTTCTTCAGCTTCTTCATATGTTACTATTCTTGGTATAAAATGTATTCCATTTACTTACAAGACTTGTCAAAGTCAATTTATTATCGAAGTACAAATATATTACCATATGCTACCTTGGCATTCATTTTCTTGCAGGCATTTATAGGAAACTAAAGAAATAAAATAGAATTTATGAAACACTATACATAAACAAAGACTGACAAACAACCAATGTGCAAAAGAAGATAAGTTGTGTAAATAAACAAGTGAATCATACTGAGGACATGAGCTGTCGGGTCCTTCAAGGTGAGACTGTAGGTTGTGGAATCAGTTCAGAGTTCAGGTGAGTGAAGTAATCCATACTGGTTCAGGAGCCTAATGATTGAAGGGTAACTGTTCCAGAACCCCATGGTGTGGCGCCTAAGGCTCCTGTACCTCCTGCCGCATGGTAGTAGTCAGAAGAGAGCATGGCCTGGATGGTAGGGGTCCTTAATGATGGATGCTGCTTTCTTGTGGGAGTGCTCCATGTAAATGGTGGAAAAGACTTTGCCAGTGGTGGACTGACCTATATCCACAAATTCCTGTAGTCTTTTCTGTTCCTGGGCATTGGTGTTTCAATGCCAGGTTGTGATGCAGTCAGTTAGGATACTCTGCATTGCATTCGCATGACATCAGATTTTTATGTGCATTCCTTGGCCAAACATTTGAAGGGAGCTTTACGCAAGCTCCAGGCAATAGTGACGCACATAAAATGCTGGAGGAACTGAGACCCAATGAAAGATCTCGGCTTGAAACATCGACTGTTTACTTTTTTCCATAGATGCTGTCTGCCCTGCTGAATTCCTCTAGCATGTTATGTGTGTTGCTTTGGATTTTCAGCATCGGCAGGTTTTCTTGTGTCTAGGCAATAGTGGTTGAGTCTTTAACTGTAGCCTTTTATCCCTTGGGGGTCAAGGTATAAAATTGCTTGGGGTCAGATCCTTCACGCACACTCAGAGTTTCAGTGCTACACAAGCTCACCTCAGAACATAGTTGTGGACCGTGGCGGTCAGTCGTGGACAGCTTGGTGCACTGGAAGGCCAGTAACCACACCTTTGCAAAGATGGTTGTCAATGGTTACATAGAGATCCGTTGGAAAATTTGAGTGAGGTGTAAAGTGATACAAATTGGGCAGTCAAATGCAAGAGGGGAGAATGTGGTAACATGATATTTAGGAACATTGCTGTACAGAGGGATCCTGGGCTGCAAGTCCCATTGCTTCATGAAAGTGAAGCTGGTGTTAAAGATGTACAGCATCAGGTTGGGACACTGAGTATAAAAGCTGGCAAGTCACATTGCAGCTGTGTGAAAGATTGGCTAGAATATATCTGGAGTATTGTGTGCAGCTCTGACCACCACACTATAGGAAAGATGAGAGGCCACAGAAGAGATTCACAAAGTTGGTGTCTTATTTGCAGTGTGTTAACTGTAAGGAGAGATTGGACAAAGTTGGCTTCACCTATCACCTTCTAGCTTGTCCTCCTTTCCCTCCCCCCCCACCATCTTTTCATCCTGGCATCTTCCCCCTGCTCCCCCCCCCCACCACCTTTCCAGTCCTGAAGAAAGGTGTCCGCCCTGTTCATTCATTTGTGTAGATGCTGCCTGACCTCCTGGGTTCCTCCAGCATTTTGTGTGTTGCTCTGGATTTCCAGTATCTGCAGAATCTCTTGTGTTTATGATTTGCTGCTCCACTGCAACATCTCTTGGAATGTCTACCCTGAAAAAGTTTAAATCTTCTCTTCGATGAGTGTTCAGTGAGACCCTCTCTCACTGCTCCCCCTTTGTTGCCCTATGACTCTTCAACCGTCTACTCACCCAGACTTGCTTCCATAGTCTGGTAACGTCTTTGCCAACTTCTTGATCCACATGGCTTCTAGCTCCATTGACAGACTCCTAGTTTGGACCCACTTTTGATCCCAGCTACCTGCATTCAGTTGACTGCTTATCCCTCTGCTTTCAATGGGCCACACTCTGTGCTATGCAGAGATACCTACGGGTCTGTCTCAGTCTCAGCCACAGCTCCAGATCTCTCTCTCCTCTGCCTGCCATGGGTCTCTCTGCCAGATCCATACCTTCAACTGCCAGTTCTTTGCCTTCCTCAGAAGATGACCCATCTCCAGAAAGTGGATCCTGCCATCTCCAACTCCGGTTCTGAAGGCCCTGTATGCCTCCAGGTTCATGGCACCTGTTGCCTCCTGCTTGTATTTCAGTTTGATCAGACTGCGGATCCCATCATCGCCAGCTCCAGTTCCAATGACCCCAGACGCCTTCAGACCGCGTGCTAAAAGACTTCTAGCTCCAGCTCCAGCCCTGAACTCATCTGCATCCACCCCCTGGCATCTTCTTCCTTGCTGTCACCAGGCCCCTGGCCTCCTCTTTCCCCATCACCATTCTCCATCCTTGGGTTCCCCTTACCCCACCCCCACTCTCCAACCCCAGGTCCCTCAGGCTCTCCTGTCACTTCTTGGGTCCTCAGAGCCAACATCTTCCTCTACCCTGCATTTCCTGAACACCCCAATTTTCCCCTCAACTTTGACACCACCAACTCTCCTCCCCCCTCGAATAAATCACGCATCTATGTTGAGCTCATTGATTTCATCAACTTTGCCTCCAAATTCCACCCTACCCTTAAATTCACTTGGTCGATTTGTGAGTCCTCCCATCCCTTTCATGATCTCTCTGTCTGCATCAACCTGTTGACAAACATCTTTTATAAACCTAACGATTCCCATGGCTGTCTTGACTATACCTCTCGCTATCCTGTCGGCTGTAAAAATGGTATTCCCTTTTCACAGCTCCTTCGTCTCGGAAACATCTGTTTCCAGGTGAGGTTTCCCTTTCTAGAGCATCAGAGATGTCCTCCTTTTACAAAGAACGGGGTTTCCCTTCCTTCACCATTAACACTGACCTCACCCACATCGTCTACTTTATCCGTTGCTCTCGGTGCCGCCTCCTCTACATTGGTGAGGCTCAACGTAAACTGGGGGCAACTTTGTTGAGCATCTCCGCTGCATCCGCAAAAGTGTAATTTCCTGGTGGTCAACTATTTTAATTCCTACCCCCATTCCCGTTCCAACATGTTGGTTCATGGCTTCTTCTGTCCTGATAAAGGAGCAATGCCTGATATTCCATCCCGGGACGCCATCTGCGCCCATCGCCTTCCTTGGATTTATCTTCAGGAAGGCCGTTCTAACGTCCTCCTCGATGACGATGAATCTCGATGCCACCAGGTCCGGTTCATCCGGAGGGAGCGGAACGTTCCTCTTCTGTTCGAATCTTGCGTAGAATACGTTAAGTTCGTCAGGAAGAGAAGCGCCACAGTTATTGATATTCCCAGCCTTTTCTTTGTGCCCAGTGATCTCAGTTAGACCCTGCCATAGTCTACTGGCATCCCTCTGGTTAGCCTGGGCTTCCAACTTGGCTCGATATTGCCTCTTGGCGCCCTTAATGGCTTTCCGGAGATCACACCTGGATTCTGTGTAGCAACTCGTATCCCCGGACCTAAAAGCCGCAGCTCTAGTCTTTAAAAGGGACTTGACCTCATAATTCATCCAAGGTTTCTGGTTAGGGAATACCCGAATCGTCTTGCGAGACACACAGTCCTCCGTGCATTTCCAAATAAAGTCCGTGACAGCTGAGGCATACTCATCGAAGTTAGCTGCTGAGTCCTTGAATACCAACCAGTCCACCAATTCAAAGCAGTCACGGAGGACCTCATCCCTTTCCTCTGTCCAACGTGACACTACTTTTGACAGCGTGACCTCCCGGTTCAGTTTCTGTTTGTAAGCTGGGAGGAGTACGGCCTGATGGTCCGATTTTCCGAAGTGAGGTCGTGGAACGGAACGGTGGGCATCCT
Source organism: Mobula birostris (assembly GCF_030028105.1). Lineage (NCBI taxonomy): Eukaryota > Metazoa > Chordata > Chondrichthyes > Myliobatiformes > Myliobatidae > Mobula > Mobula birostris. Next base: position 29,587,976 of record NC_092376.1, read on the forward strand.
TGACTGCTGTGTAGCAGTGGTCAAGTATATTCGGGCCTCTAGTGGGGCAGGAGACATGTTGGTATAACTTTGGCAGCGCCTTTCTGAGGTTGGCCTGGTTAAAGTCCCTGGCTGTAATGAGCAAAGCCTCTGGATACCTGAATTTTAATTAAGATGGCACCGGTAACTGGCGACACTGCGCATGCTCTCCTGAGCAAACTGCCCTCTACACTATCCTATACGAGGGAAACCCTTCTAAACCTTTAATCTGCTACATCTAGTAAGATCAACAGCACCTCGGCGAAGCTACTGACCCAGCTGAAGACCATCACGCCAGAAATGCTTCTTAAACTCCGGACTGCACCTGGACCCCACCAGCGAGGCCTGGTCCATGGCCCACCACGTTCCCGGAGACCCGCGGTCTGCTACCGTGCCGGAGCGCTTGGAGACACCACCCATTCCAAGAGTATCTCCGGAGCAGACGACCACACAGAAGTGACGTCGGAGACCTCAAGGTGCCCCAGATGCTTCCCTGGAGCAACCACCGTAAAGTTCCATTGGTGGATATCCACAGCTGTCGGAAGTGAGGCATCTGCTGCCGACCTCAGAAATCAAGCCCGAGGCTCGGCTGGAGCGGAGGCCTCCGCAACTGTGACTCAGTTTACAGACTTGTTTCAGCCAGGAGCCCGGCCCTCCGGGGTTAAGTGTCGGCTTCGGGGCCCGACCCAATCAACAGCCTGGGCCCCCAACAGCCGGAAGTGGCAGCGGAGCCTCCCCCATCACTTGGCCTGACCCAGAGCGCACCACGACGCGACCCGCCGATCGATCCCCGTGGGACGCATCCACCTAACTCAAAGAGCTGACAACAACACACTGCATCGAAGGAAACCTGGAAAGATGCACTATTCACCGAGGAAGCATGGGAAAAGAGCTGGGCTGATGGTCAGATTGAAGCTGAGGGGCTTCAGGGTCCCTATGCCCACCATCCTACTAGCTAATGTGCAAGCCATAGAGAACAAGGTGGATGATCTTAAAGGGAGACTCACCTACTGCAGGGAGATGCAGAACTGCTGTGTATTCTGTTTCACTGATACCTGGCTCTCCCCTGCCACCCCCGACTGTGCCATCCGACCGGAGGGATTTTCGGTCCATCGGATGGACTGCACGACATCTTCGGGCAAGACGAGGGGAGGTGGTGTCTGCCTACTGATCAACACTGCGTGGTGCTCGGACACAGTGGCACTGACAAGCTCCTGCAGCCCGGACCTGGAACACCTGTCGGTGAAGTGTCATCCCTACTATCTGCCACGAGGATTCACCTCAGTCATACTGACAGCAGTCTACATTCCCCCCCAGGCGGACGTGGAGTGTGCTCTGAACAAACTGTATGCCAACATCCATGAACTTGAGACCAGGTATCCGGAGGCTTTGCTCATTACAGCCAGAGACTTTAACCAGGCCAACCACAGAAGGCGCTGCCAAAGTTATACCAACATGTCTCCTGCCCCACGAGAAGCCTGAATATACTTGACCACTGCTACACAACAGTCAAGGATGCCTACTGTTCCATCCCACGACCTCACTTCGGAAAATCGGACCATCAGGCCGTGCTCCTCCTCCCGGCTTACAAACAGAAGCTGAAGCGGGAGGTTACGGTGTCAAAAGTAGTGTCGCGTTGGACAGAGGAAACGGATGAGATCTTCCGTGACTGCTTTGAATTGGTGGACTGGTTAGTATTCAAGGACTCGGCAGCTAACCTTGATGAGTATGCCTCAGCTGTCACGGACTTTATTTGGAAATGCACGAGGACTGTGTGTCTCGCAAGATGATCCAGGTATTCCCTAACTGGAAACCTTGGATGAATTATAAGGTCAAGTCCCTTTTGAAGGCTAGAGCTGCGGCTTTTAGGTCCGGGGATACCAGTCGCTACACGGAATCCAGGTGTGATCTCCGGAAAGCCATTAAGGGTGCCAAGAGACAATATCAAGCCACGTTGGAAGCCCAGGCTAACCAGAAGGATGCCAGTAGACTATGGCAGGGTCTAAATGAGATCACGGGGCGCAAAGAAAAGGCTGGGAATACCAATAACTGTGGCCCTTCTTTTCCTGACGAACTTAACATATTCTACGCAAGATTCGAACAGAAGAGGAGCGTCCCGCTCCCTCTGGATGAACCGGACCTAGTGTCATCGAGATTCATCGTCACCAAGGAGGACGTTAGAAGGGCCTTCCTGAAGATAAATCCAAGGAAGGCGACGGGCCCAGATGGCGTCCCAGGACGGGTTCTCCGGGCCTGTGCAAGCGAGCTAGCTGGAGTGTTTGCTGACATCTTCAGCTGCTCCTTGCTTCAGTCTAAGATCCCCTCGTGTTTTAAGAAGGCAACAATAATCCCAGTGCCGAAGAAGAACAAGGCGGCATGCCTGAATGACTATCGACCTGTGGCTCTGACATCAATTGCTATGAAGTGCTTTGAGAGATTGGTTATGGCACACATCAGTCACAGCCTACCGGTCAAGCTCGACGCTTTGCAATTCGCCTACTGGAGCAACAGGTCAATGGCAGATGCCATCTCTCTGGCCCTACATTCCTCCTTAGAACACCTGGAGAATAAAGACGCATATGTAGGCTCCTTTTCATTGACTACAGCTCTGCTTTTAATACCATCATTCCAAATAAACTGATTCCTAAGCTCCGGAACCTGGGCCTTAGCACTCAGATCTGCAGCTGGATCTTCAACTTCCTCACAGACAGGACCCAGGCTGTAAAAATAGGGGACAGGCTCTCCTCTACAATCACTCTGAGCACCGGTGCCCCACAAGGCTGTGTACTCAGCCCCCTGCTGTACTCACTGTACACCCATGATAGTGTAGCCAAGTTTCCATCGAACTCAATATATAAGTTTGCTGATGTCACAACAATTGTAGGCCGTATCTCGGGTAATGATGAGTTTGAGTACAAAGAGGAAGTTAAGAACCTGGTGGCATGGTGCCAAGACAATAACCTATCCCTCAACGTCAGCAAGACGAAAGAATTGGTTGTTGACTTCAGAAGGAGTAGTGGACCGCACGACCCAATTTACATCGGTGGTGCGCAAGTGGAACAGGTCAAAAGCTTTAAGTTCCTTGGGGTCAATATCACAAATGACCTGACTTGGTCCAACCAAGCTGAGTCCACTGCCAAGAAGGCCCCCCAGCACCTTTACTTCTTGAGAAAACTAAAGAAATTTGGCCTGTCCCCTAAAACCCTCACTAATTTTTATAGATGCACCGTAGAAAGCATTCTTCTAGGGTGCATCACAACCTGGTATGGAAGTTGTCCTGTCCAAGACCGGAAGAAGCTGCAGAAGATCATGAACACGGCACAGCACATCACACAAACCAATCTTCCGTCTTTGGACTCACTTTACACTGCACGCTGTCGGAGCAGCGCTGCCAGGATAATCAAGGACACGACCCACTCAGCCAACACACTTTTCGTCCCTCTTCCCTCCGGGAGAAGGCTCAGGAGCTTGAAAACTCATACGGCCAGATTTGGGAACAGCTTTCCAACTGTGATAAGACTGCTGAATGGATCCTGACCTGGATCTGGGCCGTACCCTCCAAATATCCGGACCTGCATCTCGGTTTTTTTGCACTACCTTACTTTCCATTTTTCTATTTTCTATTTATGATTTATAATTTAAATTTTTAATATTTACTATTGATTTGTAATCCAGGGAGCAGGAAATGCAGAATCAAATATTGCTATGATGATTGTATGATCTAGTATCAATTGTTTGGCGACAATAAAGTATGAAGTATGAAGTAAAGTATAAAGTGGGTAACCTCCAACCTGATTGCATGAGCATTGATTTCTCTTTGTAAGTTTTTTCCCTTCCCCATTCTCTCTTCTTCTATTACTGACTCTGGCCTCTTAGCTCTTCTCCTCACCCGCCTATCACTTACCCCTGGTTCCCCCCTTCTTTCCTTTCTCCTATGGTCCATTGTCCTCTCCTATCAGATTCCTTCTTCTCCCACCTTCTGACTCCACCTGTCCCCTTTTAGCTTGTCCTCTTCCCCTCCCCGCATCTTTTTATGCTAGCATCTTCCTCCTCCCTTTCCAGTCCTGATGAAGGACCTTGGTCCGAAATGTCAGCTGCTTATTCATTTCCACAAACGCTGCCTGACCTGCTGAGTTCCTCCAGCATTTTGTGTGTGTGTGTGTTGTTCTAGTTTATATGGGGCAGATAGGTATGTCCAGGAAAGCTTCTTGAAATAATATGTGAACAGGCTGACTAGATGAGAGGCCATGCTGGATCTGATACTAGACATTGGACCTGGTCAGGTGACAGGTCCCTCAGTGAGTGAGCATTTCAGAGGCAGTGACCACACTGCCTAACCTTCACTTTGCCTTGTACAGGGATAGGAGCAGATGGTATGGAAAAGTATTTAATTAGGGGAGGGCAAATCATGATGCTATTAGGCAGGAACTTGGGAGTGTAAGTTGGGAATAGATGTACTCAGGGAGTGCACAAGGGAAATGTGGGGGTGGTTTTGTGTGCAGTTGAATGAGGTCCTAGATAGGTTTGGCCCACCGTTGCTGAGAAAGAATGGTTCTTAGAAGGAAACATGGTTGACAAGTGAGGTGGAACATCTAGTCAAGAGTAATAACGAAGCAGACTTAAGATTCAGGAAGCATGGATTAGACAGGAAGCTTAAGAGTTATAAAGTAGCCAGAAAGGAGCTTAGGAAGTATCTTAGAAGAGCTTAAAAGGGGCATGAAAGGGGCCTTGGCAAGAGGTATTTAGGAAAACCCCAAGGTGTTTTACATATACGTGAAAGACAGGATGACCAGAGTAAGTGCAGAACCAGTCAGAGACATAGGAAGAACCATGTGCCTGGAGTTTGAGGATGTAGGGAAGGTCCTTAATGAATGCTTTGCATACGTATGCACCAGTGAGAGGGACTGATGCATGTGAGGACAGTGTAGAACAGGAAAATAGCAACATTCAGAAAGAGAGTGTGTCGGATCTTTTGAAAAATATTAGGATAGATAAATCCCAGGGCTGGATGGGATATAATCCCAGGATATCTTGGGAAGTGAGGGAAGAGATCGCTGCAGCTTTGGCAATGACTTATGCACCCTCACTAGTCACATGAGTAGTACCAGAAGGTCGGAGGGTGGCAAATGTTTTTCCTTTGTTCAAGAACGTTAATAGGGATATCCATGGGAATTATAGGCCAGTGAATCTTCATTCAGTTGTGGGCAAAGAATTGGAGAGGATTCTTAGAGACAGGATTTATGAGCATTTGGAGAAGCATAGTTGATTAGGGATAATCAGCATGGCTTTGTGAGGGGCAGCCTCATGAGCCTGTTGAAATTCTTTGAGGATATAACGAAGGACATTGATGAAGGTGGAGCAGTGGATGCGGTGTATATGGATTCTAGTATGACCTTTAACAATGTTTCCCAAGGTAGGCTCATACAGAAAGTCAGGAGGCATGGGGTACTTGGAAATTTAGCTGCGTGGATTCAGAATTGGCTTACCCATAAAAGGCAGAGGGTAGTGAAAGATGGAGCATATTCTTCCTGGAGTTCAGTGGCCAGTGATGTTCTGCAAAGTCTTGTTCTGGGACTCCTGCTCTTTGCGATTTTTATAAGTAAGTTGGATGAGAAAATGAAAGGGTGGGTTTTGTAAGTTTGTAGATGACACGAAGGTTGGCGATGCGATGGATAGTGTAGAAGGTGTCGTGGTTATAACAGGATATTGATGGGATGCAGGGCTAGACTGAGAGGTGATAGATGGAGTTCAATCTGGCAAAGTGATCCACTTTAGGGAGTTGAACTTGAAGGGAGAGTACAGGGTTAATGGCAAGATTCTTAGCAGTGTGAAGAACAGAAGGATCTTGGGGTCCCTATCCATATCTATAAAAGTTGCTGCTCAAGTTGATAGGGTACTTAAAAGGGCATATGTTGCATTGGTCTTCATTAGTTGGGGAAATGGAGTTCAAAAGCTGTGAGGTAATGTTTCAGCTCTGTAAAGCTCTGGTTAAACCACACTTGGAGTATTGTGTTAAACTGTGGTATCCTCATTATAGGAAGGATGTAGAGTGTTTAGAGAAGGCGAAGAAGTGATTTACCCGGATGCTAGCTGGGTTAGAGAGCATGTCTTTTGAGGAGGGGTGAGTGGGCTAGGGCTTTTCTCTTTGGAATGAAGAATGATGAGAGGTGACTTGATAGAGGTGTGCAAGATGATAAGAGGCATTGATTGAGTGGATAACCAGAGACTTTATCCCAAGGCAGAAATGGCTAATGTGAGAGTGTATAATTTAAGGTTTTTGGAGGAAAGTATGGGGGTGTGCTGTCAGAGGTAGGTTTTCTACACAGGTGAGTGTATGGAATGTGCTGCCAGGGGTGGTGGTACAGGAGGATATTTCAGTGGAATTTAAGAGACTCTTAGGTAGGCACATGGATGAAAAAGAATTGGAAGACTGTGTGTAGGGAAGCATTACATTGATCTTGGAGTTGGAACAACTTCATGGCCTGAGAGCCTATACTGTTCTATGTTCTGTGTTCTATAAAGGGTGAAAATCATTGATCTATAAAATATTTAATGTGAAATTAGTAAGGGAAAAACTAGAATCTATTAATAAGGAAGTGGGAAAAGGCAGCTGCAAGATATTCAGAGTTAGAGTTAGAGGAACCTCATGTTTGGCATCAATATGAATTCTGTTTCTTTCTCTTTGGATGCTGTCTGACCTGTTCGTATTTCAGGGCTTTTGTTTGACCTTGCAGTCTTTGCTGGTTCTGAATCTTATCTTTTTTTGTTCAAGAGAAGTTTGAAATTCACAGGAGGCTTACTAATAAATGTTGAATAGTGAGGTGCCAAGAGTTAAGCTGTGATGGGATTGTTTGGCTAGTTCAAATCATTTGTCTAGACATTTGTGTTGAGGAGTATTTTTCAAAGGCCTTCTCTGCTGACAGTCCTAAATACCTCAGCTTGATCTACGGAGACACAGTGGAGGCCTACATTCTGTTGCATGAGCTGTCTGAATCATATCAGCTCTTTGCATTTCTGAAGCCACAATGGACACCTGGGAAGATGTTACAGTATCGTGATAAATGGAAATAGGGAAAGCCATTTTTCCAGCTATGATAAGTGATGAGATTCCTTGGTGGTTATTAGAGATAAAACAATTTATTTTTTCCTTGGAGAGTTGGACAACTGAAGATTCCAGAAATCCCTGGGCACTCCCAAGGTTAAAATATCGCATGGAAGCAATCAACACACACTAAACCATAATTCTTCAAGATTTCTGGTGCCTGACATAAAAGATTTTTTTATTTAGAGATTTACAACACTGGAACAGGAGGTTTGTGCTTGTGCTGATGCTTCTCTGTTAGCTGCATCCCATTGAAATCGACAGCAAAAACTACAGCAAACTGTCTGGTCAGCTGAAAGCGTCATTGGCTCCAGTCTAGCATCACTGCAGTACTTGTATGTGTCCAGGACAAAGAAGCGGGCAGGGAAAATAATTGCCGACACTACCCACCCAGCAAATCGCCTTTTCCAAAAGCTCCCTTCTGGAAAGCTCTATAGGACTATTAAAACAAAAACTTCACACCATTATAAAAGTTTATTTCCACATCTGTTAATCTGATCAAACATTCAAGTTAGCCCCTCCCCACCTCCTCTATCTATAAACCCCATTACTGCAATGAATTGTAAATACTTTAAACCACTTTTTATAATGCTGTTTACATTGTAAGTGCATGCTAGTATTTCTGTATTTATGCACATTTTATTCTATTTCCATATTTTAACCTTTAACTCAAAGGTAACACCTCCACCCAAAGGTTAAAATTAAGCTTATGATTTTCCCTTGCAGCTCCTCCAATAGTTTCCATTAAAATGGTATAACAGTTTCGTTTCTCACCTGTCAAACGGATGAGTTTCATAGTGACTTACAATGTGAATCTCACAATAACCTGTACTGATGTAACAATTTTAATAGAACAACACCTTCCAAGGCATTAGACCTGTTGTAGGGGAAAGAATAATGAAGGCTAGTAATTAGTAACTAGGGATGTGGATTGTGCTAATGTGGTAACAGGGAAACACAGACAAAGTCTAGAAGTAGAGACATGTACTTATCCTTGCAGGTGGAACAAATGCTACACCTGCCCCTACCCGTCCTCCCTCACTACCATTTAGGGCCCCAAACACTTCACCTGTGAGTCTGTTGGTGTCATATACTGTGCTCTGTGCTCTCGGCGTGGCCTCTTGTATATCGGTGAGACCCGATGTGGATTGGGAGACCGCTTCACCAAGCATCTACGCTCCGACTGCCAGGACAAGTGGGATCTCCCAGTGGCCACCAATTTCAATTCTATTTCCCATTCCTATTCCGATATGTCCATCCATGGTCTCCTCCACTGTCGGGATAAGGCCCCACTTAGGTAGAAAGAATAACACCTTATATTCCGTTTGGGTAGCCTCCAACCTGATGGCATGAACATCAATTTCTCAAACTTCCAGTAATGTCTCCCTCCCTTCACCATTTCCCATCCCCGTGTCCCTCTCTCATGTTATTTCCTTGTCAGCCCATCACCTCCCTCTGGTGCTGCTCCTCCCTTTTTTCTTTTTTCCATGGCCTTCTGTCCATCAACTTCCTAGCTCTTCGCTTCATCCCTCCCCCTCCAGGTTTCATCTATCACCTGGCATTTATCTCTGCCCTCTTCCCACCTTTCAAATCTATTCCTCAACTTTTTTATTCCACTCTTGCCAAAGTGTTTCAACCTGAAACGTCGATTGTACTTTTTTCCATAGATGCTGCCTGGCCTGCTGAGTTCCTCCAGCATTTTGTGTGTGTTGCTTGGATTTCCAACATCTGCAGACTTTCTCTTGTTTGTGAGGTAGAGACATTTGTAACCAGGTGACCGTCGGATCTTATTCAGTATCGTTAAAAGTGTACTCAGGCATCCATCTGGGTAATGCTAGAATATTTGTCTGTGCCTTTAAGGGAGACGGTGACGTCATTATGCACGCGTGGGAGAGTGGGGAGAGCATTTTGCTTTCTGCTGAAGACGTGGTAAGGTGTTGGAAGTGGGTTCCTCCCAGAGTGTGCTGGGTATGGTGAGGAAAGATTTTCTCGAGTGAATGATAACGCTGGATAGCGTGACTTGGTTAAAGTTCCTCACCATCCAAGATTGCCACTACCGTATTTGTACCGTATTAGTTCTGGTATTTTTATACTGCATACGCGATTTTGTCCATACACAAGGGTGTGAATCGGAAGTTAAACTGAGATTTTAACGGCAAGAACTGGTTGTAAATTCGTTCATTTTGTTTCGCGACCCTCTTCTGGCACTTAAACATTGAAAACCGATAAAGGACTAAACCCGAAAAAGTCTTTGTTGTCCTGAGCGTGTACTTTTCCCCAGGCTACACATAGAATGCATTACAATGACACCCAAGTTTCAGGCACTTCACTAGTTACTGTACGTTACAGTGTTAGATGTGTGAATATTCATTTTATTCTGTAATCAGCAAATTATCTGTTACTTAATTATGCTTTTTTGTAGCCACCATTCTGTTAACAAAATGTAGTTTTACTGGTAATCTTGTCAACTGATAATGTAAAAACTGCGCCAAATTCATGCTTTTGCTCGTGTCCTGGTGTGCACAAGCTTTTTAATAGAACTCCCATTATTTTGAACACCATCTCCATGTGGCCTTTCAATTTGCTCCGAAAAGGCCAAAGCAATTTTTATTCTGACAAAGTCAGATAGGTATCTCATGTAAAAATACATTGGCAATCCTTTTTTACTAAAGTAGAATGTACACTCCACAATACAATTATATTGCCTACGTCAATATAAACAATTTAGACACAATGGAACAGAAAATATTGTTTGAGTGCTGAAACAAAATAACTGATATCAGTAACAGAAGGCCGAACAATGTATATAATCCAATAATATGTAAATATGCAATTCTAAGGGGTTTATTATAATTATAGCCCACTGAGCAAGCAGGGAAAGGTACTTTTGTTTACTGTGTATATCTAAATGACTTGCTTTGGTATGGAAAGCTTGCCTTGGTCCACATTTTATAGGGCCATAGGTTCTTAGAATACTACAGCTTGGCAACAGGTCCTTCCACACAAAACTTATCCCATCAAGCCTGGGGTGTATGGGGTGTCAGGGAGGGGTAGCACCTCTGGTGGGGGAACATGTCGCATCCTTTTCAGGGCGGTTTGTCCACCTTTGGTCCCCACCTGGTACTCAGCTCTCACCTGTGGTTCCCCGTAGCTGTTTGCATGAGACGGCGGCCACACCCTGGGCAATGGCTTCGACAAGCCGGCTAAACCAGGTGAGGGTAGCCGACGGGTCTCAAACCCTCGATGGGATAGGGAGTTGTCTATCCCAGCAGGTGAAGACAGACGCCGGCGGATTGAGTGGACGAGACCAATGGAAGGTCCAACGGTCAAGAAGGCGGTCTCTGCAAGCGTCGTGGAATGCGTAGAGCAGGACAAGACACAGAAGACATCCTGGTCATCCACTGCGCCTAGTCCCATCTCCAGCTGTCTCGACTCTGTCTTGCCACTGGATCCAGATGGGAATTGGGAAGACAGAGTGAGGCTGACGCTGCGCAACTCTCTCTCACTTAAATCCAAAGCAAGTGCTAGTCTCGACGCCATCAAGCTGGCTGGTGGCGCAGTGACATCAGCGCTGGACTCTGGGAGCAAAGGTTCCCGAGTTCGAATCTAGTCGAGCCACTCCCAGGCACACTTTCCATTTGTGCCGGGCTAGCAACTCGACCTCGTAAAAAGTACTAATGGTGTCGAGGTCTTCATCAATGACGATGGACGAACCTTAAATCCCATGAACCTGCACGTGGACCATTGCCCTCCCCACCCCTCCCATCCTGTTTTGATACAAAAAAAGGTTCTCAGACCTGACTTGGATAGGCAGGAAGACCCAAACTCCAATTATTTACTTAAAATTAAGTATATTTGGACAGAACAGAGCAAGTATTAAAATACTTGTCTGGCCCATCTCACTGCAGGTCTCCCCCCATTCTGCAGATCTGAGGCACCGTTCATAACCAGTCCGAAGCTGAGGCCTTGAAGATCCATCCCAAGCCCCCAGATATTCTACTTTTATACCCATTCCACTGATATGAAATTCTGCAATAAGGAGACTAATGCATTAGCACCAACTCAAACCACCAAACCAGAACCAATCACAAGAAAATCTGCAGACGCTGGAAATTCAAGCAACACACACAAAATGCTGGTGGAACGCAGCAGGCCAGGCAGCTTCTATAGGAAGAAGTACAGCTGACGTTTCGGGCCGAGACCCTTTGTCTGCGAGTCCTGATGAAGGGTCTCGGCCGGAAACATCGACTGTACTTCTTCCTACAGATGCTGCCTGGCCTGCTGCGTTCCACCAGCATTTTGTGTGTGAAACCAGAACCAATCATCACTTGTCACCACACTTCACAAATTCCACTCCTGCACTCACCTAACCTTCATGATCCCACGGTTATTCTCACAGAAATATTGCATTCCCATGGTCATAATCCAAGCTTCTGCAGCCTCTTCTGTTACGTTCAAGGCAGCGGCAGTGAAACATTTGAGAAGCACAAAGATGAACCCCTTAACTATACGCAATCCAAACTTCCCTTGAGTGTTGAAATTGAACCTGTATCCAACACTGGCAGCCCATTCTGCACTCTCACCACCCTTTAAGTGAGGAAATTACAGAGTCACGGAGCACTGTAGCATGAAAACTATCATGACCTGCATTGTATATCTACGGACAGGTAAATTTGTCACTTTGGTTGGCTGTGCATTTTGAAATTCTAATCCGAATCAGAACCAGGTTTAATATCACCGGCATATGTCGTGAAATTTGTTGTCGGCATATGTATGCCACCCCCTCATCAACTCACTGAAATATTTGGAACCTTGGAATGGCGCCCAAATAAACCAACTGCAAGCTGTTTACTTTGCCAATAAAGACTATAATTACCAATTCCATGCTTGAACTGGTAATGAGCTGCCTATGTGTCTGATTAACATTTCTGTAGAAATGAACTTCATCTATTTTCTGCATGTCAGATTCTGTGTTTATCTCTTTCCTTTCCCCTGGCATTTTTCTTCTTTTGACAAGAACCTGACCGGTTTTCTACATTTTCAAATGCAATTTGAATAATCAGGTGTACCATTATGACCTACTCTGTGCTTTAAAGATTAATATGATATCCTGCTGCTCTTTTAGGCATGTTCTTACAGGAAATAAACAGACTGGTGTTCATGAAATGAAAAAAGACATGTTGATTAAACTATGTATATTTTCCTCGTCTGACTTTGTGCATTAGTACTAATTATTACCTCATAGTGCTTCTCTATGGAATTTTGTTTCCATTAATTAACTCTCAGTGTAATATTCCCTCTATATTCCTTCTTTCAGAGTGGAGTACATTTTGGCTCAACTGAGTTACTTTAGTATAATGTTTAATATACATATTCCTCTTTCCATAATAAAATACAAAAACATCTTTGTAGCAAATCTTGTATAATATAATGTCTCAATGAGGGGCTTTAGCCCAAAATTTCGACTGTTTATTCTCCTCCACAGATGCTGACTAACCTGTTGAGTTCCTCCAGCATTTTGTGTGTATTACATTGGATTTCCAGCATCTGCTGAATATCTTGTCTTTACAATATACTGTAATTTTATACGGCTTTTGGAATTTATTCATATTACTTTGTGATGAAATCCCCATTTAAATCTTGCATTCCTGACTCAGTCAACCAGGACACCTGTTGACACCCAAACTCTACCAAATATTGAAAAAGGACAGAAACTAGAGAAATCCAAATGAGCTATTGCGTCTTCTCTGCCATTCAATATGATTCTTATGTTCTGGAATTCTCTCGATGACTAATGATCTGTTAAACTTGTCTGGATTACTTTAATCATTTAGAGTGACGTAGATATAGAACATAGAACATTAAAATTTACAGCATATTACCAGTCCTTCGGCCTACAATGTTCTGCCAACCATGTAACCTACTCTAGAAACTGCCTAGAATTTCTCTAGTGCACATCCCTCTATTTTTCTAAGCTCTACGTACCTATCTAAGAGGCTCTTAAAAGACCCTATTGTATCCACTTCCACCAGTTGTGCATTCCACGCACCCACCACTCTCTGTGTGAAAAACTTACCCTTGACATTGGCTTGGGACCTATTTTCAAGCACTTAAAACTGTGCCCTCTCATGTTAGTCATTTCAGCACTGGGAAAAAGCCTCTGGCTATCCACATGATCAATATCCCTCATCACCTTCTCAGGTCACCTTTCATCCTCTGTAGCTGCAAGGAGAGAAGGCCAAGTTCACTCAACTTATTCTCCTAAGGTACACCCTCCAATCCAGGCAACATCCTTTTAAATCTCCTCTGCATGCTCTTCAGCTGTGGGCTAATAAATGGCAAAAATGTTTATTCCAGGAAATATTCAGTGCATTTTATCGTCACCGGATCCTGACTAACATTGTATTTGGAATAATTTGAAATAAAACTTAAAAGTATTAGCAAAGTCATAAACTGGGTATTTAGTGCAACTCATGTTCTCGATATTTATTGCTTATTTCTTTATTATTATTATTTTTATCTTTTCTCAGCTTGAGCTGGTAAAACCTGAGGTATGGGCATAGCCCAGCACACTCATTTCTCAATTGCTAGGAACTTTCGGACTATTCTAGTGGTGTTTAGTATTGTGGCTTTCTGGAGATTTACGTAAGTATTGTTGTGTCGGCCTAATTGTTTAATGCTATTATGTAGCGACTTTGCGATGATACCAGTTGTAGGTATTACTATCGGGACAAAATTTACCATGTTCATGTTCCAGAGTCTTTCAATTTGAGTTCAGCATATCTCTGGTGTTTTTCACTCACTGATTTCTGCGTGTTGTGTGTTTGGAATGGCTATATCAAAAGTAAATTATTCTTGCTTGTTTATCCTGTAATATTAAATCCGGAGATTGTTCTTTCTGTACTAATGGTTCGATTGTAATATAAATTGTAGGACTCTGACCCTAAAACTGGATCAGTTATATAATAATTAATATAATAATTATTTTTCTTTTCGTTCTGTATTTGCGCAGTTTGTTGTCTTTTGCACTTTGGTTATTTGTCTCTGTTGTGGGATGGTTTTTATTGATTCTATTGTGTTCCTTTCTATTTACTGTGAATGCCAGAAAGAAAATGAATCTCAGGGTGGTATATACGATGACATATATTTCCTTTGATAATAAATTTACTTTGAAGTTTTTGAACTTTGTACTTCTTGAACAGTTCAAGATGATAGTTCCCCACTACAATCACGGATGAACAATAATTGTTGAATTTACCATAACATCACTGCCTTCAAAAAATTAAAAGAAACACTTCAGGAAAGAGAGTCAGGGTCATTAAGTTATAAATGCTGCATTTGAATTGCCTGCACTTTCTGTGTATCACTTCCTACTTACAACCTTAACTTCCTTCCAAAACCACTGCTTTTAGCATTTTCCTCAGGAAAAACTCTCTCCAAGTCACATTCAATTCCAGTTTCAAATTCCCAGCTGCTTAGATGTTGGTCATACTGTCAGCAGGACATTCCACTTTTAACTCTACTGTTTTCTTCATTGAAAGAACTAGTTTCATTCACTCAAATTCCTTCAGGACTTACGCTCTCTTCTGTTCCACTAACTGCAGGGAATGCATGGCTGAATATTTTGGTAGACTATTGTGCAACCCATGTAAGTATTAAATCTGACTGGCCTAGAGAAAGCTCTCCGGGAGCATCCCAGAGCCACTGCTGTCTGCAAGAAGCTTGTATATTCTCCCCGTGACCGCGTGGGTTTCCTCCCACATTCCAAAGGCGAAAAGATCAGTAGGCTAATTGGTCACATGGGTAATTGGGCATGTATCCATATACAACTCTGAAATTTGTCTTCTCCAGATAGCCATAAAACAAAGAAAGAACATGAAAGTCATTCATTTCTAAAATTGTATGTTCTTTATCCTTAAAAATATCCTTTCTGCTCCGAGCCCACTGGGCTCATTTTGTGCTTGAATGAAGAGTGCTACGGTACAGTATAACAGCTTTAGTGCCCCAGGTTCAATCCTGGTCTCTGCTACTGCGTTTATGGTTTACAGGCTCTCCTTGTGACTCTGTGGGTTTTGGTCATGTGCTTTGGTTTCCTCCCATATCCCTAAGTCATGTTCTTCGGAAGATTATTCGGCATTATAATGCCACAATATATAAGATATAATGGCACCAACCCTAGTTTGTATGTTAATGGTAGAATCTGTGGAAAACTGATGAAAATACGGGGAGAATAAAATGAGATTAGCGGGATTAGTGTAAGATTGGTGAAAGTGTGTGTTAAATGGTCAGCATGGATTTGGTTGGCTGAATGGTTTGTTTCAGTGGTAGATGGCATTATGACTTGAGCTTACTGTTCCTGTCCTATGAGTGAATTTATATTAATCTGTAATATCATTCCTTTCTTCCTCCAGAGCTTCAAGAGACCATCAGCTCAAAGGTGAAGGCATTGTTTGAGAAATGAAAAGGCCCACAGAGCAATTTCAGGTTCTGAGCAGATGTAGGCATTCCTGGCAATAATAAAGCTATTAATATCTCTTATGCACGAAAAGGCAGAATTAAAGGAAGACAGATGCCTTAGAGAGTTACAGGACTGGAGAAAGTTATTGAGGTACATAATGGGGAGATTATGGAAGGAAATGGGACAAGAATCAGATTTTTGAAATTGAGACTTTGCAGGTCAGGAGCAAATTCTACCCATCAAGCTCAATTGTGTAGTGATGGCATATGAGCAACAGAGCTTGAGATGAACTGAACTTTCTGTGGGGCACGTTTCCAAGATGCCAGTCAGGACAATATTAGAATAATTATCTAGTGATAACAGGAATGTATATGAATGTAAATGTACAACATGACCTGTACAAAGGGGACGGGTTACACTTGAATCATAGGGGGACCAATATCCTGCCGGGGAGATCTGTGAGGGCTACTGAGGTGACTTTAAACTAGAATGGTTGAGGGGAGGGAATCAAATTAAGGAGACTAGGAGAGGGGAGGTTGATGTAGGGGGAAAAGAAGAAGAAGATAACAAAGTTGTTTGCTCAATTAAGGATAAACAGAGAGTGGGAGGTGGAGAGTTTCTTAAATGCATCTATTTTAATGCTAGGAGCATTGTAAGAAAGGTGGATAAGTTTAGAGCATGGATTGATACCTGGAGATATGATGTTGTAGCTATTAGTGAAACGTGGTTGCAGGAGGGGTGTGATTGGCGACTAAATATTCCAGGATTTCATTGCTTCAGGTGTGATAGAATAGGAGGGGTAAGAGGGGGAGGTGTTGCATTGTTTGTCAGAGATTATATAACAGCGGTGCTCTGGCAGGATAGATTAGTGGACTCGTCTAGGGAGGCTATTTGGGTTGAATTGAGGAATAGGAAAGGTGTTGTGATGCTTATAGGGGTGTATTATAGGGGTGTATTATAGCCCACCTAATGGAGACCAAGAACTGGAGGAGCAAATTTGTAAGGAGATAGCAGGTATTTGTACTAAGCACAAGGTTGTGATTGTGGGAGATTTTAATTTTCCGCACATAGACTGGGAAGCCCATTCTGTAAAAGGGCTGGATGGTTTGGAGTTTGTAAAATGTGTGCAGGATAGTTTTTTGAAGCAATACATAGAAGTACCAACTAGAGAAGGGGCAGTGTTGGATCTCCTGTTAGGGAATGACACAGGGGAGGTGACAGAGGTATGTGTTGGGGAGCACTTCAGGTCCAGTGATCACAATACAATTAGTTTCAGTGTAATTATGGAGAAGGATAGGACTGGACCTAGGATTGAGATTTTTGATTGGAGAAAGGCTAACCTTGAGGAGATGCGAAAGGATTTAGAAGGAGTGGATTGGGAAAATTTGTTTTATGGGAAGGATGTAACAGAGAAATGGAGGTCATTTAAAGGTGAAATATTGAGGGTTCAGAATCTTTATGTTCCTGTAGGCTGAAAGGAAAGGTTAAAAGTTTGAGAGAGCCATGGTTTTCAAGAGATATTAGAGACTCGGTTCAGAAAAAAAGAGGGATCTTCAATAAATATAGGCAGCTTGGAGTTAATGAGGTACTCGAGGAATATAAAGAATGTAAAAAGAATCTTAAGAAAGAAATTAGAAAAGCTAAAGGAAGATACGAGGCTGCTTTGGCAAGTAAGGTGAAAATAAATCCAAAGGGTTTCTACAGTTGTGTTAGTGGCAAAAGGATAGTGAAGGATAAAATTGGTCCATTGGAGAATCAGAGTGGACGGCTATGTGCGGAGCCTAAAGAGATGGGGGAGATTTTGAACAATTTCTTTTCTTCAGTATTCACTAAGGAGAAGGATATTGAATTGTGTAAGGTAAAGGAAACAAGTAGGGTAGTTATGGAAAGTATGACAATTAAAGAAGAGGAAGTACTGGCACTTTTAAGGAATATAAAAGTGGATAGGTCTCCAGATGCGGACAAGATATTCCCTAGGACTTTGAGGGAAGTTTGTGTAGAAATAGCAGGGGCTCTGACAGGAATATTTTAAATGTCATTAGAAACGGGAACGGTGCCGGAGGATTGGCGTATTGCTCATGTGGTTCCATTGTTTAAAAAGGGTTCTAAGGATAAACCTGACAACTATCGGCCTGTGAGTTTGACGTCAGTGTTGGGTAGGTTGATGGAAAGTATTCTTAGAGATGGTATATATAATTTTCTGGATAGACAGGATCTGATTAGGAACAGCCAACATGGATTTGTGCGTGGAAGGTCATGTTTGACATATCTTATTGAATTTTTTGATGAGGTTACTAAGAAAGTTGACGAGGGTAAAACGGTGGATGTTGTCTATATGTTCTTCAGTAAGGCCTTTGACAAGGTTCCACACAGAAGGTTAGTTAGGAAGGTTCAATTGTTAGGCATTAATATGGAAGTAGTAAAATGGATTCAGCAGTGGCTGGATGGGAGACGCCAGAGAGTAGTGGTGGATAACCGTGTGTCAGATTGGAGGACGGTGACTAGCAGTGTGCCTCAGGGATCTGTACTGAGTCCAGTGTTGTTTGTCATATATATTAATGATCTGGATGATGGGGTGGTAAATTGGATTAGTAAGTACGCAGATGATACTAAGATAAGTGGTGTTGTGAATGATGAGGTAGGTTTTCAAAACTTGCAGAGAGATTTAGGACAGTTAGAAGAGTGGACTGAAAGATGGCAGATAGAGTTTAATGCTGAAAAATATGAGGTGCTACATTTTGGTAGAACTAATCAAAATAGGACATACATGGTAAATGGTAGGGCATTAAAGAATGCTTTAGAACAGAGGGATCTAGGAATAATGGTGCATAGTTCCCTGAAGATGGAATCTCATGTGGATAGGGTGGTGAAGAAAGCTTTTGGTTTGCTGGCCTTTATTAATCAGAGCATTGAGTATCGGAGTTGGGATGTAATGATGAATTTGTATAAAGCATTGGTAAGGCCAAGTCTGGAGTATTGTGTAAAGTTCTGGTCACCGAATTATAGGAAAGATGTCAATAAAATTTAAAGGGTACAGGGGGGGTTTACTAAATTGTTGCCTGAGTTTCATCTCGTAAGTTACAGAGAAAGGTTGAACAAGTTAAGTCTTTATTCTTTGGAGTGTAGAAGGTTGAGGGGAGACTTGATAGAGGTGCTTAAAATTATGAGGGGGATTGATAGAGTTGACGTGGTTAGACTTTTTCCATTGAGAGTGGGGAAGATTCAAACAAGAGGGCATGGGTTGAGAATTAGAGGACAAAAGTTTAGAGGTAACATGACGAGGAACTTCTTTACTCAGAGAGTGGTAGCTGTGTGGAATGAGCTTCCAGTAGAAGTGGTTAAGGCAGGTTCTACGTTGTCCTTTAAAGTTAAATTGGACAGCTATATGGACAGGAAAGGAATGGAGGGTTATGGGCTGAGTGCAGGTCGGTGGGACTAGGTGAGAGTAAGAGTTCAGCACGGACTAGAAGGGCCGAGATGGCCTGTTTCCGCGCTGCAATTGTTATATGAAGATGGTTATATGAAGATGTTCAGCTGCAGATAAATTGAGACAAAGGCAAAGTGGGTGATGTTCTGATGGAAGGAACTGTTCTTGCTAATGCCATAGATTCACTCAGCGACCACTTTATTAGATACTTCCCATACCTAATTAAGTGGCCACAGAGAGTATGCTTGTGGTCTTCTGCTGCTGTAGCCCATCCACTTCAAGGCTGAATGTGTTGTACATTTAGAAATGCTCTTCTGCACACCACTGTTGTAACGTGTGGTTTTTTGATCTCCTATTGCCTTCCTGTCAGCTTGAACCAATCTGCCCATTCTCCTTTGACCTCTCTCATTAGCAAGTGTTTTCATTCACAGTACTGTTGCACACTGGGTGGTTTTTGATTTTTGCACTTTCTCTGTAAAAACTCTAGAGACTGTTGTATGTGAAAATCACAGGAGATCAGCAGTTTCTGAGATACTCAAACCACCTTGGCTGGCACCAACGATCATTCCATGGGCAAAGTCACTTAGATCACATTTCTTCCCCATTCTGATATCTGGCCTGAGAAACAACTGAACCTCTTGATCACGTCTGCATGCTTTTATGCATGAGTTGCTGCCACATGGTTGGCTGATTAGATACTTGCATTAATGAACAGGTGTGCATGTGTACCTAATTAAATTGCCACAGAGGCTACGTCCACATTACGCTGGATAATTTTGAAAACGATACTTTTTCTCTTCGTTTTGACCCTCCGTCCACACTGAAACGACGTTTTCATCTCCTGAAAACGGAGATTTTCGAAAACACTCTCCAGAGTGGGTAAATCTGAAAACTATTGTTTCACGTTGTAGTGTGGATGGGGTAAACGGAGAGATTTAAAATGCTGTCATGACAATACCACAACAACAATGCTTTTTCTGCTTCTGCTTGGTACTGCGCAAGCACTGCCGGACGCGCAGTCGGTGTGAACGACGTGTGAGTTAAATTGTAAAGTGAGCTTTTTTAACTAGATCCCCTAAATTGATTTGATTGAGTCTATCTTTAAAAATATTAATGTCAGAAATACCGCACAGGTCTGGTGGCATAAGTTTCCACTCCCTTGTTGGTCTTGGGTAGAGGATGGCTTCATGCGTGTGTTGTTTACTTTTTTGTTTATGTTAATAGCTTGTTTGGAATTAAACATCTCCACGTTCTCCACTGCTCTGCTGACCTTGTAGTCGTTTGTAACTTGCAGAAACAGCTCAACTTCATTGTCTGTCTAAACGAAGAAGTCTGGTCTGATTTTTCCAGTGGAGGTTTTCTTTCTATTCCTCGAAGACATTGTTGAAAACTTTCTTTCGCTGTTGTTGTTGGTACTCTAGTTTTATTTTATGGAAATAGCACAGCGCCGCCGTGGAAACTTAAATATTGTACCGTTTCCTCTTTGCTTGTTTTCTGTAGATGTGTCTGCGCATGCCCAGTAGGAGTAGATTCGCCCAAATAGCCGTGTTTGGTGTGGACAGAGATATTTTGAAAAATGCCTAGTGTGGACACCTGTTGTTTTTACTCGAAACCGGCGTTTTCAAAATTATCCGGTCTAGTGTGGATGTAGCTTCAGTGTGTATGGTCCGTAGCTCAGCTGAGTGTTAAATAAGATGCCAAGGCTGTGAAGACTGAGTCAGTTTCAAATAGTTACCAAGTAGAGGGTAAAAGTCAGTGGCTTGGAATAGCTTTGTGGTACTTTTCAACACAAATATCATTGCTAGAGGTTGAATGAGAAGAATGAGGAGAAAGTTTACACAGTAACAGTCACAGAGGATTAAATTTGTGGCTTAACAGAGCTGTGTCAAGTATGAAAATATTATTGTGGGGGTCATATATAGAGGTTGAGAAAGATAGACACTGGATTTTGGAGGCAACCATGTGCTCAAGGAATTTGGGGAGATAAGGAATAAGAACACATTCAACTCTGAGAAATTGATTACTTCTCTTTTCCATAAAAATCTGCAAGATTACCAAAAACAATTGAACCACAATTGAAGGAAGCTGAGCAGAGTGAAGATGGTGCTAAACGGTGACCCTTTTGCTTGCATCTTCGGAAACAGATCTATTTCCTTCTTTAATATCTTTATTTTTCCCTTTCAGGGTTCTTTTGAAGACCCTGACCTGGCGCTACATGCTGACTATGGTTCTTTGCGGTATGGGACCCGCTCTCGGGGTTTCATGACAGGCTGTTGTTCGGAATGCTGAGGGCTTAGCCCAAGTATATGGCTCGGCTTTGGAAGCCTAAGATCTCAGGGCTCTGGAGATGGGCGGATCGAGGGTCAGTGTCACGACAGGAGAGCTGTGTGTCATCAGGGGAGTCGGAATACCTGCGGCTGTGTGCTCAGAGACTCGTGATTTTTGCGCACAGAGCCTGAAAAAAGCGATGTGGAGGACTTCTAACATCATAAACCAATGAGTTGTTTGTGATGTCTCCCCATGTGCTGTGAAAACGGAGACACCTCTTTCTCCCTTATTAGGGAGAGAGAGAGCCTGTGGTATGTCAAGTACCGGGTGAAATGCGAAGTCTTTGGAGTATCTGCATAGTATAGGTGCCGATGCTTTTTTTGGCCGGTGGGGGGAGGGGGAATTGTTGCTTGCTGATGCTTACAGGTGGGAGGGGGAGCTGGGGGGGTACTTTGAGGTTCTAACATTTGACTGTTGTTCATTCTTTGGGGCACTCCTCTGTTTTCGTGGATAGTTGTGAAGAAAATGCATTTCAGGATGTATATTGTATACATTTCTCTGACATCAAATGTACCTTTGAAACCTATGAACATACTTGTACCTGACTATGTGACTGGCATGTATTGGTTTATTATTTCACAAGCACTGAGAAAGAGTGAGAAACATAGTTTGCAAGAATTTGCAGAGTTTGTAATAGTTTGCATAGAATGCAGAGTATCATATTACAGTAACAGTTGGCGAGAGAGTGCAGTGCAGGTAGATAATTAGCTGCATCGGTCATGACCAGGTAGATTGTGAATTCAGGAGTTCATCAATAACATATAAGAGATCTGTTCATGAGTCTTAGAAGGTGTCCTTAAGCCTGTTATGTGTTTTCAAACTTATGTACTTTATACTCAATGGAAGTGGGGCGAAGAGAGAATAACGCTGGTTGGAGAGGTCTTTGATTATGCTGGATGCCTTTTTTAGGCAACAGAGTCCATGGAAGGAAGACTGGTCTTCATGATGGACTGAGCTTTATTCTCAACTTCTTATGGAAAAGGTTAGCCCAGCATCAAATTAAATCAAATATCAAATCAAATCAAGTTTAATTATCCGGCCCCTCCTGGCCTGGTCTGTAGCGGCAGGCAAGTCCGCAGCTTGAGGCCTAGTCCTGGCTACAGCCGAGGCTGCTCAGCTCTCATGTCACCTGCCCCCTTCACCAGACAAGGGTAACAACCCTGCAGCAACTTACATTATTACTGTCCAACAGAGTCTTGCAATTGTCAATGAAACATCCAAGACAATCTCCCACGGTTGTACTGCATGCCACCTTCTCGCACCAACTCCAATGTATTTGTGTAGTAGACAGCAACACGGTCTGCAAACAGGTCAACTCCTCTGAACCGAAATGGCACCTCCGACATCCTGGCGGACTCCTCCGACATCCCGAATGACTCCTTTCCCGACATCCCGGCCAGCTCCTTCATCGTCATCCTGACCGGCCCCTTTCCCGACATCCCGGCCAGCCCCTACGACGCCGCAGCTGGCTCCGTCACCAACACCAGTTCAACTACTCTGATCAATGAGCAGCTCACTGATGCAGCAGCCTTGCAGTACCCAAAGTTCTTGGAGTAGAGTTATCTTTCGATTGTATAAAACACATTTTACAAAGAATAAAGCATCTTTGGTTGGCCCCTAAGAGGCCGCTGCGTTTGAACGTGTCGCCATCTTACCATAAGAAATGCTTACTGGAAGCTGTGCTGAAAGGCTGTATTGTTCAATATTCTATGAATTATTGAAAGGATCACATTTGCCTGGAGGAGTAGGCATCAGAAGAGTTTCATACTATCTTACTATACTTCCATATGGTAAGATTGTAGAGTATCTCATCTGTAAGGTGGGTTCTGGCCACCTACGCAAGTAGTGAAAGCAACTTCATCTTAATTCTCTGCTCCAGTCAAAGCCAGACATATGAAAGTGAGGTTCCTCAGAGTGGAAACACCCAATCTGCCGTTCAATGGCAGATAAGGAAATATAAAATATATATATACCTATATGACATTAAATAGTGCAAGTTCTCTGTTGATTGTGTGTAGACCTTATTAACTCAGGGTATTCCTCAGTGTAAGATCTTACAATTTAAGGTATTTTATCCTAATGTAATGGACTATTATGGGTATGTGTCTTTGATTTATAGATCTACTTTGTAGCTAATAATGTCTTTAGGAATTCATAATATCCAAATACTCACGATAATTAGCTTTTTAGTTGACAAAAATTCATTCAATGATGTGTTTTGCATGGATGTGTTAGAATTGGAATTGGTTTATTATTGTCACATGTATCACATTACAGTGGAGAGTTTGTCTTGCATACTGTTCATACAGATCAAATCATTACACTGTGCATTGAGGTAGAAAAAGATAAAACTGTAACAATGCAGAATAAAGTATAGAAGCTACAGAGAAACTGCAGTGCCACTAAACAATACGGTGCAAGATCATAATAAGGTCAATTTTGAGGTCAAGTGTCCATCTTATTGCTTTTGTAAATCAATGGCTCTAGGGATGAATTTCCTTTCTCTGAAACTCTTCTGGTTTAAGATGGCACTACTGAAGGTGGGCAACAATTTACTGGCAGTTCCCAAAGCAAAATTATAACTAAATACTTTATTAATAACATTTTATCTGTAACTAATTATGGTAGATGATCACCGCAAATGATGAAGAGGCGAGCAAAGATGAGGCTGACTAGAGGGTCGAGGTGTGTGGGTGTGAGTGAGGTCAAGGCATTTTCGAGGAGCAGTGGATAGAGTTGGAACAAGTGGACTGGAGAAAAGTCAGGGCAAAGGAGATTCTGAGCCATTTATCTAGACTGAGAGTGAGGTTTGATC
Organism: Mobula birostris; assembly: GCF_030028105.1. Classification (NCBI taxonomy): domain Eukaryota; kingdom Metazoa; phylum Chordata; class Chondrichthyes; order Myliobatiformes; family Myliobatidae; genus Mobula; species Mobula birostris. Next base: position 29,612,124 of record NC_092376.1, read on the forward strand.
GACCTAAGCACCAGGCCAATTTGGAAAGGTCGGGTACAGGCTGGAATGTGGTGGCGGTGTCCAGGCCCAGAGCGTATTGACACGACAGGGCCTGGGTCGCTGAGTGAGGAACGACATGATATTTGGATGATTTAAACAATAGGTGTGCTGGGTTGAAAAGGCAAGGTGCCGGGACCGGACTCAAGGGTCAGGCCAGTTCTGCTCGCTGCTCTGTGACATTTGCTTCACTCTTCGTTGCACTGAGGCTGAGGCTGTGGCGGAGGCCTGCTCTGGGCTTCACGTCTTTAGACTCATTTTCATTCTGAATGTTGCTTGCTGTCTTTTATTGCTTGCATAATTTATTTTTCTCTCTCTCTGCGTGTTGGGTATTTGTTGGGATTTTTAAAATTGGTTCTTTTAGCTTTCTTGTTTTGTGGCTGCCTGTAAGGAGACAAATTTCAAGGTTGTATAACATATAACATAGCAGACACCAACAGAATCAACAAAATCATTCTTAAGGCCAGTGATGTTGTGGGGATGGAACTGGACTCTCTCACGGTGGTGTCTGAAAAGAGGATGCTGTCTAAGTTGCATACCATCTTGGTCAATGTCTCCCATCTACTACATAATGTACTGGTTGGGCACAGGAGTACATTCAGCCAGAGACTCATTCCTCCGAGGTGCAGCACAGAGCGTCATAGGAAGTCATTCCTGCCTGTGGCCATCAAACTTTACAACTCCTCCCTTGGAAGGTCAGACACCCTGAGCCGATAGGCTGGTCCTGGACTTACTTCATAATTTACTGGCATAATTTACATATTACTACTTAACTATTCATGGTTCTATTACTATTTATTATTTATGGTGCAACTGTAATGAAAACCAATTTCCCCCGGGATCAATGAAGTATGACTATGACTATATACGTATACACTTTGATAATAAATGCACTTTGAACTTTGAAGAATCTTCCATTTGAAGATGTTAACATTGTCTGAAGAGTCAAATTTATAATTTGAAAAGAAAATCAAGGAATTATACAGTATAAGATAGGCTGTTGATCCGTTAGCACAATTCAAGATGTGTTACTCCCATGATTCTTGCTGCAATTAATGTCAAGCCAAATGGCAAACAGCAGAAGCATAGCTAAAATAATAGAAATGCTGTTGAAACAAATGTTCCATTCACGTTCAAAATAAATTTGTTATCAAAAAACATATATGATGCCATACGCTACCCTGGTGCCAAGCTGTATGGGTCCTAATGCCCTTCCCTTGGACAACATCAGTGTTGTGGAGAGGGGAGACTTGTAGTATGGGCAACTGCTGGTCTTCCATACAACCTTGTCCAGGCCTGCGCCCTGGAGAGTGAAGACTTTCCAGGCGTAGGTCCATGGTCTCGCAAGACTAACGGATGCCTTTATGCTACCCTGAGATTCCTTTCCTTGTAGACATACTCAATAAATCTATAGGATACCAGCCATAACAGAATCAATGAAAGACTGCACCAACTAGAGTTCCACCAGTGTGCAAAAGATAACAAACTATGCAAACGCAAAAATAAATAAATAATAATAATGAAGTAAGAAAGCTTTTAATATCGAGAATGTGAGATGATGAGGCCTTGAAAGTGAGTCCATAGGTTGTGGGAACATTTCAATGATGGGGCAAGGGAAGTTATCGCCTTGGTTCAAGGGCCTGATGGTTGAGGGGTAGTACCTGTTCCTGAAACTGGTGGGGTGAGTCCTGAGGCTCCTGTACCTTCTTCATGATGGCAGCAGCGAGAAGAGAGCATGTCCTGGGCGGTGGCGGTCCCTGGTGATGGATGCTGTTTCACGGCGACACTGTTTCGTGTTTCGTGTAGCCCTCAGTGATGTGGAGGGCTTTACTTGTGATGGACTGGACCACATCCACTACTTTTTGTAGGATTTTCTGTTCAGCAACATTAGTGTTTCAATACCAGACTATGATGCAACCAGTCAATATACTCTCCATTACACATCTATAGAAGATTGTCAAAGTTTTAGATGTCATATGGAACCTTCCCAAACTCCTAAGGAAGTAGCGGCGCTACTGTGCTTTCTTCATAATTGAACTTACGTGCTGGGCCCAAGGACAGGCCCTCTGAAATAATAACACCGAGGACTTTAAAGCTGCTGTCCCTGTCCACCTCTGATGTTCTGATGAGGACTGGCTCATGGACCTCTGGCTTCCTTCTCCTGGATCTTGCTGACATTGAGTAAGAGGCTGTTGTTGTGGCACCACTCAGCCAGATTTTTAACCTTCCTCCCATATGCTGATTCATCCTATGACAGAGGTGTCATCAGCAAGCTTGAACTCTGCTTAGTCACACAGTGATAGGTGTAAAGTCGGTAGAGCGGGGGCGAAGTGTACAGCTTTTGTGCTACACCTATGCTGCTGGAGATTGTGGAGGAGATGTTGAAGCCAGTCTGAACTGACTAGTGTCTGCAAGTGAGGAAACTGAGGATCCAATTGCACAAAAAGGTATTGAGGTCAAGGTCTTGGAGATTATTGATTATTCAGGGGATGATGACATTGAATGCAGAGCTACAGTGGGTAAAGAGCATCCCGATGTGTGCGCCTTTGCTGTCCAGATGTTCCAGGGTTGAGTGAAGAGACAATGAGATGGCCTCCACTGTGATTATACATGTAAGAAAGTCCATGTCACGTCAAATCTTCAAATTGGCATATTGACACAAAGTACCCCCACCATGGGTTTTGTGCTAATGTCTATCCTCTTTCATCGAATAACTCTCATGCAATTTATTTATTTACTTAAAGATACAGCACAGGAACAGGCCCTTCCAGCACAACAAGCTCCATGCTGTCCAATAACACCAGCTGACCAATTAGCCTGCTGACCAGTACATCTTTGGAATGTGGGAGGAAAACAGAGCACCCAGAGGAAATACGCACATTCACCGGGGCAACATACAAACTTGTTACGGACAGTGGTGAAATTGAACCTGGGTTGCTGGCATCATCATTCTGTGAATCGCTACACTACCAAGTCTTCTCAGTTATAAGAACAAGTCATTGCTGTGTTATTTTACATTAATGAAATATATACAAGAATACATGTGTATAAGACTGTGAGGAATTCTGTTTATACTTGCAAATTGGGGTTCCATCTTTCCCCATTCTGCATTGTGCTCCAAGAAAGTGTGTGTAACACACAAGTGAAATGGCTTCCCTGGGATGCAGGGGATAGTCTATAACACCCATGTGACAATTAAGGGGCTGGATATGAACAAGAAGAGATCAAAGTATTTGCTGTTCCCCTGATACTGAGGAAATGCCAATACATAGCCAGCGCTTAGCACCATTGCTGATGTTTCATTTCACGTGAGTCATGGGACAAAAACGGACATAACAACCAGTGACTAATGGAAATATCTGGGGATGTCTGGCAACATCTTACACTGTAGGCCAGAATAGTTGTGGAAAGCTTCTGCTAGATTGACAAACTCACTCTCTGCTCCACGTTGACAAAAAAGTCTTATGCACCCTAGCTATATATATGTACCTAAGACTTTTGGGCACAGTACTCTACGTACTCACAATTAAGCCCCTCCTGATACCCAACAGAACAATCTCTATGATTCCACAGACCCCAGGCCCTGCTATCCAACTTACTCTCTCTCGTATGCCCATTTTGAATCTTCTGCCTCTCAGCTGCACTAATTTATATTAGCCATTTATCTTCACTCACCTCAACTCTGAATGGCTTCCACAAACCGTAGACTCATTTTCAAGAACACCATAATGCATGTTCTCAGTATTATTTATTTGTTATTTATTTATGTTTTATTTGTAGTTTGTCTTCTTTTGCACATTGGTTGTCTGACAATATTTGCATGTAGCTTTTCATTGATTCTATTGTATTTCTATGTTCTACTGCGAATGTCTGTCAGAAAATGAATCGCAGGGTAGTATATAGTGACATATATGTACTTTGTTAATAAATTTTTGTTGAACTTTGAACCTAGATTAGATTATGAGGACACGCAGTCCTCTTTTATTGTCATTTAGTAATGCATGCATTAAGAAATGATACAATGTTTCTCCAGAATGATATCACAGAAACACATGACAAACCGACTGAAAAACTGACAAAAACCACATAATTATAACATCTAGTTACAACAGTGCAGAGCAATACTGTAATTTGATAAAGAACAGATCATGGGCACGGTAAAAAGTCTCAAAGTCTCTCAAAAGTCCCATCATCTCACGCAGACAGTGAACCTCCAGTGCCGCCAACTTGCCGATGCAGCATCCTGGAAGCATCCGACCACAGTCCGACTCTGAGTCCGCCTGAAAACTCCGAGCCTCCGACCAGCTCTCTGACACCCAGCACCGAGCACCATCTCCGCTGAGCACTTCGACCCCGGCCCCGGCAACAGGCAATAGGCAAAGCCGAGGATTTGGAACCTTCCTCTCCAGAGATTCTCGATCGTACAGTAGCAGCGGCAGCGAAGCAGGCATTTCAGAAGTTTCTCCAGGTGTTCCTCCGTGCTTCTCACGGCTGTCTCCATCAAATCTGGATTGTGCACGGCCCCTAGTTAACACATGCGATATCTACCTACTAGCTCTGCTTTGGATAAGGGATGAAACTGGAGCATCCGGGAGCAACCCACGTGGTCACAGGGAGAAAATACAAACTCCACATCGTTCAGAATCGAACTGGGACCCTTGATGCTGTGAGGGCAGCAGTACTAACTGCTAATCCACTGTCGGCACTGCCCACTGAAACTCCTAAAGCACCATGGCCCACTTTCGCAGCATGATGATGCTCAGCCACATCCTCCTCACTGTGAAGCAAAGAATGAAAAGTAATGCTTATCCTTTTGCAAGGTATAATTAAGTGGGCTGACTGAAGACCCCAGCACTGACATTGTGTCGCACTGGGGTGTCAGTTCAAGTTAGCAGCTCGAGGCGTTCGACTGGATCTTGATCCTGCGCTCGTTCTAACTTAAGGATGAGAATGTCACCGGTGATCCTCTGACATGTGTTTTAATTCCAGGACTGCTACTGGACTGCCTTTACATTCTTTAAGTGACTGCTTGCCGATGTCAAAATCGTCCCTTCGTTATGATGATATTGAGTGGATATTTGAAGGAACACTAAAATGCAAACCCCAAACATTTTTACTTGCTAAAATGCAGTGCCACCATCTACCCTCCTCTGCTACCATTTACCCCGCTCTGCCAACATTTACCCCTGCTCTGCCACCATTTATCCTGCTCTTCTACCATTTACCCTGCTCTGCCACCATTTACCCCTCCTCTGCCACCATTTACCCCTCCTCTGCCACCATTTACCCCTGCTCTGCTACCATTTACCCTCCTCTGCCACCATTTACCCTCCTCTGCCACCATTTTCCCTGCTCTGCCACCATTTACCCTGCTCTGCCACCAATTACCCTCCTCTGTCACCATTTATCCCCGTTCTGCCACCATTTACCCTGCTCTGTCACCATTTACCCTGCTCTGCCACCATTTACCCTCCTCTGCCACCATTTACCCTGCTCTGCCACCATTTACCCTGCTCTGCTACCATTTACCCTGCTCTGCTACCCTCAAAGTTCAAAGTAAATTTATTATCTAAGGATGCATATAACACCATATGCTACCAGGAGATTCATTTTCTTGCCGGCAATTACACAAAAATAAAGAAATACAACAGAATTTATGTAAAATTGTAAATAACAAAGACTGACAAACCACAGATGTACAAAAGAAGACAAATCATCTAAAAATTAAGAAAAGGTTGTAGTCTTTGAAAGTGAGTCAATAGGTTGTGGAGTCAGTTCATCGCTGAGATGAGAGAAGTTATCTATGCTGGTTCAGGAGTACGTGACCTGTTGACAAATCTTGTTGCTTGAAGGCTTGTTTAAGCGTGCTATTGCGAAACTAGAGTAGAGTACTGCCGTAATGCAGAGTATTACTGTTCCTGAATCTATTTGGAGGGTAATAACTGTTCTTAAATCTGGTGGTGTGGGACCTAAGGCTCCTGTCCCTCCTTCCCGATGGTAGTAGCAAGAAAAGAGCATTGTCTGCATGATGACAATCCTTGATGATGGATCCTGCTTTCTTATGACAGTGCTCCTTGTAAATGTGTTCTGCAAATATAAAAGCAAATAATGATTAAAATATTGCTTGTGTGAACTTTCAGAACAGGATTGAAACATATTGGTTTCACCAGTAATTGCAGACTAAAACCTTAAAATAAGATCAAATATACTTGATTTTAGAAGGTTGCACAGGTATGAAGTTTGTGGTGAATGATCCATTGATACCAATAGTTATTAAAATAGTTATTAAAACCACTTTCTCATCCTGTTAAAATGCACCGTCTTCAGCTGGCAACCTGAAGATATTCCACAGCACATCAGAGCCTATCATATTTCATTTCTCAAAGGTTTTAAATTGTTATTAAATTATTGTCAGAAAATGCATTTGAATATCATTATTGTCACATCTGACTCTGAGCTAAACGTTAGTAATGATTGTCTCAATATTGAAAATAAATCTCGTGGGAAAGGAAGTATAGGTTGAACTCCACAAATAATTAAATACCACATCAATAACAGGCAAATATTTGTGGGATTCGTGTTTAAAATTGTCTCAGCAATCAACTGACATAGTAATGATAAAATATGGATAAAAAGCACTGAAGTTTGGCAAAACATTAAAGGAAATACTTCAGACATGTTTTTCCTGTCTGTCATACTTGCGACACTTTCTCCAGATTACAGAAACCTTTCAGATTTAATATGTCAAGCTATTCTTAGAGTAAAATTGTTTATTTTGAATACTTGCTCCTTAGAACATATAGCATTATGATCTGGATATTAACTTTTTCTGCATCCTGATAATATAATTACGGGAATTGAACAGCCAGATATTGAGGAATTCAATTTGACTCAAGTCTTTGATATTCCATGAGCATTAGAACTATCCCAAGGATAAGGTACTGGTTAACATTCACCGTGTTGACGGGAGAATATGATTTCTCTCCCCAGCTATTTTACTTACTTATCGTGGCATATAAGGAGGCCATTTGGCCCATAAATTTCATAGTGACTCCACACGGAACAATTCCACTGATCTCCTTCTCCCTTATTTCCTTCTAGCTGTGTAGTTTATGCTCTCACACACCAGTTTCTCCCTTCCCTGTTAATTTACAGTAGCCCAGTAATCCACACTTATCCTTCTTTGGGATATCCATGGAAGGCAAAACACTTTGAGGTCTTGGAGAAGGCGTTCAAACTCTACACAGGATCAAACCCAGGTCTCCAGTGCTATCGGGTAGCTGTGCCACTGTGTTGACTAATATGTGGCTCCTCTGATGGATCCTGCTTCCTTATGGCAGCTCTCCTTGTAAATGTGTTCTGCAAATATAAAAGCAAATAATGATTAAAATATTGCCTGTGTGTGAACTTTCAGAACATTATTGAAACATATTGGTTTCACCAGTAATTGCAGACTAAAACCTTAAAATAAGATAAAATATACTTGATTTTAGAAGGTTGCGCAGGTATGAAGTTTGTGGTGAATGATCCATTGATACTAATAGTTATTAAAATAGTTATTAAAACCACTTTCTCATCCTGTTGAAATGCACCGTCCTCAGCTAGCAACCTGAAGATATTCCACAGCACATCTGAGCTGTGATAGGAGAAGACAGGAGGGGAGGGATGGATCTAAGAGCTGGAAAGTTGATTGGCAAAAGAGAGGATCATGGGATAGGAGGCCTAGGGAGAAAGAAAGGGGGAAGGGGGAAGCCCAGAGGATGGGCAAGGAGTATATTGAGAGGGGCAGAGGAAGAAAAAGGAGAGAGAGAGAGAGAGAGATAACAGATGGGGTACGAAGGGGAGGTGGGGCATTAATGGAAGTTAGAGAAGTCAATGTTCATGCCATCAGGTTGGAGGCTACCAGACGGAATATAAGGTGTTGTTCCTCCAACCTGAGTGTGGATTCATCTTGACAGTAGAGGAGGCTCTGGATAGACATATCAGAATGGGAATGGGATGTGGAATTAAAATGTGTGGCCTCTGGGAGATCCCGCTTTCTCTGGCGGACTGTCAATGGACTGTCATTGTGGTCAATAGATGCACTGGATCCACCATATCTGCTCACAAGATTAGGCTTTTCATTCCAGAACTAAGGAGATGTCCTTCTTCAAAGAAATGGACTTCCCTTCCTCCACAATCAACTCTGCCCTCAGCCGCATCTCTTCCTTTCACACATGTCTGCTCTCACCCCATTCTCTCGTGCCACCCTACCAGGGATAGGGTTGCTCTTGTCCTTCAACAAGATCCCACCACCAAACACATCTTTCACTCTCCCGCCCCTCATTTTCTGCTTTCCACAGGGATCACTCCAAATGCGGCTCCCTTTTCCATTTGTCCTTCCCCACTAATCTCCTTCCTGGCACTTACCCTTGCAAGCAGAACAAATGATACACCTGCCCCTACACCTCCTCCCTCACTACCATTCAGGGCCCCAAACAGTCCTTCCAGGTGAGGCGCCATTTCACCTATGAGTCTGTTGGGGTCATCCACTATACCTGGGGCTCCCAGTGTGGCCTTTCATGTATCGGTGAGACCCAGCCTGGATTGAGATACCACTTCGCCGAGAACCTACTCTCCATCTGCTAGAAAAAACGGGATCTCCCAGCAGCCGCCCATTTTAATTCCACTTCCCATTCCCATTCCGACATGTCAGTCCATGGTCTTCTCTACTCGTGATGAAGCTACACTCAGGTTGGAGGAGCAACGCCTAATATTCCATCTGAGTAGCCTCCAACCTGATGGCATAAACAACAATTTCTCGAACTTCCAGTAATATCCACTTCCCTCTCCCTCACCATTCCCATTCCCATTTCTCTCTCTCATCTTATCTCCTTACCTGCCCATCACCTCCGTCTGGTGCTCCTCTCCCTTTCCTTTCTTCTATGGCCTTCTGTCCTCTCCTATTATATCCCCCTTCTCCATCCGTTTATTCTTTCACCAATCAACTTCCCAGCTCTTTACTTCATCCCTCCCCACCTCCCAATTTCACCTATCGCCCACTACATTGTATTTCTCCCTTCCCTCTCCCCACCTTCTTACTCTGACTTTTCAGCTACTTTCTCCATTTCTGATGAAGGGTCTCAGCCCGAAATATCAACTGTTTACTATTTTCCACAGATGCTGCCTGGTCTGCTGAGTACCTCCAGCATTCTGAATGCATTGCCTGAACTTCCAGCGTCTGCAGACTTTCTCTTGTTTGTGACTGGCTGCAAAGTGTTCCCCTACACAAACTTTTGTCACCTGCCCTGTCTCATTCCCTAATTGCAGATCCAGTATCACACACTCTCTTGGGGACTTTGTACTGATGATGGAAACTTTCCTAAACATATTTGACAGACCCTATCCCATCTAGTCCTTTTACAGTATGGGATTGGTAGTCAATATGTGGAAAGTTAAAATCACCTACTATAACAACCGTATGTTTCTTACAACAGTCTGCAATCTCTTTACAAATTTGTTCCTCTAAATCCCTAGGACTGTTGGATAGTCAGTAATATAGCCCCATTAACATGGTCATACCTTTCTTATTTCTCATCTCCAACCATTAAGCCTCATTTGTCGAGTTCTCCAGTCTGACCCAGCTTTCCTTTAAATTGCTCTTGCTAATCAATCGCAAATGTGGATTCGTCACTAGTCAAAGGTCTATTATGTTGCCATGACCCACTGCTCCCTTTTTCTACTCAGGCAGTGAACCTGAGTGTAATCCCCTCCTCTTAAACTTCCAATGTTTGGATTGATCACTGGTGAAAGCTCTATTTCCAATTCCATTTTAATTAATTTACCATTCACTTCTGGTGTAAGCCATATTGCTTATTTCTTGTTAGTTTTGTCATTATAAATCTCAAGGCTAGCTAATCCTGTGTCATTATCATCATTATCCTGTTTTTAATTAACAGCATGCTCGTTTTAAAAATGCAACTTGACTTTTTATCTTTTTCTCTTTTTTTCTCTCTGCCCGACATGCTCTTTGTATGTGTCCTACTTTCTTGCATTTTCTGCAGGTTTCACCTTTAGACTTGCATTGGTCTGGTGTGTATGAGCCTCTGCCACAATGGTAGCATAATTTGTTTAACCAGGCAGTTTTCTGTTTAGACATTGCAATTTGTTCACACTTACTTTAATTCCTGACTGCAACTCAACTGTGTCACTGTCTGCTGTATCTATTGATACATCGATTTCAACTGCTCTTTTAAATGTGAGTTGTGCTTCAGTTAGGAGCAATTTTTGAATGCTTTCTTGTAAGATTCCACAAATTGAACAATTTCTCAGTGTAGCATTAAGCCTGTTACCGAACTGACAATGCTCAGGCAATTTCTTCCATTCAGCTACATACACTGAAATAGACTCACCTTCCTTTTGATTCTGTTTATGAAACCTAAAGCATTCTGCAATCAACAATAGTTTTGGTTCTACATGTTCCTACATTATGTTCACGATATTAGCAAATCTTATTTCATCTGGTTTGGTTAGAGCAGTTAAACTTCTAAGTGAATTGCCTGCCTTTCCACCTATTGCCAGCAAAACTGGCGATCATTTCTTATTAGATATTTCAATTCCTTTATAACATTGCTCAATTTGTTCAGTATATATCACCCAGATTTCTGTTGTGCAATCGAATGCATCCATCTTTCCATTACTGCCTTTTTCTTTTAATATTATAATCACCAGATACTCACTTTTATGAACACATCAATTTTGTCAATTTCCTGCCTCTTTATTAACTTGACAGTCTTTCTCCCCTTGATTATGCAAAGGAATTTGGATGTGCTTTCCTTTAAGTTTTACTTTATGCTTACTAGTTTAAAGTTTATTGCTGTTAAGAACTTGTCTTTAGATAACCATCTGCCAAAGTAAAGAGCCTTCTGCATAGTTATCTCATTGAGTGGTGCTTCCATCTCGCAGACAAGGGGTTAAGGTGCAGCAATGCTCCATCACTTATCTGCAGATATGTTTCCTGTTTCATATTTAGTTTGCTAGGCATTAGGTTTTGGTAGTCACTTTTTATGCCTCAGAAAGCATTTAGAAAGAATTTAATCTGGAATAATTTAAAGTCTCCCAGAAATGCTTTTTTTATTAATTTTATTTCTTATTAAGAGACCTAGACTCTTACTTACTGCTGACTCATCTAGCATTACCTGACTTACTTCTTTTTGTTCACCATCAGAATTATTACATTGGCCACCATTCAGAGTGTGTTGTGAGTTTTTGCCATTTGCTCTCTTATTTCCTAAGCTACGTAACATCAGGGCACAAAGTCTTTGCCACATACTTGTTTCAACAATCTTTCAGCACTGCTTCTGTGTCTACAACTTCAACTCATCTCATATTCCCTTTCCATTTGCAATGACGAGTGCTTCGGTAAGAACAGGAACAAATTCCCCAAGCCTTGGGAAATTTGCTTTTTGCCCCTAAACAGTCCCTCAGGATCCATAGGCTGCTAATGATGGGCTGAAATCCACCCGTCACCCCCACTTTCTCACTGCAGCCATTGGGAAGGAGGTACAGGAGCCTAAGGTCCCACACGAGCTGGTTCAGGAACAGTTATTACCCTTCAAGCATCAGGTTCCTGAACCAGCATGGATAACTTCACACACCTCAACACTGAACTGATTCCATAACTTATGGACTCACTTCAAGGACTCTACACTCATCTTCTCAGTATTAATTATTTATTTGTTGTTTTTTTTGCAGCTTGCCTTCTTTTGCACTTTGGTTGTTCGCCAGCCTTTTTTGTGCATAGTTTTACCATGAAACTTTTGTTTCACTGTGAGCGCCTGCAAGAAAATGAATCACAAGGTAGTATATGGGGACATATACGTCTTTTGATAATAACTTTCCTTTGACATTGACTTCTATCACTAACCCACCAAACTAATCCAAAGCAAAGGAAGGCTGCTTAATTTAAATAAAAGCAGCATGAAAAAGTTTGCTTTTCAGAGTGCTTGTTCCTTTGATGTGGTCTCTGACAGCAGCCTCCTTTCCGGCCTCACTTTCCCTCAAAATGACAATATTCTGGACCCATTTTGCTGCTCGGCATCCACAGTCCTTGCTAACATGGCACCCCCTCCTGTTCATCTATTAAACCATAGCTGAGGAAATGTGTGGCCTTACCCAGGCTGTCGCTCCCCTCGCCTTATAAATATCTTTTCTCTCTTATCTCACTCGGCAGCTGGCGTGCCTTCAGTTTTTTTCAAATTTATGATACTGAACATAGTTACTGAGAAATTAAAGTGAAGGGAAGGGTAATAAGCTCAGTAAATCAAAGAACCGAATAGCAGAAATACTGACTCAACATTCCGTAAGCCTTCACAGAACTGTTCTGCAATTTATATTCATTAAATAGACACTTCTTATTCTAAACTATTCTAATTCATTTGTATCATTTTCTAAGCCACCAAAAAGTGTAACAAATCTTCAAATTATATTATTTCCTATCCATTAATGTAAAACATGCATTTCCTAATAGTTAACAGCTACTTATTCCAAGTCAGCATTGCACATGATAACATGACAATACGTTAGTAGATTACAAGGTCAGACCAAATAGCAGTTAACCAGAAAGAAATGCACAGATTTTGCTGTTTCACCCTCTTGTTGGCTCCAGTGTTGAGGTATTTTCTTCACATACATCATTAGTTTGGAATAGTTGACTCCACCAAACGCTACTTAACCCTAAGCACTTTAATCACTGCTAACATTTTTCATATCTTTGTATCTGGTGTCAGAATATTTCACTCCCAGGTCAGGTTAGATGCAGGGTAAACCAATTTAGAGGTGACATTATCACAGTGCTCCAACGATATGTCTTAACCTTAACCTCCAACAAACACCTCCTGCTCCATCAGCAGAACTTTTCAATTTCCTACACCAGCCTTGCTTCTGACCTCTCTGACTGAGTGTGCCCAATTAGTGTCAGATTATGGGCAATTTTACACAGTAGGCTCACGCGCTCTGAACGTTGGATTGAGACTGCCTTGTGCTATTTGATTTCACATTATTGCAACTGTCAAAAAGAGAGAATACTACTACCATCAGTCTGGCTAAAATTTGGCCTTAAACACAACTCTCGCTCAACTTCACAATTCATTCATTAACAACTAATGTCAGACTGCTGTGTTTGTGTCTGAAACCAGGTTGGTTCCCTCTCTCTTTTTAAGTTTGTAGGATAAGGAATCAGTTTTGACTCCCCTGACCTAAAGAGCTGACCTTTTTTGACACGTTACTCTCAGAAGAGCAATGTATCCCACGAGGGCTTTCCCTATCACAGAGTTCACTTCACTCTTCAGTTTCACCAGACAGATTTCCACCTCCAAGTCAGAGTTTATTCCCCAGAAAGAGATTTCTTCCTGTCCGATTTTAATGGACAGGCAACACTATCCTGACCATTTCTAAAACTTCTGATCAGAAAATTGGCATGCTAACCTGCCGAGTTCATTTGCTCAAAAATTAAGGCCCACCACGCAATGATGCACTGTGCCTGTAATGCTGCTGCAAGTAAGTCTTTTCATTGCACCTGTGCACACACATATTAATGCATATGACAATGAACTCAACTTTGACTTTGTTTTTTTAACTTTGACATAGAGTTCCTCAAGAATAGCAACTACTGATTCTTGCATCCATGGCTGATGTTCCTCTATCCCTAATGGCAATGATTGTAATTTAAAAGTTCTCTGTGTAGTGAGCACAGGTTAAGATCATGCATGTGACTTAACTCATTGATAGGTCCCTTCATCAGCTACAGACTGTACGATAAAAGTGTGAGCCGCATTGTCTCTAGTGCTTGGTAGGCTATATAGACAAGGCAGCGCTCACTTTCCTAGTATAGTTTAGGAAACCAGTAGAGTGAGTTCCTCATGCTTCCTTGGCTACTGGGCTGCCCTCTAACTCTTCCCTATTCCACTTCGCACTCTACGTTTCCTTTTAGTGGGGCACTCATTGTGACATTCCTACATATGTGGGTAAGGAAACTTTGAAACTCTGAAAGGAGCAGTCAAAATAAAAATTTAAAATGAAATGAAGCCACCTGCTGAAGAATGATGCTTTCAAAGGTTTCAAAAGTAGTTGCCCTGCCCTTTTAATGCCTAGTATTTTGAAACTAATTTCTTCTTATCAAGAAAATGCTCCTGAGCAATTCCTCATTAATAATTTCCAATTAATTTGTCTTCTTTAAATAATAATAAGTTTATGAATATTGAAATACTGAACTTCTCATGCCTTTGTACGTACCATTGTTCAAAAGAGTAAGTTCTGTAATATTTGTGTTAGCTTACTACTTTTACTCAATTATTTTCAGACTCAGATATCTCACACTATTAACGAAGGCAAAAAGATTTCATTCTATTTATGCAGTGATTATTGTGTTCTCTGCAATAACTTGTTGGAACTGGTATGTTTTTAAAGAAATAGTGATCAATAACATTGACTGACTTTGAAGGCATGCTGAAAATTTCCATGAAAAATGTCTTTCAATGTAAATCTCCCGATAAAAATGGATTGGCTTTCCATTCTATTCAATTGATTTTCTGGACATCTCTTTCCCACTGGAAGTCTGACAGAGAACAAAGTAAAAATACATTCACTGATATAAGCAGTAAGCATATGATGTAGTCATTTATGTTATTTGAACGTTATTCCTACTAGAAATGAAATAACTGTGTAACTTGTTTAGCTCGTACTGAGAACAACTTTTTCACCCCCATATCCTTTTCTCAGATATATTTTCATAGGTATATTTTCTTCAGTTAACTTCATAATCCTATATAGACATCTGGTTAATTATCATCTATTGAATATTCTAATTTTGTCTATGCATAGGGACAGTTAGCACAATTGCTTTACAGTGCCAGTGATCACTGCTCGGGGTTCGATTCTTGCCTGTAAGAATTCTGTACATTCTCCCACTGTTTGCTTGGGTTTCCTCCAAGTGCTCCAGTTTCCTCCCATATTCCAGTTAGGGTTAGTGCTGGTGAGTTATGGACATGTTTTGTTGGCACCAGAAATGTGGCTCCCCCTCAGACTGTGTTCTTCGTTGACACAAAACAACGCACATGTTTTGATGTTTTGATGTTTCAAATAAAGCTCATCTTCAATTCTTTAACATACTTGCTGCAATTTACTTAACCAACTGTGGTAGTGATTTTCTTCTCCAAATTAATCACACCTTTCACATTGTATTTCATGATAAGTGCAATGTAAAACAAAGGCAAGTCAGATTTAAGTAGGTAGGCAAGACATATCGAAGTGCCTAAAATTAAACCAATGTGAATTTATCATTGATATATTGAATCAATTAATCTTGATGCACATAGTTTGGAGGAACTATCAATAAAGGAATGATGAAAAAATTTCTTTCTAATACCTTTCGTATATCTACCAAATAAAATAACATGTTAGTTTCAGCTGCTCAGTCAACCCGAGCACACAATAGATTAATTACTATTTACCCAGGGACTATTTTCTATATGCTCCCTTTTAATTGCTATTGCACTTTTAGCTGCACAAATTGAAAGTTTAAGAAAAATAATTGTTGTTTTAGTTTGCTATTCTTGAGAAATTTGTTACTTCCTGTTTAAAATTTGGCCTATTTTTAGTGAGTCCCTCCAACTGGTCGGGGCTGAAAAAGCATGTGTGAGCAAGGAGGCCTACAAACTTGACTCAGTTACACCAGTTCTGTCTGGAGGAATCGAACAAAATTCCAGCAGCTTACTGTGAGAAGCTTGTGGAAGGCTACCCAAAATGTTTGACCCAAGTTAAACAATTTAAAGGCAATGCTACCAAATACTAACAAAGTGTATGTAAACTTCTGACGCACTGGGAAAGTGATGAAAGAAATAAAAGCTGAAATAAATCATTCTCTCTACTATTATTCTGACATTACACATTCTTAAAATAAAGTAGTGATCCTAACTGACCTAAGACAGGGAATGTTTTCTAGGATTAAGTGTCAGAAATTGTGAAAAACTGAGTTTAAATGTATTTGGTTAAGGTGTATGTAAACTTCTGACTTCAACTGTATGCAAATGCTGATGGATTGTCCTGTTTGCCCTTGGAAAATGAGATAGCTGAACAACTTACAAAAGAAGACACTCCTCTTGACGTATTCTCCCTAATGCAAATTGAAAGTCTCTCTATTATGGCAGGGATGAGCCAAAGGGAAACCAAAAAAAGACCCCAGACTCAATCAGGTGTACATGGCCACCCAAAATGGCTGGAATGTGCGGTAGAAATTCCAGTTCCCCCATTCTTACCAGCACTAGGATGAACTTGCCCTTGACAGAGGTTTCCTTATGTGGGGATTGAGAGTTGTTGTACCATCCAAGCTGAGAGCTGAAGTGTTTGAGGAGCTACATGCTGGTCATCTAGTGTGGTCAAAATGAAAATGTTGGCTGAAAGCTTCGTCTGGGTCTTGGGATAGATCAGTAGATCAAGCAGCTTGTTCTGCACTATTCAGGATACAAACACACCCAGAAGATGCGAAGAGAGGCCTGAATAACCCTCGCAATGGATTCATGTGGATTTTGCCAGACCATCCATGGCCACAGATTTCTTGGTAGTATTGGATGCAGCTACAAAGTGGCCGGAAGTGTTCCCAATAGCCTCCCTCCACTACAGCCTCGCACACTACTGAGGTGTTGAGAACCCTCTTCTCAAGCACTGATGTTCCATTACACTTCGTCAGTGACAACTGACCACAGTTTGTTTTGTTCAGAACAGTTTCAGTCCTTCCTGAAAATGAATGGATTAAGACATATTGTGTCTACATTGAACCACCCAGCTGCTGATTGCTTGGCAGAAAGTTTTGTCCGAAGTCTAAAGAATGCACTGTGAGCAATGTCAACAGGACATACTGCACTGACACTGAACCAGAAACCTCCCAATTCCTCCTTGCGTATCACAAGGCAGCACACTCCACAACCAACAATTCACTAGCTATGCTGGTCCTGGGTTGTCCCTTGCGCTCACGCTTGCATCTCCTCAAAGTCAATCTCAGAAGGAGTAGGCAAGACAACCAGCTGAGACAAACTGAGGGCCCCTCAAACAATGAGATTCAATATTTCACTACTGGACAAGCAGTTCTGGCAAGAGACTACAGAGGTGATCAAAACTGGGTACTTAGAAAGATTAAGGACAGAGTGGATCACTCTACGACACAGTGGAGATTGCGCGTGATGTCACCTGGAGATGACACATAGAAACATAGAAAACCTACAGCACAATACAGGCCCTTTGGCTCACAAAGCTGTGCCGAACATGTACTTACTTTAGAAATTACCCAGGGTTACCCATAGCCCTCTATTTTTCTGAGCTCCATGTACCTGTCCAGGAGTCTCTTAAAAAACCCTATCGTATCCACCTCCGCCGGCAGCCCATTCCATGCACTCACCACTCTCTGCGTAAAAAACTTACCCCTAACATCTCCTCTGTACTTACTTCCAAGCACCTTAAAACTGTGCCCTCTCTTGCTAGCCATTTCAGCCCTGGGAAAAAGCCTCTTACTATCCACACGATCAATCCCTCTCCTCATCTTGTACACCTCTATCAGGTCACCTCTCATCCTCTGCTGCTCCAAGGAGAAAAGGCTGAGTTCACTCAACCTATCCTCATAAAGAATGCTTCCCAATCCAGGCAACATCCTTGTAAATCTCCTCTGCACCCTCTCTACGGTTTCCACATCCTTTCAGTTGAGAAGAGCAGAGTCAATTGTTTAAGAAAAAGTTGTCCAGAGCTGTCAGACCACTTCTTGCAGTCCCAGAGTCAACTCCTACAATCACCATGGAGGAAGTTGCAGAAGTTATTTTATTCACAGGCATAAGTCACCTGCCAAGCTGAATGACACCCCCCCACCCACTTTTCAGGAAAGACGTTATTCCACAAGAGTAAGAAATGCTCCACAGTAATTAAACATTTAGGACAATTTAAAGTTGACTGTGCTGTGGATGTCT
Source organism: Mobula birostris (assembly GCF_030028105.1). Classification (NCBI taxonomy): domain Eukaryota; kingdom Metazoa; phylum Chordata; class Chondrichthyes; order Myliobatiformes; family Myliobatidae; genus Mobula; species Mobula birostris. Next base: position 29,630,147 of record NC_092376.1, read on the forward strand.
GTAGTTGTATTTTACTTTATTCTATGTTTATGCTGTGTAAGATGACTGGAGATGTTACATATTTGAGCTGAGATGCACTGTATATTGGGTTGGAGTTTATAGCTAAGCAAAAAGGAGTGTAGTGTATTTAAATTTCAGTAATATTCGATTAATATTGTAAATATATTGTTTGTTTCAGCATTCTTTGTTTTTCATAATTCATTATGGTCCTATGTATGAAGTATGTGAAGGGCATATGTCATTATGCCACCACAGCATATGTGAGCTCCTCACTTAAAAGTAAAACTGAGTAGCCACATTACCTTGGGTTCCCATGTTTCCTTTTCGATTAGTTACAAAACATAATAGTGCGGAGGGTTTTATCCATGATGGTCTGGGCTGTATCCAATTCTTTTTGTTGGCTTTTCTGTTCAAGGGCATTAGTGTTTCCAGACCAGGTCGCGATGCAACCAGTCAATATACAGTACTCCCCACTACTCTTCTGCAGAAGTTTGTCAAAGGTTTAGATGGCATGCTGAATCTTTGCAAACTTCTAAGAAAATAGAGGTGCTGCCGTGCTGTCTTTGCAATGACACTTATGAGCTGTAGCCAGGAGTGATAAACTTTGCATAACTACAGTATATATATATATATAATGTAAGAGTTACTGGATCAGAGTGGAAGGGTAATACCTTTTAAGATTTTGAATTAAAAATGACAAATTGTAAAGTTTTATTAGAAAACTATTTCAAATCTATTAGAAGGTGCAATTCCCTGATCATTGTTGGATTTCTAATAACATCTATTTCATTGAGAGGCAATCTTTGATGCCTGTATATTTTCCTATGTTCACAATGTAACCGTCTGGTTTGTATTACTGAGATGTAAAATTCAATCACAATTAAAGATGAACTCATTACAAGTAATTGTATCTGGATGGAGTCATTTGATGGTACAGCAGGGATGCTGCACAAGAACTGCGCCATATGGAATTTAAATTATTCTAGTGAGTTCAGGTTGGAAAAGCATGGAAATTGGACTGAAATGAGAACAGAAAGGGAGCATTTATATCATCCTGAGAGGCAGTTACACAGTAATTTCCTAGGTCATAAGCTCACTTTAAATAGGGGGAACATTGAAATTCATCCTTGCTGGTGTGATTCTTCTGAATAATTCAAGTCTCCTTTCAAAAAAATAGCTTTGTCAGCTTGTGAACTATCTAGTAAATGTGTGTTACAGAGAGGAAAGGTAGCTAACATTAATACCATGAGGGTAATGATAAATGTAACCATTTTGAAATGTGTTTTATTATTATATATTTTTAAAACTGCTCGAGAAGCACATTGAGACGTGTTTTGCAAGCTTGCAGAAATAAGTTTATCTCTAATGGTAGGCAGGAGTTCTCCCTTGACAAATATGAGCAGTTTGACTGTTTTGATCCTTGAGCTTGCCATGTGCTTGGCTTTCTTTGATTTCCTACTGGTGTTTGTGTAAATACGACTGATAAGACTGCTTTTTCACAATAGCTGCTGCAGTTAGTCCTTCAAGGTCAGCCAAAAAATGGACTTACAATATCATCAAGCTTTCTTCCATTGTAACCTTCCAACAGCGACTGAAATCCTCATGACTATACTGACCTGTTATTCCCAGTTCTCAAGTAGTTTACCCTTGGATGTGCCCTCTGAACCAGTTTGCTGACATCCAGTTGACATTGCAGCATTTAAGTTTTATTTATTTTGACCTTCTGATTGCAGTGTCTTGAACTTGTCCAAATTTAAATAATTTAGGACTCTGGAAACCATCAGAGAGGGGGGATTTTTCTTTTCAGCTCATGGGGTTGGATTCAAATCCAGTTTCCAGATGCACTGGACTTACTGCAGTTCCCATTCACCTGTTATCTGCCAGATTACTTGAGGTCAAATATTAGGTCTGGCTTAATTGGTCTAATATGGTCACAACACCAGATATAGCTGAGGATGTGATGATGAACAGAGCACAATCTGTTCCAATATATAATAATAATTTTTCAGTAATTTTGGATTACATAATATAATACTTTACCAGGTACCAATCTCATTCTTCTCATCTGGACAAATAAAATAATGTTATAAATTTTGTGGGGCCACCTCCACTGAACTTCTGAGTATTCTGTGGATCCTTCAGCATTTATTGATGTTAATTTTTCATTCTCACCAATGTCTGTAGAAGATAGATAATAAGAATAAAGATGTTTTTCCTCACAACACGCAAAAGCAGAGTTAGGTTTAAATGAGTGAAGTGCTTTTCTCAAGATGCAAACTCAGAAGTAACATCACTCTTGTGAAATGTCTAGGAACTAAAAATGAGAGATAAATCTCTAAGATATCAGTAGTTTGTTGTCTTACAATGTCACTGGTTGTCTGTCATATCCAACGATGACAGCCCTACAATAGTTTATAGATTAATTGTATTATTCAAATAGATTGATATCCTTGAGCATAGACTTTATCCCTTTTGTACACATGCAGTTTATTGTCTTCCCAGTAGCTCTATTTATTGTATGTGAGCATCAAAAGTTGCTATAAATTTAGACAAGAAAAACAGCAAGTGTGTGCTACACAATGTGTAAATTAAACACAGAGAAATACACACAACCCTAATGTACATAAGCACACATACAAATACCCAGTTGTCTCTCTCACACGAGCACACACACACACACACACACACACACACACACACACACACAGAGTCTCGTTCTCTGTCACAAGCACACATAGTCTCTCACACACATGCGCACATATACATACATAGTCTCTCTCTTTCACACACACACACACACACATTTTTGCGAATGCTACCTCAGTTTTCGAGTCATGGTGTCATCGAAAAGTACAGCACAGAGACAGAGCCTTTGGCACATCTAGTCCATGCCAAACCATTTAAAGTGCCCAGTCCCGCCGACCTGCACCCGGACCTGAGTGTTTCCAGTAATTCCTGTATTTAACAATGACAGGGAGAAATTGCAAATCCATGTAGCCAGAGCCAGATTGAACCTGGATTCCTAGAACTACAATGGAGGAGCCTTACCTACTGGATCACTGTACCACCTACTGTACCCTATCACTAGCATCTCCAACTTGGACCCACAACAGGAGAACAGATGGGGATAGTCACCCCAGGGAGCCATAGCTGCACAAAGTTCTGCAGGTTAATTCCTACTAATACACAATTTAGGAGTCATTCAGCAGCTGTGACTCATTGGAAAGCTTCTGCAGGTGGTCCAAAGAGTTGGGGATTCAGTGCAAGAAAGGCTGGGACAATAGCGCAGTTAGTAGAGCTGCCACCTTGCTGCACCGGAGACCCGTGTTCAATGCTGACCTTAAGAGAGGCTGGAGAAGAAATTGTGGGAGCCCTGGCTGAGACACTTGCATCAACATTATCCATAGGTGAGGAGCTGGTAGACTGGAAGGGAGTGAATATTGTGCTTTTATATAAGAAGGTGCAGCAAGAATAAACAAACCTGAGAATTTTAGACCGGTAAGTCTAGTTTTGGTGGTAGCTAAGTTAATAGAGAGGTTCCTGAGAGATTATGCTATACATGCATCTAGAAACACTGGGATTCATTAGGAATTATAACCAAATTATAGGAAAGATGTCAATAAAATTGAGAGAGTACAGAGGAGGTTTACTAAAATGTTGCCTGGTTTCATCTCCTAAGTTACAGAGAAAGGTTGAACAAGTTAGGTCTTTATTCTTTGGAGTGTAGAAGGTTGAGGGGGGACTTGATAGAGGTGTCTAAAATTATGAGGGGGATTGATAGAGTTGACGTGGATAGGCTTTTTCCATTGAGAGTGGGGGAGATTCAAACAAGAGGACATGAGTTGAGAGTTAAAGGGCAAAAATTTAGGGATAACATGAGGGGGAACTTCTTTACTCAGAGAGTGGTAGCTGTGTGGAATGAGCTTCTAGCAGAAGTGGTTGAGGCAGGTTCTATGTTGTCATTTAAAGTTAAGTTGGATAGATATATGGACAGAAAGGGAATGAAGGGTTATGGACCGAGTGCAGGACGGTGGGACTAGGTGAGAGTAGGAGTTCGGCACGGACTTCAAGGGCCGAGATTGCCTGTTTCTGTGCTGTAATTGTTATATGGTTATATGTTATGGTTATTGTGCATGGGAGATTATGCTTTACACATTTCATTAAGTTTTTTTGTTGATGTTCTCCCAAGTTTTATATTCAATGCCCTGACATGAAGCAGTGAGCATGTTCTATATGGACTTCTGTAAGGTGCTTGATAAGGTTCCACGTGGTAGAAGATCAGATTTCATTGAAAATAGGGAGAGCTGGCTAACTGGATAAACAATTGATTGATGGCAGAAGGTGGTGGTGGAAGCCCTTTTTCTTGGGCTGAATGCCTCATGAGTTGGTGTTGGGCCATTGTTGTTTGTCATGTACGGTGTTCAGTTATGGTTGCCCTGCTATAGGAAAGATTTTAATAAACAGGAAAGAGTACAGAAATGATTTACATAAGGACTTGAAGGAATGAGATTAGGAAGATGTTGGACAGAATAGGACTTTATTCCTTGGAGCACAGAGATTGAGAGGTTATCTCCTAGAGGTGTATGAAACCATCAGGACCATAGATAGGGTAAATGCCCTCAGTCATATTCCTGGGGTTGGGGAATCAAGAACTAGAGAGAATAGGTTGAAGGTGCAAGGAGAAAGATTTAACGGGAATTTGAGAAGCAACTTCTTTGCACAAAGGGCGGTATGTATGTAGAATGAGCTGCCAGAGGAAGTGGTTGAGGCAGGTACAATAACAACAGTCGGACAGGTACATGGATTGGAAAGGTTTAGAAGGTTATGATCCAAATGCCGGCAAATAAGACTACAGTACTATGCAAGCGTCTTAGGCACATATATATAGCTAGTGTGGCTAAGACTTTTGCACAGTACTATATTTGTTAATGTGGACCAGAGAGTGAGTTTGTAAATCTGACAGGAGCAAAGGATGTTGGTAATGGTGTGGATGAAGTGCCATGGAAGGAGTATGGGACAGGCGTTAGAGAAAGAATCCAAATAATGGGTTTATTGATCATTACGTAATGTCTCTCTAGTGCTTCCTGCTCCCTCCTCTCTCCCTTCCCCTTTTCCCAACCATGATTCCCCTCTCCCTGCCCCCTTCCCACTCTCAGTCCACAGTAGAGAGCCACATCAGAATCAGATTTATCATCATTCACATATGTCATGGAACTTGCATTTTTGCGGCAGCAGTACAGTGCAACACATAAAATTACGACAATACTGTGCAAAGGTCTTAGGCATATAGTTGTAACAAGGGTGCCTAAGGCTTTTGCACAGTACTGTAGCTTTGATGGGGCATCTTGGTCAGCATTGGCCAGTTGGGCCAATGGGCTTGTTTCTGTGCAGTATAACTCCCCAAATTCCATGAGTATAGAAATAGAGTGAAATAAAGACAATAATCAAAAAGAGCAACTGAGCTTGTCTTTTAAATGAAGCAACTTAATCTGTGTCCAATGAATGAGGCATCAAGATATACCAGCTCTGGGTTGTATGAAGCTGGTAAAGAATATGAAGTGCATCCGGTCTCTCAGCTCAGCAGCCTTCCATGTTGATGAGTCCTGGGGCAGAGGAGAAGCTAGATGTGCCTGCATTACCCAGGAATGGATGTCTCTGCTGCCATGAGTGGATTCCTGAGGACCCATCGGCAGGCTGGTTTACTCCAGCCCAGCAAGTTATTCAGAGTTAAATAGACTTGCCAAAGTGCAAGCATCTTACTTATTCTACAGAGAGTTCCATGCTTCCATGGTGACCAAAAAAGAGCCCATACATCCCATCAATTCTAGTCTGGTTCCCAGAGCTATCTCATCAAACCCATTTCCCTCCATGAAATGCTGGAGGAACTCAGCAGGTCAGGCAGCATCTATTGTTTCAGGCTGAGCAAGTGGAGGCATTGCTGTGTGGTTTGGGAGAGTACAACATAGCTACCCACGTCAAAGACCCAATCCTCTAACTTCCAGTAATTTCTCACCCTCCCCCTTCTCTCTTTTCCATGCTCCAATCTGGCTCCCCCTTCCCCTCTCCTCACCTGCCCTCTAGTGCCCCTCCTGCTTCCCTTTCTCCTGGTCTACTGTCCTCTCCTATCAGATTCCTTCTTTATTCCTTTACCTTTTCCACCTATCACCTCACACCTTCTCACTTCGTCCCCCCTCTCCCATCCATCCACCTTCCCATCCACCTGGTTTCATCAAACCTTTGCCAGTTTGTACTCCTTACTTTCCTCACACCTTCTTATTCTGGTTTCTTCCTCCTTCCTTTCCAGTCCTGATGAAGGGTCTCAGCCCGAAACATGGACTGTTTATTCCTCTCCGTAGATGCTGCCTGACCTGCTGAGTTCCTCCAGCAATTTCTGTGTGATACTCTAGCTTTCCAGCATCTGTAGAATCTCTTCTGTTTCTGAGTACCCCACTTATTTCTCAGTAATGCAGGGACTCCTTAATTTCATTAGGCAGAATTCACCCAGACTATTAAGGGTTAAGTTCGCCATGTGTGTTACGTAGTACGTCATTATGTTTTTGGGGTGGGGTTTTTCTTATATATTTACGACGCTGCCATTTGGTGGCGGGTTCACTCGTGTTGATTTTGTCGACGCTCCTACAGTAACCTATTATTTTTCTCACACACTTACATGGAACTGTTTGATTTTTTTTTAACCACCTCCCTACACCAAGGGTAATTTATCGAAGCCCTAACATACCAAGAAGCCCGTCTTTGGGATTTGGGAGAGAGCCAGAGTAGCCGATGAAAATTCATGCGATCTCAGGAGGAATATACAAAGTCTGCACCAACAGTACTGCAGGGTCAAACTTGAACCCTGGTCAGGGGCACTATGAGGCAGCAGCTCCATTTCCTGCTCCACTATATCACCCTCTCCAACTGCACTGCTCCTGAGTGCATATGCCATACATATGCCACACGCTTATATACCCCTGGCTGCTTTCTATTTTCTGAAAGGGAAGGATGTTTCACATATTCACTTTATATACAGATTTAGTATCTCCACAGGCTCCCTGAATCTTTTTGATCTCCTCCGAGGAACCTATGCTGTCAGTGTTGTATTCACTTCCTGATTAGTGGAAAGCGTCAGTTCTTGACTCAGTTCAATAGAATCTTGTGTCAGTCTCCACTGGTTTTGCTTTTATAGCGTACTCAAAATTGCACCACCCTTTGATATTTTATTTCACATTTCTTACAGGAATCAACTGATGTATGTATATACTTCCAATTCCATTTTCTATTTTTGCAAGACATCTCTTTGTGCAACATGCTTCAACTGTCACTCTGAGATCTTATTTCTGAATGTCAATTTTGTTGATTAGGGAATATATCATGTTCTTTAAAATGTCTTCCTCCAAGATCTGAATCATGATATCTGTTTCGACTGCTTCCCTCCTCCATTGAGAATTGTCTGAACTAAGCTTAAGTGTGAACTGAGTTTTCTACACATGACTAATTCACCAGGAGTCAAACCTATTGTTGAAGATGGTGCTAGTCTGTAGCTTAGCCATCTGTTAGCTAATCAATGCAAACACAAGGAATTCTGTAGATGCTGGAAATTCAAGCAACACACATCAAAGTTGCTGGTGAACACAGCAGGCCAGGCAGCATCTCTAGGAAGAGGTACAGTCGACGTTTCGGGCCGAGACCTTTCTTTCAGTTAGTCCTGACGAAGGGTCTCGGCCCGAAACGTCAACTGTACCTCTTCCTATAGATGCTGCCTGGCCTGCTGTGTTCACCAGAAACTTTTATGTGTGTTGTTAGCTAATCAACGTGTCATTGTTAAGCTTGAATTATCCTATAATATTGCTTTCTTTGTGGCTTTTTTTAATAACTTCCTCAGTCTGTCTACCATGCCTTTTGATACTGGATGATATGGTGAAATAAGCATGTGATTACTTTTAGATTCATGAAGTGCTTCAGCAGAAATAAGTGAAAACGAGGACCATTGTCATGGATCACTAAGTGGTTACCATGGTGAAAGACCATTAGGCCAGTCATCTCCCTTCTGACTCCACACCTTCTCGTCATAGCACTGCAGTTCTTATTTCCTTTCAGTTCCTTATCCAGCTCCCTTTTGAAGACTACAGTTAAGTCTGCCTTCTCTGGTACTGCTGGAGGTATATTTCAGGCTATTCATTAGGTAAAACAAAAGTTTTTCATCGTTACATTTAATATTTTTAATATCATTTAATATCATTCTAAATCATTTTAACTCTTCAGTCAGTTTCTCTTTATCCACCCTACCCTGCACCCTTCAAGATTTTAATTACTTCTGTTGGATCTCCTCACAACCTTATCTATTCCAACTTCTCAAATAACTAAAGACACCATCCCAAACATCATTTCAGTGACATTTTTTGCACCTTCTTCAGAGCCTTTGCATATTTCCCAAGATGTGGTGCATAGAACTGGACACAAATCATTGAGGTTCCTCATAAATTCCTTAATGTTGCACTCTATGAATCTATTTTTAAAACTCAGAATTGTCTTTGTACCCCTGTTAAAATTCTGCTCCTCTCTCTCTCTGCATATACTGTATATACTATATATAATAGTCATAGTCAAAGTCATACTTTATTAATCCCAGGGGAAATTGGCTTTTGTTACAGTTGCTCCATAAATAATAACTAGTAATAGAACCATCAATAGTTAAATAGTAATATGTAAATTATGCCAGTAAATTATGAAATAAGCCCAGGACCAGCCTATTGGCTCAGGATGTCTGACCCTCCAAGGGAGGAGTTGTAAAGTTTGATGGCCACAGGCAGGAATGACTTCCTATGATGCTCAGTGCTGCATCTCGGTGGGATGAGTCTCTGGCTGAATGTACTCCTGTGCCCACCCAGTACATTATGTAGTGGATGGGAGACATTGACCAAGATGGCATGCAAATTAGACAGCATCCTCTTTTCAGACACCACCATGAGAGAGTCCAATTCCATCCCATCACTGGCCTTATGAATGAGTTTGTTGATTCTGTTGGTGTCTGTCACGCTCAGCCTGCTGGCCCAGCACACAACAGCAAACATGATAGCACTGGCCACCACAGACTGGTAGAACATCCTCAGCATCATCCGGCAGATGTTAAACGACCTCAGTCTCCTCAGGAAATAGAGATGGCTCTGTCCCTTCTTGTAGACAGCCTCAGTGTTCTTTGACCAGTCCAGTTTATTGTCAATTCATATCCCCAGGTACTTGTAATCCTCCAACATATAATTTGTATATATACACTATATAAATATATAATTCTGTATAAATGATATATAATTTTATGTATTGCACTGCACCACGTTGTAAAACAACAAATTTCACAACATACATTATGCCAGTGATAATAAATCTGATTTTGAATTTGATTTATTTCTTCTTTTTTCCCTGTTTTTATTAAAATTTTGGCAATTAAGACTAATTGCTCAGGTGAGCTGTGATATTTGAAGCTGGATCTCAATCCTTCAGTCAGACACTGTTATAGAACTAGACGCAACATGTTTCTCTCCGATCCATTTTGGGTAACAATGAGTGCTGAGGAATTATCAGCCCCCACCTTCTGTTTCTACACTGGCTCTCTACCAGAGAAAGATTCTAACTCCAAATATTTGCCCTTTCCCTGTAATCTTGAACATTTTATGCATCATGTCATTACCTGGCCCCTTCTCGCAGTTCATGTGTCTACCCCACAACTGTAGGCAAGAGGTCCCAAATTTTAACTGGGCTTGCATAAAATTAAAATTCCCTCCACTCACTCTTAATTCTTTTTTCCTTTATTTTATACCTGTAAACTTTTGTCCTTGACATTGGCACCAATGAGAGAAGCTACCATTAAATCTCCTTTTCACCCTTCTCTTCTCTGGAGCAATAAAAACAACATCATCCCTAACCTGTCCATTTGATCCATCTAAATACATACTCTAGTAATTGATCATGATGCTCTTTGCAGTTCACAGCACTTCCACATTACATCTTACATCCTTATATTCAAGTCATTAATATAGACCCAGCAAAGTAAAGGTGTGTTAGCCTTTGCTTATGTATTGTCTTTCATAAATTCTGTTGTATTTCTTTATTTCCCTGTGAGTGCCTGCAAAAACATAAATCTTAAGGAATATGGTGATGTATACATACCTTGATAATAAATTTACTGTGATATTGTATTACACACACACACACACACAAAGTTACTTGTTGACTGTGTTGTGTTCACTCTTCTCTACCAGAGTTGTGACAATTTGTGTACAAGAATTGCCCTTCTCATGCAGAGTTCTGGACATTAATCTTTCTTCCGTTCGTATTTTCTAGTTCTCGGTCGGGGTTGGTTGTGTCTATGCTGAGCAATGCTCCTGATAATGCAAACTGATGGGCTAGTCAAAACTGCAGCTTGTGTGAAGCTAGCTCTTCTTGGTTGATTCCAAGTCCTTTTAGTCTTGTTTCTTATGAGATCTGAGCTTGCCATCCTTAATATTGGTTTGTAATGTGGAATGAGGGGGGGTGTGCATTCCAACTGTAAGTAATACTGGGAATAAAATCTCACTAATAGACATGGAGAACTGATAAAACAGGTACAACTTATTTACTCTTTTTTCTGAACTACATTGTACAAGTGAGCATATGCCTCATATTTGCTGTATATACAGTACAGGGCTGCTACTTCTAACCTCTCTAAATGGAGTGCCTCACACCACCATATTCTCAAAGTTCAAAACAAATTTATCATCTGAGTATATATATACACAAACGTTTGTATATGTCACCATATACAACCCTGAGATTGACTTTCTTGCAAGCATACTTAATAAACCCATAATAGAATAATAACCATAATAATTTGTGCAAAAGACAACAAACTGTGAAGATACAGAAATAAATAATAATAATAATAATAATCACTAAATATTGTAAACATGAGATGAAGTGAAAGTGAGTCCACAGGTTGTGGGAACAGTTCAGTAATGGGATGAGTGAAGTTATCCCGGTTGGTTCAAGAGCCTGATGGTTGAGGGGTAATAACTGTTCGTGAACCTGGTGTGAGTCCTGCGGCTCCTGTTCCTTCTTCCTGATGAAAGCAGTGAGGAAAGCATGCCCTGGGTGGTGGGGGACTCTGCTGATGGACGCTGCTTTCCTGTGACAATGTTTTGTGTAGGTATGCACAATGGCTGTTTGGATTCAAAACTGGCTTGCTTATCGAAGACAGAAGAGTGGTGGTCAAAGAGAATATTCAAGCTGGAGGTCTGTGATTCGCGGTGTTCCATAGGGATCTATACTGGCACCACTTATGTTTGTCATGTATATAAATTACCTGGATGAAAATATAGATGGGTGGATTCGTAATTTGCAGATGGTAAGTGTAGATCAGGGGTCCCCAACCTTTTTTGCACTGCAGACCGGTTTAATATTGACAATATTCCTGCAGACCGGCCGACCCAGGGTGGGGGGGGGAGGTAGGGTTGCCAACGGATAAGAGTAGCAGTCAAATACGTTGTGTTTACCCCGAATAGACTACAATTACCATGAAGCCTTGTGCAGGCACCATTGTGCATGCGTGTACATGCCGATTTTTTTTCCACAAATCATTTTTGGCGATTCTGTTTGGGGGGGGGTGTTAATCGCGACCGTAATATCGGTGATAAGTGGCTAATACACTCAATTTTGTTTCTAAAAGAGTTTATCTAACGAATTGAATATTAAACACACAGCACATATTTTCCTCGCATGAATATAGCGATAAGTCAACTATCAGAGGAGGACAGGGGAGCTTGAAGTAAGTGTTGAACGAATTTCCAGTAGAAGTGGTAGAGGCAGGTTCGATATTATCATTTAAAGAAAAATTAGATAGGTATATGGACAGGAAAGGAATGGAGGGTTATGGGCTGAGTGCAGGTCGGTGGGACTAGGTGAGAGTAGCATTGGGCACGGACTAGAAGGGCAGAGATGACCTGTTTCTGTGCTGTAATTGTTATATGGTTTATATGTCACTTATAAGTCAATAGCATCATAACATTTTAAGTAACGTTTGGATATTAAACACACAGCAGATATTTTCCCCATATGAACATATAAAATCATTGTAACGCACCAATATCGCTGAATCAGTGGGAGCCGTGGGCTTGTTTCCTTGCAACGAGACGGTCCCATCAAGGGGTGACAGGAAACAGCGATACTCGAACGGGGTTCCTTATGTCCAGTCTATTCCGCAATTTAGTTTTCGTTGCATTCATTGCAGAGATATGTTGGAAATGGAAGCAACGTTTTCAGTGCTTTTGTGGCTACCTCAGATATTCAGCCTTGACTTTGATCCAGAATGCCGGCAGAGATGTTATGTCAAACATACTTTTCAGCCCGCCATCATTGCAAGCTCGAGGAGTTGATCTCTTTCCCGCGCTGACATGGACGAGGCATGCGTAATGACCTCGCGTGTGTTCAAGCTCAACAGTGGCCATGACAGGGAATGAGGAAAGGTGCAGCTGACTCATATCGCCAAATCATATTGTTTCCTTGTGGCCCGACAGGGAATGAGGAAAGGTGCCGCTGACAGGGAAAGGTGCCGCCAGTGACAGGGAATGAGGAAAGGTGCAGCTGACTCATATCGCCAAATCATATCATTTCCTCATGGCCCGGTAGTGCATGCTTTGCGGCCCGGTGGTTGGAGACTGCTGGTATAGATGACTGGCAAATAATTCAGTGGAATTTTGATCAATTGCAGATATGGGCAAAGAAATGGAATATGGAGTTGAACCCAGACAAATTTGAGGTGTTGCACGCTTGTAAGTCAAAAGGGCAAGACCCTTAACAGTGTTGATGAGAAGAGGAATTTTGGGGTTCAAGTTCATAGTTCTCTGAAAGTGGCTACATAGGTTGATATGGTGGATAAGAAGTTATATGGCATGCTTGCCTTTATTAGTTGAGCCATGGAGTTCAATAGTCATGAGGTTATGTTGCAACTTTATAAAACTCTAATTAGGCTGCATCTGGAGTTTTCGTCACCCGAGAAGGATGTTGATGATTTGGAGAGGCGCAGAAGAGGTTTACCAGGATGTTTTCCCTGGACTAGAGAGCACGTGCTATAACGAGAGGTTGGACAAACTTGCGTTGTTTTCTTTGGAGCGCTGGAGAATGAGGTGAGATCTGATAGAGGTCTGTAAGATTATGAGAGGCATAGACAGAGTAGACAGACAGTATCTTTTTCCCAGGATTGAAATGTCTAATACCGGAGGGCATGCATTTAAGGTGGGAGGGGGTAATTTTAAAGGAGGTGTGAGAAGCAAGTTTTTTTACGCAGAGAGTAGTGGATGCCTGGAATGTGCTGCTTGGGGTGATGATGGAGACAGATACATTAGGGACTTCTAAGAGACATTTAGATAGGCACATGGATGTGAGGGAAATAGAAGGATTTGAACGTCGCGTGGGAAGAAGGGATTCGTTTAGTCGGCAATTTGATTACTAATTTATTTGGTTCAGTACATCATGGGCCAAAGAGCCTATATCTGTGCTGTACTGTTCTGAGCTAGAGAGGTAGCTAGAGAGATCTAGAGAGGTAAAAGTAGCTTAAAATTAAACATGGAAGAAAAGGAAGTCAAGCATATTTCAAAGTGGCCTTGCAGCTGTATCACTTTGGTCTTCTGTAAAACTTAACTTTTTGATTTGTTTAAATGAGATAGATGGTGTACAAAGGTCCTTTTGTGAACCAAACGGAGTAGGGAATTTTGTAACAGTTTTAGCTCTCTGAAGTAACCATTACAATGCATGATGTAGTAATCAAGAGAAGTCGAACTATTCAGAGGTTAGGTGACAGTAATGAGAATTGATTAGTTTGAAAAACATGCCTTATTTCAGATAACGTGGAATAAAAAATTTAGATTTAGAAATCCAAAATGATTCCTTAATTAAGTCCTATAAATCTCTGCAGATTCAGGTTATGCACAGTGCCTTTGACCTGCTGGTCATATTTACTTCCTGCACACAATTAGAAGCTTGGTGTTTGATCTAAACAATGTTAAGATGAAAATACATATTTTGTAAAATAGATCTGAAGCTCTCTAAAAAGCTTAATTAAAAAATCAACCGAAATTTCTTGTGGGATTGTGCAGCTGTCAGACATTACATCTAATGAGTCAAATGAAAGACAGTAATAGGATTATTACTGTTTCAGCTGCTGCTTTAATCCAGGCAGTATACCAATTGCCAAGCAAATTTTTACACCATTTGTGGTGATGCAATCTGGATAAGAGAACATCAAGAATAATATTACCAGCACTACCTGCAATGGATTTGGATGAATGAGAATTCCATTTAAACTGAAACATTAACAAGTTTCCCCCCTTCTAAAATGTTGTTAGACCTATTATGTACATCCTTGATATTCCAGTTTTATTCTTTTCATGTTTAGTATCATTTCAGTAAAAAAACACAGAATCAATTAGGGCTTTTGAAACGAAAACTCAACAAGACACTTAAGGGAAAATAATCTGTGGCGCTGAGGGAGAGTTGGACCAAAGGATTGCTTTAAGGGAGAATACCTCCTCTGTGACATTGTCTAGATGTGAAATGAGTAACTATTTATTATTATCTATAATGATATAGATTATATTATTGAAATGAAAATTACATTTAGGTACAACTTGAAATGCATTTGAAAATTGTCATTGCTTAATCATTTTGACAAATGTTCTGGATGATTTAGGAAAGTTGAATTCTTCTCATTAACGTCTACTTAAAATAAAAACACCTAATACAAACATCTCAGATTGGTGAGTGTGAAAATACTTCAGAGCAATTTTCCCAGCATTAAGAAATGATATTACTCATATAAATGCCATGTATCCAGGAGCTCTTCAAGTTTCAAAGTATATTTATTATCAAAGCGAGTATGCAGTATACAACCCTGAAATTCATCTTCCCCACAGAAATTACACAGATGGCAACAAAAAATAAACAAGCAGAAACACAGAACACAAAACACAAAACCAAAAGGCATATTTCAGTTCAGCTCAGTGTTCATCACTTGCAGGTTGCGCTGATTTGAAAATTGCCCAAAAAATAGCAACAAAAAAAGGAGCGGCCAGAATCAGGACACATCTTAAATCTGGACTAGAGTCCAAGGCTACAAACTTCAGTGATTAAATCTTGCTCTGGCACTATCTTCCGACAGCATCGAGGGAGACAGAATTCACTTGAACGCAAGGACCTTTCCTCGAGAGCAGCAAGGGAGAGGGAGAGAGAGGGACCGCTACATGCAAACACCCTCCTCCTGAGGTGGTGAGCGAGAGGCTAGTAGACAGTGCTGAATACTCACTCGCCCTCGCTCTGCACCCAGCTGATGATCTCAGTCTTCCTCGGCGCTTTAAATGGCAGGATCGGCAAGCAATGGAATGGATGGTGGGCTCGCGCTCTGTCTCCTGGCTTAGCTTGTAGCCTTGTGAAACCCTCTTGGAGACAGCAAAGCACCAGATTGTCCGTTTGGCCCAAAAACACACTTCCAGACTGTAGATAACGGGCTACCATAACCATATCTGAAATAAGATGTAAAAAGTAATAAAAGAAGTGAAAGGGATGGCTTTGTGAACTATCTTGTGGATGTCACTTTCAATACTGTTGTTCACTGGCACCATCTTCTTCCGGGAGAGGTAATATTATTAGTAATACTCTCTATCCTACTGCTGAAATGTACCCTAAGTAACAACCATATCGCAAACACAATTCAATGAATTCTTATCGTTGCATTAACATGCTCCCTGAATGGTACAGGGACAATTTGAGGTGGGGCGATTTATGAGTAGAGAGGGTGTGAGGAAAAACAAGGAAAAAGTTTAAAATAATTGTAAGTAATTGTAATAATTGTAATAAAATAACAATGGCATGTTGCTGGGCCCTGAAGAGCATTACTGTTTCGCTCGGCTCCACAAAATAACTGTCAAATTTTTGGGACCAACTTTTATGCATTGCTTATATTGGATGCACAATTCTGTCCCACCATGTTACAGTGTTATTATGTCAGTTTGCCCAAATTTAAATGAGCCCCTAATGTTGAAGAACCAATCATTGTAGTGGATGCAAGCCATAACCTTGCTGAAACAATCAAATTAGAATGGTATTGGCAAAACTACTGAAAAAGAATGGCTGGATAATGATCCCATTAAAACAACACACACAAAGTGCTGGAAGAACTCAGCAGACCAGACAGCATCTATGGAAAAGAGCACAGTTGACTCTTCATCTTAAATGGTAAAATTCCATTTAAAAAAAAGACCTTCCAGACTTTCACACTGGTCTTTCTCATCTGCCTCATCCCGAACCTCAGTTTTCAGCCACAGCCTATCCCTCCTAATCTCTGCTGTGCCTACTGTATGTCACCTGAACACCTTCCATCACCAGTCTAGAAGTCACTCTGGACCTCAGCACTTATTGCCTTTTTGTTATCTTTCACTGGTCCAACTTGGTCTGCGTCACCTTTCATTTTTCTTTCCCCTCTTCTTGGCTTAATTTCTACTGCAGTTCCCTATCCTAATATTCCAGTTTCCCAATTTCTGCCTTCATCGCAGTCTTTAAGGCTAAGTCAACTGTCACTCTTCTCTGGAAGTCTATGGCCACCCTTAGAAACTGCATATCATCTTACAAACTTTACAGAATATGAACACTTATAAGCCTCTTCTTACAAACCTAAGCCACATTCGGCCCCCATCAATTGTCTTGCACGAATTTCCACAAGAGAAAGCTAGTACTTGTCACAAGAGGAAATGTGTAAAGATATCAAAACAAATATGATAACAGATGACCAGGAGCATTAGACTAAAAGTAAGGCAATGTATGTTGTGAGATCTGTATTCAATTACAAAATAATTTCTCTTTTCCTTCTATATGTAGCAAACATTATTGTTTCTCCATTTTCATTTAGGTTCTATGTGATCATCCCTAGTTCTCCTGAAGTGTCTACCTGCCTTTGTATATGGCATGGTAGCATAGTGGCTAGCGCCATTGCCTTACAGTGCCAGCTTGTAGGATTGGGGTTCGATTCCCACCGCTGTTTGTAAGTTCACCCCATGACTGCATGGGTTTCCACTGATCTTCCAGTTTCCTCCTACATTCCAAAGACTATGGCTGGGGTTAGTAATTTGTTGGTGCTGGTAACATGGTCCTCAACAGAATACTAGCTGATTTCATTTGATCCAAATGCTACATTTCACTGCATGCTTGATGCTTCAATGTACATGTGACAAGTAAAGCTAATCTTGTCACTGTCCAGATCGGGGTCTCTTTAAATTTACTCTGTTTATGTTACGATCCGGACTGTTGACTCCCTGTTTCCCTTTGGTTCCCTGTTTTCCCTTGTCCCTCGGCCTTGGTGATTAGAGGCAATTTACTCCCGGCTGAACCGGTAGTTTATAGTCTCCGGCTTTCAGCTGTTCGGGCGCATGAGCGTCTGCAAACTCACCAAAGGTACGGTGTGCCAATATCATCTGGCCGGAGCAAGCCTTGTCTCCGCCCGAAGCGAGTGCCTTTCCTCACCAGAGCACCCCTGTCAAGTTACCTCGCCAAAGCGAACCTGCAAAGTTTCCTCACCGAGATGGGTCCGTCAGGTAACCCGCCGGAGGGAATCAAGAACCGCTGTCTCCTGTTCTCGGGTCGAGTCGAGAGCTCGCCACTACCCGGAGGCTCCAAGTCAAGTCCCGGCCTTGGCGGCATCCAAGTTCCGAGTCAAGTCCTGGCCCTGGCGGTCTGTGATTCCTGTCCTACACCCACTGTCTGAATCCCTTCTCTGCCCCTCTCGCCTCTAGCCCTTGTCTGCAGCCCTCGCCTGCACTTCGGTCTAGTTCTATTGCCGGAGCTAGATAGGTACTGTCTGGTGTTCTTTCGTGTTGTTCTTGTCTTGTCCTCGCCTCCGTGGGGTAAGTCAGGCCGTCTTGCCGTTGCCCTGCAGGGGGTCATGAGTCCCGGCCCTGTGTTCTGTACCCAAGGAGGGGTCCCGGTTCTCTGTTCTGTGTGTGAGTCCTGGCCCTATGTCCTGTACCCAAGGAGGGGTCCTGACTCTGTGTTCTGTGTATGTGTCCATGGTTCCATGTATCTGCTCTCCAGAGACCGAGGCTCTGTTTTTCCCTGTTCCTCCTCTCCCTAGCCCATGTCATGTCCATGCCTAGTTCTGGGGTCCGAGCCCGAGGCAAGACCCAGGTACTGGGTCCTTGCCCAGTCCCTGGCTCGGAGTCAATTCCGTAGCCTCTTCATGTCGCCTCTAGTTCTGGGATCCTATTCCGAGTCCTAGCCCAGACCCTTGTCCCAGCCTAATCGTAGTCCCGAGTCCTTGTCCAGTTCGCTATTCCTGCTTCTGCTTTTCTCTCCTGGTATCAAACAATAAACTCAATTTATTTAACCTCACAAGGCGTGTCTTGCATTTGGGTCCACCCTTGCTCCCAATCCCCCACCATTGTGACAAATCTTTCATCTTTTGGAAGTGATGTCAGTTAGGCCACAAATGTTACTGTGAGTTGCTTTTTAGTTGATACCAAATGGAACTTTATAAATAATGCTTGTGGATGACCTATAAGAATATTTAACCTGCAGAATGCAAAAGCCTTACTGTTACCAATCTTAAATAAAAGTTAGAGTAGAGTGAAGGCAATTCAGGCTTCCCATCAATCACATCAGGAGTGAAATATCACAGAATAAAGCCAGGAAATTCAATTCTCGAGAAGCTTACAGTTTGTAATAACATGTAAGCACAAAAACCATTCCCCTTGCTTAGTAGAAGGACTGTGATTTGATAAATGGCATTTCCCCCCAAATTCACAGCAAAGTTATGCAGCAAACTAGGCCACCTCTGAGGAAATGTTGGCCTAAGAGTTAAATGCTGCCTAAAAAAAATGTAACCGCAGAAACATAAGATCTGAGTTACAACTGGATAATACATTCTCTAATCTGGTTATTTTGCTCATAACTAGATAAGCCCCTTTACATTATCGTGTGCTTGAGTGTTCTGTCAAAGCATACAGACCACCCAAATCTGTCTACTATGAACATTTCAGTAGCAAATGCATTCTGCTCTTAGATAACAAGTAGGATGTCTAGCTCTGCTTTATCAGGGAGTTTTGAAGGCAGACAGATTATTTATTCAGCCTACACCAATGGCTGCTGGCTAGTTTTCCTTCACTTTATCCCACTGTACCTGGTGTTTTTGTTTTTAATTAAGGGATTCAAGTTGTGAACTGCACTTGATTTCTTGATTTTCTAACAAGCAATCAGATTTATCAAAAGGAAATGGTCAATGTAGGCTTGTCACTACTTATGTCGACAAAAGCAAAAGATGCTGTCATCAGCAAGTTCCTGAATGGAAAAAAATGCAGAGTTCTTCCTTCTGCTGTAGAATTTCCCAGGAACTTGCAGGATTGTTAATTCTTCAAGAGGCTTTCATTTCCCCCCATGCTTAGCAAGGAGTGGGGCAGATGCTTCTAACTGAAAATGAATTAAATATGTATAGGCACACTGGATAACATACTGTTTTTTAACTATGAAGAAGCCATATGGGGTGAAGCAGTAGTTTCTCCATTATTGTTTGCAGATCCTAAACAAAAAGGAGCTTGTGGACTTGAAATCGTGCTTAGTGATGCATGCCTGCAAGAATTCTCTTCCCTTGTCAAATTGATTTAAACCCTTAGTGGCTTTATTTCCCTTCCTGTTAAAATAGAAGAAATAGGTCACATATTAGCACAGCAATAGTTTCAGAAACTCAGGAGTTCCCACAGATGCTGGAAATCCAGAGCAACACACACAAAATGTTGGATGAACGCAGCAGGCCAGGCAGCATCTATGGGGAGGAATAAACAGTCGACATTTCAGGCAGAGACCCTTCTGTCCCAAGGACCAAAGAACTGATTGTAGATTTCAGGAGAGGGAAACCAGAGGTCCATGAGTCAGTCCTCACCAGAGGATCAGGGGTGGAGATGGTTAGCAATTTTAAATTCCTGGGTGTCACTATTTCAGAGGATCTGTTCTGGACCCAGCACGTAAGTACAATTACAAAGAAAGTACGGCAGACCTCTACTTCCTTAGAAGTCTGCAGAGATGCCGAATGACATCTAAAACTTTGACAAACCTCTATAGATGCTTAGTAGAGAGTGTATTGACTGGTTGCACCATGGCCTGGTATGGAAACACCAATGCCTTTGAACCAGGAAATTCTAGAAAAGGTAGTGGATTCGGCCCAGTATATCACAGGTAAAGCCCTTCCAACCTGTTGTAGGAAAGCAATCTCTATCATCAGAGATCCTCACCACCCAGGCCATGCTCTTTTCTTGTTGCTGCCATCAGTTAGAAGGTACAAGAGCCTAGAGACTTGCACCACCAGGTTCAAGAACAGTTACAACCCTACAACCATTAGGAACTTACACAAAGGGGTAACTACACTCACTTGCCCATCTATTGAGATGTTTCCCACAGCCAATAATCTCACTTGGAGCACTCTTTATCTTGTTATCTCATGTTCTCACTATTTATTGCTATTTATTTACATTTGCATTTGCACAGTTTGCTGTCTTCTGCACTCTGGTTGAATTTTCATTGATCCTGTTATAGTTACTATTCTACAGATTTGCTGAGTATGCCTGCAGGAAAATGAATTGCAGGGTTGTATATGGTGACATATATGTACTTCGGTAATAAAATTGACTTTGAACTTTGAACTTCTGAACGTTCATTGGGACTCTGGATCTAAGATTTTTGATCCTTAGCCACAGTATTGATTCCTTCTCAAATTTAGAATTTTTTTTATATCGGAAGTGGAAAACTGCAAACTTTGTAGAGTAGATGATATTTTATATGGTGGCTTTATTGTACTTACTGATTGGAAGCTGTATTTCAAAATCCTTGAAGGGCATTGTACTCTAGAGGGCTGGATCACTCAATGGGAAGAGTTCGTCGCTGCATCAGGAAAAATTCTAGATGACTTTTTTTTATATTATTATGTTGTTTCGTTGATCAGAAAGTAAGAATAACCAAGACAAAGAACAAATGGAGACCTCCAAAACTTAGGGAGGTCACCATTTCTAATTTTTCTCTTTATTAATAACAGAATTTGTCATGGTTGACATTCAAAATCTTAATGTGATCAATCTTTAGTTGCTTCTTTATTTTGTTCATCTAACAATAATAATCACATGTCAAATAACTGAGCTGGGTGAGTCTCTGCTGCATGTTAGCTATTGACTATAACACAGAGTGAGCGATCTGCTAGAAGATTACAGTAAGATATTTGTGTACAGCACAGGTTAGAATACCTGCATACTGTGCTTTGGAACATTGACTTCAGTCTCTTAATGTTTTGTAGAATGTAGTTTTGATTGAATTCTGCAGCGGGGAGTTTTGAGTTCAATTAAACTATGATTTTAAATTTACTTTAATTTTGGCTTTTTGAACCTTTTGTATGTATGTTTTTTGCTTGTTAAAATACATGACATCCTTAATAATAATCTCTGATTTGAGGGGGCCTGTGTTTAGTCTTCCATGAAATGAAAAATTGCAGCTAGAGTTTTTGCGGTCAACAGTATCTGTATAATTTGAAAAATGTTTGTGGACTATGTTAAAGCTTTTTGTATAAATGTCTATTGTCATTATGACTCTGGAACTGGCCTTTTCAAAGAAGTTATTATTTCTCTGTTTGAACTAGGATTACCTTAAATTGCTCATTGCCGCAAACGTCTGCTTTGAAGTGTGCCTCAACCTTGCATCCAAAATTGGCCTGATTATCTCCTTGTACGGTCTGCTGGTTCCAAACATTCTCCTTGCTGAAGGATTATGAAATTCATCATAACTGTGCTCAGGATAAGTATAAATAAATTGGTGTTGTTTTAATTATTCTACTAAATCCAGAGAGTAAACAAAGCCTTGAACAGAGTGGGTAAGGAAAATGTTAAGAGCTATTCACGTTTCAGGGAATAAAACGTATCAATACAGCATGCATTCCACATCTTGTCCCCACTGCTAGATTTGTGGGTATCATCTTTAGGTGCTTGAATGGGGTGAGGGGAGGTAACTCATCCCGTTGATGAGTAGGAATCTTCCCCCGACTCTCTAGGTGTCCCAATCAATATCTCTCATCTTGCCCCAGCCTGCATCGCCTGTGCCAGCCTTTCTCCTGGGATTTAGATGAACGTATTACTGACAATGCGGAGGGTTGGATAACAGGGGGTATAAATCTGTCAGAGCACTCACCTTCCTCTAAGGAAGTTATTTTTTTCAAGATAGCGCTGAGCTGCGGTCTTTGTAGAGGTTGCGGCTCGGACTTGTTCTTTTTTAAGATATTTTAAGCTTGTGATTTGTAAGGATTGTTTTGGGGACAGAGGGTGGAGTTAGGGGTCAGGTCAGGGGTTTAGGGGCAAAGATGTTTAGGGGTAATTAGAAGGCAGGCCAGAGTCTAAGTCTCCACTCTGCATTCAAGTGCTAGTGGCGAGAGAGTGGTTGGATGTCTGCATTGAAGACCAGTAAGGACATTTGGGGTTCGGTTATTGGCAAGTCCAGTGTTCGAGGTCCGGAGTTTGGACCCTCATCCAGCATCCTTGTTCGGCATCATCAGCAATTTCTGGGTTAATACCAAAGATTGAAACCTAATGGTCGATTGGGAGTTCAGATCAAAGCTTGAAGTTTTATCGGAAGTCCGGAAGTCAAGGTCTAATGGTCAGAGGCCAAGTCTGTGAATGTCTGTAAGTCCATTTGTGGAGTCAGGCTCATGGCCTGTGAATCCACAAGTCCCAGGAGGCTGAACAAGACAGCCTGTCCTGGATTAGAGGATTGTGTGAGGGAGCGAGGAATGGGGTTTTTATCACTGTTATTGCTTTGTTATCTGGTATGTTTTGTGTTGTTCAGTTGAGCATTGTGGACATGTCATGTTGGTGCTGGAATATGTGGTGACACTTGCAGGCTGCCACCAGTGCTTCCTTGGTGTTTTGGTTGTTAAAGCAAATGACATATTTTACTACACTTTTGTGATGTAAACACGATAAATAAATCTAAATCTAATCTTAAAGGGAAGTAATATGATTGTATGTTTCAGAAGATATATTGCTGCTCCATAAACTTGTTTATATCCAACATTTATAAATTTTTCCTTGTTATGGATTTCTTTAGCCCGAGGATGGTGAATCTGTGGAATTCATTGCCACAGACAGCGGTGGATTCCAAGACATTCTGTATATTTAAAGTGGCGGTATATAGGTTCTTGAATAGTAAGGACATCAAAGGTAACTGGGAGAAGGCAGGAGAATGGGGTTGAGGGGGAAAATTAATCAGGCACGATCGAATGGCAGAGCAGAATCGATTCTGTTTAATTCTGCTCCTACGTCTTATGGTCTTATGGAATAGCAGGAGAACTTAATCATCATAGGCAGCAGGGTTGTCTGATACAATATGCTTTTAGATATGCAAATAAGTATTTTTTTTTTTTGCAAAAATACCATTTTCCTTCCTTTCAGGTAGTCCCTGGGGTTTGACGCTGACTTGTATCTATTCCAGTTTTTTGGTTTCGAAGGTGGATAATGAAGCGAATGTGGAAGCTCTGACTGCGTCATAGATAGGATGGGGTGGTGGGTGGTGGGTGCTTTATCCTCTCATTGCTCCTGTGACTGTTCCTGACATAAAGTGGTGCTTGAGGAGTATAAGAAGTGCAAGAAAATACTTAAGAAAGAAATCAGGAGGGCTAAAAGAAGGCATGAGGTTGCCTTGGCAGACAAAGTGAAGGATAATCCAAAGAGCTTTTACAGGTATATTAAGAGCAAAAGGATTGTAAGGGATAAAATTGGTCCTCTTGAAGATCACAGTGGTTGGCTATGTGCGGAACCAAAGGAAATGGGGGAGATCTTAAATAGTTTTTTTGCGTCTGTATTTACTAAGGAAACTGGCATGAAGTCTATGGAATTGAGGGAAACAAGTAGTGAGATCATGGAAACTGTACAGATTGAAAAGGAGGAGGTGCTTGCTGTCTTGAGGAAAATTAAAGTGGATAAATCCCCGGGACCTGACAGGGTGTTCCCTCGGACCTTGAAGGAGAGTAGTGTTGAAATTGCAGGGGCCCTGGCAGAAATATTTAAAATGTCGCTGTCTACAGGTGAGGTGCCGGAGGATTGGAGAGTGGCTCATGTTGTTCCGTTGTTTAAAAAAGGATCAAAAAGTAATCTGGGAAATTATAGGCTGGTAAGTTTAACGTTGGTAGTAGGTAAGTTATTGGAGGGAGTACTAAGAGACAGAATCTACAAGCATTTGGATAGACAGGGACTTATTAGGGAGAGTCAACATGGCTTTGTGCGTGTTAGGTCACGTTTGACCAATCTATTGGAGTTTTTCGAGGAGGTTACCAGGAAAGTGGATGAAGGGAAGGCAGTGGATATTATCTACATGGACTTCAGTAAGGCCTTTGACAAAGTCCTGCATGGGAGTTTAGTTAGGAAAATTCAGTCGCAAGGTATACATGGAGAGGTGGTAAATTGGATTAGACATTGGCTCAATGGTAGAAGCCAAAGAGTAGTAGTAGAGAATTGCTTCTCCGAGTGGAGGCCTGTGACTAGTGGTGTGCCACAAGGATCAGTGCTGGGTCCATTGTTATTTGTCATCTATATCAATGATCTGGATGATAATGTGGTAAATTGGATCAGCAAATTTGCTGATGATACAAAGATTGGAGGTGTGGTAGACAGTGAGGAAGGTTTTCAGAGCCTGCAGAGGGACTTGAACCAACTGGAAAAATGGGCTGAAAAATGGCAGATGGAGTTTAATACAGACAAGTGTGAGGTATTGCACGTTGGAAGGACAAACCAACGTAGAACATACAGGGTTAATGGTAAGGCACTGAGGAGTGCAGTGGAACAGAGGGATCTGGGAATACAGATACAAAATTCCCTAAAAGTGGCGTCACAGGTAGATAGGGTTGTAAAGAGAGCTTTTGGTACATTGGCCTTTATTAATCAAAGTATTGAGTATAAGAGCTGGAATGTTATGATGAGGTTGTATAAGGCATTGGTGAGGCCGAATCTGGAGTATTGTGTTCAGTTTTGGTCACCAAATTACAGGAAGGATATAAGTAAGGTTGAAAGAGTGCAGAGAAGGTTTACAAGGATGTTGCCAGGACTTGAGAAACTCAGTTACAGAGAAAGGTTGAATAGGTTAGGACTTTATTCCCTGGAGCGTAGAAGAATGAGGGGAGATTTGATAGAGGTATATAAAATTATGATGGGTATAGATAGAGTGAATGCAAGCAGGCTTTTTCCACTGAGGCAAGGGGAGAAAAAAACCAGAGGACATGGGTTAAGGGTGAGGGGGGAAAAGTTTAAAGGGAACATTAGGGGGGGCTTCTTCACACAGAGAGTGGTGGGAGTATGGAATGAGTTGCCAGACGAGGTGGTAAATGCGGGTTCTTTTTTAACATTTAAGAATAAATTGGACAGATACATGGATGGGAGGTGTATGGAGAGATATGGTCCGTGTTCAGGTCAGTGGGACTAGGCAGAAAACGGTTCGGCACAGCCAAGAAGGGCCAAAAGGCCTGTTTCTGTGCTGTACTTTTTCTATGGTTTCTATGGTTTTCTATAAAATGGGAGCATCTACAATCCTGAATGTTTTTACTTGCTCTTTCAGCAATCAAGGCCAGGAATGGGAAGGTACACTTTCGTTCAGTGATAAGAGCTCCCTTGCAAGTCATTGTACTAATCAACCATTCAAGGTTAACAGTGAGGAATAACTGATGAAATAACCATGGTAGAAACACCACTTTGCATTTAGCATAACAATCGTTGGATGTGATCTATGTCATGGCATATTTTCCTGTACGAGCTATTACTTTTGACTAATGGTCTCTCACCTACTCCTTTCAATCTGGACAGTACAGGGTGCTCCGTGTTCAGAGTTCAAAGTGATGTCTGTGTGATTTGTCTGCCAGATGGTTATTTTTTCCATTGCCTGCCCTGTCTCAGAGAGGTTGCCCAGTGCAACATGATGGCCCCACCTTTGAAACAGCAGTTCTCTAATCACAGCCTGTCAGGCTTTATGCTCACCCATGGTCCCTAGCCAACTATTGGAGTCTGTTCCTTCAGTTGACTAGGGTGAGCCAACCCATCTAGGTCTACAGCTTCTCACAGGCTATCAAGGTTATTATCTGTGCAGAGTCGATGAAATGCTGCAACATTCCAGCAGTCAAAGTGGGAATTCTGCCGAGTGTTATAAAGACATTGAAACCCATGCAAACGAACTGAATCCGCTGTTAGCCATAGGTATCTGGTGCCTGGTATTTTCACTCTTTTTCTTGAAGTCAACTCTCTGTGCAATCTGAGTAACATTCTTCTCATGATAAAGACAAAGAACGTGAATTGTACCTAAATGATACAATGAAGAAAGGCACAGTGGGAAATGGACACTAGTCCAAAAACACAATTGTAGACAAGTCCTTACTAATGGGCAGCACTGTAGTGTGGTGGATGGCACATCACCTTGTAGCTTCAGCTGTAAGATAGGGGTTCAATTCCCACCACTCTCTTTAAGGAATCTGTATGATCTTCTCATGACCATGTGAGCTTTCTCCATGTTTTCTCCCACATTCCAAAAGATGCACAGTTAGGGTTATTGAGTTATGGACATGTTCTGCTGGGGCCACAAGTGTGACGATTTGATTTTATAATGGATGACATATTTCACTGTATGTTTCAATGTGTGTGTGACAAATAAAGCCAATCTTTACTGCAGGAGATGGTCTGTAGTGACCCGTTGCTGAGATAGGGTCAGAGTTGTGCTGGCTGGTTGAAGAACCTGAAGGCTGTGCGGAAGTAGACGATTCCGAGCCTGGTTAAGCAGCTCACGTCAATGTTAGAGACATCACAGGAAGGACAGTGAAGTTCTCCCCAGTAATTATTGAAAATCTATTCCTCAGTCAAAAGAATATTCTGAGCAGATATCAGTAGTATGGCTCCTCGAGCCTGCTCCACCCCTCACTGTGAGTGGTGAGTGTAAGTGTGGGGTATACTGTTATTCTTGCACTAGAGAAACAAGTTCATCTGTCTATGTCTCTGCTTGAACAGGAGAGTGAACTACATGCTGCTCACAAGTAGTACTTTGTCTCTCAGTGAAGATATTAAACTGCTCCCGGCTGGATTATATTCTTCTACTAGAGCTTCAATCTGCTTCACTATGGCACACACCAGGACCAAAACTGGATTAGGGTGACTCCAAGGAGGAGGACAGACCTTGTGTATTGAATTGAAAATACACTTGGACTAAGATGTTAACTGTCCTGTGCTGTCACCAGTGGGATCATCACCTGTCTTCAGGAGTTTCGGCCCGCTTATGATCAAGACTCCCTCGAGGTGGTGGGCCAGCAGTGCTAAAGTATCACCTCCCACTGGTGAGCTTAAAAACTTGGCATCTGCCTCTATCAGAGTTGTTGGTCGCTTCCATCCAACAGAAAGTCTACTCCTTAGGTGTTTCTGCAATTACTGAAGGGTTTGCAAAAGATGGATACACTGTCCGACGTACTTGGTCCACACCCATGATGATCCTGTCTCTGCTGCCTCAGCTACAGCCCTGCTGGTTGACTTGATCTCTCTTCTAGTGAAGCCAAGGTCATGCAGCCACTTCTGGAGAGTGAACGCAATAAAGCCACGGCAGCCTACTTCGAATGGATAGCATGAGACCTTCCACCCTCTGTCTCTGTACTCTGATCTTAATTCTGCATACTTGGTTAACTTGCGCTCATGGGCATCATCAACATTGTCTTCCCAGGGGACTGTGAGTTCACCAATAACCACTTCTCTACTGGTGTCAGACCATACGATTATATCTGGACGCAATGTGGTGACAGCTATTTTCTCCGGGAAATTGCCTTTCCCGTCCAGGTCAGCCTTGACACACCAATCATCGGCTGAATAAAGTATGCTTGATCGTGAGCCTGTGCTGTACACCCTTGACTTGGAGCCTTCTTTCACAAATGATATGCGATGTTCTGTGCAGCATGGGGTATGAGATAAGTTGTGCTGCAGTACTCTCTGCTCAACCGCTTCTGTTACAACTTGGAGAACATTGTTATGTCTCCAAGTGTACATGCCGCTGGAAAGATTGACTCTGCATGTACTCAAAATATGTTGAAGTGTTTCCTTCTCGCCACAAGCAGCACACCTGTCTGTCTTATCTTCATACCAGGTGCTGAGGTTGGCAGGTGTTGGGAGCAGATCGTATGTTGCTCTGCATAGAAAAGAAATGCGGAGCGGTTCCATCTGCCACAGAACATTCCAAGATAGGTGTCGTTGTTCAACAATTTCCCACCGGGTCCAAGCCCCTTGTTTAGCCAGGCCAGCTGTTTTAGTTAACCTCTTCTCCTCTTCTACCTCTCGTATTTCTTGTGTTACAGGCTCACGGCGCTCCTTACCTGTAGAAAATGACCACCACTTGTGAGTTGTCCATCCAAGTCCCTGGTGGCCTAGCTGGATAGCCCCAACCGTCTCCTTGTGCTTCAATCTAGACTCTGCCTCATCAGCAACTACATGGGCTGACAACTTCCTGCCTGATCTCACATCCGGCTGGGTGTTCTTGATGACAGGATCTTTTGAGTCTCGAAGCATCAAGAACGATCTTACCTTGGCTACCTTGACGTCTTCAACAAGGGATGGCACTGGGATGGTAAGCATTGTATGGCTACAGTGGATTGCAACATTGGTGATGCTGCTTGGTACTCCAAGCTACTTCTTCACATACTTGTTGATCTTCCATTCCATTGCCTCAATATGGGACATTGCCACTTCATAGACAGTTAGTGACCACATTATCCATGGCATCAGTCTGTACTGCAAGCACCACAACTTCAATTTACCAGGCAAGCCACACTTGTCGACAGACATCAGACCTCTGCTGATCTGTTCTCCTGTCTCTTGAACCCTCTTGGTGTCTCTCAGCTCCTCTGTGTACCATCGCCCGAGGCTCTTAACTGGTTGGTCCTGAATGGATAGAATCTCCTCTCCATAAAGTGTGAAATGAAAGTTAACCAGCTTTCCTTTCCTAAGACAAGGCTCCTTGACTTCTTGGTCTTGAACTTCATTCTTCCCCAATCTAGTAGCTCCTCGAGTCTAGATAGCACAATTTTCACTGCCTCCGTGCTAGGACCCAAAAGGGTGAGATCGTCCATGAACGCTCGAATTGGTGATAACTCCCCTCCGCCATCAAATGCGACACCTGGTCCCACTGCAGCCCTCACAATGATCTCCATGGCTAACACAAAGAGGATGGGTGAAATCACACATCCCATTGGGATTCCAACATCCAAGCTCTGCCACCTAGTTGTAAACTGCTGAGTGGAAAACCTCATCTGGAAATCGTTGTAGTACTGCATAACAAAGTTCCTCACCTTAGCAGGAGTCCATAGGAATTCCATCACAAACTCAATCAGGGCATGGGGAACAGAACCATATGCATTTGCCAGATCAAGCCAAACTACAGCCAGGTTTCTTCTCAACTGTTTCGACTCTTGGATGGTATGCCATATCATACTAGTATGTTCAAGGCATCCCGGGAAGCCTGGCATTCCTGCCTTCTGCACAGATGTATTTACCAATCAATTCTCTATCACACATGAAGATATTCTTTCTGCTAGAATGCCAAACATAATCTTCCCCTCTACATTCGGGAGTGAAATTGGTTGGAACTGATTCAATGTAGTAGAATTCTCTTCCTTCAGGGGTTATACTCCTCACTCCATGACAAAGGAACAACACCTTGTCTCCACACCACCTTTAACAATCTCCACAAGTACTTCCTCAGCTCCTCACACTTCTTGAACACCTTATACAGCACTCCATTAGGGCCTGGCACTGAACCTGACCTTGCCTTTCTGATGAACCATTCAACTTCTGCCAGTTTGGGTTCTGACAGATCGAACTTCACTCCTGGCTCGGTAGGCTTCACAAACTCTGAAATGTCAAGCAAAGGAGCCTCCCGCTGTTCGTTAGAGTAAGTGCTTGCCAGGTATAATCTACCTGTGCTTCCACAGCACCCCCTATCTTTAGAGAGGTCACCTATAGACATGCTCCTTGGATTTGACAACAGACCTGACAATGTGCTCATTGTTATTATTCAGATTTCAGATTCATATATTTAACTCATGTATATTCAAGCATAGAACATCATATACATTAAAAACCAACACAATCTAAGGATGTGCTGGAGACAACCTACAAGTGTTGCTACACATTCCAATGCCAACATAGAATGCCCACAATGTTCAGCAGAACAACTCCAGTATGAACAATAACAACAGAACAACAACTGCAAAACAAGCTCTTTTACTCAATATCACCTACGCACCTATTCACACAGGCACTCCCCCAAGCCTGGGCCAGGCCTCCAGGCTCCAGTGTACTCATGAACTCACAGACCTAGGGTGTTTGGGCATTGACCCTCAGCGTCTGAACTTCTGATCAAACTTCAAGCTTCGATCTTCAACCCCAGGACTCACTGATGATGGGACCACAAACTCCAGGCACCAGTCCTACCTTGAAAGGATCTGATTTGTGGTCTTTATTTGAATGGAGGGATGAGGGAGCGGGGTGAGGGGTGAGGGAGAGAATCATCAACTTCAATGGTTGCTATCTTCTGCCCAATACTGCATGGGCATGGAACCCTGCAGTGTTTTTGGTGCATGAACTTCATTTAGCCGACAGTTCTGTATGGAACCTCCCACCAGCTGACAGCTCAATCTGGCCCATTGTTTGTTTGAAAACATTTGGAGTTCCTTTAAACTGGCATAAGCAGGCCATTTCAAAACTGTGCGTTTGTTTGATCTTTGTCTTGGAGAGAGGATGTCAAAGAACAATAAATACAGCTGGCTAATTAGGACAGAGTAATGGCCAAAAGCTCTCAGAAGTTGACTGCATGTTCAGCATTGTGCTGCTCTGTCTTTTAAACCTCAGAGCAAGGCAGCACTAATGATTGGGTTATTTTCTATACATATAAACAATATCCGGAAGTGTCCAGCCGCCATTCAAGAGTTTTAATATTAACATGTTAGATAGAGAAAAAATGTGTTTTGTGTCCTTCCTCATCCATGGCTCCTTTTGAATTGCCTCCCTGTTATATTTATCTAAATTACTGCAGCTGATCTGGATCCTATTTGTTCTGTGTACTCTGCGGAAAAAAAATGACTCATCTCCTTTTATCCCGTTTGCACCTGGTGTCATTAGCTTTAACTAAAAATGGTAGCACGTGGAATGCAATCTGGATTGATGCATGCTTCATCATTGTTTCTACTGGTTGAAATTGCTTACAGAGCAATGTTTTAACACCAGGGCAGAGTTCAAAGCAGAATATACAGTAATGCATGCTCCATTTACCACACTTTTCTCTGTGAGGAAATAGGTTTGCATTGACATTTGGGTAATTTGTGCTCTGAGTTAAAAATAAAATCTTCAAGCTTTGATCCAAATGGAAGACTATTTATTATACATTTCAATTTCCAGACTAAGACCAAATCAATAGAAATATCTTATCTGACTTCGCTATTGAAGAAGAGTACATTTCAACTTGTCAACTGGATGTATAGCTGATAATTTCATTGTAGGAATTACCTGATGATTGCTCCATTAACTTCAATGGAAGTGTAATATGGAGAACTTTTTTGTTGCAGGCGTTTGATCTGCCTCAGATTATTAATCCAGGGGCAAGTTGAAAATCTCACATACTGGATCTGTGACATTTGGTGTTGGATGTTGCATGGATTTTAGATAAAAGCTGATTTTCATAAGAAAATCTTTGCAAAGTAAGCAAACAAAAGAAGCTCCCTGCATACTTATTCCAAAGCAAAAAGCCTTCAACATAAAGGCAAAACAGAACTTGCTTTTGTAGAGGAGTTTTATGATATTCAGCGTGTCCCAGTTTACTTCAATAGCATTACAGTCAAAGATAATACTATTGAAGTAAAGTTACTATTTTAATGAATGAAGCCTGACAGCTATTCTGCACAGTCATCATCCTAATTCAGTAAGATGATGATATTGATTAGAGAGTCAGGTTGGCTTTAATATCAGAGAGGGGCAGCATGGTCTTGTAATAGTTGTATAGCACCAGTGACCCAGGTTTAATTCCGTCACTGTCTGCAAGGACTTTGTGCATTCTTCCCCTGACTGCCTTGGTTTCCTCTGTGTGTGCTGGTTTCCAACCACATTCCAAAGGTGCCTGGGTTAGTAGGTTAACTGGACACTTTGGTGCCAAAGGGCTGCATGGGCTCATTAGGCTGGAGAGGCCTGTGGCCATGCTATATCTCAAAATCAGAACAAAAATCTGATTTAACTGGCAAGGGTCGTGAGATTTATTGTTTTGCAGCTGTAGTACATTGCATTGCAGAATAATAAAAACTGTAAATTACAATAAGAAATATATATAGTATATAAAGATAAATTAAATAAATAGTGCAAAACGGAAGAAAAAATAGTGAGGTAGTGTACAAGGTTTCATTGTCCACTCAGAAATCTGGTGGCAGAGGGCAAAGGGCTGCTCCTGAAACATAAGTGTGCATCTTCTGGCTCCTGTGCCTCCTGCTTGATGACAGAAATGAGATGAGGGCATGTCCTAGGCAATGGGGGTCCTTAATCACGGATGCTGCTTTTTCTGAAGCATTGCCTTTTGAAAGGGGGTTCCCAAACATCTTTATGCCATGGACCAATAGCATTAAGCAAGGAGTCCTTCGAAAGAACCCTTGCTGTTGAAGACATCATTGATGCTGGGGAGGCTAATGCCTACGACAGAACTGGCCGAGTTAAATAAAAATAACATTTGCCTCTTCTTCTTTGAGTTAGTACAGTAGAATCTTTTATGCCTAATTAAAAAGTCAAATGGAGATTTGCTTTAAAGATGCCTCTCATAGTAAATCCTGCAGCTCCTGAGGACGCCTGAGTTATTAGCATGGTACAGCAATGACTGAAGGAGTTTGCATGACAGAATACATGGAGGAAAAAATATCTTATCCTTCTGGGTTGGCCCTGTCACTTGTGTCTACAACCAAGGAAGGAAAGTCAACAAACAAAGTCACTTCCAATACTTTATGGAAGAGACAGAAAGCTATTTAAATTTAATTCAATAGCGGTGGTGCAGGAGAGAGATATTTATTGTATGATGAAATCGACAATAAAGCACATCAGCTGATCTCATTGTCACGTACCCATATATGGTGACCATAATCTCCACAACTCACATCAGTCACAAATTAATAACTCCTTGATTTACGTAAGCTGTGAGTCAGGTCCATTTCCAGGCTGGCATTCTAATAACTATGGTCAAGTCAATTGAAGTCAAGATTATTGTCGTGTGCAAGAGTACAGGTACAATGAAAAGTTGCAGCAGCATCACATGCATGTATGTTCATATAACAGAAATAATACATCAATTATACAGTGATGAAAGTGATTGTGGAAAGACAAGGCACTAGTGCATGGTAGAGCAAGAGGTGCGCCCTTGCTGAGGTAGAGTTAGCGTTGTGTAGGTTGGTTCAAGGATCTGATGGTTGCAGGAAGTTCACTGTTTCTGAACCTCGTGTATGACTTCAAGCTTCAGTTCTGTAGCAGTGAGAATGGCCTGGCTGGTGAGGATCCTTGATGATAGATGTTGCCTGTTTGAGTCATCATCTCCTGTAGATATTTATGCTCTCACTCGTAGGGAGGCCTGTGGCCATGATGGACTAGGCTGTGTCCATAACTCTCTTGTAGGAGGCTGTACAACTCTGAACAAATGAGACACACTCATCACACACAGTAAGGTCAGCCTGTATCCAATTGCAATCATGCTTGAAGTCGTTCAGCTAAGCTTGTTTATATATTTTCTAACAGCCGTCATGGTATCATGGTTTGGCACAGCCAAGAAGGGCCAAAAGGCCTGTTTCTGTGCTGTAGTTTTTCTATGGTTTCTTTCTATGTTTTTCTATCATGATCAGTTCAAAGTAAATTTATTATCAAAGTATGCATACCAAGTGCAACCTTGAGATTCATCTCCCTGCAGGCAAAACAAAGAAACACAATAGAATCCACGAAAATCCACACACAACAAAGACGGACAAACATCCAATGTGCAAGAAAGGATTTTAAAAGTTAACAAGTAGCCCACAGGACCTGAGCTGTAGAGTCCCCGAAGGTGAACCCGCAGGCTAAGCTGTCAGATCAGCGCCGAGGCAGATGAAGCCGGTCCAGGAGCCTGATGGCTGCAGGACCACAACTGCTCCTGAACTTGGTGGCATGGAGGCCGAGACTCCTGCGTCCCCTGCCTAACGGTAGTAGCGAGAAGAGAGGGAGGCGGGTCAAACGGCAGGCAGACAGTGTGGGTTCAGGCTGGGGATCTTGGCTGGCATGGAGGAGCTGGCTGAACACCGGTTTGTTTTCCGTTCCTGGGCCTCGATGCTTTATTCTGTCTCGGCATTTTAATCAGCGCAGAGCAGTGGAGCTTAGCACTGGTTTGTTTTCTGCTGTCGGGCCTTGGTGCTTCAATCTGGCCTGAAGTCCATCCCAGAAATGGACACCCATTACCTGCATTCTGGAGCATCAAGTTCACCAAGTCCTTCAGGGGATCATAAAATCGTTAGTTTGTTTAGATGGTTCAAAAGTACATTTCTTAAAGGAAAATGACAGGCTGTGGTTTCTAAGTGAACATAATCCAGAAGAAGTAGATCTAGAAGAATATCTAGTAGTTTTGTGCAAACAACAGGAATTCTGCAGATGCTGGAAATTCAAGCAGCACACATCAAAGTTGCTGGTGAACGCAGCAGGCCAGGCAGCATCTGTAGGAAGAGGTACAGTCGAGGTTTCAGGCCGAGACCCTTCGTCAGGACTAACTGAAGGAAGAGTTAGTAAGAGATTTGAAAGTTGGAGGGGGAGGGGGAGATCCAAAATGATAGGGGAAGACAGGAGGGGGAGGGATGGAGCCAAGAGCTGGACAGGTGATTGGCAGAAGTGGATAAGAGAGGATCATGGGACAGGAGGTCCGGGAAGAAAGACAAGGGGGGGCGGACCCAGAGGATGGGCAAGAGGTATATTCAGAGGGACAGAGGGAGAAAAAGGAGAGTGAGAGAAAGAATGTGTGCATAAAAATAAGTAACAGAAGGGGTATGAGGGGGAGGTGGGGCCTAGCGAAAGTTAGAGAAGTCGATGTTCATGCTATCAGGTTGGAGGCTACCCAGACGGAATATAAGGTGTTGTTCCTCCAACCTGAGTGTGGCTTCATCTTTACAGTAGAGGAGGCCGTGGATAGACATGTCAGAATGGGAATGGGATGTGGAATTAAAATGTGTGGCCACTGGGAGATCCTGCTTTCTCCGGCGGACAGAGCGTAGATATTCAGCAAAGCGGTCTCCCAGTCTGCGTCGGGTCTCGCCAATATATAAAAGGCCACATCGGGAGCACCGGACGCAGTATATCACCCCAGTTGACTCACAGGTGAAGTGTTGCCTCACCTGGAAGGACTGTTTGGGGCCCTGAATGGTGGTAAGAGAGGAAGTGTAAGGGCATGTGTAGCACTTGTTCCGCTTACATGGATAAGTGCCAGGAGGGAGATCAGTGGGGAGGGATGGGGGGGACGAATGGACAAGGGAGTTGTGTAGGGAGCGATCCCTGCAGAATGCGGTGGGGGGGGAGGGAAAGATGTGCTTAGTGGTGGGATCCCGTTGGAGGTGGCGGAAGTTACGGAGAATAATATGTTGGACCCGGAGGCTGGTGGGGTGGTAGGTGAGGACCAGGGGAACCCTATTCCTAGTGGGGTGGCGGGAGGATGGAGTGAGAGCAGATGTACGTGAAATGGGGGAGATGCGTTTAAGAGCAGAGTTGATAGTGGAGGAAGGGAAGCCCCTTTCTTTAAAAAATGAAGGCATCTCCCTCGTCCTAAAATGAAAAGCCTCATCCTGAGAGCAGATGCGGCGGAGACGGAGGAATTGCGAGAAGGGGATGGCGTTTTTGCAAGAGACAGGGTGAGAAGAGGAATAGTCCAGATAGCTGTGAGAGTCAGTAGGCTTATAGTAGACATCAGTGGATAAGCTGTCTCCAGAGACAGAGACAGAAAGATCTAGAAAGGGGAGGGAGGTGTCGGAAATGGACCAGGTAAACTTGAGGGCAGGGTGAAAGTTGGAGGCAAAGTTAATAAAGTCAACGAGTTCTGCATGCGTGCAGGAAGCAGCGCCAATGCCGCCATCGATGTAGCGAAGGAAAAGTGGGGGACAGATACCAGAATAGGCACGGAACATAGATTGTTCCACAAACCCAACAAAAAGGCAGGCATAGCTAGGACCCATACGGGTGCCCATAGCTACACCTTTAGTTTGGAGGAAGTGGGAGGAGCCAAAGGAGAAATTATTAAGAGTAAGAACTAATTCCGCTAGACGGAGCAGAGTGGTGGTAGAGGGGAACTAATCCAGACCTAATCAGTTCCCCTCTACCACCATGCTGCTCCGTCTAGCAGAATTAGTCCTTACTCTTAATAATTTCTCCTTTGGCTCCTCCCACTTCCTCCAAACTAAAGGTGTAGCTATGGGCACCCGTATGGGTCCTAGCTATGCCTGCCTTTTTGTTGGGTTTGTGGAACAATCTATGTTCCGTGCCTATTCTGGTATCTGTCCCCCACTTTTCCTTCGCTACATCGACGACTGCATTGGTGCTGCTTCCTGCACACATGCAGAACTCGTTGACTTTATTAACTTTGCCTCCAACTTTCACCCTGCCCTCAAGTTTACCTGGTCCATTTCCGACACCTCCCTCCCCTTTCTAGATCTTTCTGTCTCTGGAGACAGCTTATCCACTGATGTCTACTATAAGCCTACTGACTCTCACAGCTATCTGGACTATTCCTCTTCTCACCCTGTCTCTTGCAAAAACGCCATCCCCTTCTCGCAATTCCTCCGTCTCCGCCGCATCTGCTCTCAGGATGAGGCTTTTCATTCTAGGACGAGGGAGATGTCTTCCTTTTTTAAAGAAAGGGGCTTCCCTTCCTCCACTATCAACTCTGCTCTTAAACGCATCTCCCCCATTTCACGTACATCTGCTCTCACTCCATCCTCCCGCCACCCCACTAGGAATAGGGTTCCCCTGGTCCTTACCTACCACCCCACCAGCCTCCGGGTCCAACATATTATTCTCCGTAACTTCCGCCACCTCCAATGGGATCCCACCACTAAGCACATCTTTCCCTCCCCCCCTCTCTCTGCATTCTGCAGGGATTGCTCCCTACACAACTCCCTTGTCCATTCATCCCCCCCATCCCTCCCCACTGATCTCCCTCCTGGCACTTATCCGTGTAAGCGGAACAAGTGCTACACATGCCCTTACACTTCCTCCCTTACCACCATTCAGGGCCCCAAACAGTCCTTCCAGGTGAGGCAACACTTCACCTGTGAGTCGACTGGGGTGATATACTGCGTCCGGTGCTCCCGATGTGGCCTTTTATATATTGGCGAGACCCGACGCAGACTGGGAGACCGCTTTGCTGAACATCTACGCTCTGTCCGCTGGAGAAAGCAGGATCTCCCAGTGGCCACACATTTTAATTCCACATCCCATTCCCATTCTGACATGTCTATCCACGGCCTCCTCTACTGTAAAGATGAAGCCACACTCAGGTTGGAGGAACAACACCTTATATTCCGTCTGGGTAGCCTCCAACCTGATGGCATGAACATCGACTTCTCTAACTTCCGCTAGGCCCCACCTCCTCCTCATACCCCTTCTGTTACTTATTTTTATGCACACATTCTTTCTCTCACTCTCCTTTTTCTCCCTCTGTCCCTCTGAATATACCTCTTGCCTATCCTCTGTGTCCCCCCCCCTTGTCTTTCTTCCCGGACCTCCTGTCCCATGATCCTCTCGTATCCCTTTTGCCAATCACCTGTCCAGCTCTTGGCTCCATCCCTCCCCCTCCTGTCTTCTCCTATCATTTTGGATCTCCCCCTCCCCCTCCAACTTTCAAATCCCTTACTCACTCTTCCTTCAGTTAGTCCTGACGAAGGGTCTCGGCCTGAAACGTCGACTGCACCTCTTCCTAGAGATGCTGCCTGGCCTGCTGCATTCACCAGTAACTTTGATGTGTGTTGCTAGTAGTTTTGTGAGTTGCCCGCAAATCGACGCCATGTGTTGTCAGCACCACCTTGTCAAGCTTTTATAGCTTGGGGTACTAAAGCAAATTAATATTTCAGGGATGGCCATCTTTGCAGTTCTCTCTGGAATATGTGGTCCTAATGCATTTTCCAATCTATATCCATATAATAATAATCAGCTTGTGTTTGTGTATGTGCAAACCCTTCGCAGGGTATTCCACAGCCCTAGTGAGCCTAGCAGGTCAATAGAAATGAGCTTGGTTAATGTTTCTCCCTCATCCACAATGGCAATATTACTTATAGTAAAAATCATTGGGTTAACATAGCCCAAACAATTTACAGAATTAAAAGCCAAAAAGCCATTTGTGGATTCAGATGATCCTTGGAAAGGTGAGGTAAAAGGACAGTGTGTAATGTCCATGAACATTTGCAGTAAGGAGTAACCCACGTAAATTATAGTACCAGGAGAATGCTGGAAATTTTGTACGACAGATAGACCTTGGTCTTTCAAAAGCCTTACCTTTCTCTAACCTGCAGAATTGGTTTGTGGATTTGTAGGAAATGGAATCACTGGAATGGCAGTGGTGGTTGTGGGGGGTGACATCGCTTGGGAGTGGAGACAATCAGGGCATTGACTTGCATTGAATCATTGGAGAGGTATGGTAGCGTTGCGATTAGTGCAGTTGCTGTACAGTGTCGGCCTGTAAGATTGAGGTTTGATTCCTGCCTCTGCCTGCAAGGAGTTTGTATGCACTCCATGTGACTGCGTGGGTTTCCTCCAGGTACTCCAGTTTCCTCACACATTCTAAAGACGTATGGTTAGGTTTAGTGAGTTTTGCGCTTGCTATGTTGGTGCCAGAAGCAGGGCAATACATTTTGGCTGCCTAGCACAATCCTCACTGATTTGATTTGATGCAAAATGATGCAGTTCACTGTACTTTTCGACATACAAACAAAGTTTTTAATTTTCTGGATCAGGCAAGGTTGGGAGCAAGTCGATGATTGGGAGCAGATTGATGGATGGGAGCAGGTCGATGGGTGGTAGCAGATTGATGGGTGGGAGCAGATTGATGGGTGGGAGCAGGTCGATGGGTGGGAACAGATTGACAGGTGGGAGCAGTTCAGTGTTTGGCACTAACCTGGAGAACAGTGCACCTGCTGACAGACAGATTGAAGGTAGTGAACTGGACAGCCGTTTGGTCCATTGTAATTGTTGAGATTGGTGGGATGTCAGGTAGGGGTCAGTGGAGAATGTGTATAGGATCTGAGTTGCAACTGGAAAGGAAGGCCAGGCTGATCGAGAAGGAATAATATGGATCAAGATGGGGCCCAAGAGAGAGCTATTCCCTGCTGCATAAAGAGGACTGCTTGGGGTACCATGGGCTGAAGATCTGTGTATTACTGTGTGAGACAGTGTGTTAGATACTGTGTTGTCCAAGCATCTTTGGATGCCACCCTTCCCGTATATCTCCAATTTCTTCTGTGCACTTAGGGGTCTGATGTCTGGAGGATCCAGGAGGAACGATACAGACTCTGTGGAATTTGGTCTAAGTCCACAATCTTCCTTTGTGACTGGATTTATTTAACTGAAATTGAATTGTGTACTGCTCAAATATTGTGGACTGTACAATTTTAAATCGTTTTAAATGTTTCAGTATCACATGCCAAGTGGACGATTTACTGAGTCTAATCTTGCATTATTGAAGAGAATCTGTATTGATTTTATTGTAATCATTATTTCATTACTATACTGGCTCCTTGGAAAATAGATGAACAAAAATAGAGTATTATTGTGAAGGTTGATGTTTGCGGTACAGGTCTGTAGTAAAATGGACAAATATACAAAGAGATTCAAAGATAATTCCTGTTGGCATTATATAGTTGGCTCCTGAATTCCTAGTGTATTCTTCAGCTTTTAGTGACCATTAGCCCACATGATGGCAAGAAATGTGCTTTGAATTTGTAAAGATAACCTTACAAAATATCACTTTTTTTATGCAGCAAATTTCACTCAGATTCATTATAATTTAGCACTCTGCTACAATTGAATAAATCGAGTTAAGTAGTTTAAATTTGTTCTAAAATTGACAAATGCCATACGTTGCCTAAAGTTGGTTTCATTCTCAATAATTAGTTATTTTAGCAAATGGAAAATTTGAAAATAGATCGAGTTCTCTCATTACTATAATTGATATCTCAGCTTGCAAGGCTTACTCTCACCAATTTTTAGAGTGCTTGGCTGTGATTTTTAGAAAATCACTTCTAGCTGGGGAGAAAAAATATCGGAGCATGGTCAACTGAAGGCTTTGTTGTGCTTTTAAAATAATTGCCCAGATGTGGGGCTTGCAGACGGACCAGCAGGGAGGTGCAGCATTTCCCCATATAAACACTATCAGGTTTGGGATTCTGGTATGCGTACACAATGTTTTAGTTACAAACTTGCTGGCCTCTCTTCCCAGACACAGAAATAATATCTCTATTAATCTGAATGGAGGGGATTGATTCCAATGAAAAGGTTAAGCATAGAGCAGTTTAAATATTTTGAATTAATTTAGTTAAATGTTTCTAGTTTCAATTTTTTTTTTAATTTTAAAGAATGTTTAACTTTTAAAGAGTGGTTTCATTTATTTTTAATGGCTTTTGCATGTTTCCTGACATGAGAATCTGTGACAAGTTTTTGATGAGTTTGACAGTGGTTAGGCTGGGGAAGTAGAGCAGTCAGCTGGCAAGATTTTTTTGAGGTGCTTTAGACCAAGGCACTCTATGTGATGCATCATTTATGTTGACAAGGTCATTGTCATTTAAGGATCCATCACAGCTATGTACGGCAACTACTCCTCCCGAGATTTCATGAAATTACAGAGAGTTGTGAGCACAGCGCAATCTAACTAGCCTCCCTTTCATGATTCTCTCTGTTTCCAATGTCTTGGGTAAACAGCCAGCACAGTCAAGGACCACTCCCTTCCCAGTCATTCTTTCTTCACCCTTCTCCCCTCAAGTGGAAGAGACCAAAGCTTGAGAACACAGACCTTGAGGCTCAAGCTCAGCTTCTGTCCTGCTATTGGAGACCTCTCATATGTCAAACTCTTGATCTCCAAATCTACGTTGCTGTGATACTTGCACTTTATTTGTTTACCTGCACTGCACTTTCTCTGTATCATTTTGAGCTGAGACCCTCGATCTGTTTGTTCCTCTCCATTACTGTTGCCTGTGCTGAATTCCTTTGGCATTTTGTGTATGTTGCTTCGGATTTCCAACGTCTGCAGAATCCCTTGTTTTTCCTATATCCTGCATTCTGTTTTCCCTCTTACTACCTCAGTGTAATTACGTATGGCGTGATCTGTCTGGACGGTAGACAAACTAAAGCTTTTCACTGTATCTTGGCACATGTGTCAATAATACTGTATACCATTACTTATAATCTTGATGCCTTTCAAAATGCCTAATACAAAGTAGGTAAGCATACTGCTAATATGTAGGGGAACATTGTGTGAGGGAACTGTACAACAGTAAAGACTTTTTCCCAGAAATAGGTCGCCTGCTAGAACCACGATTATAACTTCCAAGGAGGACAAGAACCACATTGCCAGACCGCACCAAGGTTACAGACTTTCTATTTCCAGGCTTGAGATGGAGATAACACGTCAACAGCTTTCTGTCTGCTGTTGTACAAGGGAAATGATGGTTGCACTGTAGACCAAGATAAGCAGATTTTATTCTATTTTGCGTGTAAGCTTGGACTGAAAGTCAGGTGAGTGATGACTGATTAGAAAACTTAAACTGAATAGCTTCAGAATGCCTCCCAGCAACATTTGATCTTTGTGTGCTCCAGCAAGATGACTGATGCTTGCATGCATTTATAGAACATGCACTAAATTAGGAAGTGTATTAGCATATCTGATGCCAATACCCCGCTGGAAATAGGCATGTTGTGATGCTAATCGGAACGTGTTTCTGATCTGATCCCTGTGCTTCTAAATTGGAACTCAATGATCTAGTTATCATCCTTTCAAACTTTCATCATTAACAGGAAAGGCATCCTTACAAATGGAATTTAAAGGTATCATTGTTGCTTGCAAGGTATTTACTGAATAACCTCTGTCTCAGTTATTTAAAAGACAATAGGATGTCTTGGAAATTGATCTCCAATAACCTGAGAATGAGAAGGTCTGGTTTTGCACTTTCTCTTGTTAATTATTTAATCTTATTTGGAGATACAGCCCGGTAACGGGGCCTTTCAGTCCCTATGAGCCCACGCTGACCAATTAACCTCTGACCTACAGTATATGCCTGGTTGCTATGAAGTGTAGGAGTCTGGGCCTGATACTAAATTTGATGAAAGAGTAAGTTGGCCTACAATTTGTGTGTTACTTGCATTTAGCTGAAGAGATAAGGGTTAATTTCACATTGCAATTCCTTGGCTGGTTTTTCAATTTAGTATCTGACAAAAGGAGAATAGGTCTACCTTGGAAATTTATTTATCCTGACTATTAAAAACGTACATCTTAGTAACAGCAGTAATTAGAGAGGCTAGAACATTGAGGAACCATTGATCCATTCAAACTAATTCTTCAGTAATTAATTTTTTTTTAAATTTTATTGCTTCATCTTTTGACTTTTCTCATCTAATGAATAGCTTGGGGTTAATTGGAGTTTCAGTCCTGGTTTTAAACAATTCATTACTACCAGAACAATTGCACATCTCAGTAGTTTATTCCCAGTCATCAGTTATAACCGCAGATGCTGGAGATATAGTTTCATTGTAAGATAGCTAATACATTTAATAGTTTATTTTCTGTACATGCACTGCATTCAGATAAACATGCCATTCGTCTGGGCTGATAGCTGCACATTCAAACTATGGCACTTAAGAGACAATTTTAATGATGCCAGCATGGTATGCAAGACTTAGTTGTTGACATCCTGAGCTGTTTCTGCAAATTCAGTTTTAACCACAAGCTTTTGAAACCTGGTGATGGCTTTTTAAAAATAGGGAAACCAGCGCTGACATTGAAATCCAATTAGTTGCTAAGTAGCCTGTGGTTTTCGTACAGCAGGCGAGCAGAAAACAGAGTCGTGCTTTGACTTTCTTTTTCCTGTAGGATCTGGAAGAGAAATGGAGATCTCATCCAGGCATCAGAGAGAAAGAACAAACAGAAGAGATTCTCAGGATGCTGGAAAAAAGACTTAAGCACTTCAGGTCCTGGGATTCATCCCTTTCCTCAGCTGAGTAACTTCTCCAGAAGCCCTGATTTGCCACAGTAGATAATAGAAGGGATCATTGCTTCTGCCTCCACTGATAGTCATTCACCTTTAAGGTGGCAGTTGCCACCTCTACCATTGGAATAAAGGAATGGAAGAAATAGGAGCAGGATTATGTCATGCAGTCCCTCAAGCCTACAACAGAATTCAATAAGATCATGGCTGATGTGATCATAGCTCAACACCTCTTCCTTGTCTGTTCTTCTTAACCCTTGAGTTCCATAATGTCCAAACATCTACTTACATGTAAACACAAGAAATAAGAGGGGTAGGCCATTCATTCTATCCCTGCTACTAACTCCCCATGTCTGAACTTCTACTTCAGCACTATTTTTAACTTCAAGAATTTGTTTATTATTGTTTTGAATTAAGCAGATGTTTAACCCCTTACAAAGTTTGATAATCCCTTGAGTGAAGGCATTTATAGCAATGATTTTGTACAACAAAGAAAGAGGCCCATCAACCCACCGTGTTCATTGTGCCCATATACAAGAATCCCAGTTATCTGCATTTGACCATAAGACATAGGAGCAGAATTAGGCTATTTGGCCCGTCGAGTCTGCTCCACTATTCAATCATGGCTGATCTTCTTTTAACCTCCTCCTCAACCCCATTTCCCAACTTTCTCTCTGTAACCTTTGATGCCATGTCCAATCAAGAACCTATCAATCTCTGCCTTAAATACACCAAATGACCTGGCCTCCACAGCTGCATGTGGCAACAAATTCCACAAATTCACCACCCTTTGGCTAAAGAAATTTCTCTGCATCTTTGTTTTGAATGGACGCCCCTATATCCTGAGGCTGTGCCCTCTTGTCCTAGACTGTCATGCCATGGGAAATATCCTTTCCACATCTACTCTGTCTAGTCCTTTCAACATTCAAAAGGTTTCAATCAGATCCCCCCTCATCCTTCTGAATTCCAACGAGTACAGACCCAGAGCCATCAAATGTTCCTCGTATGATAACCCTTTCATTCCTGGGATCATCCTTCTGAACCTCCTCTGGACCCTCT
The DNA here is from genome assembly GCF_030028105.1 of Mobula birostris. Lineage (NCBI taxonomy): Eukaryota > Metazoa > Chordata > Chondrichthyes > Myliobatiformes > Myliobatidae > Mobula > Mobula birostris. Next base: position 29,674,518 of record NC_092376.1, read on the forward strand.
CCAATGCCAGCACATCTAAGATGAGGAGCCCAAAACTGTTCACAATACTCAAGGTGAGGCCTCACCAGTGCCTTATGAAGCCTCAGCATCGCATCCTTGCTCTTGGCATCTAGACGTCTTGAAATGAACACTAGCATTAGGTCCACAGCTTTCCATGCCCTGACAATTCTTTCGAATTTCTCCTGAGTTCAAACCTAAATGATCTTTCCCTTATCTGTCCCAGTGTTAAATACAATTAGTGACTTGGTCATTATATCAATCTGATTATGAAAATTCCAAAAATTCCCAAGACTTTGGATGGTGAAATTCTTCCTATCTCAGTCATATGTGGGATCAGACCCTCTCATCCTAAATTTCCCAACTAGAGGAACACTTAGAGTCATAGAGAAGTACAATGAAGAAGCGGGCCATTCGGCTCATCTAGTCCATCCAGTAACCATTTAAACTGCTTACTCCCATCGACCTGAACCAGGACCATAGCCCTATATACCCCTACTATCCATGTACCTATCGAAACTTCTCTTAAAAGTTGAAATTGAGCTCGCATGCACCACATGCTTGCAGCTCATTCCACACTCTCACGACCCTCTGAGTGAATGAGTCTCCTCTGAGGTTCCCCTTAAACCTTTCACCTTTCACCCTTAACCTGTGACCTCTAGTCCTAGTTCCACCCAACCTCAGTGGAAAAAGCCTGCTTGCAATTACCCTATCTATATCCCTCATAAATTTGAATACCTCTATCAAATCTCCTCTTAATCTTCTTCTAAAATACAATCCTAACCTATTCAATCTTTCCCTATAACTCAGGTCATCCAGACTTGACAGGATCCTTGTAAATTTTCTCTGTACTCTTTCAACCTTGTTTACATCTTTCCTGTAGGTAGGTGACCAATACTGCATACAATACTTCAAATTAAGCCCCACAGATTTCTTATACAACTTAAACATAGCATTCTTTCTCCTGTACTCAATACATTGATTTATGAAGGCCAATGTGCCAAAAGCTTTCTTTATGACCCCATCTACCTGTGATGCCACTTTCAAAGGATTATGGACATGTATTCAAGATCCCCTTGTTCTACCACACTCCTCAATGCCCTACCGCTCACTGTGTAAGACCTACACTGATTGGTCCTAGCGAAGTGCAAAACCTCAAATTTGTCTGCATTAAATTCCATCTGCCATTTATCAGCCCATTTTTCCAGCTGATGCAGATCCCTCTGCAAGCCACAATAGCCTTCCTCACCGTCCACTATGCCCCCAATCTTGGTGCCATCCACAAATTTACTGATCCAGTTAACCACATTATCATCAAGAACATTGATATAGATGACAAACAACAAAGGACCCAGCACAGATCCCTGTAACAACACCGCTAGTCACAGGCCTCCATTCTGAGATGCAGCCCTCTACTATCTCTCTCTGGTTTCTCCCACAAGCCAATGCTTAATTCAATTTACTACCTCATCCTGAATGCCGAGCGACTGAACCTTCTTGACCAGCCTCCCATGCTGGGAATATGTCAAATGCCTTACTGAAGTCCATGTGGACGACATCCACTGCCTTGCCTTCATCCACTTTCCTGGTAAATTACTCAAAAAACTCTAATAGATTGGCTGGACGTGAGCTACCATGCACAAGGCCATGTTGACTATCCTTAACCAGTCCATGTCTATCCAAATACTTATATATCTGATCCCGTAGAATACCTTCCAATAACTTTCCCACCACTGATGTCAGACTCACCAACATATAATTTCTTGCTTTATGTTTAGAGTCTTTTTTAAACAGCGGAACATCACTAGCTATCCTCCAGTCGTCTGGTTCCTCTCCTGTCGCTAAGGACAGGGGCAACTTCTGCACCTGCCTCCCGTAGGGTACAAGGAAACACCTTGTCAGGCCCGGGGGATTTATCCACTCTGATTTTCCTCAGGGTATCAAGCACCTCCTCCCTTCCAGTTTGTACAGGTCCATGAAGATCATGTACTTTGCCTCACTTCTATAGACTCTGTATCCATCTCCCGAAAAAATACAGATGTAAAGAATGCATTTAAGATCTCCCCCATCAGTTTTGGCTCCATACATGGATTACCATTCTTCCAGAGGAACTATTTTCTCTCTTGCAATCCTTCTGCCCTTAACATACCTGTAGAATCCCTTAGGATTTTCCTTCATCTTGTCTGCTAGAACAACTTTATGCCTTATTTAACCTTTCTGATTTCTTTCTTATGTGCCCTCTTGCATTTCTCGTACTCTATAAGCACCTCTTTTGTTTCTACCTGTCTATACATGCTATGCACATCCTTCTTTCTCTTAACCAGGATCTCAATATCGCTTGAAAACCAAGATTCCCTATGCCTGTTATTTTTACTGTTTAGTCTGACAGGCACATACAATCTTTGTACACTTAAAATTTCATTTCTGAAGGCCTCCCACTTACCAAGGACACCTTCACCAGGAAACATCCTGTCCCAATCCATGCATGCTAGATCATTTCTGATACCATCAAAATTGGCCTTTTTCCTATTTAGAATCTCAATCAGCAGACCCTTCTGCCTTGTCTCATTCCCTAACAGCAGATCCAGTATCGCATGCTCTCTCCTTGGGACTTTTATGTACTGATGAAGGAAACATTCCTGAATACATTTGGCAAACTCTATCCCATTTAGTCCTTTTACTGTGTGGGCTTCCCAGTCAATATGTGGAAAGTTAAAATCACATACTATAACAACTGTATGTTTCTTGCAACAGTCTGTGATCTCTTTACAAATTTGTTCTTCTAGGTCTCTAGGACTGTTGGGTAGTCTGTAATGTAGTCCCACTAATGTGGTCACACCTTTCTTATTTCTCAGATCCACCCATAACTCCTCACTAATTGAGTTCTCTAGTCTGTCCTGATGGAGCATTGCCGTGACATTTTCCTGACTAGTAACACCACCCCTCCTCCTTTAATCCGCCCTGCTCTGTCATGTCTAAAATGATGGATTCACGGAATATTGAGCAGCCATTCCTGCTGCTCATGCAACCAAGTCTCACTATTGGCTAATTCCAAGTGTTGATCCATGCCCCGAGCTCATCTGCTTTTCCTATGATACTTTTTGCATTGAAATTAACGCAGCTCAGGACATTAGTTGACCATCCTCAATCTTTTGATTTCTGACTTTGTCTGAGGACTTAGCAACATCTATCTCCACAACCCCTCCACTAACTGTTCTGGCACTCTGGTTCCCGTCCCCCTGCAACTCTAATTTGAACCCCACCATGCAGCGTTAACAAGCCTTCCCACTAGGATATTAGTACCCCTCCACTTCTCCTAACATCAACCCAGAAATGTTCCCTTAGGAGGTTAAATGTTTCACTAAGATTACACCACACTTTTTTCTAAATGCTAGTAAGCATTGGCAAACTCTACTTTATATTTCCTGATGACACAACCTCTTCATACTGGCAATCAATCATTCTGGCAGAATGCATCTTCAATGACCCTTATATCCCTCTCTTTGCACTGCTGCCATCAGGAGGGAGGTACAGGAGCCTTCGGAACCACACCACCAGGTTTAGGGACAGTTATTATCCTTCAACCATCAGACTCCTGAACCAACTTGGATGACTTCACTCACCTCAACTCTAAACTGATTCCACATCCTACAAGTTCACTTTCATGGCTTGGACAACTCATGCTCTCATTGTTATTTATTTATTTATTAATTTATTTTTATTTGCCACTTGTCTTCTTTTGCACATTGGTTGTTTGTCAGTCTTTGTATGTAGTATTTTTTTACCTGGTACTAATTGTATCATAATCTAGGCAGATTGACATTCAGTTCATCCCCTAGCTGCCTAATTCCCATTTCATTTAACAGCCTGCGATAGTTAACAGTGGAAGGTTAACTTACAAGAGACTGTATTACATGAAAATTATGATGAAGTAAGTAATTGATATAATGTTAACATACACTTTTGTAAAATGGAAGTTAAAAAAGCACCGGAATTCTGATCTTTCTGCAGAGACGGAACTGGGGAAGAGCCTGGACCTACTTGATTAATTGCAGTCTAGTAAGGAGGTGACTGAAAACTCTCTGGAAGGCAATGAACAGAACAGTTGCCCATCTTCACCCCAACATAAACGCGGATGTAAGTAAGAAAATAATGTTGTTTCAACACTCCCCTGAAGACTCGTCTGTAGGTAAGCAACAGGCCATAGAAGATCACAGAGGCAGAGCAGAATGAAGCAAACAATGGATTGGAATCAAGAATGAGTGCTTAAAAAATCATCAAAATGGAAACAAAGAATTATGAGGGTTGGTGAAAATAGGGTCACTAATTACAGATGACAATATGTGAATTGATAGAAATAGCAAGTATTTGAAAGTTTTGAGGCTTATGGTGGATAAAATTTTATACAATGGCAATGAAACAATTAAACTTGAGAGCACATAGAAGAACATATGAAGACTTCAACCTTTTTGGCTGAAAATAGGTAACATTATGAGATGAAAATAAACAATTGTGGTGAGGGGTTTGATGAGGATTTTGCAATGCTGCTTGAGGGTAGACTGTTGTAACGTGAACAAAGTCACCGGCAAGACACCGAAGTTAGTGGATACAGAAATGTTTTACTCAACAAAAGGGGGATATTAGAGGAAGGTTTTTTACTCAGAGAGTGGTTGGTGCGTGGAATGCACTGCCTGAGTCAGTGGTGGAGGCAGATACACTAGTGAAATTTAGGAGACTACTAGAAAGGTATATGGAGGAATTTAATGTGGGGGGGTTATATGGGAGGCAGGATTTGAGGGTCGGCACAACATTGTGGGCCGAAGGGCCTGTACTGTGCTGTACTATTCTATGTTCTATGTTCCATGTTCTAAAAACTAGCAGCAGGCATCATATTGAGACACTCTTGGAGAAAGGGGCATGTTCAACCCACTATTACATGACATTTTCTATGCTAAAGATCAAAGGTAATGGCAGGACCATTCTATAGTTATAATGTATCTACAGTGCTTCCTTTGAGATACATTTAGTTTCCACACACGTCCTTCTTTGCACCCATACTCCACACACTCAAAATCAACGTTAATCAGCTTTGTCTGATTTTCAAACAACTGGTGTCCACGGTTACGGGAAATCTATTGTTCAGGTTTGCATTTTAAGTTTAATGTACAATCCACGTTCATGTCTGAAGAATGGCTGCTGTTGAACTTAATATTTGTTATAACCCTAACTCCAAAAAACCCGTAAACAAGAGGAGTCAGTGAATGTTCTGAGGCCATAATATCTTCACGATGAAAGAGAACCATGCCGAAGTATTTTTTATCAGACTGTGCCAAAGTGACAGCCTGCACAGCTTTGTTTCATGCATTTGCCCTTGAACCTAATCAATTAGCAGAAGTCAATGACATGAGAGATTGTCTGACCTGCCCAACACCTGCACAAGGGATTGCCACACTATTCTTATCTATGTTGGTGGCCTGCATACTGGACAACACCTTCCCAGATGCAGAATAGATACATCCAGTCACTTTGTGGCAAATCTCATTATGGGGTTCATGGAGGAGGAAGGAATTTGGGGCTAGACCCACCCTCCCCCCCATGTCCCTCACCAACTTGTTTTGGCCAGACAGAATGATGGGATATTATATGGACCAACAGAGGGTTGCAGTTTGTTTGAATGTAGAATGTAGTTTGTTTGAATGTGCCTCATCTCCTGACACAAGTTCATTTCAGGCCTTATATGATATAACAGTCTGATGGAAGGTTTCAACAGGCTGAGCAACATCTATGGGAAGAAAATGAATTGTCAACGTTTCAGATTGAAATCCCACATCATGATTGTGTGCAGGAAGGGGAGAGATCCAGTATAAAGTGGAGAGAGAATAGCTGGTGTAATAGTGGGAAGCATAAGCAGAGGTAAAAGGTCGAAAGCACTGTGAAGGTGTACAATAACAGCAAATCCAAAGGAAAACAAAATTAAAAGCGTTGAGAAACACACACAAAATACTGGAGGAACAGCAGTCAGGAAGCATCTGTGGAAATTAATAAAGAGTCGACGTTTCAGGCCGAAACCTTTCTTCAGAACTGAGAAGGAAGGGGGAAGATGCCAGAATAAAATGGTGGGGGGAGGGTAAGGAGGCTGGCTGGAAGGTGATAGGTGAAGCCAGGTGGGTGGGAAAAGTCAAGGGCTGGAGAAGAAGGAATCTGATAGGAGAGGGGAGTGAACCACAGGAGAAAATGGAAAGAGGAGGGGACTCGGGGGGGGGGGTGTAATAGAGTAGGGAATAGAGAAAGTGGGGTGGGGGGAACATTTACCAAAAGGAGAAATTGATATTCATGCCATCATGTTGGAGTGCACCCAGATGGAATATAAGGTGTTGCTCTTCCACCATGAGGGTTGCCTCATCGTGGCACGAGAGGAGGCCATGGACCGATATGTTGGAATGGGAATGGGAATTGGAATAAAAATGCTGGATTATTGATAGATACAAAGGTTTGATGGAGATGTTATCAATAATAACTTTCATTTTCATGTCATCATTAATATTGTAGATGCTTCAGGAACTTTATACAATAGTGCTCAGACAAGAGCTATCTGTTTCTCATCCAACATAACTGTAATCCTAGAGTTGATACAACTTTCTTCCATTTGAACCTTGTATTCTTAAATTGCCTTTAAGATTGCTTGCATCCATTTATTATATGCCTTTATCGCGATTAACAGGTAATATTGTTACATTACATGGCGAAGAATACCACAAAACATCATGGATGAATACAGATATCAAGCTTGTGTTTGAAATTCTATATGTAATTTCAAATTATGTCCACTTAAATGGAGCATGCTTAAGTGAACCCCAGTGTACCACATAATGATACTGACATATTGTGCTTTAGGATACCAGTTCAAATGAAAGCTGAAATGGAGAGTGACGTGCTCAATAAGTAGACTAAGCTCTGCTTGGCATTAACATTCTGGCTCTGCCTTTTCATGTATTTTGCTTTATTTTATTGCTGCATTGCTTAGAGCGGGGGAACGATTCAACATCCATCATCGTAAATCCATTAATAACATCTTCCAATTTGTTTTTGATAGCCTTGGATATTACTTAAGGCAGCAAATTGCCATCTCTAGGGAAACAAAGAATAAGATTTGGGCGATCTGATAACAACTGTGAAAACCAGGTTCTTCGCTCTCAAAGAGAGCATGACTTTACTGTGCGAGACAGAAAAGGAAATGCATTGAGAAATGACTACAGGTAAGTTCTGTCTCATAGTAAAACTAGATAGATAAGGAAACATTATTAGTTGTCAATATAGAGGACTAGTAGAGGATCCCAACCAGAACTGGTGAATTAGCATTTAATAAGTAGTGGTAAAATTAATCAAGCTTCATTAAATAAGCAGAATGTAATTTTCAAATATAAAATATCATCTGTTTGATTTTTCCTCTGCTTTCATATCCATCTCTTTATTGTTTTCTACTATTGATCAATGCTCCATTGAATGCATTGAAGCCATGGGAAGTGGGTAGATAATTGCGAGTATAAAATCAGTCCAGAGGCTCTAGGCTCAGTCACAACTGTGGAATGCTGAGTAAGGGTTGCATCATCGAAGCTATTTAGAACACTTGAAAAACATCTAAATAATTCAAAATGTTAAAATGATATCTTAATTTGAAGTCATTGTGATCAGATAAAACTCTTCTGTTTTTTTTTCCATGTTGCTGGATTCCAAGAGGGGGAATAAGAGGGGCCTACGAGATGGCTTTTTAGAGCAGCTCATGGTTGAGCCCACTAAGGGATCAGCTATTCTGGATTGGGTGTTGGGTAATGAACAGGAATTGATCAGAGAGCTTAAATTAAAAGAACACTTAGGAACATGTGATCATGAAATGATGAATTCACCCTGAAATTTGAGAAGGAGAAGCTGGAGTCAGATGTACCAGTATTACAGTGGAATAAATGGAATTACGGAGACATAATTTGAAAAGAGCACTAATGCTAGATGATGCAACCATTGCTAACAAGAGAGGTCAAAGCCAACATGAAAACCAAAGGAACGCACATAAAAGTTGCTGGTGAACGTGGCAGGCCAGGCAGCATCTATTGGAAGAGGTACAGTTGATGTTTCAGGCCGAGACCCTCCCAAAACGTCAACTCTACCTCTTGCAATAGATGCTGCCTGGCCTGCTGCATTCACCAGCAACTTTTATGTGTGTTGCTTGAAATTCCAGCATCTGCAGATTTCCTCATGAAAACCAAAGTGAGGGCATATAACAGAGCAAAAAGTAACGGGAAGTTGGAGGATTGGGAAGCTTTCAACTACCAACAGAAGGCTACTAAAAAAGTCATTAAGAAGGTAAAGATGGAACACGAAACTAAGCTAGCCAATAATATTAAAGGGGATAGCAAAAGTTTCTTCAGATACATGAAGTGTAAAAGTGAGGCGAAAGTGGATATCAGACCACTAAAAAATGATGCTGGAGAAGTAGCAATGGGGGACAAGGAAATGGTGATGAAATGAATATTTTACATTAGTCTTCACTGTGGAAAACATTAGCATTATGGTGGAAGTTCCAGGTGTCAGGGGTCATGAAGTGTGTGAAGTTACCATTACTAGGGAGAAGGTTCCTAGGAAACTGAAAGACCTGAAGGTAGATAGGTCACCTAGACCAGATGGCGTACACCCCAGGGTTCTGAAAGAGGTGGTGGAAGAGATTGTGGAGGCATTAGTAATGATCTTTCAATAATCACTAGATTCTGGATTGATTCCAGAAGACTGGAAAATTGTAAATGTCACTCTACTCTTCAAGAAGGGAGGGAGGCAGAAGAAAGAAAATTATAGGTCAGTTAGTCTGATCTCACTGGTTGGGAAGATGTTGGATTCTATTGTTAAGGATGTGGTTTCGGGGTATTTGGAGGCACATGATAAAATAGGCTGTAGTCAGCATAGTTTCCTCAAGAGAAAATCTTGCCTCACAACCCTGTTGGAAATCTTTGAAGAAATAACAGGCAGGACAGACAAAGGGGAATCGGTTGATGTTGTGTATTTGAATTTTCAGAAGGCCTTTGACAAGGTGCCACACATGAAGCTGCTTAACAGGCTATGAGCCCATGGTATTACAGGGAAGATCCTAGCATGGATAAAGCAATGGCTGACTGGCAGGAAGCTATGAATGGGAATAAAGGGAGCCTTTTCTGGTTGGCTGATGATGACTTGTGGTGTTCCACGGGGTCTGTGTTGGCACTGATTATTTTTACACTATACGTCAATGATGTGGATGATGGAATTGATGGCTTTGTTGCATAGTTTGCAGATGACATGAAGACTGGTGGAGGGGCAGGTAGTTTTGAGGTGCTAGGAAGGACTTAAACAGATTGGGAGAATCAGCAAAGAAATGGCAGATAGAATACAGTGTTGAGAAGTGTATGTTCATGCACTTTGGTAGAAGAAATGAAAGTGTTAACTATTTTCTAAATGGAGAGAAAATACAAAAAGCTGAGGTGCAAATGGATTTGGGAGTCCTTGTGCAGAATTCCCTAAGGGTTAATTTACAGGTTGAGTCTGTGGTGTGGAAGGCAAATGCGATGTGATCATTAATTTCAAGCGGACTAGAATACAAAAGCAAGGATGCAATGTTGAGATTTTATAAAGCACTGGTGACTCCTCACGGAGTATTGTGAGCAGTTTTGAGCTCCTTATCTTAGAAAGGATGTGCTGAAACTAGAGAAGGTTTAAAGGAGGTTCACAAAAATGATTCTAAGTTTGAACAGCTTGTCATATGAAGAGCGTGTGATGGCTCTGTGCTCATTGAAACCTATCGAATGGTGAAAGGCCTTGATAGAGTGGATGTGGAGAGGATGTTTCCTGTGGTGGGAGAGTCGAAGACCAGAGGACACAGCCTCAGAATAGAGTGGCATCCTTTTAGAACGGAGATGAGGAGGAATTTCTTCAGCCAGAGAGTGATGAACCTATGGAATTCTTTGCCACAGGCAGCTGTGGCCGAGACTTTATGTATATTCACAGCAGGGGTTAATAGATTCTTGAAGGGACACGGGGAAAAGGCAGGAGATGGGGCTAAGAGGTAACTGTAAATTGGATAGCCTTGATGGAATGACAGAGCAGACTCGATGGGCCAAATGGCCTAATTCTGCTTCAATATCTTGTCTTATAACCCTAATCAACTTTTAATTAATTTAATTAACACTTTAATTAATTTACATAAGTTCAACTTATGTAAATTAATTAAAATAGAATTTAAAATAAACCACATACTTTCTCTGACCTTTATATTGAAAGGTGGGAAGCACAATGAAACGAATGGGCAACGCTTGATGTAGCAGTTAGGATCTGCTGGCACAGCAGGAGATCAGAAGAAGCTAGTCTGTGCTGAACTGTTATTCTGCCTAGTCCTATTGACTGCAACAGGTCCACAGCCCTCCGTACCCCTCTTATCCATGTACCTATCCAAACTTCTCTTAATGTTGAAATCAAACACTCATCCACTACTTCCACTAGCAGTTCATTCCACATTTCACCACACTCTCAGTGAAGAAGTTCACCCTCAGGTTGCCCTCAAGTATTTGCCTTTTACCCTTGACCCACAATTTCCTGTTCTAATCTCATCCAACCTCAGTGTAAAAAGCCTGCTTGCATTTATTCTATCTGTACTGCCAATAACTTTGTATACCTCTATCAAATCTCCCCTCATTCTCCTGCACTCCAGGGAAAAAAGTCCTAACCTGTTCAATCTTTTCCATAGCTCAGATTGTCAAGTCTTGGCAATATCCTTGTAAGTTTTCTCCATACTCTTTCAATCTTATTGATATCTATCCTGTAGGTAGGTGACCAGACTGCACACGGTACTCCAAATTATGCCTCACCACAACTTCAACATCATGTCCCAACTCCTGTACTCGATACATTGATTTATGAACGCCAAACTTGCTAAGCTACCCTTTGATTCTGCTCCCTCAAGAAGAAAGAGGACTCATTGCTCTGTTTCAAAGAAGGACATGGTGGGGGGGGGTAATTATCCCTTATGAATAAGGAGTAAGTATTGGAAATACTCATCAGATCGGGCAGTACCTGTAAAGGAGAGCTGATGTTAGTTTTCAAGTCAATGAGTTAGTGATCTTCCAACCTTCCAATGTCTGAGGATGAACGTTGAATGGATCTGGCAGTTATTGCTGGTGTCCCAGTGATACTCATCGCTGAACCTATTATCACCAAGATACACTGATGGCTATTGTCATAAAAGGAAAACACTGAAGGTGTCGGAAATATTAAATTAAGTGTGAAATACCAGTATTATTTAAGTAAAGGAGCCATTGTGAAGTGAGAAAGAAAGCTCTTTTTCAGGTTAGTGTCCTTTTCTTTGCTCGTCAGCACATTGCAGTTTGGAAGAGTTTACTGCATGTGAATAACCTGCCTTGTTTCCTACATGGCTGCAGCAATTATATTGCAAAAGTGCTTTGATTTGCTGTGAATCATTAGGCAATGCAAACCTTTCTTTCGATGACAGCAGCCTGATGCTAATGGAAGCGTGCATTTTATTTTCTATTCATTTGCTTTCAATTAAAATAAAAGTCATCTCAGAATAGGAAAGGAAGAAGGTCACTCATTGTCCCTCTATCCTCCATTTTTGAATAACCGAAAACAAATTTAAAAGGAACAATTGACCTAGAATAAATAGCCCTTAAGGAAAGTCATTTCCCTTTTTTTCTTCTTCTGTGCTTTTCTGTGTTGCATAAGTTTACTTATGAAAGGCTTGGGTCTGAGTTTTCAATAATGCTGCCTAAATATTCCAACAGCTTCTCTATATCTACCCAGCCCATTCTCTTCTAAGATATGTAAATAGTGATCAAATAACAAACATGAGAAACCATTCAAAGCAACCCAACTAAAATGCTGGAGGAATTCAGCAGGTCAGGCAGCATCTATGGAGATGAATAAAGAATCAACGTTTCAGACTGAGACCCTTCTTCGGAACTGAGAAGGATGTGGGAAGATGCCCGAATAAAAAGCTGGGGGGAGGGAAAAGAGGCTGGCTGGAAGGTGATAGGTGAAGCCAGGTGGGTGGGAAAGACCAAGGGTTGGAGCTGAAGGAATCTGATAGGAGACGAGAGTGAACCACAGGAGGAAAGGAAGAGGAGGAACCCAGAGGGAAGTAATAGGCAGGTGAAAAGAGGTAAAACGCAGAGTGAGGAATAGAGGGAGCGATTAAATTTGTTCACTGGAAGGAGAAATCGGTATTCATCCCATCAGATTGTAGGGTATCCAGATGGAATAAAAGGTGTTGCTCCTCCACCCTGAGTGTGGCCTCTTGGGGCAAGAGGAGGCCGTGAATCGACATGTTAGAATGGAAATCAGAGCCGGAATTAAAATAGTTGACCACCGGCAATTCTCGCTTGTGGCGGATGGTGTGGACGCGCTCGATGAAGCTGTACCCCAAGTTTACAACGGGTCTCACCACTGTAGAGGAGGCCGCATCGAGAGCACCAGACACAATAGCCGACCCCAGCAGATTCACAGGTGAAGTGTTGCCTCATCTGGAAGGACTGCCTGGGGGCCCTGAATGGAGGTGAGGGAGGAGGTGTATGGGCAGGTGTAGCACTTTAGCTGCTTGTAGGGATAAGTGCCTAGAGGGAGATTAGTGGGGAGGGATGAATGGACAAAGGAATCGTGGAGGGAGCCATCCCTGCGGAAAGCTGGGTGGAGAGGTAGGTAAAGATATGCTTAGTGGTAGGATCCCTTTGGAGATGGCGGAAGTTATGGTGGATAAGGTATTGGATGTGGAGGCTCATGGGGTGGTAGGTAGGGACAAGAGGAACTCTATCACTGTTAAGATGGAGAGAAGATGGTGTGAGCATGGATGTTCTAGGAATGGAGGAGATGCGGGTGAGGGCAGCACCAATAGTGTTCTTTAAAGAAGGAGGACATCTCTGATGTCCTGGAGTGGAAAGCCATGTCCTGGGAACAGATGCAGAGGAGGTGAAGAAACTGAGTAAAGGAAATAGCATTTTTACAGGAGATAGGGTGGGAAAAAGTATAGTCAAGATAATTGTGGGAATCAGTAAGTTTATAAAAGATGTCGGTTGACAATTTGCCTCTAGAGATGGAGACAGAGAGATTGAGAAAGGGGTGGGAGGAGTTAGAGATGGACCAAGTGAATTGAAGTGCAGGGTGGAAGTTAGAGGCAAAGCTGATCATTGACAAGCTCAGCATGGGTGCATGAAGCAGACGTCAATGTAGCGGAGGAAGAGTTGGGAAGTATAACCAGGGAAGTGATCAAATAGTCCTTTAACCCTGTAAGTTTTAAGAAACACAACCCTATTTTGTGTTCACCTCATGATTAAACTTGCAGAATCCAGGCATCATTCTAGTAACAATGTGCTGAATTTTCCTCAAAGTCCAATATATCCATTATAAAATATGGTGCTTGCAACTGTTGACAGCATCATGTGGAGCACAGCTTGGCTTTGCATGAATTAGGCAGATCCTGCATTCTTATTACTTAGGTAACAAGCGTTTCATTAATCCTTTTGTATTAAACTTCTCTACAGTCTTCAACATTTTAATGACCAATATTTTTGGATTTCTTTAGACCACCACTGCTTCTAGGTTTCAGCCATTTCGAAAATTCATCTGGCTTAGTAATTGGATTTTACTCTCCACTGGTGTACTAAATGCACGGTGTTTAGAGCAGACATTCCCTCAGATCCCCTAAAAGAACTCATTAAATTAGTCAAATGTACATTAAAGCAGTGTTCTGGCGCTTTGCATGCAGACTCATATACGAGAACAGGACTGGTTTCTCACTGGCAGCTTCAGGCAAACCTTGCTTTTCGATTGCTGCACTCATTTTTGGGAAGTGAGTCCTCAACACAAAATGGGGCCCTGCTGGTGAAAGAGCATTCTGGGAAGGAAAACATGGCGTCCCTCTTATCTGTCATGAATCTCACTGTGATTGTCTGCCCTGATTTAATCCTGTGTTGTGAGTGGTCTTATGATACTGTGAGTTGGGCTGATCAATGTTACTTGCACCTCATTAGAAGTTTACTTAAAAATCCTGTGACAATGAGTGATACAGACTCTATCATCCTAACCATGGAGTAATGGAGCTGGCAGGTTGCCTCAGAACAGACTTTGAATGACAGTCTCACTGCTGACCCCTTGCACAATGCGTTCCCGTTTACTTGTATGACAAATAAAGCACCAAAAAAATCCTGTTCATTCTAGTATCAAGTAAAACATGCAGCGAGTAACTCATGACATCATTGTTTGTGAGTGGTTAACGGAAAATGTTGGCTGTGCAAAGGTGAATTGTGTGAGAGTGTCCCGAATAACTGCAAACAATGACGTAAATTCACCTGGATTGATCCAATCTAGATCGAACCTTTGTTCTTGCTTGTAGATAAAAACTTATATGCAAATAATCCCAAGGCCTAGACCACTGTTTTTAAATGGACTTACACTGAAGTTCATTTCTCATTATCTGTCCCTTTGCTTAATCGATCGATACCTCTTTGTGGTGCTACGCTTCTCTCTAAATTACTAATGTTGCTGCTTATCCTCTGTCATTAGTATCCTTGGGATATGTGGCTTCCTATCCATTATCTCTCCCATTTTACATCCGGTAAACAGACAGGGCCCAAAAGTGATCATTGCAGGTCAGTGCCAGAAACATCCTGCCTATCAAAGGACCTGGGCATTTGTCCTATTCTTGATCACTGGCTCCTAGTAAATTTCCTGACGAGGTCAATAATTTGCTTTCAATTCCATGAGTTTTACCTGCAGCTAAGATTCTTATAAGGCATTTGATTAAATGCATTATGGAAGTCCTTAAAAATTAGATCAAGTGACATTAGCCCATCTCATACTTCAGACACTCCTTTAAATGGGGTTTGGCAGACATGACCTATGGTGTTCACTAGTCACCTTAAGATTGTGTAATCAATCCATTCTTAATTCTGGAATTACAAAGGCCCACAGGATGGAAACAAGCCTTGTGGCTCACTGCTCGAGCCTGACCAAAATTTCCACCTAATCCAGTCCCATTTGCCTACATTTGACCACTCCAAAACTTTCCTATCCATGTTCCTACTTTTAAAATATTAAACAGTGGGAGTCCAACAATTTCAGGACTCTGGTTGAGAACTGAGACAGTAGGCACATTAGGATGGAGTTAAATTGGCCTTTACTTTCAAATGAGTGACAGCAATTTACCAAACTGTGTAACCATCTGATTAATTTGTTTTCCATTGGCTTCACTTCCACATATTCCAAGCCAATAGATTCATCCTCTGTGATGTTGTGACACCCTCCACATCCCATTAAAAAACTGCTGGACTATCCAATGTAAGGCTGAGCCTAGGATATTTGTTTCCATTTTGTTTGTTATACCAGTGCCGTTATGGCAAAGGAGAAAGTGATAAATTTCTCTTTGAATTCTGGTTGAAACTCCCTTCAAAAGAGAAAGCTGAATGACGGGCCAAGCTGAAAAGAAATATACCATGTGCCTTTATCAGGTAAGCTGGTTTCCCTGACGAGTCCTTAACATCCTTATTCTTATCTCAGTTGGACAGAAATGTAATTGACTCTGATTCAAAGTTGTGCAAAGGAATTTAAATTTGATTGATTTTGGTTGGGTACAATAAGCAGACACAAATTACACCGATGCTCTTAACATGCTTAATAATTACCGGGGAAACCTGCTTCCCTGTTGCCCCTGCACGATATTATTAATTGTTCATATCTGCAAATTGAACAAGATATGTTTGGTTTGATATAGGTACTGTATAAAACATTACAATTGTCTTCATCTTAATATGATCACTGCCAAATAGAGTATATGTAGAAATTACTTAAATGGGAAATAATTTGCTGTTGTAAGACTACAGAATTAAAATAAAACTCGCCCCCCCCCCCCCACCACACACACATACTATAAAGAATTCAAGTAAGGTCTCTGGTTTTTGCCTGGAGTGTATTGTTTGGCAATGAAAATGCACAAGCAAAGGAGGACAAAATTCCTGGACTAGAAGGGTTGAATGTATTGGGCTTGTGAAACTAATTACCCTCCTAGAAATATGCAGAACAGGTGTTTCTTCAGGTTGAGCAGGATGTAGTCCCAAGTTAACACCGGTGGCAGATGATCCTCGGTGAGTTGGGATTTTGGATGCAAAAGTCCCAAACTTGCTGGTTGGTTCATTCTGTCGTTGGACTACAGTGATGGGACCTGATATTGCTGACATTCTGTAGAGAATCTGCTCAGTGGTCCTCTTCCAGATCAGACCTGCCACTGACCTTTGAGCCCAGTAATTGCAAAAGATGCTTCATGTTTGTGCGGAAAGAAAAGTAAGGCAAGTTATATTTTTAAATTACTTCTATTTGCAATAAGATATTTAAATATTTAGCAGTGTATACGGTCCTTTTTAAAAGTCCGTATTGATAGCTACATTTTTAATTCTTTTGAATGTTACTGGATGTCAGGAACATCAGGAAAGATAAAAGGTTAACAGTTTCAGTAGGTGGCAAAGCTTTGCAATTGTTTGGGGATTATTTAGTCATAGTCATAGTCATAGTCATAGTCATACTTTATTGATCCCGGGGGAAATTGGTTTTCGTTACAGTTGCACCATAAATAATAAATAGTCATAGAACCATAAATAGTTAAATAGTAATATGTAAATTATGCCAGTAAATTATGAAATAAGTCCAGGACCAGCCTATCGGCACAGGGTGTCTGACCCTGCAAGGGAGGAGTTGTAAAGTTTGATGGCCACAGGCAGGAATGACTTCCTATGACGCTCTGTGCTGCATCTTGGAGGAATGAGTCTCTGGCTGAATGTACTCCTGTGCCCATCCAGTACATTATGTAGTGGATGGGAGACATTGACCAAGATGGCATGCAACTTAGACAGCATCCTCTTTTCAGACACCACTGTGAGAGAGTCCAGTTCCATCCCCACAACATTGCTGGCCTTACGAATGAGTTTGTTGACTCTGTTGGTGTCTGCTACCCTCAGCCTGCTGCCCCAGCACACAAGAGCAAACATGATAGCACGAGCCACCACAGACTCGTAGAACATCCTCAGCATCGTCCGGCAGATGTTAAAGGACCTCAGTTTCCTCAGGAAGTAGAGATGGCTCTGACCCTTCTTGTAGACAGCCTCAGTGTTCTTTGAACAGGTGGTTTGATTTGATATAGGTACTGTAGACCAATCTTCCGTCTTTGGACTCACTTTACACCGCACGCTGTCGGAGCAGTGCTGCCAGGATAATCAAGGACATGACCCACCCAGCCAACACACTTTTCGTCCCTCTTCCCTCTGGGAGAAGTGCTCAGGAGCTTGAAGACTCATATGGCCAGATTTGGGAACAGCTTCTTTCCAACTGTGATAAGACTGCTGAACGGAGGCTGACCCGGATCGGGGCCATACCCTCCAAATATCCGGATCTACCTCTCGGGTTTTTTTTTTGCACTACCTTACTTTCCCTTTTCTATTTTCTATTTATGATTTATAATTTAAATTTTCAACTTTTACTATCGATTTGTACTCCAGAGTGGGAAGCGCAGAATCAAATATCGCTGTGATGATTGCATGTTCTAGTACCAATAAAGTATATAGTATTTGTTTTCCAAAGTATTGTGCGCAGGCTTTTGCTGATGTAGTCATGTGAACTGGGCAGGCGAGTGGTAAGTGCAGGCAAAAATTTAGACCTATATTTTCTCCTTGACAAATAAAAGAAATCTAAGCTTTAAAATTCACGGTGTAGTTTTTGGGCTGATTAGATTTCAATGTGATATACATTTTTAATGGGGAAAAGTGTGAGAAATTGCAAGACTATTATCCTTTGGAAGTATGAAGGAGGAGGTGGAAGTGGAACTGGAGAATGAGGAGTGTGTGATACAGTGTTGTCAAACTGGAATTCATTACTCCAATTTATGAAACATGTTCAGCACACATGCAGAATTAAGTGTTATATAGCAAGAAGAAAGCTTTATTGGAACATTTTAAAAGAATTAATAAGCATTTGGATGTTTGTTCCTGATTGAGTCCTGCTGAGATTTTCTTCAAGTCAACTTGTGTTTCACGCTTCTAAACATCTAACTGGTATGATAAGCACTGACGGACAACGTCTTGATTTGAAAGCTTCAGCACTCTTTGTTCCTTTCATGACTTGTGGAGTGCAACTTGATAGGGAGAATGAGCATTAATTGCACAGATCACAACAACTTGCTAGAAGGAGTTGAGGAGGGTCACACAGAAAAGAATCAGGGCCACTAAGTCAACGTTGACCTCAATAATAAGCAAATACTTTGAGAGGCTGGCTAAGGACTACATCTGCAGCATGCTACCAGCCACACTGGACCCCCTACAATTTGCCTACTGACATAACCGATCAACAGATGAAGCAATAGCCTCCTTAGACATCTGGAGAATATGTGGATGCTTATGTGCGAATGCTGTTCCTGGACTACAGTTCAACATTCAACACCATAATTCCCCCCAGGCTCGACAAGAAGCTCAGAGACTTCAGCCTTCACCCTGCCTTGTGTAGCTGGATCCTGGATTTCCTGTTGGATCGCTGGTGGGTGGTAAGAGTGGGCTCCCTTACCTCTGCCTCTCTGACCCTTAACACAGGAGCCCCTCAGGGCTGTGTCCTAAGCCCCCTCCTTCACTCTCTGTATACCCATTACTGTGTCGCTACCCACAGTTCCAATCTACTAATTAAATTTGCTGACAATACTGATTGGCCTCATCTCAAATAATAATGAGGCACCTACAGAGAAGAAGTCATCACGCTGACACACTGGTGTCAAGAAAACAACCTCTCCCTCAATGTTGCAAAAACAAAGGAGCTGGTTGTGAACTACAGGAGGAATGGAGACAGGCTCACCCCTATTGACATCAATGGATCTGGGGTTGAGAGAGTGAACAGCTTTTACGTTCCTCAGTATAAACATCCCTGAGGATCTCACGTGGTCTGCACAGATGGTTGAAGAGGTTTGGTATGGGCTCCCAGATCACAAGAACTTTCTATAGGGGCACAATTGAGAGCATCCTGACTGGCTGCATCACTATCTGGTATGGGAACTGTACTTCTCTCAATTGTAGGACTCTGCAGGGGGTGGTGTGGACAGCCCAGTGCATCTGTAGATGTGAACTTCCCTCTATTCAGGACATTTACAAAGACAGGTGTGTAAGAAAAGGCCTGAAGGATCATTGGGAACCCGAGTCACCCCAACCACAAACTGTTTCAGCTGCTACCACCCAGGAACGGTACCGCAGCATAAAATCCAGGACCAACAGGCTCCGGGACAGTTTCTTCCATCAGGCTATCAGACTGCTTAATTCATGCTAACGCAATTGTATTTCTGTGTTATATTGACTGTCCTGTTGTACATAATATTTATTATAAATTACTATAAATTGCATGTTTAGACAGAGACATAACATGAAGATTTTTACTCCTCATATAGGTGAAGGAAGTAAGTAATAAAGTCATTTCAATTCAAGCACCTACTTATGCCAACACTGGATTAGTTTAGCATTTACATGAATCCTAATTTATTCTCCTTAGTTCCCCACTAACACTCCCAGATTCTACGTTAACCAAAACAAGGGAGGCAAATTACTGTAGACAATTAACCCAGCAACTTACACATCTTTGGGATGTGGAAGGAAAGTGGATCACTGGGAGGACACCCACATACTTAGTGAAAGGTGAGTTGGCTCCAGAGGTCAAGACTGATCCTCAGTTGCTGGGACTACAAGGCAGCAACTAACTGCTACTCTCTTGCTGTGTGGAAGAGGTGTGTTCAGGAGGTCACATCACCGATTATTCCAGAAACTGTCCGTAAAATGCCTCTTATCCAGATTCCACACACCCTTTGTTTTATCCAGTCCACTCCTCCGCAGATCTCCTTCTCATCTCATGACACTCTTGCGATGAGAAAAATAATCTTATTATCAGTCTCATCTGTATCATAATTTTTGTAAACCTCTAGCAAGTTGCCTCTCAGACTACAAAGCTGCAGGCAAAAGAAAGCCATCCTGTTCAGCCTCTCCTTATAAACTGAAATGCAGCAATCCTGGTGAATCTACTCTGCACCCCCTCTAGCATACTAAGATCCTTCCTATATGACTAGAACTACGCATAGTATTGTGACCCAGCGGAGCTTTTATAAAGCTGTATCTTGAAGGCAAGTCCTGCTTGTGTCTTCTTCATTATCTGTCTACCTATTGCTGCCACTTTTCAGGATCTGTGGAGTTCTACCTAAAGGTCACCTGGTTTCTCAACGGTACCTTGATTATTCAATTTACTATGCATGCCCAACCCTAACCTGACCTTCCAATATGTTTGTATCACTGCACGGGTCAAGATTAAATTCCATCTGCCATTGCTCTGTCCAATTTTCCCTCTGATCAATATCATGTTGTAGCCTAAGACAATCATTCTTGAATCAAATGCCACAAATTTTCATCTTATTGTTGATTTCCCGAATAATGTCTGTAATCCTTTCCCTACACAGATGTTACAAGTTCTTCACAATTTCGCATGAAATAGGAATGCTTATACTCAGGAGATATTTAATGATGAAAATCTTAAATCTTAAAGCACTTCCTGGATATTTGAAATAAATGCAGTAAACTCTGAAAACACTCAGCAGATCAGGCAGCATCAGTAGAGATAAAAGGGGCTAATATTTTCTGTTGGAAAAAGGTACTTTTGTTTGCAAAGTTAACTCTGTTGGTCTTTCACACAGACTTCCTGAATGTTTCAAATTTCTGGTAGTTATACTTTTTTAGATTTTCATCATTAAATATCCCATGGATGTGAAAATTCCCCAATTGTAGAGAAGTTATGAATTAAGATTTAATCAAAAATTTCACACAATTGTGCTTGTAGACAACCAAAATAAGCGCCCTTTTTTATACTTAGGTTCTTTTGTTTCACAAGAAAACTCAAGAGCCACAGTAGCAGAAGAGATATTACCATATCAATGATGAACTTTCTAAATTTATTGAGATACAGCATGGAGTAGGCCATTCTGGTCATTTAAGCCATGTTGCCTAGCAATCCCCCGATTTAATCCTAGCCTAATCATGGAGCAATTTAAAATGATCAATTAACCTACCAGCCGATAGGCCAACTCCATCTTTGGACAGTGGGAGGAAACCGGAACACCCAGAGGAAACTTGTGCTGCCACAGGGTGAACGTACAAATTTCTCCAGGCAGCGGTGGGTATTGAACCTGGACTGCCTGTACTGTAAAGTGTGTGTTAACCACTACGATACTGTGCTGCCCCAACACTAATAACTCCTAAGGGTAGACTGAATACCGTTTCATCTATTTTAAATTTTCTGAAATAGTAATCACAGAAAGGACTAATGTGATAGTAGTGATCATGAGCTATTGATAAACCAGATCTGAATGACCTTAGTTAATGTCTGCAATTAATCAGCAGATAGATCTCACTGCAATTAATTCTGAAGCGGCTGATAGCAATGTATTATATTTTATAGTTCTCTTTTCGTATTCCTGTACATTGATGCAGCACATAATAATTCTATTTTGTTTGAATTCTTGAGTGAATTTTACAAACAGCCAAGCAGATTTAAGTTACATTTTAGAGAGTATAGTTAGGGAATTTGGGGACTGGGGGCAGGAGGGGTGTTTAAAATACTGTGAAGGAGGAGGGGTGTTTACAATACTGCGCTGTGTAATTTGATACCCTTCCCATTTGATCTTAAAATCCAAGAATCAACCAATAAGTATGTCTCAATGAAAAGATATTTAATTATCATCCAAAAGCAGATTTGGTAAGAACTGGCAGGTGGAACACAGTATATGACGTGTGTGGCCATGCACTTTGGGAGAAGGAATAAAAGCATAGATTATTTTCTAAACAGGGAGAAAATTCAAAAATTAGAGGTGCAAGGGGACTTGGAAGTCCTTGTGCAAGATTCCCTAAATGTTAACTTGCATGTTGAATCAGTGGTAAGGAAGGTGAATACAATTTTAGCATTCATTTCCAGAAGCTTAGAAAATAAAAGATTCTTGATTGGTCAGGGCATGGAGGGATATGGGGAAAAGGCAGGAGATGGAGGCTGAGAGCAATATTGGATCAGCCATGATGAAATGGCGGAGTAGACTTGATGGACCATATGGCCTAATTCTGCTCTTATATCTTAATGGCTTTATGAAAGCAATGATGTAATCTTGAGACTTTATAAGGTGTATTGTGAGCAGCTTTGGTCCCCTTATTTAAGAAAGGATGTTTTGGCAATGGAGAGGGTTCAGAGAACGATCACGAGAATGATCCTGGAAATGAAAGGGTGGATGCATGAGGCACTTTTGATGACTCTGGGCATGTACTCATTGGAATTTAGAAGAATGAGAGGGGATCTTATTGAGCCCAATCGCTTATTGAAAGGCCTAGACAGAGCGGATATGGAGAAGATGTTTCCAGTAGTGGGAAAGTCTAAGACGAGACTGGGTCTGCTACAAGTTTTCTAGGTTTGTCCAATTCTGTTAAAAAGTACTTGGCTGGAGTTAAGCTGAACTTCATGTTTAGACCACCAGATGGCACTTGTTCCTGCATTTCAATATTTACTGGAGCAACAAACAGTCCTCCGTAGGAACTCAGCGGGTCGAGCAGCATCTGTGGGCTGAAAGGAACTGTAGACTTTTCAGGCTGCATCAGGAATGAGAGTGGAGAGGGGAAATGGCCAGAATAAAGAGGAGAAGGGGAGTGGTGGGACAGGAGTCTGATGATTAGCATGTTGGTTAAACATCTCTAAACAGAGAAGTATGCATATTAACTTCATATTCACAGTTAGCCTTGTGCCTACTTTCAGCTGACAATCAGTAAGATTTACATTATACCTCTTAACTAATCTATTTTTCATTGATATTTTACTTTTTTATTATTTGCACAATTTGTCTTCTTTTGTACATTGGTTGTTTGTCAGTCTTTGTTATTTATAGTTTTAAAATTTCTGTTGTATTTCTTTATTTTCCTGTAAATTGCTGCAAGAAAGTGAATCTCAGGGTAGTATACAGTGACAGATACATACTTTGATAATAAATTTGCTTTGAACTTTGAACAAGGTATGGACAAGGGATGCACAGGAGCGTCTATAGGACTGCTTTGAATCAGTGGACTCCGGTGCCACGTGCCAGTGAGGGTAAGAATAGGATGCTCTGGCGGATGAACACGTGGCTGAGGAACTGGTGTAGGAGGCAGGGTTTCAGATTTCAGGATCATTGGGACCTCCTCTGGGGCAGATGGGACCTGTACAAGAGAGACGGATTACACCTGAACTACAAGGGGACCAATATCCTTGCAGGGAGGTTTGTTAGTGCTTCTGGGGAGGGTTTAAACTAGATTTGCAGGGGGATGGGAACCAGAGTGCCAGAGCAGATAGTGGAGTGGGGGTGAAAATAGATGATGTTAAAAGTTCATGCAAAGTCACAAATAGAAGGGTTGTGTATGGTGGTAATAATCTTCTGAGGTGTGTCTATTTCAATGCAAGGATTGTTGTGGGGAAGGCTGACGAGCTGAGGGTGTGAATTGACACATGGAATTATGACATTATAGCCATTAATGAAACTTGGCTGCAGGAGGGGCAGGACTGGCAGCTTAATGTTCCAGGGTTCCAATGTTTCAGACGTGATAGAGGCAGAGGAATGAAGGGTGGGGGGGGCTGGCATTGCTAGTCAGGGAAAATGTTACAGCAGTGCTCAGGCAGGACAGATTAGCGGGTTTGTCTACTGCGGCCATATGGGTGGAGCTGAGAAACAGGAAAGGTATGACCACGTTAATGGGGTTGTATTATAGACCACCCAATAGTCAGCGAGAATTGGAGGAGCAAATCTGCAGAGAGATAGCAGACAACTGCAGGAAACATAAAGTTGTGATAGTAGGGGATTTTAATTTTCCACACATTGGCTGGGACTCCCATGCTGTTAAAGGTCTAGACAGGTTAGAGTTTGTAAAATGTGTTCAGGAAAGTTTTCTAAATCAATATATAGAGGTATCAACTAGAGAAGATGCAATATTGGATCTCCTATTAGGAAACGAGTTAGGACAGGTGACGGAAGTGTGTGTCGGGGAACACTTTGGTTCTAGTGATCATAACACCATTAGTTTCAACTTGATTATGGATAAAGATAGATCTGGTCCTTGGGTTGAGGTTCTAAACTGGAAAAAAGCCAAATTTGAAGAAATGAGAAAGGATCTAAAAAGCGTGGATTGGGACAGGTTGTTCTCTGGCAAGGATGTGATTGGTAAGTGGGAGGCCTTCAAAGCAGAAATTTTGAGAGTGCAGAGTTTCTATGTTCCTGTCAAAATTAAAGGCAAAGTGAATAAGAGTAAGGAACCTTGGTCCTCAAGGGATATTGGAACTCTGATAAAGAAGAAGAGAGAGATTTATAGGAAACAGGAAGCAATAAAGGCGCTTGAGGAGTATATAAAGTGCAAAAAATACTTAAGAAAGAAATCTGGAGAGCTAAAAGAAGACATGAGGTTGGTTTGGTAGTCAAGGTGAAGGATAATCCAAAGAGCTTCTACAGGTATATTAAGTGCAAAAGGATAGTAAGGGATAAAATTGGTCCTCTTGAAGATCAGAGTGGTCGCTTATGTATGGAACCAAAAGAAATGGAAGAGATTTTAAATGAGTTTTTTGCGTCTGTATTTACTAAGGAAATTGGCATGGAGTCAATGGAAATAAGGCAAACAATAAGTGAGGTTATGGAACCTATACAGATTGAAGAGGAGGAGGTGCTCGCTATCTTGAGGCAAATCAGAGTAGGTAAATCCCTAGGACCTGACAGGGATTCCCTCGGACCTTGAAGGAGACTAGTGTTGAAATTTCAGGGACCCTGGCAGATATATTTAAAATGTTGGTGTCTATGGGTGATGTGCCGGAGGATTGGAGAATGGCTCATGGTGTTCTGTTGTTTAAAAAAGGCTCTGAAAGTAATTTGGGAAATTATAGGCCGGTAAGTTTGACGTTGGTAGTAGGTAAATTATTGGAAAGAGTACTAAGAGATAGGATCTACAAGTATTTGGATAGACAGGGACTTATTAGGGAGAGTCAACATGACTTTGTGCGTGGTAGGTCATGTTTGACAAATCTGTTGGAGTTTTTCAAGGAGGTTACCAGGAAAGTGGATGAAGGGAGGGCAGTGGAGGTTGCCTACATGGACTTTGGTAAGGCCTTTGACAAGGTCCTGCAGGGGAGGTTAGTTAGGAAGATTCATTTGCTAGGTGTACATGGAGAGGTAGTAAATTGGATTAGACATTGGCTCAATGGAAGAAGCCAGAGAGTGGTAGTGGAGGATTGCTTCTCTGAGTGGAGGCCTGTGATTAGTGGTGTGCCACAGGGATCAGTGCTGGGTCCATTGTTATTTGACATCTATATCAATGATCTGGATGATAATGTGGTAAATTGGATCAACAAATTTGCTGATGATACAAAGATTGGAGGTGTAGTGGACAGTGAAGAAGGTTTTCAAAGCTTCCAGAGGGATTTAGACCAGCTGGAAAAATGGGCTGAAAAATGGCAGATGAAGTTTAATACAGACAAGTGTGAGGTATTGCACTTTGGAAGGACAAACCAAGGTGGAACATACAAAGTAAATGGTAGGGCACTGAGTAGTGCAGTAGAACAGAGGGATCTGGGAATACAGATACAAAATTCCCTAAAAGTGGCATCACAGGTAGATAGGGTCGTAAAGAGAGCCTTTGGTACACTCGCCTTTATAAATCAAAGTACTGAGTATAAGAGTTGGAATGTTATGCTGAGGTTGTATAAGGCATTGGTAAGGCCGAATTTGGAGTATTGTGTACAGTTTTGATCACCAAATTACAGGAAGGATATAAATAAGGTTGAAAGAGTGCAGAGAAGGTTTACAAGGATGTTGCCAGGACTTGAGAAACTGAGTTACAGAGAAAGGTTGAATAGGTTAGGACTTTATTCCCTGGAGCATAGAAGAATGAGGGGAGATTTGATAGAGGTATATAAAATTATGATGGGTATAGATAGAGTGAATGCAAGCAGGCTTTTTACACTGAGGCTAGGGGAGAAAAAAACCAGAGGACATGGGTTAAGGGTGAAGGTGGAAAAGTTTAAAGGGAACATTAGTGGGGGCTTCTTCACACAGAGAGTGGTGGGAGTGTGGAATGAGCTGCCAGATGAAGTTGTAAATGCTGGCTCACTTTTAACATTTAAGAAAAACTTGGACAGGTACATGGATGAGAGGTGTATGGAGGGATATGATCCAGGTGCAGGTCAGGGGGACTAGGCAGAAAAATGGTTCGGCACAGCTAAGAAGGGCCTAAAGGCCTGTTTCTGTGCTGTAATGTTCTATGGCTCTATGGTTCCATGGACTGTATTCAGGGATTCATCTTCGAACCTGGATGAGTGTGCTGCAGTTGCCACCGACTTCATTAAAACCAGTGTGGATGAGTGTGTGCCTACGAAAACTTGTTGTACATCCGTAAACCAAAAGCTGTGGATGAACTAGGAGGTTCGTCTTCAGCTGAGGACTAGATCTGTGGCAGTTAAGTCTGGTGACCCAGGCCTGTATGAGAAGACCAGGTATGACTTGCGGAGGGCTAATTCAAGAGCGAAGAGACAATTCTGAGTGAGGTTGGAGGCAACATTGGATGCATGCCAACTCTGGCAGTGTTTGCTTCCTACAAAGTAAAACCCAGCATCGTGACTGGCAGCGAAGCTTCATTACCAGATGAGCTCAACACCTTTTACGCCCGCTTTGAAAGGGAGGACACTGTGAAGATCCCTGCTGCACCCAGCGACCACGTGATCTCTGTCTTGGAGGCTGACATCAGGCTCTGATGGGGTACCTGGTGAGGGTCTGAAAAATTGTGCCAACCAACTGGTGGGCGATTCGAAAATATTTTCAGTCTCTCACTGCTATGGTCAAAAGGTCCCACCTGCTTCAAAAGGGCAACAATTATACCAGTGCCCAAGAGGAGTAGTGCGAGGGATCAGGAGTGGAGAGAGTGAGCACTTCCAAGTTCCTGGGTATCAAGATCTCTGAGGATCTAACCTGCTCCCAACACATAGATACAGCCATTAAGAAGGCATGGCAGTGGCTGTATTTCATTAGGAGTTTGAGGGAATTTGGTTTGTCACCTAAAACCCCCAAACTTCTACAGATGTACTGTGGAGAGCATTCTGACAGGCTGCACCACTGTCTGGTATGGGGACGGGTGGGGATCGAAAGAAACTAGAGAAAGCAGTAAATTTAGTCACCTCCATCATGGGTACTAGTCTCTGTAGTATCCAAGACATCTGCAAGGAGCAGTGCTTCAGAAAGGCGGTGTCGATTATTAAAAACCCCTATCACCCAGACATGCCCTCTTCTCGTTGTTATCATCAGGAGGGAGGTACAGAAGCCTACAGGCCATCACTCAATGATTCAGGAACAGCTTCTTCCTCTCTGCCATACCATTCCTAAATGGACATTGAACCCATGAACACATTTTTTTTATTATTTCTGTTTTTGCATTATTTTTAATTTATCTATTTAATATACATATATATTAGCAATGGACCAGTTGATTTGTAGAGAGAGAGAGAGCTTTACACAGGTCCGGGAGAAAAGTTTAAAAAAAGAAGTGTCTTGCAGGGCTTGGCACATTAGAGTTGGACTAATCGATTTGTAGAGAGAGAGAGAGAGAGCTTTGCACAGGTCAGGGAGAAAAGTTTTAAAAAGGAGCATCTCACGGGGCTTGGTGCATTAGAATAGTGGGTATGACTGTGAGGCCAGTTTTCGTTTCTGGGTATCAGATGTGGAACGTCCGCGTATCTTTCAGCCTCCCTGATGGCCACATCCGCACCGGGTGCATCGAGCTGCAGCTCCTTAGAGACTGAGTTAGGGAACTGGAGCTGCAGCTCAATGAACTTTGGCTTGTTAGGGAGAATGAGGAGGTTATGGACAGGAGCTATAGGCAGGTAGTCACCCTGGGGTCACAGGAGACAGATAAGTGGGTGACCATCAGGAGAGGGAAGGAAAGGCGTCAGGTAGTAAACAATAAGTACTCCTTTTTGAGTGCTGTTGTGGGGGACAACCTACCTGGGGGAAGCAACAGTGGCCGTGCCTCTGGCACTGAGTCTGGACCTGTGGCTCAAAAGGAAAGGGAACTGAAGAGTATGGCAGTGGTAATAGGGGCTCTGTAGTTAGAGGGACAGATAGGTGATTCTGTGGGCACGAAAAAGAAACAATGCTGATAGTTTGCCTCCCAGGTGCCAGGGTTTGTGGTGTTTCTAAGCGCTTCCACAATATCCTGAAATGGGAGGGTGAGCAGCCAGAGGTCGTGGTGCATATTCTTCCAATGACATAGGAAGAAAAAGGGAGGAGATCCTGAGAGCAGAATACAGGGAGTTAGGAAAGAAGCTGAGAAGCAGGACCTCAAAGGTAGTAATCTCGGGACTGTTGCCTGTGCCACGCGATAGTGGGCATAGGAATAGAATGAGGTGGAGGAATAATGTATGGTTGAAGGATTGGAGCAGGGAACCAGCTTTTTGGATCATTGGCATCTTTTCTGGGGCAAGTGTGACCTGTACAAAAAGGATGGGTTGCACTTGAATCTGAGGGGACCAATATCCTGGCGGGGAGGTTTATTAATGCTATTGGGGAGGGTTTAAACTAGATTTTCAAGGGGCTGGGAACTGAAGTGAAGAGGCAGAGGATTGGGGGTTTGGAGCACAAGCAGAGACAGCTTGTTGGGAGTTTGTGAGGAAGGATAGGTAGATATTAGAGCAAAGATGCACTCTGCCAGATGGTTTGAGATGAGCCTATTTTAATGCAAGGAGTATCATAAACAAGGCAGATGAACTTAGGGCGTGGATCAACATGTGGAACTGTGATGTCGTGGCCATTACAGAGACTTGGATGTCTCAGGAGCAGGAATGGCTGCTGAGTGTGCCAGGCTTTAGATGTTTCAAAATGAACAGGGAGGGAGGCAAAAGAGGTGGGCATGTGGCATTGCTAATTAGGGATAGTGTCATGGCTGCAGAAAAGGAGGAAGTTATGGAGGAATTTTCTACTGAGTCAGTGTGGTTGGAAGTCAGAAACAAGAAAGGGGCAATAAATCTACGGGGTGTTTTTTATAGGACCCCCCCCCCCCACCCCGGCAATAGTACGAGGGATATCAAGGATCAGATAGGAAGGCAGTTTCTGGAATGCTGCAATAATAATAGGGTTGTTGTGATGGGAGATTTTAACTTCCCTAATATTGTTTGGCATCTCCTTAGCGCAAGGGGTTTAGATGGGGTGGAGTTTGTTAGGTGTGTTCAAGAAGGTTTCCTGATGCAATATGTAGATAAGCCAACTAGAGGAGAGGCTGTACTTGATTTGGTATTGAGTGGGTATTGGGTGTCAGATCTCTTGGTGAGAGAGCATTTTGAAGGTAGTGACCACAACTCTATCTCCTTCACCATAGTGCTGCAGAGGGATAGGAGCAGACAATTTGGGAAAACATTTAATTGGGGTAGGGGAAATATGATGCTCTTAGGCAGGAACTTGGGAGCAGATGTTCTCAGGGAAATCCATGACAGAAATATGGCAAATGTTCAGTGAATATTCGCATGGCATTCTGCATATATATGTTCCATTGAGGCAGGGAAAGGATAGTAGAGTTAAAGAACCATGGTATACAAAGTATGTAAAAAATCTAGTTAAGAGGAAAAGAAAAGCTTATGAAAGGTTCAAGAAACTAGGTACTGTTAGTGCTCTAGAAAATTACAAGGTTGCTAGGAAGGAGCTTAAGAATGGAGTTAGGAGAGCCAGGATGAGCCATGAGAAGGCTTTGATGAGCAGGATTAAGGAAAACCCCAAGGCATTCTACAAGTACGTGAAGAGCAAGAGGATGAACCATGTGAGAATAGGACCAATCAGATGTGATAGTGGAAATGTGCATGGAGTCGGAGGAGGTAGCAGAGGTACTTAATGAATACTTTGCTTCACTGTTCACTAGGGGAAAAGACCTTGGCAATTGTGGGGATGACTTAAAGGACTGAAATGCTTGAGCATATTTACATTAAGAAAGAGGATGTGCTGGAGGAATTGAAAAGCATTAAGTTAGATAAGTCACTGGGACCGGATGAGAGATACTCCAGACTACTGTGGGAGGCGAGGGTGGGGATTGCTGAGCCTTTTGCAATGATCTTTGCATCATCAATAGGGACAGGAGAAGTACCGGAGAATTGGAGGGTTGCAAATGTTGTTCCCTCGTCCAAGAAAGGGAGTAGAGATAAACTAGGAATTATACACCAGCGAGTCTGACTTCAGTAGTGGGCAAGTTGTTGGAGAAGATCATGAGAAGCAGAATTTATGAGCATTTGGAGAGACATAATCTGATGAGGGATAGTCAGCATGGCTTTGTCAAGGGCAGGCTGTGCCTTATGAGCCTGACTGAATTCTTTGAGGAGGTAACAAAACACATTGATGAAGGTAGAGCAGTGGATGCAGCGTATATGGATTTCAGTCAGGTGTTTGATGAGGTTCCCCTGCAAGGCTCCTTCAGAAACTAAGGAGCATGGGATCTGAGGAGACCTTGCTTTGTGGATCCAGGATGAAGGCAAAGGGTGGTTGTAGATGGTCCATATTCTGCATGGAGGTCAGTGACCAGTGCTGTTCTGCAGGGATCTGTTCTGGGACCCCTCCTCTTTGTGATTTTTATAAATAGATGAAGTGGAAGGCTGGGTTAGTAAGTTTGCTGATGACACAAATGTTGGGGGTGTCGTGGATAGTCTGCAAGGTTGTCAGAGGTTACAGTGGGACATTGAAAGGATGCAGAACTGGGCTGAAAAGTTGCAGATGGAGTTCAACCCAGATAAGTGTAAAGTGGTTCATTTTGGTAGGTCAAGTTTGAAAATAGAATATAATATTAGTAGTAAGATTCTCGGCAGCATGGAGGATCTGAGAGATCTTGGGGTCCATGTCAGTAGGACACTCAAAGCTGCTGCGCAGGTCAACAGTGTTGTTAAGAAGGCATATGGTGTGTCGGCATTCATCAACCATAGGATTGAGTTCAAGAGCCGTGAGTTAATGTTACAGTTTTACAAGACCTTGGTCAGACCCCACTTGGAGTACTGCGTTCATTTCTGGTCACCTCACTACAGGAAGGATGTGGATACTACAGAGAGGGTGCAGAGGAGATTTACAAGGATGTTGTCTGGATTGAAGGGCATACTTTATGAAAATAGGTTGAGAGTACTTGGCCTTTTCTCCTTGGAGCGACAGGGGATGAGAGGTGACCTGATATGAGTGTATAAGATGATAAGAGGCATTGATTGTGTGGATAGCCAGAGGCTTTTTCCCAGGCAGAAATGGCTAACACGAGGGGGCATAGTTTTAAGGTGCTTGGAGATGGGTACCGAGGGGATGTCAGGGGTAAGTTTTTCACACACAGAGTGCTGAATGTATGGAATGCACTGCCGGTGGCGGTTGGTGAAGTGGATACAATAGGGTCTTTTAAGAGCCTCTTAGATATGTACATGGAACTTAGAAAAATAGAGGGCTATGTGCTAGGGAAGTTCTAGGCGGCTTCTAGAGTAGGTTACATGGTTGGCACAACATTGTGGGCTGAAGGGCCTGTAATGTGCCGTAAAGTTCTATGTTCTACATACTTCCTGAAATAGATTTTATTTATGTTTCTATATTTATCATGTTTTGGACTGTACTGCTGCCACTGTTAGCAAATCTCATGACATATGTGGATGATATTAAACCTGATTCTGATTCAGTGCTGCTAACAGGATTGGGGCTCGTGCTGGAGAAGCTGATGGCAAACCTTTCTTCTGGTTTTTGTGTCGAGTGGTCCTGTCCCCCTCCCTCCAGCTGCCCACATTTCTTGATAAAAAACTGCATTCTTTCTATTCCTTTGGTATTTGTCTCCTAAAATGAAGCTTTCAGTTGAGTTCCCCTGGCAGCCTTTGGGCTCTTTTATCTGCTCACTGCCTTCTGTGGCTGCATGGCCCTGATCAGTTCTTTTGCCCTTTGCTTCCCTGCCCCTGTCCAGTGCCATGTAGTCCTCAATGACCAGACCACTGCAGTTAGTTCTCGCTCTTACCTTGTGCTTTCCTCATTATCGATCAGCCACTGATAGTCAGTAACCTTATTTGAGACTCTTTATTCCCCCCCCCAACATTATTAAAATTAGTATGGTGAAGGTTAATTGCTTGGGAGTGTGGGTCATCAGAAAATAAAACCTTAATATAGCCTTAATTGGCACGTGGCCAAGTGGTTAAGGCATTGGACTAGCGACCTGAAGGTCGTGAGTTCAAGCCCCAGCCGAGGCAACGTGTTGTGTCCTTGAGCAAGGCATTTAATCACACATTGCTCTGTGACAACACTGGTGCCAAGCTGTATGGGTCCTAATGCCCTTCCCTTTGACAACATCAGTGTCATGGAGAGGGGAGACTTGCAGCATGGGCAACTGCTGGTCTTCCATACAACCTTCCCCAGGCCTGCACTCTGGAGAGTGAAGACTTTCCATGTGCAGATCCATGGTCTCGCAAGACTAATGGATGCCTTATAATATAGCCTCATTATAGGAATGATGTGGAAACTTTAGAAAGACTACGGAGGAGATTTACCAGGATGCTGCCTAGACCAGATAGCATGTCTTATGATAGGTTGAGTGAGCTAGGACTTTTCTCTTTGGAGTGAAGGAGGATGAGAAGTGACTTGATAGAGGTGTTAGACTTGATAGTTTTTCATTGATTCTGTTGTTTTCTTTGTATCTGTCTGAATGCTTGCAAGAAAATGAATCTCAGGGCAGTATATGGTGACATAAGTATACATTCAGTGGCCAACTATATCAGATACCCTTTGTACCTGATAAAGTGGCCACAGAGTATATGTTCTTTGATAATAAATTTACTTTGAACTTTGTCTATAAGATGAGGAGAGGCATAGGTAGAGTGGACAGTCAGGGATGTTTTCCCAGGGTGCAAATGTGAGGGAGCGTAGTTTAAAGGTGATCGAAGGAAAGTTTAGGGAGGATATCAGAGGTAAGCTGTTTTACACAGTCAGTGGTGAGCCCTGCTAAGGGTAGTGGTAGAGGGAGATATGTTAGCGGCATTTAAGGATAGGCACATGAATGATAGAAAACTGGAGGGCTATATAGGTGGGAAAGGTTAGATTGATCTTAATGTAGGTTAAATGGTTGGCACAAGATTGTGGGCCAAAAGGCCTGTTCTGTTCTGTAATGTTCTATGTTCTAATGCAAACAACACTGTAATCAACTTCTGCAGTGATGTTTTCTTTCCATTTTCCAACTGGATGGATAAGCCAAATAATTACATCAGCCCATGTTAGGCATTTCACTGTGATACCTTCTTCGTATCTGAAGATGAGGTATTGAATTATATGCTTCATTTTTTTCTGGGGAATCTTGAGTCACACATTGGTGTGGTTTTAACTGTCCACATCTGTCATGGTTTCTGTGGATGTGGTTTAGAGTTGCCACTGGCATAATGACGATGTATCATTCATGCAGACATTAAAGACTGTCAGCATGAGCACTGTGGATGTAGCGCGGCCCGTCATTCACTTACCAGAGGAGTTAATTACCCAAATTGGCCTTCTAGCCAGCAACAGCTGATCATTATCCAACTGCAAGGGTGGTAATTGTAAGTTGCAGCAACAAGTGTTCAAAACAAGGAACCTTAATAACCAAGCAGCTCCTCTAGTTTCTTAGAAGTTTACACAGATTCAGCATGTCATCGAAAACTCTAACAAACTTCTATAGATGTGTGGTGGAGAGTACCCTGACTGGTTGCATCACAGCTTGGTATGGAAACGCCAATGTTTAAGAATGGGAAAACCTTCAAAAGGTGGTAGATACAGTCCAGTTCATCGCAGAAAACACCCTCCCCACCATTCAGCTCATCTACAAGGAATGCTACCACAAGAAAACAGCATCCTTCATCAAGGACCCCATCATTTGGGCCATGCTGTCTTCTCACTGCTACCGTCAGGAGCCTTAGGTCCCACACCATCAGCTTCAAGAACAGCTACTACCCTTCCACCATCAGCTCCTGAACCAGCATGGACAGCTTCACCCAATCAACACTAAATTAATTTCACAACCTATAGACTCTATTTGTTCTATTGTGTTTCCTCATTCTACTGTGAAAGTCTGCAAGAAAATGAATCTCAGAATAGTATATGGTGACATAAAACCATAAAATAATAAGGCATAAGAGTAGAGTTAGGTCATTTGGCTCATTGAGTCTGCTCTGCCATTCAATCCTGGCTGATCCTTTTTTCCCCTCCTCAGCCCCACTCCCCGACCTTCTCCCCGTAACCTTTGATGTTGTGTCTAATCAAGAACCTATTAATCTCTGCCTTAACTACACCCAACGACCTGGCCTCCACAGCTGCCTGTGGTAACAAATTCCACAAATTCACCACCCTCTGGCTAAATAAACTTCTCCATATCTCTGTTTTAAATGGATGCTCCTCTATCCCGAGACTGTGCCTCAGGATATACATATTTTGATAATAAATTTCTTTTGAAGTTTGAACTTTGATAGGTGAATAAAGGCTGTGTTAGTTTTGGATGCCTTCTGGAAAAGGTGCAAGGGTACAGTACCTCAACGAGTGTTGGAGTAGGCTGGGGTGGGTGGAGGAAAACAGCTTCCCCTGCTCCCTCTTTGCATACCCATCCATTCCCTTGTGCAAAAATCTGCAACATGCCTCAGTCAAATGGAAACTTGGATATTACAGTAATAAAGCAATACAGCATGGATACTGTCCCTTCGTCCCAACCAGTCCATGCCAGCTATGGTGCCCAGCTAACTAGCCATGCAATCGGCCCCAATCCCCCATTACCTCTCCAGGTACTTCTTAAATGACACGAGATGGCAGCCACAGAAGGTGGCACACGGAGCAGAAGTCAAACTTCTGGAGGAACTCAGCAGGTCAGGCAGCATCTGTGGAGGGAAATGGACAATTGCTGTTTTGGGTTGAGATCCTTCATTTAAACATTTAAACTTGGATAAAAGAACATCAAGAGGAGAGGGAGGAGAAGATGGCGGCGCGATGCAGCGCGCGCGGCCGTTCCGAATTGATATCGATATGTGTAACTAGGGGCCATGCATCAATCCGGATTTGATGAGGGACAGCCGTGAAGAGCAGAGGAACATCTGGAGAAACTTCTGAAATGCCTGCTTCGCTGTCACTGCTACTGTGCGATCAAGAATCTCTGGAGACGAAGGCCCCAAATCTTCGGCTTTGTGCATCACCTGTTGCCGGGGCCGGGGTCGAAACGCTCGGTAGAGATGGTGCTCGGTGCATCGGTGTCGGAGAGCTGGTCGGAGGCTCGGAGTTTTCGGACGGACTCGGAGTCGGATTGTGGTCGGATGCTTCCGGGATGCTGCATCGGCTTTTCTTCCAGGCATTCACAGTGCAACAAAGATATTCAATAGAACCAATGAAAAAACTACACACTCTCAAAGAATGACAAACAACTAATGTGCAAAAGAAGACAATCTGTGCAAGTACAAAAAATAATTCATTAATAAATAAATAAATAACAAAAACACTGGGAACATGAGTTGCAGAGGCCTTGTGTGTGAGTCCATAGGTTGCGTTCAGTGATCAGTTCAGTGTTGAGATGAGTGAAGTTATCCACACTGGTTCAGGAGCCTGATGGTTGAAGGGTAATAACTGTTCCTGAACTTTGTGGTGAGAGACCCCAGGCTTCTGTACCTCCTCTCAATGGCAGTAGCGAGAAGAGAGCATGGCCTGGATAATAGAGGTCCTTGAAGATAGATGCTGTTTTCTTGTGGCAGCATTCCTTGTAGATGTGCTCAATGCTGGGGAGGGTCTTCCTGTAATGGACTCAACTGTATTCACTACTTTTTGTTGACTGACTGTTCTTGTTTGCCTGAGTACAAATAATTCATGATTCTTATTGGAGCATTTTAAATTTTATCATACCGGGTCGAGCTTTGCAAAGGGATAGCTCCCACTGATGGCCACAAGAATAAAGATCCAGTAATTGACTGGTTTATTCCCTTCCCTGATGTCAATTTGAGTCTGGTGTAAGCGAGACCAGAATTATGATATCCAACAACAGGGAAGTAATAAACTAGCTGAGCAGCCTATCATGTTGAAGAATCTGCACAGTTAACAAGATAGGAAATAAGAAAAATTTAAGTTTAAACTAATGGCCTGGGTTTTGTGGTCAGAGGTGTGGTGATGCTCACTGCTAATGTAGGGAAATAGCATGTTCTTTCTTTTAGAACATGTCCGAGTTCAACTAGTATTCCCTATCCTCAGTGTTGAAGCTTTCTGTAGCAGTAGGACATTGCATCCAGACATCTGTCACGTGATGAGAGCAAGCCCTGCCCGTTTAGAAGATATAAAAACCCTTACAACAGGCAAGGCCACATTCAGTTCAGCTGGATGTGCAGCTGTGAAACCACAGTAAAAATTTCAGAAACATTCAAAGATATTAGAAAACTACTTTTGGGCATCCAAACTGTTAGAAGAATCAGAAAGTTAAATTAAAAATTTACCTTAATTATTTTGGGGACAGTATTTGCACTTATTGAGTTCATATACTAAAGCAGTGTTTCCGAACCTTTTTGAGCCCAATGCCTCGCTAAAGCACTTTCATACTTGCCAATGCCCCTTTTGGGTACAATATACTTTCCGGCACCCCCTCTGTAAGGACGTGCTTACCATATGTTAACATGAGAAAAATGATCCTGCTTTAAATTTTTATTTGTCTTTAAACCTACCTTACACCATACCTGTGCACTGTACAGCAGCCTTGCTATCAGTGTGATCCTTGAGCTTGATGGTTTTTAGCAAGAGCTAAAATATCTGGCTCAAGTTGTGGCAGCAAAAGCCTTAAGTCACCCCATGTAACAAAGTCTAGGCGGCTTCTGTTTTTTGTGAGTATGTGGCTCACTGCACTGAAACCTCTTTCAACAAGGTAGGAGGATGGAAATGCAGGAAGAGTAGTTTGTCGCTCTTCCATAGACTAGGAAACTATGCATGAAAGTGTAGCCACATACCACAAAAGCCAACATTTTTGAAAGCATTTTTTGAATTTTCATTCTGAATTTTGATAATTTCTTCTTGCATCCTCTCTTCCTGTTCTTCCACCTTGCAAAGGAATGGGTTAATTACCCAGTCTGGGATTTCCAGATCGTTCAAATCCTTGAATCAATTTTGAAAACTCCTTCTTCAGTGACTCTTGTAAGCAGTACTCTTGCAAAGAGAGTGTCATGCTTTCCATGCAGGGAAACTGTGAGAATATCCTTCTTCCAATGTTACATAGAAACACAGAAAACATACAGCACAATACAGGCCCTTCGGCTCACAAAGCTGTGCCGAACATGTCCCTACCTTAGAACTACCTAGGCTTTACCCATAGCCCTCTATTTTTTTCAAAGCTCCATGTAGCCATCCAGGAATCTCTTAAAAGACCCTATTGTTTCTGCCTCCACCACCACCGCCGCCGGCAGCCCTTTCCATGCACTCACCACTCCCTGCGTAAAAAAACTTAGCCCCAACATCTCCTCTGTATCTACGTTTGTACTTCCAAGCACCTTAAAACTGTGCCCTCTCATGCTAGCCAATTCAGCCCTGGGGAAAAGCCTCGGACTATCTACACGATCAATGCCTCTCATTATCTTGTACACCTCTGTCAAGTCACCTCTCATCCACCGTCGCTTCAAGGAGAAAAGGCTGAGTTCACTCAACCTATTCTCATAAGGCATGCTCCCCAATCCAGGCAACATCCTTGTAAATCTCCTCTGCACCCTTTCTATGGTTTCAATGTTATGCTTATATATTTCCAATTTTCTGATAAAAGTGATCACTGCACTCTTTGCCTGAATTAAATTGAAATTCTCACTCTGCAGTTTCATATTTAGAATGTTCATTCTGTCATACAGATCAGTTAAGTATGCCACATCTCCATGTAGAAGTTCAATCTTGTTTCCCACGCTGTTGTCGACTTTGAGCAAAAATTCAAGCACAGTACCAAAAAGATCAAAGAAACGTTTTAAGCAGCAGCTTTTTGACAGCCAACACACTTCAGAGTAAAGAAGCAAACGTTCAAACTCTTCATCATTATCTTGGCATAACTGGCAAAATATTCTGCCATTTAATGGATGTTCTATAATTTTGCTGAAGCAGATTTTAAAAGAGTCACGCTTGAAAAAAGCCACCTGCGAGGTTGTTGGCTGTGAGAAATTGACAATGAATTACACAATGGCTTGTAAGTAGACTTGGAATTTCTTTTTTATAAATGCCACTAAACCAGCATGGTGACCTGTCATTATATAGTGCTATCCACTACACAAGAAATTATGCTCCTAATCGGAATACTTTTATGCTCAATATAAATTTTGAACTCATCATAGATTGATTCTCCATTGATATTTGTTTTTAATTTTTTACAAAAAAGCAACACCCTTCATAAACTTTTCCATTTTTGATAAATCGTACATATACCATTAGCAATGCTTTGTTTTCTCACACAGTTGACTTATCCAGTTGTATCCCAGACTCAATTTTTTGCGGCTCTGTGCACAGTTGATACTCAGTGTCTCCACTCATTTCATCAATATGATGAGCTACAGAGTTATTGGGATGTATGGGGTGTCTAGGGAGGGGTAGCACCTCTGGTGGGGGGGCTTGCCGTGCCCTTTTTCAGGGCAGCTAGTCCACCTTTGGTCCCCACCTGGTGCTCAGCTCTCACCTGTGGCTCCAAGTAGCTGTAGCACGCGCAGCGACCACACCCCGGTAAACCATCTAGGCCGACGGGTCAAACCAGGTGAGGGTAGCCGACGGGTCTTTGACCCTCGGTGAGGTAGAGGATTTGCCTGTCCCAGCGTGTGAAGTCTGGCCTTGGCGGATTGAGCGGAGGAGATAGCTTAATGGTCCAACGGTCAAGGAGGCAGACCAGCAGGCGTTGGTGAAGCGCTAAGAGCATGACAAGGCACTTAGATGTCCTGGTCATCCACCGCAAATGGTGATGATCTCTTTAAACTCACCCGGCAGAAGGTAAGGGCAAACCACTGCTGTGACCTGCCGAGTACATGATTTCCCAATATGTCAGAGCGGTATGGAGGGAAATCATCCGCCAACTGGAATTTCCAGATGCGACCTAATGATGATGATGACAGAGTTATTACTCAGAGGAATTGATTTTAAACTACTGGTATCCATTTGAGAACAGTGGTGAGCACTTCTGATACAGCAGGCCTTGTTAATCTTTCACCGATTGTATGAGATTTTCCACAATTGCTATGATTTTGGAAATGTTATAAGAAGCAATGAGACCACTATCAAGGTCACTTTTAGCTTTTTTGGCAAGAATTAATTGTGCAATGCCTTTCAAATGTTTCTTTCATCTTTTGGAACTGAGTAATACCGT
This sequence comes from Mobula birostris, assembly GCF_030028105.1. Classification (NCBI taxonomy): domain Eukaryota; kingdom Metazoa; phylum Chordata; class Chondrichthyes; order Myliobatiformes; family Myliobatidae; genus Mobula; species Mobula birostris. Next base: position 29,713,970 of record NC_092376.1, read on the forward strand.
AAGTACCCTTACAGGGTGTCTTTTATGTAAGTTTTCCTGCAGTCTTGATGGTTTCATCTTGTAGACAGTACAGCATTACAAATAAGACACATAGAGCATCACTGATCTGATGGGAACGGAATTAAACCATACTCCAGATATATAACATTACCTTGATGCACTTTCAGTAGTTTCTGTTTCTTGGCGGGATTAGAATTCAAGGTTTCACTGCCTTCAGACTTTATCCATCATTAAAGGGACTAAATTAAAATAAAAAATCAACACAAACTGGGAATATCTATTGGATCAACACACATCAAAGTTGCTGGTGAACGCAGCAGGCCAGGCAGCATCTCTAGGAAGAGGTGCAGTCGACGTTTCAGGCCGAGACCCTTCGTCAGGACTAACTGAAGGAAGAGTTAGCAAGGGATCCCTTACTCACTCTTCCTTCAGTTAGTCCTGACGAAGGGTCTCGGCCTGAAACGTCGACTGCACCTCTTCCTAGAGATGCTGCCTGGCCTGCTGCGTTCACCAGCAACTTTTGTGTGTGTTGCTTGAACTTCCAGCATCTGCAGAATTCCTGTTGTTTGTGTTTTTAAATACCTGTTGGATGTTGATTATGGCAGCAAGCTGACAGGATCAGTCAGGTTTCGTGCCTCAAGTTAGGGTGTTGCTTTTCTGCCCACCCCAGCCAAGAATCTTGAACTCCCCCCGACAAATTTTAGTTCCTCTAATGCCCCCTTAGGATACATAACCGCCCCCATTGGGAATCACTGTCCGAAAGTTCTAACAGCACACCCTGTGGAAGAATAAGGTACTGCATACAGCCACGCCTGGGTTTCAGTGTTTAACTGTGCTTGTGTGTGCAGCTGTCAGATTTTCTCCATCGCAGTGGCGAGATCTAATTGATTGTCTTTAAAGTCCTGGGCTTGTATACGCATAGAAATAAGTGACTGCGCAATATATGAAATTATTTCAGGCCACTTGGCCCAGCTGCTCATTTGCTGATGCTGTGTTCTATCTGAGCCTCCTGATTATTCTCATCCAAACCTACCGGTGTCATCTTCTATTCCCCTTTCCCTCACATGCCTGTCAACCCTTCTCTTGAATGTATCCGACTGCTTTATTGGTTGATTATTATCCCTCTCAACCCCATTCTCCTGTCTTCTCCCCACAATCATTGATTCCCTGACTAATCAATCACCTATCAGCCTTCACTTTAAATGTACTCAATGAATTGGCCTCCACAACATCCGTGGCAATGAATTCCACAGATTCACTACTCTCTAACTAAAGACATTCTTCCTCATCTCTGTTTTGAAGGCATGTCCCTGCATTCTGTGGTTGTGCCCTCTGGGCCTAGCCTCCCCCATTATTGGACATGTCCTCTCCATGTCCACACTATATGGCTCCTTCAGAATTAGATAGACTTCAATGGGATCCTCCCCTCACTCTTAGTCTTCGAAAGGGGCTACTTCTGGCTGGATTTCTTGGTGGCTATTTTGATGTTGAATGTCTCTGACTATACTTGTCCCCACAGTTGAAAACACTCTCTCCACGCCTATTATATCAAAAGAAAACTTTTATCATTTTAATGACCTTCAGTAGGTCAACCCACAGTCCATTTCTCTCGAGGAACAAAAGCAAACGTATTCATCAAGAAAAGAAAGCCCAATGGAGAATGACTTGAGCAGTGAAATAGATAATATCATTTTATGAACAACAGAGATTTAAAAAAAAAGAATAGAAATTGCTATGAAATTGTAGATTTGATGAAATATCTGAGCAGGTGAGGACAGGTGCCTGGAAAGTATTCTCTTCCAGAGTGTTAATTTCCTTTCTGGCTACATTTATATTGGCTTTGTAGTAGAAAACTCTGTGTCCAGATCATCCAATTTATTTGTAAGTGGTAAAAATGTTTAGCTATAACCTCGCAGTTCTAAGTATCAGGAGAATTCTATTGAAGGATATGCTCTCCAAGAATGTATTTTGAACTTCAGATGTAAAGTATGTCTACACCTGTATGATTTCCTTTTTTTTGCAAAGGAGACTGAATCAAGGGTCAATTCAACAGAACATAATCTGATTACTTTGGATCAATTTTGGTTCATCCTGTCTTATTTCTCATTAGGCTTTTCAAGACAGTTATAATTTGAGAGACAGAAAACATTAATAATCATACCCACTGCATTACACACCCTCTCCAACCATTGCTCCCTGTACACTCTGTGTATATGTATGATAGAGATTCTTGAAAGAGACGACTGCTCCTGAATAGCAGCCTCCATATATAGAACTCCATTAACATAACAGTGCATTGCTCCTCACAGATTTACCAATGGGCCGCGTGAGGAGATGCTGAGAAAGGTGACAGAGGATTTTGTCATTATAAGACAAGACCTTGACACTTAAAATAACTAGGTTTGTGTCTGCTACATTGATGGACATCTTTTATGAATGTACTGAGCTCCTTTACACTTACTCTAACAGTTATATCAAGGCATGTAATGTTTTTAATCAAAGTGAGTACTTTACCAGATTTGTACCTTTGATAAAGAAGTCCTGTTTTAATCAGAACTCTGTGAAATAATACTGCAATATTTAATACTGTTCCCCTCCACAAAATATACATCAATATAGAGAAAACTTTTAACTGATAAATTACATTGCATTATTCATCAGAAACAAAGCCAGTAAGAAAGAAAGCCACATACAAATATTGTCTTTGATACCCAAGAGTCTCAAGTTTGAAGAAACTCAAGCTGGATTTGTAATGCTTACAATACAATAATATAATGATAAGTAGTCAGATACTTTACAACAGAAAAGATGAATAGGATTCATCGTTAGTCTTGGTTCATTTCTCCTGAGACTTAATAATAAACATATATTTGAAATAATACAGATTGTTGGATTTCTGTTATTATAAAGTTACTGAAGTCTCAATCTGTGTGGCAACCGGTTCATAGCATAATCAAACTCAATGACTCTGAATTTTTGTGAGGTTCCCCTGATATCTTGCAATAACTCCAGCAGGGGATCATTGGGCAGTCTGGGGAATGGTATAAATAAACATTTTTGGCTGTTAATCCTATTTCTCCAAGACATTTTTATTTGTTCTCACGCCTGAATTTTGTTAAAAATTCCAGGCAACCACATTTTTCTTCACTTAACATCAGTAACTGGATCTCAAAGGCAGTTCATTTGTTGTAAAGCACTTTGGTATATCCTGCAAATAAGAAAATATATAAATGCGACTTATTTCTTTTCTAAATATTAACAGCTGTCATGAACGCGGAATCTTGCTACAATTAGCTTCAAAACTGGCACTGGTAACAGCAAGATGGAAAGCATTCAGCCCATCTAGAATACCCTGTCATTAGGTAGATTATGACTAATCTACATCTCAGCATAGTTCAAAGTTATTATGAAAGTATTATACAAGTATATTACTTGAGATTTGTTTTCTTGTAGGCTTTTACACGAAATTAAAGAGATACAATGGAATTTGTTAAAAAAAACTGTAAATAACAAAGAGTGACAATCAACCAATATGCAAGAGAAGACAAAACTTGCAGATAATTTTTTTTAAAAGGAAATAAATTACACTGAATTGTAGAGTCCTTGAAAATGAGTCTATAGGTTGTGGAATCAGTTCAGTGAGGTGAGTGAAGTCATCCACGCTGGTTCAGGAGCCTGATATTCAACTTGATGGTATGAATATTGATTTGTCCTTCCACTGAACAAAATTCCCCTCTAACTTCCTCTGTTCCCCAATCTGACCTTTTCTCACCTGCCTATTATTTCCTCCTGGGTCCTCTCCTTCTTCCCATTCTCCTATTGTCCACTATCCTCTCCTATCAGATTCTTTCTTCTTCAGACCTGGACCTTTCTCACCTACTTGGCTTCACCTATCACCTTCCAGCTAGCCTCTTTCCCCTCCCCCTAACTGTTTAATTCAGGCATCTCCTCCCTTCCCTCTCAGTCCTGAAGAAGGCTCTTAACCCGAAACAAAGATTGTTTACTCTTTTCCATAGATGCTGCTTGACCTGCTGAGCTCCTCCAGCATTTTGAGGGTGTTGCTTTGGATTTCCAGCATCTGCAGATTTTCTTGCATTTGAGAATTATAAAGATGAGCTCTATTTCTATCTTTAATATCTCTATTTTTCATTTTCAGGGTTCTTTTGAAGACCCTGACCTAGAGTTACACGCTGACCGGTTCTTTGCGGGAATGGAACCCACCCTCGGGGTCTCACGACTGACTGTTATTCGATACGCCAAGGATGCGGCCTGGAAGATTAGCACAGCTTCGGAGTTCCGGGATTTTGTGGCTCTGGAGGTGGGCGGACTCAAGGTTGGTGCCTCTGCAGGGAATCGGTGTGTCGTGGGAGACGGAAGATCGAAAACGGCAAGCTGGCTGCTGGCTGTGTGCCTAGGGACCTGAGTTCTTTGCGCACAGAGCTCGAAAAAAGCAACGCAATGAACTTTTAACCTGGTGAATCAGCCAGTTGTTTGTTATGTCTCCCCTCTTGCCGCGAAACAGAGACATCTCTTTTCTCCTTATTATGGAGAGAGAGAGCCTGTTGTATGTCGAATACCAGGTGAACAAGTAGACTTTGGGGTACTGCAAGTCTGTGTCTTTATTGATGCTTTGCTGCATGCTTGAGTGCTTGGTGGGGGGTGCCGATGCTTTTTGTTTGCTGGTGGGGGAGGGGGGGATTGTTGCTTTGCTGCTGTTTATGCGTGGGTGGGGAGCTGGGGGGTACTTTGGGGTTCTAACATTTAACTGTCATTCATGCTTTGGGCACTCTGTTTTTGTGGATGGTTGCGAAGAAAAAGAATTTCAGGTTGTACATTGTATACATTTCTCTGACGTTAAATGTGCCTTTGAAATGTGTTGTTTGCATCAAATGAATTCAGCGGTGACATAGCGCGCCCACAACTTACTACCCTAACTCATACAGCACGTCTTCGGAATGTGGGAGGAAACTGGAGCACCTGGAGGAAATCCACGGGGTCACGGGGAGAACGTACAAACTCCTTACAGGCAGCGGTGAGAATTGAACCCCAATCCGTGATTACTGGTGCTCTAATAGCGTTACGCTAGCCGCCATGCTGCCATGCCATCTGGATTTTGTCACAGCCTTTGCCTGTGGTTTGGGAACTTGCTAAGACCAATAACAGTGAAAGATCACCCATTCCAGGCTAATTCACTTTTACTATGCCTCTGCACTCACTGGCCACTTTAGTAGGGACCTACTGTACAGAGTACTGCAGAAACATAGTATGTCCCCAAAGTTCAGCAGAAAGCAATGTCCACATCTCACAAACAAATGGTTAGAAAAAACTATTAACATTTGATTCAAACTGCATAGTTCACAGACAGAGAAGTCATGTGACATCTAGTTTTAACAGTTGGCGCATGGCCAAGTGGTTAAGGCATTGGACTAGTGATCTGAAGGTCGTGAGTTCGAGCCTCAGCTGAGGCAATGTGTTGTGTCCCTGAGCAAGGCACTTAACCACACATTGCTATGCACGTTTATAGCCCAGTGGCGGCGGTTGTTGTAGTATGGACAAGACAAGACAACAGCAATGAAATGGCTTCACATTTGCAAAAGGAACGTGCATCCAGGAGAGGTGTAAGGAGGGTTGATTCTTCCCATTCAGTGACCTCTCTCACTTATACTTTCTTGAGGATAAGCATAGGCCTGTGACACTCATGCAGACTTTGATAGTGTTGAAATTCGAGAGCATGTGAATTAAATGTAATCATGCATCCTGCTGCCAGTGTAAGACATCAGTCAAATGTGTTTAATATAATTTTAAAACACACATGATTCCGCAGGTGCTGGAGATCTTTAGCAACACACACAAAGTGCTGGAGGAACTCAGGATATATGGGAGGGAATAAACAGTCGATATTTCGGGCCAAGAGCTTTTCATCAGGACTGGAAAGCAAGGGGATGGGAGGGGATGGAGTTCAAAACTGGCAGATGATAGGTGAGACCAGATGGAGGGCGATAAGTGTCGGTGTGCAAGGGGGATGAAGGAAGAAGCTGGGGGAGGGATCAGTGGAAGAGGTGAAGGTTTGAAGAAGAAGGAATCTGATAGGAAAGGGCAGTGAATCAGGGAAGAAAGGGATGGAGGAGGGGAACCAGAGGGAGGTGGTGGACAGATGAGAAGAGTGGCTAAACAAATGGAAAAAGAGAGAGGGGACAGTGATTCCTGGAAGTTAGAGAACTCGATGTTCACGCTATCAGGTTTGGAGGCTACCCAGACAAAATATGAGCATAGCCTCATTGGGGCAGTAAAGGAGACCATGGACAGACAGACGTGTCAGAATGGGAATGGGAAGGGGAAGTTGAATTGAAATAGGTAGCCACCAGGCTTAGCTTTTGCAGCAGACAGAGCAGAGTCGTTAGATGAAGGAGTTCCCCAATCTGTGTTGGGCCACATCATTTTAGAGGAAGCTGCACTAGGAGCACTGGATACAGCAGATGACCATGACGGACTCATGGGTGAAGCGTCAGCTCACCTGGAAGGACTCTTGGGCCTTGAATAGTGGTGAGGAAGTCAAAGTAAAATTTATTATCAGAGTACATGCATGTCACCACATACATCCCTGAGATTCAGAAATCTGAGGGAGGAAGTGCAGGGTTAGATGCAGCACCTGTCTCACTTGCTGTGATAAAAGGCAGGCGGGAGGACAGTGGAGAAAGATGAGTGGACAAGGGAGTCACATAGAGAGCAGTCCCTACAGAAAACAAAGGAGAGAGAGGAAGGGAAAGATATGCTTGGTGGTAAGATCCCGTATGAGATGGCAGAAGTTATGGAGAATGATGTACTGGCTACAGAGGTTCGTGGGGTGGTAGGTAAGGGCAAGGGAAATGTTATCCTCTTGTGATGGTGGGAAGGTGAGGTGAGGGCAGATGTATCGAAAATGGAGGAGATGAGAGTGAGGGCAGTGGTAGAAGGGAAATTGAAAACAGAGGACATCTCAGATGTTCTAGAATGGAAAGCCTCAGCCTGAGAACAGATGTGACAGACACGGAGAAACTGGGAGAAGAGAATGTCATTTTTACAAGTAACAACATGGGAAGAGGTGTAGTCAGTATAGCTGTGAGGGCAGTAGGTGTGTTTAAAAAAAAATAGCAGTAGATAGTCTGTCTCCAGAGATGGAGGCATAGAGATTGAGAAGGGGGAGAGAGGTGTCCAATGGACAAGTGAATTTAAGGGCAGGGTGAAAGTTAGCGGCAAAGTTGATGAAATTGATGAGCTCATCGTGAGTACAGGAAGCAGCGCCAATGCAGTCATCAATGTAGTGGGGAAGATTTGGGAAGTGTTACCAGTACGTACAGGCTTGGAACATGGAATGTATTACTATATTCCAAATAATTTTAACAGTGTATTTCACAGACTTTACTCGAGTTACGAGTAGAAATATAACTCTTGTTCGTACATATTTTGTCTATATTTACATAGTAAAATATCCCCCCCACACCCACAATATGCCTGTTTCTTTAAAGGCTAATGAGGTAGATGCTGTACTTAGTAATTTAATTAGCTCCTCAGACCCCTCCTTTCCACTAACAATTGAAGTATTACTAAATGGTATTAAGTAGCGAAAGATACCCAGCATAAACATGAGCTGACAATGTTAATTGTAAAAATATTATAATTTGTTATTGTTCACAGTACAAACAGTGATGAAAATAAAACACAGAACATAAGCAGGAAAGGGGAAGCATTAATGTTTTATATTCTATGCACAGCATGGTAATCTCACAACATGGACTTGACACGATTAGAATGCAGACCTCTCCTGGGGTTGTGAGAAACGTTGCACTGAAAGACTTGCCAAACTTCCCGCTGTTACATCTGTGGCAATTTTTACTTCACTATAGGGAATCGTTAGTTAGAATGATTCAACTGCTAGAAAGTTGCTAGTCATTTGCTTTCCTGTTAAATTTAATATTTGATTTTCTGTAACAATTGTGATATAATAGTACCTAGTTGTATGGTTTTGATCGATGTGAAACCTATAGTATGATTTTAAAGTTGTCCATTAATGAACAGATCACTGACCTGATAGATGAGCCAGTTGATGCTAATTTGATTTCAGATGATTTCTTGCTAAAATGGTTCAAAGTACACCCAGTGGCCACTTTGTTAGGTTCACCTGTAAACCTGCTCGTTAATGCAAATATCTAGTCAGCCAATCGTGTGACAGCAGCTCAATGCATAAAAGCATGCAGACATGGCCACGAGATTCGGTTGTTGTTCTGACTAAACATCAGAATGAGGAAGAAATGTGATCTAAGTGACTTTGGCCATGGAATGATTTTTGATGCCAGAAGGTGTAGCTTGAGTGTCTCAGAAACTGCTGATTTTCTGGGGTTTTCACACACAACAATCTCTAGAGTTTACATCCAGTGAGTGGCAGTCTGTGGGCAAAAATAGCTTGTTAACGAGAGAGGTCGGAGGTGAATTCCAAACCGGTTCAAGCTGACAGGAAGGCGACAGTAACACAAATAATCATGAGTTACAACAGCGATGTGCAGAAGGATATCTCTGAAAACACAACACGTTGAGCCTAGAAGTGCATGGGTTACAGCAAAAGAAGACCGTGAACATACAATCAGCGACCACTTTATTAGGTACAGAAGGTACCTAATGAAGTGGCCACTGAGTGTTGCTTCCATGTTAGTATGTAACACAGCATGAAGTGTGCAGGTGAGAATTACACAAACTGGGCAAAAGCTAAATAACACCCAAAAGTATTTTTCATCCGATGTTTTGAAAGGGACAGATAACAGGCACTTAAGTTAAAGCCTGATATATAATTTCATTTTCATGGCATATTACACCATCTATATGCCCAGACATGATGATTGTTATGTAATCGTTGCCAGATACTTTATTATTCACAATTTTAACCATTAATTTATTGTGAAAGTAATCACTTCACTTTGCCCTCCAAAAAACCCTGATATGTTTGTTGATTTTTGCATTCGCCCATCAAGTGTATTGTCACACATGATATTAGTTCTACAAATTGTTTTAAATGTTTGTCTGTAGCCTGAAGAGAAAGAAAAAATACTGAGTACCATTGGATTGACATTTATATCAGAAGGGAAGGGACCATAGTCATAAGGAATGGTAAATTCATGTGTTAAATGAACAGGGATCCAGAAAGAACAGCAATTTTAATGAAGGATACAAAGGCCTCTTTGTAGCTGGTTCAATGAAATAAAATCACTTCATCACACTCATGAGACCATGGCATCTTCTCAAAATAATTTCACAGCAAAGAAGAATTAGCTGATTTAGATTTATATTACATTGCATTACATGGCAAGAGATCACATATCATTTATTCAAGCTTTGCTGCAAGGAATTAGATGTGCTGTAGAGCAACACTGTTTAAAAATGGGCTATTGAATGAATTAAATAACTCAAAACTATGCAGGGCTTGAGGAAAATCCAAAGTCCAATATCACAATTGGCAAGATTTAATTTAAAGCAAGCTAGGCTACATCTTCATTCACTCTCTTCCGCTGAGATAAACAATTACTCAAGTGTTAGTGACAGATTCAAGATTCAGTGAAAATACTTCACATATTCCTCCAATTTAGCATTGATTTTACTTCATCTCGAACTAAATGTGCAAATGTCAATTAAAAGTTGAATATTCCCAACTCTATAATGGGGTAGTAACCACAACTCCCCTGAATGGACTTAAGATGTCTCATTTATGCTTCTGATATTTATTATTATCTTCTTCTGTTTACTTGAACAGAATCAAGTTAAATTTTCCCTTCAAGGACAAGTCACAATGGAATTTCAATTGTTATCATCAATCATGTTCTCTGAAAGCAGAGTTGATTTTTTTTTGCCTACCAAGTGTATGCAAATAGAAATAAATAATCAGAGGGAAACAGAAAATTCTGGAGGTATTCAACAGGGTGGACAGCATCTGTAGTGAGAGAAAGAATGTTAACTTTTCAGTCACCTACCATTGGAGTGAGCTTTGGATGAGAATAGTTACTGGAAAATTAAGGAACAGGGTGTGTATGGAGTTTAAATAAGATCAAAAAGGAAAATCACTGACAAGACAAAGGGAATAGAGTTAAATAAACAGTGGGGTCATTACCAGCACCTGCTGACTGAACAGATAGGAACATCGTACAATCCAAATTTGTTAATGCTACATCTGGAAGCTTGTAAAAGTATCTGATTAAAAGAGAAGGTGCCATTCCTGATGCTTCTGTTAAGCTTCATTGTAGGTTAGAGGGCAGAGGTCGAAGAGGAAGTGAATCATGACCATCTGGGTCTGCAAGTTACTTTATCGACATGCCTCTGGAATCTGTTTGATAGGGAGCCTGTACTATAAGAACAATATTTGGACATATAAATCCATTCATATGATGAAGCCATCACAATATGTATTTCTATGCCAACTATTAGTTGAGACTGAAGCAGTATTAAATATGAATGTTACAGTACTGTGCAAAATCTTAGGCACATATATAGCTACAGTGGCTAAGACTTTTGCACAGTACTGTATTTGTCAGCATGGAGCAGAGAGCGAGCTTGTAAATCTGACAGGAGCAAAGGATGCTGGGAATGGCGAGAGTGAAGCCCCGCAGGAGGGGTGTGGGGCAGCTGGCAGAGAAGTAGTGCTGGGGTGGGGGTTGCCAAACAAGCTCATCAATGCTTCTACTTCCTCAGGAGGCTGGAGGAATTTGGCATGTCCACACACTCAGCCCTGAGACACCAGGCAAGGTCACAATTCCAAACAGTTGGTTTATTGATCATTACAGAATGACCATGCTCCTTCCCCTTTTCCCAACCTTGATTTCCCTCTCCTTGCCCCCTTCCCACTCTCAGTCCATAATAGAGACCCATATTTGAATCAGGTTTATCATCACTCACATATTTATGAAATTTGTTTTCTTTTGTGACAGCAGTGCAGTGTAATATATAAAAGTACTACAGTCCTGTGCAAAATTCTTATATATACCCAAGACAGTACTGTATTTCTATTGCCTCATAAATTCATAGCTGGAGACATTGGTAACACTGAGTTTCACAATCAACTCATTTTTCCATAACATTCTATAAAGCTGTGTACTAAATAAAGTGCTCACATCATTATTGAAAGTTGGAAGGCATGCCAGTCAGGTTGGGTGCATTTTCTAATTTGTTTCAAGCTTCTCAGTTGTTGTTGGAGCTCCCCACGTCCTGGTAAATATGCTATACTTTCAACAAATCTTGTAGATAGCAGAAAGAATATGGGAGATTGTGAGCTGAGTCCCTTTCAAAGGATTCCTAGTTTTTGATCTTTGGATGTTGGAGGTAAATGGTGAACCAAAGGCTGCAACTTCACAAATGATGGAGCAGTTGTATTGAAGAATGTTCAGGCTTGCGCTGATAAATCCCAATGAAAAACATCCATTACACAGAGGCATAATAGTGGGTATTTCAATCAAGAGTGAATAGAGCCATCTCCTATTAATATTTAATGGCAATGTCATCATCTACAGAAGATAGCTTGATGAGACTAAGGTCTGACACAGTTTTTCCTTTAAGTTGGCTTGATGGCAGACATAACTTGACAAATTGCATGTCAATGCCTCCACACAGAATCTATTTTCTCCACACCATTAAGAGGATGTGGTAGTGCAAGAAAGAGAGTAGAAGAGATGCATACAACATAGAAGATTACACAACAGTACAGCTCTTTGGCCATGAAGTGCAAAACTTTTGGTTGGAAGAGTTAGCAGACCAGAGAGGTGAAAAGGACTGCAGTGTTGATAGGAGAATCCTTAGTTAGAGGAACAGAGACAAGGTTCTGTGGGCGTGATAGAGACACCCAGATGGTACATTGACTCCCTGGTGACAGGATCAAGGATGTCTTGGATTGTGTCCACGGCATTCTCAAGGTTAAGGATGAGCAGCCAGAAGTCTTGGTACATGTTGGCAGTAATGACTTAGGTAGACAAGGTGAGGAGGTCCTGAAGAGAGATTTTCGTGAGTTAGGTAGAAAGTTGAGAAACAAAACCTCCAGGGTAGTAATCTCTGGATTGCTGCCTGTGGCACGAGCCATTGAGGGTGAGAATAGGATGACATGGCAGGTGAATGTGTGACTGAGGAACTGGTGCAGGGGGCAGGGGTTCAGATTTCTGGATCTTTGAGATCTCTTCAGGGGAAGGTAAGATCTGTACTAAAGGGTCGGGCTATAACTGAACCTGAGGGGGAACCAATATCCTTGCGGGCAGGTTGACTAGAATTTTTTGGGTGGGTTTAAACTAATTTGACAGGAGGATGGGAACCGAACTGATGGTGCTGAAGATGAGGTAGTTGGTTTACAAACAGATTCAATGTATAGTGAGGCTCCTAGCAAGGAGAGGCTGATGACTGGGCAAAATTGCAGTCAACAGGATGACTTGCAACATAAAAAGTGGACAAGATCAAAAGAGGTGAATACAGGACTAAAGGTGTTTTATTTGAAGGTGCGCAGTATATGGAATAAGGTCGATGAGCTGAAAGCACATTTACAGATGGGCAAATATGATGTTATAGGCATCACTGAATCATGGCTGAAAGAAGATTATAGCTGGGAGCTTAATGCCCAGGGATAGACATTGTATCGAAAGGATAGTTAGAAAGGCAGAAAGGTGTGGTGTGGCTCTGTTGGTAAAAAATGAAATTAAGTCATTAGAAGGAGGTGACATAGAGTCAGAAGATGTTGAGACATTGTGGATAGAGCTAAGGAACTGCAAGGGTAAAAAGACCCTGATGGGAGTTATATACAGACCTCCAAACAGTAGTAAGTTACAACAGGAGATAGAAAATGTATGCCAAAAGGGCAATGTTACAATAGTCATGGGAGGAGCTCGTGGTTGAGCCCACTAAGGGATCAGCTATTCTGGATTGGGTGTTGTGCAATGAACTGGAATTGATTAGAGAGTTTAAGGTAAAAGAACCCTTAGGGACAAGTGATCATAATAAAATCAAATTCAGCCTGAAATTTGAGAATGGGAAGCTAAAGTTAGATATTTCAGTATTACAGTGGAGTAAAGGGAATTACAGAGGCATGAAAGAGGAGATGGCTGGAATTGATTGGAAAAGAATACTGGCAGGGATGACGGCAGAGCAGCAATGGTTGGAATTTCTGGAAGTAATTTGGAAGATACAGGATATGTACATCCCAAAGAGGAATAAGTATTCTAAAGGGAAGATGGTACAACTGTGGCTAAGTAGAGAAATCAAAGACATCATAAAAGCCAAAGAGAGGGCATATAATAGAGAAAAAATTAGTGGGAAGTTAGAGGATTCGGAAGCTTCTACCAACCAACCGAAGGCAACTAAAAAAATCATTAAGAAGGTAAAGATGGAATACAAAAGTAAGCTAGTTAATAATATTTAAGAGGATACCAAATGATTCGTCAGATATATAAAGTGTAAAAGAGAGACGAAAGTGGATACCAGATTTCTGGAAAATGAAACGGGAGAGATAGTAATGGGGGACAAGGAAATGGTTGACAAACTGAATGAGTATTTTGCATCAGTCTTCACTGTGGAGGACTCTGGCAGTATGTTGGAAGTTCCAGGTGTCAGGGGTCATGAAGTGTGTGAAATTACCATTACTAGGGAGAAGGATCTTGGAAAACTGAAAGGACTGAAGGTAGATAAGTCACCTGGAGCAGACCTTGTACACCCCAGTGTTCTGAAAGAGGGGGCTGAAGAGAATATGGAGGTATTAGTAATGCTCTTTCAAGAATCACTATTTTCTGGCTTGGTTCCGGAAGACTTGAAAATGGCAAATGTCACTCCACTCTTCAAGAAGAGGGAGAAGCAGAAGAAAGGAAACTATAGGCCAGTTATTCTGACCTCAGTGGTTGGGAAGATGGTGCAGTCAATTATCAAGGATTAGGTCTCAGGGTACATGGAGGCTCATGATAAAATAGGCTGTAGTCAGCCTGGTTTCCTCAAGGGAAAATCTTGCCTGACTAATCTGTCAGAATGGTTTGAAGAAAAATCAAGCAAAAGGCCTTTGACAGGTGTCACACATGAGGCTGCTTAACAATACCCATGGTATCACAGGAAAGGTTCTAGTATGGATAAAAAGGTGGGTGATTGGTAGGAGGCAAAGATTGAAATACAGTGCATATAAAAAGTACTTACCCCACTTGGAAATTTTTATGTTTTATTGTTTTACAACATTGAATCACAGTGGATTTAATTTAGCTTTCTTGATACTGACCAACAGAAAAAAAAGACTCTTTTATGTCAAAGTGAAAACAAATCTCTACAATGTGATCTAAAATAATTGCAAATGTAAAACACAAAATCATTGATTGCATAAATATTCATCCCCCCTTAATATGACGTACTAAATCATCACTAGTGCAGCCTATTGGTTTTAGAAGTCACATAATTAGTTAAATGGAGATCTATTTTTGGAGACCTGGGTGCAGTCAAGAAGTTTCAATTGATTGTAGTAAAAATACACCTCCATTTGGAATGTTCAACTGCTGGTGAGACAGTACCCTGACAAAAGTACACCATGAAAACAAAAGAATGCTCCAAAGAACTCCGCGAAAAAGATTATTGAAAAGCACAGTTCAGGAGATGGATACAAGGAAATTTCCAAGTCACAGACTATCCCTTGGAGTACAGTTAAGTCAATCATTAAGAAATGGAAAGAATATGGCACAGCTGTAAATCTGACTAGAGCAGGCTGTCCTCAAAAACTGAGTGACCATACAAGAAGGGGACTAGTGAGGAAGGCTGGCAAAAGACATATGACAACTCTAGAGGAATTACAAACTTTAATTGCTGAGATGGAAGAGACTGTGCATACAACAACTGTCGCCCAGATGCTTCACCAGTCACAGCCTTATAGGAGAGTGGCAAAGAGAAAGCCATTGTTGAAAAAAATTGACATGAAATCTCAGCCAGAATTTCCCAGAAGGCATGTGGGAGATTCTGAAGTCAGCTGGACGAAAGTTCTATGGTCTGATGAAACCAAAATTGAGCTATTTGGCCATCAGACTAAACGCTAAGCCAAACACCGCACATCATCAAAAACACACTATCCCTACCATGAAACATGGTGGTGGTGGCCTATGTTCCCCCTAAGCTGTGCGTGTGTGCGCGCACACACGTTTTTCAACCAGTGCACAAAGGAAATTAATGTGCGCACAAAAGGTTAGTTACCTAAAATAATATAGTAATTAATAATTATACTTATTGAAAATAATCTTTTAGCTAAATGTTTCTGTTAACTAGTTAGTTGGTTTTTCAAATACCACAATGTACATCACTAATTCATGTCACCTCACCTTTCCTGTTCTGGTTTGTACAGCTGCATCACGGCGGCAGCCATCTTTGTCGGACAGTGTTCATATCGTAAAGTTTACAAAGGTCTGTTTCAAATCCTGTAGATAGCTTACTAAGTTTTAATTGAAAAAAATATTGATTCACTATGTCGAATTCAAAAGAAGTGAAGGGCGTGAAGCACAAAAGAACTTTACGGGTTTTAAGTGATGTCTTTGATGAACTGGCTGCACTGTGCAAGATTCTGCAAAAGAGTGGCCTGACACCAAATGATTCACTTCATTTTGCGCGAGGCAAAATTAACAAGATAAGAAAGCAGCATCTGGGAGACAATGTTTCGTGGAGTGACAAAGTTAAAGTTTTGCTAAGCCAACAACGTGAAGAAAACGTCTCAATAGATACAAGTTCGCTGTTGACTTTTATAAACAGTCTTTGTGTTCAGTTAGAAGAAAGGTTTCCTCAAGATGAGGTACAAGAATGGTCAGCTTTTGATTTCTCCGTAATTGTAGATTGTGACTTCACATTTGGCGATGAACAAGTTAATGCCTTATGTCTAAAACATCATGATTTTCTAGCGAAAATACTGTGATAGTCAGACAGTTTAATGATTTCAAATTTTCCATGCAAGAAAAAATTAAATCCAAATGGATTTCAAACTTTGCTCAAGTGGTGGCATTTGTACTTCAAAATGAACAGTTTTGTGACCTTACACAGTTGGTGGACATTGGGGGAACCTTTCTTGCGTCTAGTGCAGACTGTGAGCGAGGTTTTAGCCTAATGAATCAACTCAAAAACAAGCTGAGAAACCATTTAGGTGAATGTCATTTGAATATGTTAATGAGAATCAAAAGCTATCAATGGGATGGAAGTTCTATTAGTCTAGATAGAGTTTACAAAGAATGGGTAAATGCCAAAGACAGGAGAGGGAAAAAGTAACTGAGTGACTTAAATATGTATGTTATTTTGTTGTTATTCTGTGCAGTTGTATGTCAAATATTTTGTAAACCTACATAAACTGTGCCATGTGTGCATTCAGTGCACACATACTTTTGTCACAGGAAAAAAATTTGCACAACATAAGATTTTTGCGCACACTGACTACTAAAAATTAGAGGGAACATTAGTGGTGGCTGCATCATGCTGTGGGGATGCTTCACTGCAGCAGACCCTGGAAGGCTTGTGAAGGTAGAGGGTAAAATGAATGCAGCAAACCAGGGAAATCCTGGAGGAAAATCTGATACAGTCTGCAAGAGAACTGCAACTCAGGAGAAGATTTGTTTTCCAGCAAGACTATGACCCTAAGCACAAAGCCAAAGCTGCACAAGAATGGCTTTAAAAACAACACAGTTAATGTCCTGGAGTGGCCAAGTCAAAGACCAGACCTCAATCCAATTAAGAATTTGTGGCTGGACTTGAAAAGCACTGTTTACTTATGATCCCCACGCAATCTGACAGTTTTGTAAGCAGAATGGGGAAAAATTGCAATGTCCAGATTGGAAAGCTGATAGAGACCTATGCACACAGACTCAAGGCTGTAATTACTACCAAAGGTGCATCTGCTAAATACTGACTTGAAAGGGTGAATACTTATGCAATCAATTATTTTGTGTTTCATAGTTGTGATTAATTTAGATTACTTTGTAGAGATTTGTTTCCACTTTGATACGAAAGAGTATTTTCTGTTGATCAGTGTCAAACAAAGCAAAATTAAATCCACTGTGATTCAATGTTGTAAAACAATAAAATATGAAAATTTCCAAGGGGGTGAATATTTTTATAGGCACTGTATAAGGAGCCTTTTCTGGTTGGCTGCCAGTGACTAGTGATGCTCCATAGGGGTCTGTGTTGGGACCGATACTTTTTACATGATTTAGATCAGTGGTCCCCAACCACCAGGCCGCGGACCGGTACCGGGCCACGAGGAAATGATATGAGTCAGTTGCACCTTTCCTCATTCCCTGTCACGCCCTCTGTTGAGCTTGAACGTACGCGAGGTCATTACCCGTGTGTCATCCATGTCAGCGCGGGAAGGAGATCAACTCCTCAAGCTTGCAAATGACGGCGGGCTGAGAAGTATGTTTGACATAACATCTCTGCCGGCATTCTGGATCAAAGTCAAGGGTAAATATCCTGAGATAGCCACGAAAGCACTGAAAACGTTGCTTCCATTTCCAACATATCTCTGCAATGAATGCAACGAAAACTAAATTGCAGAATAGACTGGACATAAGGAACCCCCTTCGAGTATCGCTGTCTCCCATCACCCCTTGATGGCTTCGTCTTGTTGCAGGAAAACAAGTGTTCAGTCCAGGGCTCCCACTGATTCAGCGATACTGGTGTGTTGCAATGATTTTATATGTTCATACAGGGAAAATATGTGCTGTGTGTTTAATATCCAAATGTTACTTAAAATGTTATGATGCTATTGACTTATAAGTGAGTTATATAACCATATAACAATTACAGCACGGAAAAAGGTGATCTCAGTCCTTCCAGTCCATGCCGAACGCTACTCTCACCTAGTCCCCACCAACCTGCACTCAGCCCATAACCCTCCATTCCTTTCCTGTCCATATACCTATCCAATTAGTCTTTAAATGATGATACCGAACCTGCCTCTACCACTTCTACTGGAAGTTCGTTCAACGCTTACCTCAAGCTCCCCTGTCCTCCGCTGATAATTGACTTATCACTATATTCATGCGAGGAAAATATGCACTGTGTGTTTAATATTAAATTCGTTAGATAAAACCTTTAAGAAACGAAATTGAGTGTATTAGCCACTTATCACCTATATTCTGGTCGTGATTAACACCCCCCCCCCCCCGAACAGAATCGCCAACAGAATCTTTTGTGGCAAAAGATCGGCAGGTACACACATGCACACAGGTGCCCGCGCAAGGCTTCATGGTCATTGTAGTCTTTGTCGAGGTAAACAACGTATTTGACTGCTACTCTTGTCTGTTGGCAACCCTACCTTGCCCCCCACCCCCCGGTTCAGCCGGTCCGCAAGAATATTGTCAATATGAAACCGGTCCGCAATGCAAAAAAAGTTGGGGACCCCTGATTTATATGATGGAATTTATGGCAAGTTTGCAGAAGATATGAAGATCGGTGGAGGGGCAGGTAATTTTGTGGAAATAGGGAGGCTATAGAAGGACTTAGAAAGATTAGGAGAAAGGGCAAGGAAGTTGCAGACAGAATACAGTTTCGGAAAGTGTATGGTCATGCACTTTAGTAAAAGAAATGAAAGGGTTGGCTATTTTCTAAGTGGAGAGAAAATACAAAAATCTGAGGCACAAATGGATGCGTGAGCCCTTGTGCAGGATTCCCTGAAGGTTACTTTGCAGGTTAAGCCTGTGTTGAGGAAGGCATATGCAATGTTAGCATTCATTTCAAGGGGACTAGAATATAAAAGCAAGGATATAATGTTGAGACTTAATAAGACACTGGTGAGGCCTCACTTGGAGTGTTGGGAGCAGTTTTGGGTCCCTTATCTTAGAAAACCAGAGAGGTTTCAAAGGAGTTTTATGAAAATGATTCCAGGATTAAACAGCTTGTCATATGAAGAGTATTTGATGGCTCTGGGCTTGTATTCACTGGAATTTAGTGGGGTGACCTAACTGAAACCTATAAAATAGTGAAAGTCCCTGATAGAGTGGAATTAGAGAAGATGTTTCCTATGGTAGGAGCCCTGCCCTCCAGTGTTATCTGTGTGGAGTTAACATGTTCTCCCTGTGATTGTACAGATTTCCTCCAAATGCTCCACTTTTCTCCCACATTTTAATGATGTCCATGTTGGCAGGTTAAATGGCGGCCACGAACTGCCCTCGATGTGTAGCTGAAGGTCGAATATAGAAGAACAAACATTCTGCTGAAGGAACTCAGCAGGTTAAGCAGCATCTACGTCATAGTGTGGGCTGACAAAGATGGAACCCCAGTGCGGAGGAAAGACAAGACTTCCATGTAGAGATGGCAAACAGAGTTTATACATAGGAATCCAGACTGAACATTGGTGGTTCAGCCGAGTGTCACCGTGAGACGAAACATTCTCCAAGCTATGACCCCATAGCAAGTGCTAAGGCACATCCGCTTAAATAGACCAGCTGACCCGGAACCCCCAAGCCTATGGAATCTCGAAATAAACTTAAAAAGGTTAAACAAAATTTGGACAGGGTTTGGTCAGCATAGTTTGTGGATTGGACTCTGGTTCACGTTGAGATGTGTTTCTGCTTTCTGGTTGCTCCTTCTTTGTTGCTGTTTTGTGCTGTTTTGATTGGGGCAGCCTCAGCTTAATGAGTGACACGGAGCTGGATTGAACTGAATTGAATGTGCCTAAACTGTTTGATGGCTTGTGTCTGGTGCTTTGTATTCTGTGTTTTCCGCTCATTTTCTTGGAGGTCTGTGCAATTTGTTCTCTTTTTTTGTATGTTCGGGGTTTGCCATTTTTCTTTGAACAGGTTCCATTCTTTCTTTGTTTTGTGGCTGTCTGTCGGAGGACAGTTCTCTGGGTTGTACACGCCATACATACTTTGATAATAAGTATGCGTATTTGAATTGAATCTTTAAACTTTGAATCAGGAAACTAATAGCACAACAATGAAAACTAGGAGCCAAACGCTCTGTGGCTCCCAGCAAAGGCCTAGAGAGCTCATTACAGCTTATGGGAGGAAAAGAACTATCAGTGTTTTGAATCAAAATTCTGCATCAAAATCAGGAGCGTAGTTGATGGGAAGGTGGGGTGAATAAAAATGGTAAACAAGAGGAATTCTGCAGATGCTGGAAATTCATGCAACACACATCAAAGTTGCTGGTGAACGCAGCAGGCCAGACAGCATCTCTAGGAAGAGGTACAGTCGATGTTTCGAAAAGGGGGAGGGGGGAGAAAACCCCCAACCTCCAACCTGATGGCATGAACATTGACTTCTCTAACTTCTGCTAATGCCCCACCTCCCCCTCGTACCCCATCCGTTATTTATTTATATACACACATTTTTTCTCTCTCTCTCCTTTTTCTCCCTCTGTCCCTCTGACTATACCCCTTGCCCATCCTCTGGGTTTTCCTCCCCCCCTTTCCTTCTCCCTGGGCCTCCTGTCCCATGATCCTCTCATATCCCTTTTGCCTATCACCTGTCCAGCTCTTGGCTCCATCCCTCCCCCTGCTGTCTTCTCCTATCATTTTGGATCTCCTCTTCCCCCTCCCACTTTCAAATCTCTTACTGTCTCTTCCCTCAGTTAGTCCTGACGAAGGGTCTTGGCCTGAAACGTCGACTGCGCCTCTTCCTAGAGATGCTGCCTGGCCTGCTGCGTTCACCAGCAACTTTGATGTGTGTTGCTTGAATAAAAATGGTATTAATTTAGGATTAGTGTAAATTGGTGATTGCTGGTCACTATGGATTTAATGGCCAAAATACCTGTTTCCTTGTTGTTTCCTCCTCACCTGGTCTCACC
The DNA here is from genome assembly GCF_030028105.1 of Mobula birostris. Taxonomy (NCBI): domain Eukaryota; kingdom Metazoa; phylum Chordata; class Chondrichthyes; order Myliobatiformes; family Myliobatidae; genus Mobula; species Mobula birostris. Next base: position 29,734,745 of record NC_092376.1, read on the forward strand.
TCTCACATGCAAGCTTATGCTTCTTCCCTCCCACCACCTTCTTATTCTGGCTTCTTTCACCCTTCCTATCCTGTCCAGATGAAGGGTCTCACATCGAATCATCAACTATTCATTCCCCTCCATAGCTGCTGCCTAAATTCTGAGTCCCTCCAGCATGTTGAGTGTTTATCTCTCCATGAGTTCAAAGTTCAAAGTAAATTTATCATCAAAGCATGTATACCAATTCAACTTGGAGATTCATTTTCTTGCAGGTGCACACAGTCTGAATCTGACATCCTCCCATATTCACAGTGCCAGACACCTGTGGGACAAACTTACTTAGGTATAGTTATCGATCTGTGTGCTTTATTGATTGGAAGGTAGAATCGGTCTCTATGGCAAGCTGTTTATTGGCTCATTTATGATGCAACTCTCCCATATCTGGCACAACACCATATGGTAGTGTGGAGGAGTTCTCTGGGCTCACAAGACTGGGTGTGCCTGTTTCAGTTCCAGCATCTTGGTCTGTTTCAGCTGGTCTATCCAGCTTAACCACAATAAATTCCCACAGTGTTGTGACACAATAATGTGGTTTATTAGGCTATTTCAGAGGGAAGTTTAATCTCAATTTTAAGCACTGTACAATACAGTAAATCTGCTAATTGTGTCACTTTATTGATCAATAATCATTGTTTACACGTTCTTATCCATGCTGTGTTTATTTTTAATTTCTCATCAATAAATCAAATCTGATAAACAATAATAGACAACAAAGATTTTGCTTCCTGAATATTTCTGAGTTTATCTAATGGATTTTTGGTTGATGATCATGAAGATCACTATGAATTTTCCATGTCAAGCTTATGTTTGTTATTTCAATTCATAGTTCAAGTCAATTAAAATGTTACCCACAATGTAGACTGAAAGGTTTTCTACCTTGGCCAGGTATGCTTAGGCAGGACAGATGCTGCATGGCAGGACAGGTTTTAGAAAGGCTATGAAAGCATCACACACACACCCTTCTATGCACTGTGTTTACACGTGTATTGGTTTGCAATCACGTCGATGCACATGCTCTATGCGCATAGAATATTGTGTGTACTCAATATAACAAAGTAATTGTATTTTCAGGATAGCAAAATATCTCAGCAGTGTTGCAACAGCTGTAATACTTTTTGTGGCGAGTATACATTTAACTCTCAAATGCAGAGCATGACACCTCTTATTAAGGAAGCCTATGAGCTCCAGTTTGGGTGTAAAATTGGTGACCAAGACAAACCTGGGCTCCTCACGTTTGTTGTGTGACATACACTGCCAATCTTAGAGCTTGGCTCTGAGGTACTTGAAAGTCAATGCCATTTGCTGTCCTGATGATATGGCAAGGACAGAAGGATCATGTGACAGAGTGCTACTTCTGTCTGACTAGTGCGTCCTGTTTCTCTGCTAAAAACAAGAAATCCATTGAATACCCCAATCTCCCTTCAGCTATGAGACCTGTGCCACATGAGGATAGTCTTCCAGTGCCAAAGGCATGAGACACATGAAGTCTCAAGGAGGTAGATGAAGATGCCATGATGCACGTCAGGAATGGAAAATTATACTGATACTGATACTGTTTCGAACACTTTATGGTGACTCTCATCTGATAACTTAATATGACTTAAGTAACTGGTCTTGTGTCTCTACAACTGCATATTAATTAAATAAAAGCACCCATGCAAAGGTGAGGTTAACCAGTGTATTCACTTTGTAGAGAGAAAGAACAACAGATCAATTGGCATGCATAGTTATCAGTCAATAATAGGTGCCAAGGGGAGTCATTGCACTAAAAGAAATAGATCTATATATTACACATCCTCCCCGTTGAGATTAATGTAAAATAAAACTGTCTATATAACAAAACATTCAATTTTCCTTTAACAAACCATACTCAAATAAAGCAACACACATAAAGGTTGCTGGTGAACGCAGCAGGCCAGGCAGCATCTCTAGGAAGAGGTGCAGTCGGCGTTTCAGGCCGAGACCCTTCGTGAGTCCTGCTGCGTTCACCAGCAACTTTTATGTGTGTTGCTTGAATTTCCAGCATCTGCAGAATTCCTGTTGTTTGCATACTCGAATAAACATGTTTTCACAATAACAGTCCATAACTAACTTCACTACACTGAAAATTAAGTCTTTTGGGTGGCACTCTGTTTCTTTCAGGATGGCGCCTTTGGACCTGTGGAGTGGCATCAGATTTTGTTGGTGTCTTGTCAAAGTCAACTTTCTCTCTTGCAGGTGTCACATTGCTGTTGGTGACATGATCATCACTGAGATTCGGTTGAGCATCCAGTATCTGGTCCACATGACATCTCCATGTATGATCTCCAACATCCACTGTGTACATCATTGGGTCCAGTTCTTCTAGCTATCCTATCGGGTGTCCACTTGTCTTCTCAGTAATCCCACGCTAGGACTTCCTGTCCATCCTCAATGTTCCTTGCTGATTTACTTGGCAACTGGTTGAACTGTTTATTCTGCACTTCCCTCCATAGATCTGGTTTCAGGATGTCTATGTGAGATCTCAGATTCTTGTTCATGAACAGCATTGTAGGTGTTTGATTTGTTGTCACATGAACAGAGTTCCAATACACAAAAAGTATATTGTCCGCCTTGTACTGTAGAGAAATGTCCTCCTTGTCCATAACTTTAATTGACTTCTTGAAGGTTTGGATAAACCTTTCAGCTAACCCATTCATTGCCAGGTGGTGAGGAGCTGACTTGAAATGTCTGATGCCATTTTTCTTCATGAATAGTCTGAACTCTTCTGATGTGCATTGTTGTTCGTTGTCACTCATAATTTGTTCAGTAAGCCATTTCTAGAGAAGATCATCCTCTGAGCAGAAACCACCCTTTCTAAGGTGGTTGACTTCATTGGTATGACCTCTAGCTACTTCGAATGAGCATCAGAAACATGGAGTCCATGAATGGCCCAGCAAAGTCAATATGTACTCTTTGCCATGATGAAGACAGCCACTCGCACAGGTGTAACAGTGCCTGTGGGGGTGCATTTTGAACTTTGTGGCATCCAGAACAGCTTTACGTTAAGTCTTCAATCTGTCCATCTATACCCGGCCACCACACGTAGCTCCAGCCGGGCCTCTTCATCTTGACTATACCCAGGTGTCCTTCATGCCAGTTTTTCTAACACCATGGTGCACAGTTTAGAGGGAACCAAAACACAAGATCTACACATCAGCTTTCTCTGACATACAGACAGTTGTTTTCATCTCACTGAGAACTCTGGAAACATAGGGTTATCATAAGCTGGCCATCCTTGCGTGGTGATGCCATTGACTTTTGACAATGTCAGGTCATTCCTTGTTTCTCTTTGTATTTCAGAGATTGTTACTGGAACCTGGTCCACCAATGCTGTGTGAAACACTTCTGCTTGGTAACAGAATGAAGACTTTTCTTCTTCAATTGCCAGCAGTGGAAGACGTGACAAGCCATCAGCGCTGCTGTGTTGTTTGGTACGCTTAAACTCTATGTCATAAAAGTGGGTTCCAATGAAAATTGCCCAACATTACAAATGGGTAGCAGACATTGTTGGGATTCATAAGTCACCCAGACCAGATGAAGTGCACCCTAGGGTTCTGAAAGGGATTGTGGAGGCATTAGTTAGATCTTTCAAAAATCATTGAACTTCGGCATGGTGCCAGAAGACTGGAAAATTTCAAATGCCACTCCACGCTTTAAGAAAGGAGGAAGGCAGCAGAAAGAAAATTATAGACCATTTAGCCTGATCTCAGTGGCTGGGAAGATGTTGGTGTCAATTGTTAAGGATGAGGTGATGGAGTACTTGGTGATACAGGACAAGATAGGACAAAGTCAGCATTGCTTCCTTAAGGGAAAATCCTGCCTGATGAACCTGTTGGTATTCTTTGAGGAGATTACAGGTAGGGTAGGTAGGATAGGTAAAGGGGATGCTGTGGGTGTTGTATATTTGGACCTTCAGAAGGCCTTTGACATGGTGCCACATATGTGAGGTTGTTTACTAAGTTAAGAGATGGAATACTGTAGAGTTACTGGCATGGTTAGAGCATTGGCTGATTTGTAGGAGGCAGTGAGTGGGAATAAAAAGATCCTTTTCTGATTGGCTGCTAGTGATTAGTGGTGTTCCATAGGGGTCGGTATTGGGACCATTTCTTCTTATTACATTGATATTGTAATGTTGGGCAATATCAATGATTAAGATGATGGAATAGATGGCTTTGTTGTCAAGTTTGCAGATGATATGAAGATTGGTGGAGTGGCAGATAATGTTGAGGAAACTGGTAGGCTGCAGTAGGACTCAGACAGATTAGGAAAATGGGCAAGAAAGTCGCAAACGAAATACATTTTGGAAAATGCATGGTCATGCACTTTGGTAGTAGAAATAAATGTGCAGACTGTTTTCTAAATGTGGAGAAAATCCAAAAGTCTGAGGTGCAAAAGGGACTTGGGAGTCCTTGTGCAGAACACCCTAAAGGCTAACTTGCTGGATGAGTCGGTGGTGAGGAAGACAAAGGCCATGTTAGCATTCATTTCAAGAGGTCTCGAATACAAGAGCACGGATGTGAAGCTGAGGCTTTATAAGGGACTGGTGAGGCCTCACCTTGAGTATTGTGAACAGTTTTTGGCTCCTCATCTAAGAAAAAATGAGCTGGCTTTGGAAAGCGTTCAGAGGAGGATCACAGGGGTGATTCTAGGAATGAAAGGGTTATCATATAAAAAACGTTTGATGGCTCTGGGTCTGTACTTGTTGGAATTTAGAAGGATGAGGGAGAATTTCATTGAAACCTTTCAAATATTGAAAGGCCTAGACAGAGTATATGTAGGGATGTTTCCGATGGTAGGGAAATCTAGGACAAGAGGGCACAGCCTCGGGATAGAGGGCATCAATTTAAATCAGAGATGTGGAGAAATCTCTTTAGCTAGAAGGTGGTGAATTTGTGGAATTTATTACCACAGGCAGCTGTGGAGGTCAGGTCATTGGGTGCATTTAAGGCAGAGCTTGAGAGGTTCTTGATTGAACATGGCATTAAGAGTTATGGGGAGAAGACCAGGGAGTGGGGCTGAAGAGGGGGAGGAACGGATCAGCCATGAGTCAATGGTTGAGCAGACTTGATGGGCCAGACGGCCCAATTCTGCTTCCATATCTTATGGTCTTATGGATTCCCTTCCTAAGAATGAGAATGGACATAAGGGGCTTGTGTAAACTTCTGTCCATTGGAGGTAGTGGTGGAACTTCTTTACTCCCCATATTAGACTAAGGGCCTCTCGGTCGATCTGTGCATAGTTGCGTTCTGCGCTCATCAGTGATCTTGAAGCAAATGCAATCAGATGTTCAGATCATCTTTCATAGTGTGTAACAAAGCAGTTCCAATGCCGTAAGGGGATGCATTGCACACCAATCTGATGGGCAAGGATGTGTCATAATGGGGGAGCAGATCAACTGATGTCATTAGTCTTTTTGTTTCCTTGAATGCTCTTCCACATCTTTCTGACCATTCCTACTTTACAGCCTGTAACAGTGCATTCAATTGGTGCAGAACTGTAGCAATGTTTGGGAGAAATTGGTGGTAGTTTACAAGGCCCAAGTATGACCTGAATTGTGACACATTTTCCAGTTTGGGTGCCTGCAGCACTGCTTCAATCTTCACTTGAGATTTATTTAAGCCACGCTTGTTAATAACATGTCCATAATATGAGATTTCATCCGTGAAAAACTCACATTTCTCTCTCGTTGCGTGCAGACCATACTCACTCAGCCTGGTAAGCACTTTACCAAGGTTCTGTTCTTCATCGTTCTTGCCAGTCACGATGATGTCAACAAGGTAACATTGTGTTCCTGGGATATCTTGGGGGACTCAGTCTATTGCTCTTTGCCAAATTGCTGGAGTTGATGCGATGCTGAAGACAAGATGATTATACTGGAACAGTCCCTTGTGAATGTTGTTTGTGAGGAACTTCCTGCTTGACTCCTCAATCTCCATTTGTAGATAGGCTTGTGACAACTCAATCTTTGATACAAAAATGTCCTCAAAGAAGCAAGAATGTCTTCTATTCATGGCAGGGCACACTGCACAGTATGCAGCACTGGGCTGATGTTCACTTTGAAGTCCTTGCATTTGTGAACAGCTCTGACCTTCTCTTTCCTGATCACTGGGACAATGGGCCATGACGCAATTGCTCCAAACAACCTTGGAGAGGACTCCAGATGCCTCTGTTGTATCATGGATGAAATTACCGGAGAGACAGAGTCACTGGTAGATACAAAGCAGCTTCTTTATTCGACACAAGGTAGAGCAGGCATCATATGGAAGGAGATGCTTTCGAGAGAAAGGTCTGCTAGTCCAATGTGGGCTCGATATTTATATGCTAAACACAAAAGCAATCGCTACTTAAAAGTTATAGACAATGCTTAGACAATGCTTCCTTTTGAAGCTACATACAAACATCACACCTTTGGATTTCAACCTTTCCTTCGGACGCCAACACATCTGGGTTGGTATCCACAGCCTTTAGTTAAATCCACAATACATTTATTTGGCATTTTACGTGCTAACATAGAAGACAATTAATATTTATAATGTATAGATAATACTGTCTTCGAAACTACAGCATCTGATCAAATTACGGCGCCAGAAGCATCTGGTGTTCACACCTTTTTAGGAAGCGCATTGTTGTGGCCTCAATCCACAGTACTTTGTCAAATAGAAGTCTGGTGGCCAAAGTCATTTCCATCTACCCAAAAAAACTCACTCTAACATTCTCCAAGCTCTGAAGCTCAGCATCCACTTTAGGATGTAATGCTTAAGACACTGGACACACTTTATGGAATCTTGGTGTTGCTATTTCATCCAGTTCAGTTCTGGCCTTCGTGTTTTTGAGTTTACCAATCCTCCTCTCAAACACCTTCCCGTTAGCTTTAAGCAATTGTGTGCACCACTTGGGCTGCAGTTGTCTATTGATGACACACTGAGAGTTTTGATTGAGTGCCAGTCTAGTTGGATTTTTCTCAACCATTCACATCCAAAAAGTGCTAGCCCTCCATTTTTCAACACATAAAGCTCTAACTGCTGTATTTTGCCTCCATATATCACATTTACTTTGTTTGCCTCTGGGAGACACTTGTTCACCTGTGCAGGTCTTTCACATCTCTGAGGTCTTTTCTAGTGGTAGCTTAGAAAACAGCCTGTTATAGACTGCCTCAGAAATATTGACAAAGCTGACCCCATATCCAGCTCCATTTTCGGTTTTGCACCAGACACATCTGTTGTGATCCATACGATTTCATGATCTGCTTCAGTAATGCTATGCAGTCCTAGGCATGACAGCTCACCTTTGTCAGACTCTGTGTTGTCTGATTCAGTTTTTCATTCAATTACTTTGTGCATACGTTTAGTTTTGTATTTGAAACTTTTTACACTATGTGGTTTGTCTCTTTGGTTGTGCTTTTTGTCTGTCTTGCACACTCTCTTTATGTGACCTTGTCTGTGACACTTGCTGCAAACTTTTTCTTTGCACCAACAGTCATTTGCATCATGGAAGGATTTGCCACATCAATAACATTTTTGGCTTTTTGCACCATTCAGGGCATTTTCTGCATTTCACATTCTAAATAATTTTTCTATAGTTCAGCCACATCCTTTGCAGTAATCTCTAACAATATTGCAATGGTCAATGCCTATTCCAAGGTTAGGTCTCTTTCTGACAGTAGTTTGTTTTGAGTGCTTTGACTATGTATGCTACGTACAAGTCTGTCCCTTAATGCATCAGAAAGTCCATCTCTAAATTTACAATATTGGGAAAGTTTGCACAGTTCTGCAATGTATTCAGAAATGTTTTCATCCTTTCACTGGTTCCTTTTGTGAAACCTAAATCTATCAGCTATTACCAGTGGTTTAGGGTTCAAGTAATTTTGTAAAATTGCAACAATTTTTTTTGAACGTCCTGCTTGCTGGTTTTTCAGGATTTATTAAGCTTTATTGCACTCTGATGAGCCCCCGTGCATAACTAAGCTCTGATAGCAGAGTGGGATCCAAGTGGGTTCCTTACTGCTCTGATAGCAGAGTGGGATCTACTGTTTTTCCCGTGACCTCCAACATTGCTGTTCTGATAAGAAACATAACTATCAAAGTGCCTTCAGCTCATACTGCAGACTTACAAAGCTTGATAACTATCCCATGTCAGCCAAAGTCAAATCCAGAAGATGGTTTTAACACAATAAACCTAGCCTGACTAAATGTTAGGTCTTTGACTGGCAAATTACTTTTAATTAATGACTTAATTATCAGGCAGAACCTTGTTTTCATGTTTCTAACAGAGATTTGGCTAAATCGAAACAACAGTGCAGCAGTTCTTATCAAATCAGCTCCTCCTAATTTCAGTTTTATATGTGAGACCAGGATAAAGAAATGAGGGGGAGGAATAGCCATGCTGTTTAATAATTATCAGTGTAAACAGATATCATATGGAACTGCTCTTCAGTTGAAATCCTCCTGTTGTGCTTTATTTTTAACTACATACAGGCCACCAAAATATTGCGCAACCTTTTTTGATGACTTCACTGAATTATTGTCTATTGTTTGCATTGACTTTGACTGAGTAGTCATTGTTGGTGATTTTAATACTCATATTGATAATCCCAAGGTCAGTAGTGCTAAAGAACCGTTCTGCATCGAAAACAACTGTGGACTGACACAGAATGTGACAGGGTTCTCACACAGCAAGGGCCATATGCCTGACCTAGTCATTTCCAAAGGTCTAAACACTTCTGGTTTTATGGTAAAACATCAAGCTACCAAAGATCATGACAAGCTTGGCTTTACCATAAAACCAGGATGAACCAGTTACGCTCACAGATCTCGATTTTGCAGATGACATAGTCCTGCTCTCTGACCAGATGGAGGAAGCACAGCAGCTACTGACAAAAGTGGAAATTGAGTGCAATAAAGCTGGACTTCACCTAAACTCTAAAAAGACAGAGTACATGGTGTTTAACTGCTATGAAGGTACTCTCAAGACCGTAGAGAATGATACCATTAAGAAAGTCTTTGACTTCAAGTACCTCGGGTCAAGAATGATGAGTTCGGAGAAGGACATAAAGTTATGGAAGGCGCTGGCGTGAAGGGCTATGAACGACATGAAGGAAATCTGGAAATCGAACCTGACCAGAGGGCTTAAAAAGAGGATTTTCATAACAGTCATAGAGTCCATTCTCACATACGGATGTGAGACGTGGACACTCACCAAGACGATGTGAAAGTCTCTAGATGGTTGTTATACACGAATGCTCTGGATGGCTCCTGACGTGAGTTGGCAACAGCACATGACGAACGTCAAACTCTATGATGACCTACCGATGCTCACCACTAAAACTAAGGCGGGAAGACTGCAACTAGCAGGGCACTGTCTACGCCACCCTGAGCTACCTGCCAGCCTAGTCATCATATGGGAGCCCAAGCACGGGAGGATGAACCCTGGGCACCCTCCCAAGACTGTCAACGTGCTCCTAGAAGACAGTGGTGCGGCTAGTGTAGATGAACTGAACACACTGATGAGGGAGAGGGAGAAGTGGATAGTCCATCATCATGCCCGATGCCGGCCCCCTAGGCCAGAGTCAACGTAGTAGTAGTAGTAATAGTAAACACTTCTGAGGTTCAGGAAACCGATGTTGCTCTTTCTGACAATTTCTGTATTTTCTTTAAAATTACTATGTCTTTATTCATTAGCACTCAAACTGAGGTAATCACAAAATGGTATATCACTGAAAAACACCAAAAATGTTATTCACGCAGGCCTTTTCTCCCATAACAGCCTTCTCTCCAACCTCTGTCAGTGATCTTGCAGACCATCTCAACTCTAAGTATAGATGTCATTGATGCAATCACCCCCACAAAAGTAAAAGTAGTTCCTGGGAAGAAAAAGCACCATGGAGAACCACTTCGCTAGTTAAACTCCAAAAAAAGAGAGTGGTGAAAAGCTGAATGCAGGTGGTGGGAAACAAAACTCCAGGTCCAATATGACATTTATAAAGAAACTCTTTGCGCCTTTAATGTAGAGTTGAGACATGCAAGGCAGTCCTCCTTCTCTGATATTATAAACAAAAACAGCAATAATGCACGTGCCTTTTTTGCTACAGTTGATAGGCTCACACATCGTCCTGTATCAGTAGCACCTGAACTTATATCTACAAAGTCATGTAAGTACCTTGCGTTCTTTTTTACTGACAAAATTCAGAAGATTAGACATGCATCAAGTCAGAAGTCAGTGCCGTCCTTTCACTCACTTAGAACTAATTTAATTAAGATGACAATTCAAACTTATTGAATAAAAACTGTAGAAAAATTTGTGCTACATTTGAAATCCTCCTCCTGTTCCCTTGACATTTTACCTACAAGCTTTTTAAAAAATGTTTTTAGTTGCATGGCGCCAGACATTCTGCAAATAGTCAACACTTCTCTTCTGTCAGGCTGCTTCCCAAAGGCCATGAAATCTGAAGTTATTGAGCCCCTTTTAAAAAAAGAACAACCTGGATGCTTCAGTAATTAACAACTACAGGCCTATATCAAACTTACCATGTTTAAGTAAAATCATTGAAAAGGTTGTTTATCAGCAACTTGATTAGATTAGATTCAACTTTATTGTCATTGTGCCAAGTACAGATACAAAGCCAATGAAATGCAGTTAGCATCTGACCAGAAATGCAAAGAATAGTGTTATTTACAAAATAACTGCGAATAAAAAGTAAGTGCTACAGCACACAAATATAAAAGTACTGAGACAGAACAATATGGGTGCAATACTGCTTAGCACTGTGATGTGAGGTTCAGCAGGGTCAGTCTCAGGAAAGAAGCTCTTCCTGGTGTAGCGCCTACCAGATGGGAGGAGAGTAAAAAGTCCATGGTTAGGGTGAGATGCATCCTTGATAATGCTTTTCACCCTGCCCAGGTAGCGTTTATGGTAGATGTTCTCAATGGTGGGCAATTGGGTGCCGATAAAACTTAACAGCTTTTTGGCATTAAGCAACAGTATGGATGTTTTCCAGTCTGGATTTTGACAACACCATAGCACCGAGACTGTTCTGGTGAAGGTTTTAAATGACATCTGTTTAAACTGTGATGATGATAAAATTTCAGTTTTGGTTTTACTGGATTTCATTGCTGCTTTTGACATAGTTGACCATGGCATATTACTGGATAGACTGGACTTTCTGGTACAATCCTAAAGTAGTTTAATTTGTATTTACAGGATAGGAACTAGTTTGTATTGATTAGTAGCTGTGTATCTGACCAAACAAAAATGACATGCAGAGTGCCACAAGGGCATATATGTGCTCCCTCCAGCTCAAATCATGGTAAGCAAAAAAATCTAACCTTAATTACGTGGATGACATTCAGATTTATATTACAGTGTCATCAAGTGACAATGATCCTATACAATCACTAAAGAACTGTATGGAACAAATCACCGATTGGATGAGCCAGAATTTCCTTCAGTTAAACAGAGAGAAAACTGAAATAATTGCTTTTGGTGCCAAAAAAGTACGATTAAAAGTCAGTACTCACCGTGAATCTCTACAAACCAAGCCAGAAATCTTGGTGTTGTGATGGACTCTGACTTAAATTTTAACTGCCACATTAAGAGAATTACAAAGTCAGCCTACTACCATCTTAAAAAATAACGAGAGTTAAAGGGCTTATGTTTCAGCAAGATCTAGAAAAACTCATCCATACATTTATTTTCAGTAGGCTTGAATACTGTAACGGTGTTTTCACAGGTCTCCATAAAATATCTCTCAGACAGCTACCGCTCATTCAGAACACTGCTGCTGGAGACCTCACTAAGACCCAGAAAGTAGAACATATGACTCCAGTTCTCAGATCACTGCACTGGCTTCCTGTTCATCAGAAGATTGACTTTAACATATTACTACTGGTTTATAAAGCACTGAATGGTCTAAGGCCAAAATACATTCCTGATCTCTTGCTGCATTATGAACCTTCCTGGGCTCTCAGGTTGTCTGGGGTGGGTCTGCTTACCGTCCCCAGGGTCAAAACTAAACATGGTGAAGCAGCTTTTAGTTACTATGCTCCACAAATCTGGAATAACCTCCCAGAGGATCTGAAGACTGCCCTAACTTTAAGCTCTTCTATATCTTCTATTTCTTTTCTCTATAGCTTTGAATTAGAATCTCCTTCACTGTAACTTCTGTTAATCATATCTATTTTTTTGTGATTTTATTCTCTTATAAGTTGTCTGAAATTTGCTGTTTGATTTTTATATCTTATTCTATGCAAAGGATTTTGAACTGCCTTGTGTTTGAAAAGTGTTATACAAATAAACTTGCTTGCTTAAGATGCATAATAGAGCTTTGACCAGTGGACAGTCCAGACATCGGAACTTTGGAGAGGAGGGGACTTCAATCAGGTCCACCACCTGAGGTAAAAGGCAGGAGCGGGATGCGGCAGCGCAATAGAACTTTGACCAATGGCCAGTCAGCATTTGGGATTGATTCGTAAGAGCAAGTTAAAGGAAGAGAGGGGCAAGTGCAGTGGCCATTGTCGCAGTGGCCGTTATCTGAGTGGACAGTCAGAGTGGTGATCTTAAGGCTTTAGCTCTTTGAGCTTCAGTTAGAGAAAGCAAAGGAAAGCACAAGTTGTTTCCTTCTCTTCTTTATATCTGCTTTTATCTGCTCAGCTAGGACAGAAGAGATGCCAGGTAGGATAGCAAAATGCTCCTCTTGCGGGATGTGGGAAGGCAGGGAGACCTGCAGTGTCCCTGACCACCACGACTCTGAGAAGTGCATCCAGCTGCAACTTCTAACAAACCATGTTAAGGAGTTGGAGCTGGAACTGGATGAAGTCCAGACGATTCGTGATAGATAAGATATATGGTGAGGTAGTTACACCCAAGGTACAGAACACAGGAAACTGTTTGACAGTCAGGAAGGGGAAAGGGGTTAAGGAGCCAGTTCAGAGTACCCCTGTGGCCAGCCCCCTCATCAACAGGTATATCACTTTGGATACTGTTTGCGAGCATGACCTAACAGAGGAAAGTCACAGTGGCCGGGTCTCTGGCACTGAGTCTGCCTCTGTAAGTCAGAAGGGAAGTGGGAAAGAAGAGGCAAGCTGTAGTGATAGGGGATGCGTTAGTTAGGGGAAGAGATAGGAGGTTCTGCAGGGGAGAATGAGATTCTCAGATGGTATGTTGCTTCATGGGTCCCAGTGTCTGGAATATCTCGGATCGAATCCTCAGTATTTTTAAGTGGGAGGGTGAACAGCCAGAAGTCGTGGTCTATTTAGGTACCAATGACATGGGTAGGACAAGTGACAAGGTTCTGCATTGGGAGTTCAGGGAGTTAGGTGCTAAGTTAAAGGGCAGGACTTCCAGGGTTGTGATCTCAAGCTATATGTTAGTGAGGCCAGAACTAGCAAGATTATACAGTTTAAACATGGCTAAGTAGTTGGTGTAAGAGGGAGGGCATAAGATTTTTGGATCATTGGGCTCTCTTCCAGGGAAGGTGAGACCTGTACAGAAGGGACAGTTTGCACTTGAACTGGAGGGGGACTAATATCCTAGTGGGAAGGTTTGATAATACTGCTGGTGGGGTTTAAACTGGATTTGCAGGTGGCTGTGAACCAGAGTGCCAGAGCAGTTAGTGGAGAGGTTGTGGAGGCAGATCTTGGTAAGAACTCAGACAAAGTTAGGAATCAAAAGATGGAGTATGGTGCGACTTGTGTCCTGAGCTGCAAAAATACCAGAGGAAAGGTGGATAATAGTGCAGAAGATGAGGTAGCTGGTTTACAAACAGTAGAATATGTAGTGAGGAGAGGCAGTTGATAAGGCAAAATTGCAGTCAACAGGATGAGCTGCAATGTAAAAGGCAGACAAAATCAAAAAGGGTGAATACAGGACTGGAGGTGTTGTATCTGAATGTGCACAGTATACAAAATAAGATAGATGAACTTGTAGCACAGTTACAGATGGGCATGTATGATGTTGTAAGCATCACTGAATCACAGCTGAAAGATTATAGCTGAGAGGCTAATGTCCAAGGATACTCACTGTATCAAAAGGATAGGCAGGAAGGCAGATGGGGTAGTGTGGCTCTGTTGGTAAAAAATGAAATCAGGTCATTAGAAAGAGACAATGTAGGGTCAAAAGATCTTGAATCATTGTGGACAAAGTGAAGGTACGGCAAGGGTAAAAAGATCTTAATGGGAGTCGTATTCAGACCCCCAAATAGTAGTAAGGATGTGGTCTACTAAGTACAACAGGAGATTGAAAATACATGCTAAAAGGGCAATGTTACAATCGTCATGGGGGGCTTCAATATGCAGGTGGACAGGGTAAGTCAGGTTGATGCTGGATTACAGAAAGGGGAATTTCTAGATGCCTATGAGTTGGTTTTTTAGAGGAGCTCATGTTTGAACTGACAAGAGGATCAGCTATTCTAGATTAGGTTTTGTGCAAGGAAACAGATTTGATTAGAGAGCTTAAGGTAAAGAACCGTTGGGGCCAGGTGATGATATTATGATCAAATTCCACCTGTATTTTGAAACGGAGAACCTAACATCAGCTGTATCATCATTACAGTGGAATAAAGGGAATTACAGAGGCATGAGAGAGGAGTTGGACAGAATTGATTGGAAAAGAACACTGGCAGGGATGACAGCAGAGTAGCACTGACTGGAATTTCTGGCAGCAATTTGGAAGACACAGGATATATACATCCCAAAGAGGAAGAAGTATTCTAAAGAAAAGATGACACAACCGTGGCTAACAAGAGAAGTCAAAGCCGACATAAATGCCAAAAAGAGGATATATAAAGGAGCAAAAATTAGTGGGAAGTTAGATCATTGGGAAGCTTTCAAACACCAACAGAAGGCAACTAAAAAAGTCATGAAGAAGGCAAAGTTGGAATACGAAGGTAAGCTAGCCACTAATATTAAAGAGAGTGCCAAAAGTTTTTTCAGATACATAAGATGTAAAAGAGAGACAAGACTGGATATTGGACCACTGGAAAGCGCTGCTGGAGAGATAGTAATGGGGGACACCAGAATAGTGGATAAACTGAATATGTATTTTTCATCAATCTTCACTATGGAAGACACTACCAGTATGGTGGAAGTTCCAGGTGTCAGGGGGCAAGAAGTGTGTGAGTTACCATAACTAGAGAGAAGATTCTTGGGAAACTGAGAGGTCTGAGGGTAGATAAGTCACCTGAATCAAAGGGTATACACTCCAGAGTCCCGAAAGAGGTGGCTAAAGAGATTGTGCAGGCATTAGTAATGATTTTTCAAGAATCACTAGACTCTGAAATGGTTCTGGAAGACTGGAAAATTGCAAATATCATTCCTTTCTTCAAGAAGAGAGTGAGGCAGAAGAAAGGGAACTACAGGCCAGTTAGTCTGAAATCAGTGGTTGGGAAAAAGTTGGATTTGATTTTTAAGGTTGAGGTCTCATGGGTCTTGGAGGTACATGATAAAATAAGCCATAGTCAGCAAGGTTTCCTCAAGGGAAATTCTTGTCTGACAAATCTGTTGTAATTCTTTGAAGATATAACAAGCAGGATAGACAAAGGAGAAGCAGTTGATGTTATGTACTTGGATTTTCAGAAGGCCTTTGACAAGGTGCCACACATGAGGCTGCTTAACGAGTTACAAGTCCATGGTATTACAGGAAAGATTCTAGTACGGATAGAGCAGTGGTGACTGGCAGGAGGCAGTAAGTGGGAATAAAGGGACCCTTTTCTGACTGGCTGCTGGTGACTAGTGGTGTTCCACAAGGGTCTGTATTGGGACCAATAAGTCAACAATTTGGGTGATGGAATTGATGGCTTTGTTGTAAAGCTTGCAGATGATATGAAGATACCTGGAGGGGCAAGTAGTTTTGAGGAAGTAGAGAGGCTACAGCTGGACTTAGACGGATTAGGAGAATGGCCAAGTAAAATAGCAGATGGAATATAGTATCAGGAAGTGTACGGTCATGCACGTCAGTAGTAGAAATGAAAGGCTTGACTAGTTTCTAAATGGAGAGGAAAAAACTGAGGTGCAAAGGAACTTGGGAGTCCTTGTGCAGAATTCCCTAATGGTTACTTTTCAGGTTGAGTCTGTGATGAGGAATGCAAAGGCAATGTTAGCATTCATTTGAAGAGGACTAGAATATAAAAGTCAGGATGTAATGTTGAAACTGTATAAAGCACTGGTGCGGCCTCAGTTGGGGTATTGTGAGCATATTTAGATCCCTTATCTTAGAAAAAAATTACTGAAACTGAAGAGGGTTCAAAGGAGATTCACAAAATGGCTTGTCATATGAAGGGCATTTGATGGCTCTGGGCCTGTATTCACTAAAATTCAGAAGAAAGAGGGGTGACCTATTGAAACCTATTGAATGGTGAAAGGCCTTGATAGGATAGATGTGGAGAGGATGTTTCCTATTTTGGGAGAGTCTAAGACCAGTAGTCACAATCTCAGAAAAGAGGGGATCAGCAATGAGAAGGAATTTCTTCATCCTGAGTGTGATGCATCTGTGAAATTCTTTGCCACAGGCAGCTGTGGAGAGCAAGTCTTTATGTATACTTAATGCAGAGATTGATAAATTCTTGATTGGTCTGGGCATGAAGGGATATAAGGAGACACAAGAAGATTGGGGTGGAGAGGAGAATTGGAACAGCCATGATGAAATGATGGCGCAGACTCAATGGGCCAAATAGTGTAATTCTGCTCCTAAGTCTTCTGGTCTAATGGTGAGTCTCTGTACGTTTTAACATCCATTAAGCTAAGAAGTGTAGAGACTTTCTTTTTCTCATCCACGTAGTTCACATTACAATACAGTTCAACCCTCTCGGTATACAGTTCCCAATCTTCATCAGCACTATCAAATTTGTAAACTTTCACGACTAAGTTTAGTGTCACATTACTTTGACTTTAACTTTGCTAGAGTGAGTCTCTCACTGTGTACCATGCAGTATTACTCACACATCTCTTTGTTAGCACCCATAAGGGCCTTCTCTATACTGACTCACTCTTTCTTCTCCTTGTCTCTCTCCCTTCCTCCGAATTCTGTTGGCTCATAGCTGTTGGTGCAGCTGGTGATATCCACTGATATTTAGGTTTGTACTCTGTACAACTACATATCAATTAAATAAAAGCATGCACGCTGAGTTGAGGTTAGCTGATGTATTCATATTGCAGAGAGACAAGACAACAGATCAATGCACATGGGTAAGTTGTCAGTCAATAATCAGTGCTAAGGGGAGTTGTACATTACAGTCTGTCAAAGGCAAAAACAGAATTATTGGGCTCAAGACTGAAAGAATCGATGGTACAAACATTTCTGTGAAGCATTTTGATATTTGAGACAGATATTTCCCAGAATAACTTGTGCCAAGATCCACAAATCAAACAGGTTATCAATGACAGGCAATTCAAAGAACTTCTAGTGAGACTGGAGAAAACCACAATGAAGGCATTCAAGGATGTTGTTGAAAATTTTCATGGCAGCTACAGAGCACCGACCTCCATGCAGCTGGTTGACAACATGCTTCAACCATACAAAACCATGAAGTGCAACACGTCACTAAAAATTTATTTTCTGCTTTCCCATTTAAGCTTCTTTCCTGCAAATCTTGGCGATGTCAGTGACAAGCAAGGTGAAAGCTTTCACCAGGACGTTGCGGTCATGGAGGAACAGTATCAGGGCAACTGGAATCTATGAATGCTGGCTGATTATTGCTGGACACAAGTGAGCAGCCTCAAACACTGTGCAAATGAAAATCATCAACCAACATTTTAGCCTAGTTGAGCTATTGCAAAATGTCAGCACCATTATGCAATTAAGCACATTACATTAAATCCATTTTCATGTTTCTCCAAAAAGTGATACAGGTAATCAGAAACTATATCTGTGTTCAGCTTCAAGCAGACTATTAAAAACACAAAACATTTATGAGGAAGCAATACATTTAAAAAAAAATGCTGTATGGTGTAACCTTTTACGTGGATTTTTTTCAAAACTCATTAAAAAGTGTAATATTTCAGTTCACATGAAAAAATTCACCTCCTCAAAATGAGGAGGGATTACAAATGGGCACTCATCATCCAAGGATATACACCCTATCAAGAAGATAGGCAGGTGGGTGACTTGTTGGTAAAAAGTGAAATCAAATGCTTAGAGAGAAGTGACACAGGATCAGAAGATGGAAATGTTGGTTAGTCAGGGCATCAAAGATTACGGGGAGAAAACAGGAGAATGGGCTTGAAAGGGAAAATAAATCAGCCATGATGGAATGGTGGAGCAGATTTGATGGGCCAACTGGCCTAATTTTGCTCCTATTTCTTCTGGTCTTATGGTCTTTCCCTTAGAGCACGATGTGAAAAAATGTGAAGTTGCTCATGTTGGCAGTAAAAAATATATAAAGAGGTCATATTATCTACAAATACATGATTGTCTGGAAGTGGTTTCAGAGGTAGACAGGGTAGCCTTTTGACATGAGGGCTTTTGGTACACTGGCCTTGGTCAGTCAGGGCATTGAGTAAGAAACTGGAAATGCAATGTTACAGTTGTACAGGACGTTGCTGAGGCTGCATTTGGAACTTTGTCCTGACGAAGGGTCTCGGCCTGAAACGTCGACTGTACCTCTTCCTAGAGATGCTGCCTGGCCTGCTGCGTTCACCAGCAACTTTGATGTGTGTTATTTGGAACTTTGTGTTCAGTTTTGCTCACCCTACTACAGGAAAGATGCCTTTTAAGCTGGAAAGGTTTCAGAGGAGATATATGGGGATGTTTCTGGAATTTGTGCTATGAGGTGAAGTTGAGCAGGCTGGGACTTTAATCATTGGAGCATAGGAGAATGAGGGTAACCTTATAAAGTGTATAAAATCATGAAGAGCATAGATAGCAAAAACTCCTTAGAGTTGGGGAATTACAAACTAGAGATCATAGTTTTAGGGTGAGAGTAGATTGATTGAATAGGAACCTAAAGGTCAACTATGAAATGAGCTGCCAGAAGAAGAAATTGAGTACATTAACACAATTTAAAAGGGATTTGAACAGGTACATGGATAGGAAAGGTATAAAGGGACATGGGACAAACATGGGCTAACACAACTAGCTTAGATGGGAATATAGGTTGGCTTGGACCATTTGGGCTGAAGGGGCAGTTCCATAGTGTGTGACCTTATGATACCATGATTCTAAGTGGTAGGAAATTTCAAAGCTCTGAGATGCAAGGGGATCTGGGTGTCATACTTCTCTAGGATAGCAGCCATTACAAACTAGGGAATACAAAAATAGGGAGGTTATGCTTCAGGTATTTAGGGTATTGGTGAAACCATATCTGAAATAGTGTACTATATGGTACCCTTATTTAAGAAAGGATATAAATTCATGAGAAACAGTTTAGAGAAGGCTTATTGGACCCGGAATGGTTAGATGTCTTGTGAGGAAAATTTGTTTCGAAGGGTGAGAGGAGACTTGACTAAAATAAAGGAACTCGAGGATCTTAATAAGGTGGCCATGGAGATGTCCCTTTTTCTGGAAGAATCTAGAACAGAGGTTACTGTTTAAGGTAAAGTAATGTATGTATAACAGGGATGAGACTTTTTTTTCTAGAAGGCATTGAATTTTTGGAAATTCCTTCCCAAAGGGTGGTGGAAGCAGAATATTTAAAGTCCTGATAAGCCAGAAGGAGAAATGTTACCAAGATAAGGTGCAGAGGAGATTTACAAGGATGTTGCCTGGATTGGGGAGCATGCCTTATGAAAACAGGTTGAGTGAAGTCAGACTTTTCTCCTTGGAGCGACGGAGGATACGAGGCGAACTGATAGAGGTGTAAAAGATGATGAGAGGCTCTGATCGTGTGGATAGTCAGAGGCTTTTACCCAGGGCTGAAATGGCCAACACAAGAGGACGCAGGTTTAAGGTGCTGGGGAGTAGGTACAGAGGAGATGTCAGGGTTAAGTTTTTTATGCAGAGAGTGGTGAGTGCGTGGAATGGGCTACCGGCAACAGTGGTGGAGGCGGATATGATAGAGTCTTTTAAGAGACTCTTGGATAGGTACATGGAGCTCAGAAAGATAGAGGGCTATGGGTAAGACTAGTAATTTCTAAGGTAGGGACATGTTCGGCACAACTTTGTGAGCTGAAGGGCTTGTATTCTGCTGTAGGTTTTTCTATGTTTCAAATATAGATGAAAACTGATGAAATTACAGTCAGATTATCTATGATTTTCTTAAATGGTGGAACAAATTTAAGGAGCAAAATTACTGACTTCTGCTCCTAACTTGTACATTTCTGTTTATGAAGTTAGAGCAACTCCACTTTATTCTCTTCCAAATCAATTTGCATTTGCCTGTTTTCTCTTTAACATCTTACTTTATCCTATTTCCATTGCCCATTTATTCCTTCAGAATGAAAAACAAGCTAGAATAACCAAAAAAACTCTCAAAGGAAAAAGAAAATGTTCCCCGTACATTAATGTTCTGCAAACATTTAGTATTTCTTAAATCCTCTTTCAATATCCCTCAAATCTCTAAGCGAAATGCTATCTATTTTTAGAGGTTTATTTGTTTTTGGCTTTTTATCTTGTCTTTGCATCTTATTCTGCTATTCCTTTGTGACTCCAAAGTAATTTTCAGAATATTTAATATACTGTAGTCATTCTCCACTTGTGCTCCTTGTATCATTTTATCAGAGATATGTTCTTACCCCTTCACTGTACAAGTAATCTCAAGGGATGTATTAATAATCCTGAACATGAATTCAAATCCCATCAGAGCAGATCTGTAACGCATTTAACAAATGTTGAGTTCTCAGCTTATGTCAGAACATTTCTCCTACAATGTTCCTTGGAACGCTTTGCTTAAATTCTTTAATATTACCCTCTCAATGGTCTTTCCAAGACTTTTTGATTCAATTTGATCATGGTAAGTTTTTCTCAATCTACTTATAGGATATATGCATCTCAGGCAGCCTCAGCATTTTATGCTTGTCCTTGATTGTACTTGAGAAGCTGGTGGTGAAATACCTTTCAGAACCACTTCTGAATTTTGGTTGAAGGTGCTTCCAAAGTTTTTGAGGAGTTTTAAACAGCAATGATGAAAGACCAGTTCAATGGCCACTTTATTAGGTACACCTGATTGTTAATGCAAATATCTAATCAGCCAATCATGTGGCAGCAGCTTAATGCATAAAAGCATGCAGACATGGTCAAGGGATCAGTTGTTGTTCAAACCAAACATCAGAATGGGGTAGAAATATGAACTAAGTGACTTTAACTGTGGAATGATTATTGGAGCCAGAAGGGGTGGTTTGGGTATCTCAGAAATTGCTGATCTCCAGGAATTTTCACACACAATAGTCTCTAGAATTAGAAACTGGTGCTAAAAACAAAAACATCCAGTTCTGTGGGTAAAAATGTATTGTTAATGAGAGAGGTCAGACCAGTTCAAACTTCCAGGAAGGTGATAGTAACTCAACTAACCATGTGTTACAATGGTGTGCAGAAGAATGTTTCTGAATGTACATTTCAAACCGAAGTGGATGGGCTACAGCAGCAAAAGATCAAACTGGTGGCTAGTGAGCGTATTTTCACCTCAGGTTGGAGTGGCTTGGAGGGGGATTTGCAGTAAAGATGCTCTCACTCACTTGCTTCCCTTGTCCTTCTGGGTATCTATGTGGAGGGTTTGGGAGATAGCTTTTGAAAACACAGGTGAGCAACCAAATCTTGCCAATCATTCATGGAGGGAGGATTGGTGCCTTGATGCCAAATTGGAATCTTTTCATTCGCATCTACTATTAAATCCATGCAATTATCTCCTTTTCCAAAACACTTCAAGTTTCCAAGAGAACGTTACTTTGCTTCACTTAACATCAACTGTTGAGAGAGTCCTTATGCACACACCTTTTAAAACTCTTCTATTACTCTTCAATATCACATTTGGAGATTATCACTGTTGTACAAAACCCTTCATTATAATCTACAACCTTCTAACCTATACCTCATTTCAGGATCTTCTTTGAATAAAACAACTGCATGCCCTCACTTTCCCTCTCACAGTTGTATCTTTCCTCTCAGTTGTGTATTATCCTCCCAAATATACAGAACTGGATATAGAAAACAGATCACCATGTGTCTTAGAACTAGATTTATGAACTAACCTAACTAACATCACTGAATACTTTATTATCCAGAATTTGTTTCCTCCTGCATGCAACATCCATTGAATCAACTGTAACTATGTTACTAAATACATATAATCCAAACCATGAACTAACTTTGATATCAGCAAACTTTCCTTCCTCCTTTGGCAAGTTTGTCAATGTACTTGACATACCTTCCCTTCAGAGCATTGTGTAGTATCTCTTGTAAGAGGATACGCCTGTCCTCTTATGCTGCTTATAGAACCCATTAGATCCCTTGGGCAACATCAAAACATTAATCTTTCCATTTGAAAGACATGTCTTCCTATTATAAGCCTTTTATTTTAGATATTACACTCTTGGAATGCAAACCACATTGCTGTAATAAATCAAACTGCTACTTGTGTCACTTCTAATTAATGTCCAAAGGTAAGACAGCAGAAGGCTTTCTACTAGAGCTACTGTACAACAAAAGGAACCAATATGAGGATTTTGATAGTGTAGCCATAATTATTCATATTGTAAAAATAATCAAATATTGATAAAAACCTCAGTGACCACTTTAGTAGATACACCTGTACAACATCTGAACAATGTGTTTGCTCATTAATGTAAATATCTAGTCAGCCAATCATGTGGCAGCAACTCAATGCATAGAAGTATGCAGACATGTGAAGAGGTTCAATGGTTGTTTGGACCAAGCATTGGAATGGGCAAGAAATGTGATCTAAGTGATTTTAGCTGTGGAATGATTGTCGGTGCCAGATATGGTGGGTTGAGTATCTCAGAAACTGCTGGCATCCTGGGATTTTCACATACAACAGTCTTTAGAGTTTACAGAGAATGGTTCGAAACCAAAACAAAAAAAAATCCAGTGACTGGCAGTTCTGGCTTCTTAGTGACAGAGGTCAAAGGAGAATGGTCAGACTGGTTCAAGCAGACAGGAAAACAACAGTAACTCCAATAACCATGAGATACAACAGAGGTGTGCAGAAGAGCTTCTCTGAACACATAACGTGTTGAAACTTGAAGTAGATGGGCTACAGCAGCAGAAGTCCATGAACATACAGTCAGCAGCTACTTTATTAAGTACCTAATAATGTGGACACTAGCATAGCTGTTAGGAAACTTAACATTTCAGGACATATCCTCATGAATTTTTATAGTCATCACTGAGAGTGTTGTGACCACCTCTGTCAATGCTTGGTTTCCTGCCTCCTCCCTCTCCAAGTCCAGGTTGCAGTGAATGGTCCACTCAATGGAGAAGATCATTGGCTGTTAGCTACCAACATCACAAGACCTGTTCATTGCCAGAGTGAAGAAAAGAGCTGAAAAACTTATGGCTGACTCCACCCATCCTAGTAGTCACCTATTCACCAATTTGCCATCAGGGAGACACTACAAGTTCGCCGCCAGCAGGACTACACGTCATCTCTGAAACTTCTTTCCCGTAGCTATCCAGCTCCTCAACAAAACTCACTCAGGTGTAGTATCCTAACTGTCCCTGCAAAAACATCTGTTAACTGTCCTTGTCTTGCTGATAATTATTGAGTCTGTTCATCTGTTCACATTTATTTAATTTTGATGATTGACACTTGTGTATGTGACCACTCTGCTAATTGTTGATTGCTCATGGCTGCTTGTATTATTGTCTTGTAAATTGTTAGTTGCTATTTTTTTGTCTGTTACGGTATTGTCCTGTGTTTTAGATAGATAGATATACTTTATTAATCCCGAGGAAAATTAGGTTTCGTTACAGCCGCAACAACCAAGAATAGAGTGTAAATATAGCAATACAAAAAACCCCAACAATCAAACAACAAAATGCAAACTATGCCAGATGGAAAATAAATCCAGGACCAGTCTATCGGCTCAGGGTGTCTGACCCTCCACGGGAGGAGCTGCATGTTCGATGGCCACAGGCAGGAACGACCTCCCGTGCCACCCAGTGTTGTATCACGGTGGAATGTGGCCGAAGTCCAACAGTAAAAAGTTCAATATCCGGTCGACAAACACATTCCTCGATCGTAATATGACCCGGATTGCACCATCTGTTGTTAACCAGAACAGTAAGCACCCAACTCCTTTACACTTACCGCTCTCAGTGCACTTCCGGTCAGCCGGAACGGTCTGGAAGCTGTCCATGGAGAAGTTTTGATCGGGAATGTCCTCGTGCAGCCCCGTTCCAGTGAAGCACATAACAGTGCACTCCCGAAATGTTCTCTGACACCTGGCTAGCACCGTGAATTTGTCCATTTATGCTTGGATCCGAACCACAATCAATTCTGATATGTTTCACACAACGGCAATAAACTGATTCTGATTCGGATTATTATTAATAAGAATTCTTAATTTGCTTGCATGAAAAGTAATCATAAATAAATTTTAATTTTGGTGATCTTTAAAATTGTCATTCTTGTTTATCACTTGCTCATGCCATCTAGTCAGTAGTAGTATAACGTGTACAGAGATGCTGGTTGGACCAATCACACAGGTGGCAGGGGTGTAGGTTTGCTGTACCATCTTGATTTACGAGATTGTCTTTTCCACTTTCCCTCCCCCTGTTCTAGTTTCCTCGCATTAAATGGTCTACTTCACCCTAATGCTCAATGAATGATGCAGAATGAAAAATAAAATCGGCTATAGCCCGAGTGCAGAAACCCACTGAAATTGATAGCGTCTTATTTTGGCCATATTTCTTCAGGGGGTGGTGAGGCCCGATGTCTCCCTCTCCCACTACTCCTGCACTTCACATGTACACCTGTATGCTGATAGTGGAAAACTCAGCCTCTGAATGACAGCCAAGAAATTATTCCCCTCTCACACCCACACCCCTCCAAGCCACTACCACATTTCCTCCCTTCACGCTCAAGATACCGCATATTGATTAGACCCATGCAGTTGCATCCAGAATTGAAAAGATCAGCCTTTTAGATGCACGCAGAGAGCCAGTCTGTTCCTGCTGATTATCACTGACACCGTTCCGGAGGCTAGCACATCCCCTCACAGCATTGGCGCTTGGCTCAGTCAGAAGAATTCTCACCTTTGTAAGTCGGAAAGATAGAGCACTCCAGAAATGTGAGCGGAGATGAGAACCGCAGGAAGGATAATTTGCAGGATTATGTAGAAAGAGTGGAGGAGTGGGACTGATTGCCCTACCAGGGGCCAGCACACACTCAATGAACCAACTAAATGGCCTCTTTCTGTGGATAAAAAGAAACCAACCAGCAATTCACTCAAGTATAAAAATAGATGCTAAAATGACACAGCTCAGGATATCAGTGCCAATTTCTTACAAAAGTGTGAAAATACCGTGTGTTCAGTTGTCATGGCAGGAGTTCTTAAAGCAATGGTTCTCAGCAGGAGCCACTGCTGAGTATAGTGATTCAGTTAAACTTATGCTAAAAATACTGAAAAGGACAGGGGATGGGCACCTGTTTTTTTTCCCCATTGCTGGACTGGTGGCGGAAGTGGTAACATGGAGCAAAGATCGGAATAATTAGAACTTCCTAAAGGTAGTCGAAGGCCCTGCCTGCAAAGCATTGACTCATCACAGAAGTATCCATGGTTGTCTTCCACGACAGATTCCAGAGTAGAAGCTGAGGCAAGGACTTTCCTTTTAAGTAATGTTCAATCAGACTTCATTCCTATGCTGCAGCCTGTTTTTCTAATCAACAACTGTTATAGAGCATAAGACATAGGAACAGGATGAGGCCATTTGGCCCATTGAGCCTGCTCCTACATTCACTCATAGCTGATTTATTATCACTCCCATTATATACTCCATTCTCCAACCTTCTCCCCATTAACTTTGATGCCCTAACTAATCAACCTGCACTTTAAATATTGAACCTGTCAGCCTCCGCTTCAAATACACCCAATGACTTGGCCTCCAAAGCCATCTGTGGCAATGAATTCCACAGATACACCACCCTCTAGCTAAAGGAATTCCTCCTCATCTCCATTCTAAAGGGACGTCCCAGAGGCTGTGCTCTCTGTTCCTAGACTCCCCCACTAGAGGACACATCGGGTCCATATGCTTTCCATCTAGGTCTTTCAATATTTGAAAGGTTTTGATGAGATCCCTCCTCATTCTTCTAAACTCCAGCAAGTACTAACCCAGAGCAATAAACGTTTCTCGTATGTTAACTCTTTCATTTTCTGGATAGTCCTCAGGAACCTCCTCTGGACTCTCTCTAATGCCTGCACTTCTTTCCTTAGATAAGGGCTTCAAAACTGCTCACAATACTCCAAGTATAGTCTGACCAGTGCCTTATACAGCCTCACCTTTATGCCTTCTCAGCACAATGTGCACACTCCAACACTACAACTGAGGCACCACAGGTGAGGCATAACAATTACAAACACGAGAGATGCTGCCGATGCATGCCAATTGATGACATTGCTGTGGGCTCAGAAAAAAAATTGTGCACTGACATGTTCCACGTGCGGTTCAGTTTTACATCCTGTGCTTTGCATTCCCAGATTTGATAACTGTGCTAAGTGATCCGTTTTACAACTGCAGAACTAAGCCTCACTTAAATCCTTAAAGGCACTGCTTATAAAGGTTGATATCAATGACAACAAGGCACTTACATAAGGTAATTAGCAAAAGGATTAGAAAAAATATGAAGAAACATGTTTTTGCTCAACAGATTTTGAATTGCACTGTGTGTTGGGCCATGTGCACAGACTCGAGATAGGCCAATTGCTTCAATTGAAGGAGGCAAGAACTGCAGAGGTGTAAGAAGAACTGGATTGCTCTGCGGAAGACTTGCGTTGGCTAAGTGTGTCAGTTGGCCCTTGTTCTGTCCTGCTCATGTCTAAGATTCTATGACTCTACCAGATCACTGAGAAAGATTAAAATCACATTTTCCATCTCCAAACTGCAATTTGCTGTGTCCTCACCTAATGATGAGAACATGAATGTCAGCTCATCTTATGTACACATATTCACATTTTTACTGTGACTTTCAGAAGCAAAGTGTCTCTCTTCCTTTGAGACGCTTACTTGGCTGTACTGTGCAAAACAATGGACCTTCAAGCCTCCTGTGTTAATCATCACAAAGCTATTCATTGTCATTTGCACAAAATCGTTTGTTTTCAGCTTTACTTCAGACCCTGAAAATCATAACCTCATTTTTATTTGCCTCTAAATTTGATAATACTCATGCCCTTTTTGCCAATCTCTCATCCTCCACCTTCCATAAATCTCAGCCTCTGTACCGCCCATATTTGACCTCCTCAATCTATCACCCCTGTCCTGTTTACTTTCTTTGCTTGTTGCTTGTAAGTCATCACGTTCATCTTCAAATGTGGCCCCTTCAACTGTTCTGCTGAAGGGTCTCGGCCCAAAACACCAACCGTACTTTTTTCCATAGATGCTGTCTGGCCTGCTGCGTTCCTCCAGCATTTTGTGTGTCTTGCTTGCTCATCTTCAAAGTTCATCATTGCCTTGTCCCATCTTATATCTGCTGCCTCTTACTTCTCTGGCATCTTCCTGTGTCCATGCTCCATGGCTGGGTCCTTGATCCTATTCTCAGTTGCTTCCACTCTAAATCGAGCCACCTTTTTCTCTATCTTCAAAGTCATAGAAAATTTGTTATCAAAGTACATGAATGTTACCATATACTAGATTGAGATTAATTTTCTTGCAGGCATTCTTTGTGATGCCATTTATGTCCTGGGCCCAGGACTGATCCCCTGATATGATAATGTCAGTAAATTTAAAGTTACTGACCTTGTCCATCTCCCGTCCCTTAACGAGGACTGGCTCTTGGACCTCCGGCTTCTTCCTCCTGTAGCTGATCATCTTCTCTTCGGCTTTGCCGATGTTCAGTGAGAGGTTGTCGTTATTAATTTTAATTAAGTATTCAACAAGGCTTTGTAATTTTTCTCCATTTGTTCGTTTGACTATTTCTGTTGTAGACTGCCATAAGATGCTTTCTTCGAATGTGTAAGGCAAGTCAAAATGCTGGATTTTAGCACATTATTGCAAGTTATTTGCAGTCTTTGTGGCAGGTGATACAGCTTAGTATTTGGTATTCTGCTAGGTCAAGGCATGGGGCAATTTCTTCCAGCCCCGGGGCATAAGATGAAAATGGGTGGCTAGAGTCTCCCACTGGTCTGAGATGTCTTGACAGCTGTTCCACTCCTCCTCTTTAACAAGCAGAAATCATTGAAAAAAAAATACTGATTCAGATAAGATTGGGAAGTTTACCACTACCTCCAGTAATCTGTGCAAGATAAGCACTGACACTGCCCCTGTACTTATCCAGGATTCCTCAGCTGATCCATGATTGTAGTTCAGCATATACCTACGGTAGAGTGCAGACTCAACTGCAACAGTGACTAAATTCCAGAGCTCAGCTGTCCGCGTACTCCCCACACCCTGCCTCTGATCCATAGATACCGGATCTCTAGAACCTAGAAGTATCTAGCAAAGTGTGGAGAGGTCTTTGTGATGGGAATGTCCAGAACCCTTTAATGCTATGCAAGAAGACCAAGGTGACGGATGAGAGTAGAGGAGTGGATGTTTTCCACATGGATCATAGTAAAGCATTTGACAAGGTCCCTCACTGTAGATTTCTCAGTAGGAATAATGTGCACAGCATCCATGGTGAATTGGTAAGTTTGGATTTAGATCTGGCTAACCCAGGGTTAATGGAGGGTAGTGGAAGAAGGATTGTTTTCTATGATCAGTAATGTTCTCCAGTAATCAGTGTTGGGATCTTTGTTGTTTATGATAAACATATATATGTGTGTGTGTGCGTTTCTGAGTAGTGCACTCTTCTGGACTGAGATCTCAGATTTTGTTCCCGGGATTTGTTGGAGTCACTCTTCCAGTGCAGATGTCACAACTCAAAGTGCTCCTAAAACCACCAGGATAACTCTGGCTTTAACCTTCTACATCGTTTCTATCTGCTCTTTCAAGCCCTGGTATTTCTCCAGCTTCTCATATTCTTTCTTCTTGATGTTACAGTCATTTGGGATTGCCACATTTATTACTATTGCGTTCTTCTATTCCTTGTCCAGTATTACTATGCCTGGTTGGTTGGCCAGCACCTGCTTATTACTCTGTAATTAGAAGTCTCACAGAATCTTAGCTCTGTCATGCTCCACACCTTCTTGGGTGTTTCCCATTTGGATTTAGGAGTGTTCAATCTATACTCAACACAGATGTTCCTGTACACAGTTCCTGCAGTTTGGTTGTGCCATTCAGTGTATGCTGTCCTGTCTGCATCTTACACCCTGCCACTCTGGGTTGGATGGTTTCAGTGGATTCCTTGCACAGTCTGCATCCTGGGTCTTGTCTGGTGTGATAGACCCCTGCTTCTCATGCTCTTGTGCTCAGCTCCTGTTCTGAAGCCATGAACAGTGCCTCTGTGCTGTCCCTCAGCCATGCCATTTCCAGACATTGGTAGGACTTTCTACTGTCAGTCACCTCTGATACCTGGCGATGGTACATCCCCTGAAGTGGCTTGTCCTGCCATGGCCTCTGGTCCTCTGGCTCTGCTTCACACACTTCCATTTCCATGTCCCCTGCCTGTTGTGTCTGAGGTATTCTCCTAGCAGGCCATCCTTAGGGGCCATCTTCCTGACATACTTGTGGATGTTCAGCATTTCTTCCAGGACATTGGCCATGACATTTTCAAGTTCTCGTCCTCTTTATTCTTTATTCTTTATTTTATGTATATATATATATATATACACATGTGTGTGTGTGTGTGTGTGTGTGTGTGTGTGTGTAAAAGAGTAGTTTTGGATAAAAAATATTGATGGGGTGATTAGTAAGTTCTCAGATGGCTCAAAACTTGGTGGAGTTGTGAGCAGTGAGGAAGGTCATCAGCAGATACTGAAGGATAAAGACTCAGCGGCCACTTTATTAGGTACAGGGGAGGTATCTATTAAACTAGCCACTGAGTGTAGGTCAGTTACAGTTATGGGCAGATGGCACTTAATGTTGGCAAATATAGACAGTTGCACTTTGGGAGGTCAAATGTAAGGGGGATGTATACAGTTAATGGCCGGAATTGTAACAGCTCTGATCTGGGGTCCAAGTCCATACCTCCCTGAAGCTGGTATCACAAACAGAAAGAGTAGCAAAGAAGGCATAGGCATGCTTGACTTCATCATTAGAGTACCAGAGTAATGAAGATATGTTGCAGCTGTATAGAACTTTGGTTACACTGCACTTGGGGCATTGTGTGCAGTTCTGCTTGCCACATTACAGGAAGGATCTAGAGGCTTTGGAAAAGGTTCAGGAAAGGTTTACCATGATGCCACCTCAATTATAGGGTATTGACTATAAGGAGAGTTTTGGCAAAACTTTCTCCAGAGTGTCTGAGGCTGAGCAGATACGGTAGTTCGCCATATTCATTATCCCCGGGTAGAAGAATTGAATACCAGATGGCATAGCTTTCAGGTAGAAGGGGGAAAGTTTTACACTGAGATCAGCAGGTGCCTGGAATGCACTGCTAGGCATTGTAGTGAAAGTGGACATGATACTTCCAAGTGGCTTTTTGCTAGGTTGATACATAAATTGGGAGGAGGTGGGGGTAAGGAATTGAGGAATATGGATTGAGTGCAGGCAGAAGGGAACAGTTTAATTTGGCATCATGCTTGGCAAAGACATTGTGGGCTGTAGGTCCTGTTCTTGTGCTGGTCTGTTCAATGGTTTAGATAGAGTGGACATGGAGAGGATGTTTCCTATAGTGGGGGAGTCCAGAACTCTTTGGGCACAGACTCAGAATATAAGGACATCTCTTTCGAACAGAGAAGAGGAGGAATTTCTTTAGCCAGAGGGTGGTGAAGTGTGGGATACATTGCCACAGGCGGCTGTGGAAACCAAGTCAGTGGATTTATTTAAACTGGAGTTTGATGGTTTCTTGATTTGTAAGTGCATCAAAGGTTATGGGGAAAGGCAGGAGCATGGGGTTGAGAGAGATAATAAATCAGCCATGATGGGATGGCAGAGCAGATTTGATGGGCTGAATGGCCTAATTCTGCTCTTATTTCTTATAGTCTGATGTTCTCTATTCTATATTCTATATTTAGACAAAGTTGAAATGGATTGTTGCCTGCTGTGAAAACAGTCAAGCAATTTAATGATTTTGTATTAAAAAGGATTGTTAGTATTCCTGTAAATAATTGAAAGAATAAAATAAGGTTAACTAAAATAAACAAAATCATTGAATATAATATGCAAAATAAAATTAAATAATGCAGTTGCATAAGTGAATGGGGATTCTGATCTTATACTAATCTGTCCTGGTGTAGGATTGGAGAGATTCATAGTGGCACCTGGCAATAGGTTTGAATAGGTACATTTAAAGTCAGAGAAATGTATACAATATACATCCTGAAATTCTTTTTCTTTGCAAACATCCATAAAAACAAAGGAGTGCTCCAAAGAATGAATGACAGTTAAATGTTAGATCCCCAAAGCAGGGGCACCGGCCTAGAATCAGCATGTCGCCAGAGCCATGAAAACCTGGAACCCTGGAAGTGCGCTGGTCTTCCAGGCCGCGTCCTTGGGATATCAATAAGTGGCCGGCCTTGAGGCCCTGAAAGCGGGTCCCAAAGAACCGAAGTCAGAGTGTAACACCAGGTCAGCGTCTTCAAAAGAACCTTGAAAAGGGAAAAAAAGAGATACCAAAGACAGAAATGGTGCTGTTTCCAAAAATGCAAGCAAAGGAGTGCCGTTTAGCGCCATCTTCACTTTGTTCCATCCCCCCGAGTCATTCAGTAAGTCCGAGATTTATGGTGGCTTTGCATAAGTTCTAGACTTGCCTCAGTAAAATGGCTAATTACCAGTCACAGCCAGCCTAATAAACATTTGTACTAATAAATACAGAATATGTTGTTCATACTGTTCCCCGAAGAATGTTTCATCCTTTATGAATATTGGCCATGTATTCATGTCACAGTTTCTAATCCCTGTCACATGGAAGTGAAAAGTTAAAGTTAACATTTGTCTCTTTTCATAGACCACCAGCTTTCTTTGTGCTTCCTGCAGCCATGCAGGGCTCCTCAACTTCAGCAACTTTGCCTCCAGCTTCCACCCTGCCTCAAATTTACCTGGTCCACTTCCGACACCTCCCTTCCCTTTCTCGATTGCTTTGTCTCTATCTCTGGAGACAGCTTATTTACTGATATCTTTGATAAACCCACTGATT
Organism: Mobula birostris; assembly: GCF_030028105.1. Taxonomy (NCBI): domain Eukaryota; kingdom Metazoa; phylum Chordata; class Chondrichthyes; order Myliobatiformes; family Myliobatidae; genus Mobula; species Mobula birostris. The sequence continues at coordinate 29,767,074 of NC_092376.1, forward strand.
CTCACAGCTACCTCTTCCCACCCTGTTACTTGTTAAAATGCCATCCCCTTCCCTCAATTCCTCTGTCTCCCTTGCATCTGCTCTCAGGATGAGGCTTTTCATTCCAGAACTAAGGAGATGTCCTCCTTCCCTTCTTCCACCAGCAAAGCTGTCCTCACCCGCATCTCTTCCATTTCAAGTACATCTGCCCTCACCCCATCCTCCTGCCTCCCCTCTGGTAGGGTTCCTGTTGCCCTCACCTACCACCTCACCAGCCTCCACATTCAGCACATAATCCTCCGTGACTTCCGCCAACTCCATCAGGATCCCATGAACAAGTACATTTCCATCCCCCTCCCCCACCCACCTTCTGCTTTCCGTAGGGATCACTCCCTACGGGACTCCCTTGGCCATTCTGTTGGGGTCATTTACTGTGTCCGGTGTTGCCGGTGTGACCTCCTGTATGTTGGTGAGACCCAACGTAGATTGGGTGGCTGCTTCCCCGAGCAGCTATGCTCCACCCACGAGAAAAAGTGGGGTCTCCCAGAGGCCACCCATTTTAATTCTACTTCTAATTCCTATTCCGACATGTCCGTCTATGGCCTCCTCTTCTGCTACGATGAGGCCGCACTCAGGTTGGAGGAGCAACACCTTATATTCCTTCTGGGTAACCTCCAACCTGGATGGCATGAACAATGATTTCCTCAAATTTCCAGTAATGGCCCCCCCCCCGCCAATTCATATAGCATCCCACAAGAAACTTGACTGAAAGTGTTTCTAATTTATTTTATTTTATTTAACAATAAAGCGCAGAGTAGGCCCTTCCGGCTTTTTGAGCCTTGTTTCCCTAGCAACCCCCAACAAACCTGATGGTGATGATGATGATGATGATGATGAAGTCAACTCAAGCCTGAGAGGCCAGCGTCAGGCATTTTCATGCCTTACGAGGCGCAGAACGAGAGACTGTGTGGCGCGCCACTCCTCGCGCAGACGTTTCCCAGTACAGTATTTTCTTTATTTTACAAGGTCGGGTTGCGAGCTCAACACTCAACCCGGCACGGATGGAAAGCGTACTCGGGAGCGGTCCAACTGGATTCAAACCCGGGAATCTCCGTTCCAGAGCCCAGCGCTGATGTCACTGCGCCACCAGCCGAACCTAATTACAGAATAATTTACAATGACCAATTAACCCACTTGGTGTGCCTTTGGAGCGTAGGACGAAACCGGAGGACCCATGCATTTCACGGGGAGGAAGTACAGAGGCTCCTACAGAACAACGCTGGAAGTGAACTTTGAACTCCGGACCTGTAACATCATTGCTCTAACCGCTATGCTATCGTGTTGCCTAGATTTCATTCGGATATCCAGATAATCAAACACAGGTTCACTGAGTTGCTTTCTTTACTATTTCAAATCGCTCAGGGAGTTTGAAAAATGTGTAGCTGCATCTTGCGTTCATGGAGGACGATATAAATTGATGGTTTCCTTTCAATAATAGAGATGTTACTTGAATGATAGACTGATGCATCACAGCCTGCTTGTTGTCAGCATAATCAGTGGAAGATGTCTGCAGTGTGGGAGGTGAGAACTTCAGTCACCTTCACTGTTCCAATCTAAGTACAGATTAAAGCAATTTATGGAAGACATAGTGTGATGGTTTTGTTTCCTGACTGCAACACATTCGATTTTCTTTCCATTACACAAAATTACCACTCATCATCAAATCAGAAGCTATAATTGTTGTACTGCATTGTAATTTACAGGCATAATCAGGCAATAATGCTGTTTAGTGGTGCTGGCACCATTAAACAGTGAGTTACATTTAAGATGGGGCTTATACAAACGGGTGTGAGCTAAACCGAGGTGAAATGTTGCATTCCTTTGACTGTTAATTTGCTACTCAGTGAGATACAACAGTACCACCCCTCACAATATCAAATGTTATAATGCCTTCGATTAAATAGATATTAACAAAGCTTCAGGATAATTCGCACCACTCACACCCCCATTTACATCAGCGGCACAGCGTGGAAACTGCAAGTAGATTCAAACTCCTGGGAGTGCACGCCACACACAACTGCTCATGGTCCCAGAACACATCCTACACAGCCAAGAAAGCAGACTGACACCTCTACTTTCTGAGGAGGCTGAGAGAGCTGGACCTGGCACGTTTCACATCATTCTGCAAGTGCATGGTAGAGAGCATCCTAACTCGCTACTTCACTGTTTGGTATGGAAACTGCACTGTGGCGGACAGGAAGGCTCCACGTCGGGTAGGCAAAACTGTCCAACGCATTTCCGGCACCAACCTAGCCGCCATTAAGGACGTGTATACAAAAAGGTGCCGGATAAAGGCCACTAACACCATGAAGGATCCCACACACTCTATTTGTCCCACTCCCATCAGTGAAGAGGCTATGTACGTAGCATCCACACCAGGACTACCAGACTGAAGAACAGTTACTTGCCCCAAGCAGTAAGGGTAATCAACACCTCCGCCCACCAACTCCACCACTACTTTATTCACCACTTTATTGTCACTTTAGGGTCATATAATCAATCTATGTATATAAGCTACCTTATGTATTACTATTTACTGTGTGATTTATTATTATTATTATTATTATTATTATTGTGTTCTTTATCTTTTGTGATTTTTGGGTTGCATTGGATCCAACTAACAATAACTTTCTTCTCTTTATAATTGTGTACACGCAAATGACATTAAATATTAAACAATCTTATTCTAACTTATTCGTGGAATAACTAACTTAGACAAACATTTCAACTTTTGAGAAGATAAGCTTACAGTTTTCTATCTTCTTGTTGAAAAAAACCTCAATGAATTAACTACTAGTAGCATCTATTAAGTGTTATTTGGACCTTATTATCAACCTTCAGCCATCAGGCTCCTGAACCCTTCTGGATAACTTCACTCATCTCAGCACTGAACTGATCACTGAACACAACCCATCGACTCACTTTCAAAGACTTTACAACTCATGGTCTTAGTATTACTTGCTTATTTATTTTTGTATTTGTCCAGTTTGTCTTCTTCTGCACATTGCCTGCTTGTTAGTCTTTGTTCGTTTGTAGCTTTTCATTGATTCTATTGTATTTCTTTCTTCTACTGTGAATGCCTGCAAGAAAATGAACCACAGGGTAGTATATGGTGATATATATGTACTTTGATAATAAATCATATTTGAACTTTTAAATTTTGAGCTGTCATACTTTTTCTAATCATTTATTGATATCCAGAAATACAAGTAATACAAGTCAGACTGCTGCTTCCAACATAAACTTACAATGTTTGAAATAGCTTTGCATGAAGCCTGCTGGAAAGCGCCAATGATCAAAGTTCAAGGTTCAAAGTAAATTTGTTATCAAAGTACATATATGTCACCACATACAACCCTGAGATTCATTTTCCTGCAGCAGTACACAGCAAGTCTATAGAATAGTAACTATAGCAGGATGAATGAAAGAACAATCAGAGTGCAGAAGACAACAAACTGTGATGCAAACGTAAATAAGGATCAATAAGTAACAAGAATATGAAGTAACAAGGTAAAGAGTCCTTAAAGTGAGATCATTGGTTATGGGAATGCCTCAATTATGCTCATTCTAGTGCAGTATGTTCAATTAACTTGGCCAAGATGGATACACTGTGTCGATGTATTTCTTCAGTAGATGCATTCAAAGCTTATGTGTGTCGAAATCAAAAGAAGGTGTAACAAATGGACAGCAACAGGGACTTGTGCTCCTAGTGTGGGCACCAAAATAATTACTGATGAAGAGAGAGATTAATTGGAAGGGAGGTTGATGCACAGAACTTGAACTTCCAAGAGATAATTACATCCAAGGAATTGAATCTGCAGGTAATACTATTTTGTGCTTATAGGGGAGAATTCAAAGAGGTTTAAGGTCTCTAAGGAGTTGAAAATAACTGTGTAGCAAATTGTAGCAGATGGTCTTTGACATGAAGTGCCTATGGCTATAGGGTATTTTATATTCCAGTTATCTGATGATGATTATCTTGAAGTTCAGAATTGCAAATCACTAATAAATATTTTTCCATATAACAGCATGAATCAGTTATCATGGAAGAGAATATTCACAGGTTGCTAAAATATTGAGCATATTCCCATGTGTGCTCTCTCTCTCTCTTAATGAAAACGAGGTTGTGTAAATGCAGCTTTATCTTTTACATACAGTATAAGACATAAATAAGCAGCATATACGGATTTTCTGTTGAGAGCCTCTTCAGGTCTAAATGTAGTTTTTATTTCTCTCAAAGCTAGTCAAGGTTTCTCAGAGCTGGGGTGGTGCAAAGTTACCTGAAATACATGTAACTCTCTGCCACTGCTGTCTAACTTTGTAGTTCCCTATGGAAGTGTATTCAATGTAATGATTAACATTCAATAATTGAATCACACATAATTAATATTCTTCCAATATCTATTAAAGACAAAGATGAAATACTGATGTTGCCATTTCTCTGGGATTTTTGTGAATCTTTAATTACAAATCTTTTTATGAATCTTTAATGTATGACTCTCAACTTGCTTGATGTAGCTATAGCAGGCAACACACAGCCTGAGTCTCCATATTTTACTCAAGGCTACAGAAAATGTAAATATATATAATCATGATTGATAATTCAATGCGTGTTTAAAATAGGTAGTTACAACCTCTATTACTGACAAACTTTTAATGAGATATTGTTTCATCACAGTTCATAAATGTGAGAAAAAAAAAATGCAAGTTGTCACCGAGAGGTAAAATGTTCATCCCATTGCTCATCCAATATTTCAGATTTACTATTGTTACCAGGTGGAAGTTAATCTTCAGCCACAGACATATACTTTGAGTGGGCAACGATGTGTTGATCCTGTTGGTGACATCCTTCCAAGTGGCATGAATACAAGGAAAGGGAATATTTACTGTCAGTAAATGTTTTATTTTTATCTTCAGTTGGTAGGGCTCTGACTCTAGTTAAAGTAGTGTTGCTTTAAGCCTACTCCAGAAAACTGAACACAAAGATTGGGGCTGTCATCCCCGTGTAGTACTTGAAAGGTGTCTATTATCAGAGGTCCCAACTATCTGAACTGAGACCATCTCATACAGAAAAGTAGGGGTAGTTACCTGGTGTCCTGGCTGAGATCAGACAACACCTTAAAGAGACAGATCAGAAGACAAAATTGACCTTTGTCATCAGTATCAAATGCATAGGATATTTTCATCTAATTGGGTTCAATTTTGACATTTGGTTTTTACTAACTTTGAAAGTAATATACTGGCTATAAAGCCCTTTGGGATGCCCGGTGTTGGTGCTGCAATGTGTGGCAGCACCTTTAGTTTGCCCCCGGCACATGCTGGGAATGTTGGTTGTTAACACAAATGACATATTTCACTGTATGTTTCAATGTACACTTGATAAAACCTGAATCTTAGAAATATATAAGGAATAGGAAACAAACTATTCTAGACACGGTATTCTGAAACAAGAGAAGATCAGTTAATAATAATGTGTATGGTCCAAAGAGGAACAGTGATCTAAGCGTGATAGAATTCTTCATGAAGATGAAATGTAAAATGGTACAACAAAAAGCTAGCATCCTAAATCTAATTAGGGAGCTTCATTACAAGGTGCGACTGTGGATAAGCATTGTGGAATAAGTATTGAACAGCAATAGTGGTACATATCCATCTTATTAAAAAAATTAAGAGAAAGAATGACTTAGAATGGATCACTAAAGAAGTTAAGGATGTGATGTCATCTACAGAAATATCAAGGAGCAGCAAAGCCGAGGACTTGGAGCAGGTTAAATTTCAACTCTGCTGGGAAAAGATTTGATTAAAAGGCCAAAAATAAAGCATACAAGCAAACTTGGAGAGAACATGAAAATGAATGGTAAAAAATTTAATAAATACACAACAGAAAAAAAGAACTAGGGAAGATATCCCCTACAAGAAGAACTGGGGAATTTCATAAAGGGGGATAAAGAAATAGAGAAGAGTAATTAATTAAATACTTTGGATTTGTATTCATAAAATTGAAAACGTGTCATGCTTGGCAGCATATTGACACAGCCAGAAGAGTCACTGTCTTACAATGCCAGAAATCCAGATTCAATCCAGATCTTGGGTGCTGTCTGTTTGGATGGGTTTTCTTCAGGTGTTCTGGTTTCCTCCCTCATGAAAATCGATTGGCCACCGCAAATTGCATCTAGCGTATAGGTGAGTGATAGAATCTGTGGGGAGAATGGAAAAATAATGCAATTAATATAGGACTAGTGTAAATGGGATGGACGGCAGAAACTTGATTGGCCAAAGCACCAATCTCCCTGACCCCACAGAAATAAAAATCTAATAAATGTGAGGAATTGAAGGAAAAGTACTGGTAAGAAAATGGTGCAAGAAAATTAGTAGCACTGATAGCTGTTAAAGACATAGGCTTGATAATCTGTTTCCCAGAATACTAAATAAGGTAGCTGTGAAAGTAGTGTGTAAATTGGTTATCAATTTACAGACATCTATGTATAATGGAATAGTTTTCGCGGAATGGAGGGTGATAAATGTAACACCCATTATTTAATGGAGAGAAAGCAGAAAATAACAGATGGATCATCTTAATATTGGTAGCACCGTAAATGTTCTCATAGACTGAGAGAACAAAACTCTTCACAAAATATCAATAGGATTAGACCAGATCAACATGGATTTCTGAAAAGGAGAATCAGGTTTTTTTTTGGAGGTGTATTAGTAGAGCAGATAAGGGTGAACAATAGATATAAGTTTTTGATGCAATCTCATATGAAATAGGGGGCAGCACGGTAGTATTCCATTTGGCATAATGCTATTACCAGTCCAGCGACCTGGATTCAATTATATCGCTGTCTGTAAGGAGTTGGTATGCTCCCCCGTGAATATGTCAGTTTCCTCTGGGTGCTCCAGTTTCCTCCCACATTCCAAAGACGTACAGGTTACTTGGTCATGTGGGTGTCTTGGGCTTGCTGGGTCAGAAGGACCTGTCACTGTACCGTTTTTAAAATTTAAAGAAAAATAAATAACATGCTTTTGTATTGGAGGTAGTATATTGGCATGGATGGGAAATTGGTTAACAAAAAGGAAACACAGTAGGAATAAATAGTTCTTCACAGGCTGGCTGCCAGTCATTGGTAGGATACCTCAGGGATCAGTGCTTGGGTCTCATCTGTTTGTAATAAATAACAATGATTTGCATGAGCGAACCAAATGCAATGGTTTGAAGTTTGCCAAAGATGTCAAACTGGGTGTGGTAAACTGTAAGGAGGAAGCAAAGAAGCACCAACGAAACTTAGATTGAGGGAGTGAGTGAAAACATGGGCGATGCGGTGTAACATGCGTAAATGTAAAGTTATCTACTTCAAATGGCTAAAAAGTAAAGCAATGCATGATTTTAAGGTTAGGTTTTATTTCTCTCTCTGACACAAGTAAATGCATGCCCCCTCTTTCTCTCTCTCTCTCTGTTATATAGTCACTCTTTCCTCTTTTCCCTATTTCCATTTCTCTGATTCCAAAAGACATCACTTGAAGGCATAATATGAAGCATTCAATTATGACAATTAGCATACATCAGGCGAGCATGTTATGAGCATTGAGAGAATGAGTTGTGAGTGAAGTGACAAGATGAATTGATTCTGAACTTTGAAACGTACAGTTGTTCAAGCTCTTGCTGATGATTCGTGCAGACTAAGCAAATGGTACAATCTAATTGGTTATGACATTATGCATCAGAAGCACCAGATGTAGTTGAAATAAATTGAAGATGTGATTGAAAGGCCAACACAGTGAAAAATTAGCTTTAGTTGTCACATGTATATCAGAACGTACTTTGAAATGTAAACACGAGGAATTCTGCAGACGCTGGAAATTCAAGCAACACACATCAAAGTTGCTGGTGAATGCAGCAGGCCAGGCCTGTCCCATTATCCTGTCATACCCCTTTTGCCAATCACCTGTCCAGCTCTTGGTTCCATCCCTCCCCCTCCTGTCTTCTCCTATCATTTTGGATTTCCCCCTTCCCCTCCCACTTTTAAATCTCTTACTATCTCTTCTTTCAGTTAGTCCTGACGAAGGGTCTCAGCCTGAAACGTCGACTGTACCTCTTCCTAGAGATGCTGCCTGGCCTGCTGCGTTCACCAGCAACTTTGATGTACTTTGAAATGTGTTGTTTACATCAAATCAGATCAGTGGGGATTGCGCTGGCCAGGACACAAGTGTTGCCACGCTGCTGGTGCCAACGTAGCATGCCCATTGCACACCAATGCTAACTGTATATATTTGGAATATGGGAGAAAGTAGGAGCACCCAAAGGAAACCCATGCAGTTATGGGTAAAAAGTAAAAACTGCTTACGGTCAGTTGAGGGAATTGAACTCCAATCCAACAGCTGGCACTAACTGATAGGCCACAGTGCTGCCCCAAGGCTGCCATGTCCAGGGTGGGTGGGGTCTTTGATTATGCTGGTTGCTCTACTAAGGCAGCAAGAAGTGTAGAAAGAGTCCATGTAGGGGAGGCTGATTTCTCTGATGTGTTGAGCTGTGTCCACAACTCTACAATTTCCAATGGTCATCGGCAGAGCAATTGCCATACCGAGCTGTAAATCATCCTTGATAGGATGCTTCCATTTAAACTAGGGGTTCCTAACCTGGGGTCCATGGACTCATCAGTTAACGGTAGGGGTCCATAGCATAAAAAAGGTTGGGAACCCCAGATTTAAACAATCTCTCTCAAAAGAAAATTGACAGGTCATCTTTTTTTTAACTCTGCTTCTGGAACTCAATACCTAAAACTATAAGGGATGCAGACTCAGTTGACACTTTTAAACACCAGCTCAAAACCTAAAGTGTTTATTTAACCTTGCTTTTAACTAACATCATTTTGTCTTTTACTTTTATGTTTGCACTTTGAACTACATTGTCTGTATGAAAAATGCTCTATAAATAAGATATTATTATTATTTTGGCTTTCCCACGGATGCTACTTTCTCCCAGATAACATGGAGCTCAACTCCACGTATAGTGCATTCAAAGGAAAAGCACAAAAGAGCTTTAGCAAAACAATGGTAAGATAATAAAAATTCTTGATAACTCAACAAATTATTATATCAAACTACAGGCCTATAAGATTACTACAGAACAAATTTGAAATGATCTGCAATGACATGAGCAGATAGATTATAATGCCATCAGTATTATCATAAGTATTCCAGAATTTCATGAGAACATTCCCTTTTAAATCTTTGCTAAATTTATGTCACCTCTTGGTAACATGTTAATTTTACTTCAGGACAGATGTTCATTAATCAGCTCCCTGGAGTGTAAAATTCATGGAACTTTACAACATTTAGTATACTTCCTCAGTAGGAGAAAAGAATCATCAATGCTTTGGGCTGAAACCCTGCATCGGGACCTTTTCCGGTATATTTCTATTAGATGCAGCTCAATGTGCTGAGTTCCTCCAACAGATTGCTGCTTCAGACTTCAGGATCTGCATTCTTTTGTGTTGTCGCTGTGTTTACTGAGTGGTTAAAGTAGCTTAAATTTCATTTGGCTAACTTTGCCAATTTAAACCGTTTGCTCTGATTGACTGCTTTCCCACCGATACACCATACCAACTCATTGCAGTATATGTTTATCTCTGTGTTTACTAAATACCAACCATTGAGCAAATTTACAAGGAGCACTGTTGCAGGAAAGCAGTATCCACCATCAAGGTCCTGCATCATCCAGGCCATGCTCTCTTCTCACTGCTGCCATCAACAAGGAGGCTCAGGACCCATAGCACCAGGTTCAGGAACAGTTATTACCCCTCAGCCACCAGGCTCTTGAATCTCAGGTGGTGACGAGAGGGCATACAGGAGTGAGATATGCCAACTAGTCGAGTGGTGCCGCAGCAACAACCTGGCACTCAACGTCAGGAAGAGTCTATTGTCTATTGTCTCAGACAAAAGAGCTGATTGTGGACTTCAGGAAGGGTAAGACAAAAGAGCACATACAAATCCTCATAGAGGGATCAGAAGTGGAGAGATTGAGCAGCTTCAGGTTCTGGGGTGTCCAGATCTCTGAGGATCTAACCTGGTCCCAACATATTGATGCATTTATAAAGAAGGCAAGACAGTGGCTATACTTTATTAGGAGTTTGAAGAGATTTGTCATGTCAACAAATATACTCAAAAACTTCTATAGTTGTACCATGGAGAGCATTCTGACAGGCTGCATCACTGTCTGGTATGGAGGGGCTACTGCACAGGACCAAAAGAAGCTGCAGAAGGTTGTAAATCTAATCAGCTCCATCTTGGGTACTAGCCTACGAAGTATCCAGAACATCTTCAGGAAGCGGTGTCTCAGAAAGGCAGCGTCCTTTATTAAGGACCTCCAGCATCCAGGACATGCCCTTTTTTCACTGTTACTATCAGGTAGGAGGTACAGAAGCCTGAAGGCACACACTCAGCGATTCAGGAACAGCTTCTTCCCTTCTGCCATCTGATTCCTAAATGGACATTGAATCTTTGGACACTATCTCACTTTTTTTTTAATACACAGTATTTCAGTTTTTGCACATTTTTAATCCATTCAATATATGTTTATTTATTATTATTATGATTTACTTGTTTATTTATTATTATTATTATTATTATTTATTCATTTTTCTCTCTCTGCTAGACAATGTATTGTGTTGAACTGCTGCTGCTAAGATAACAAATTTCACATCACATGCCGGTGATAATAAACCTGATTCTAATTCAGAGGGGATAACTTTACTCACAACACAGAATTGATTCCACAACCTATGGACTCACTTTTAATGACTCTACAACTTGTGTTCACAATATTTATTACTATTATATGTCCTTGCACAATTTGTCACCTTTTGCACACTGGTTGTTTGTGCAGATTTCCAATGATTCAATTGTGCTTCTTTGTATTAATTGTGAATGCACGCAGTGAAATGAATCTTAGGATAGTACAATAGATGGTGACACATATGTACTTTAATAATAAGTTTACTTTGAACTTTGAGAATATCTAGTGAGATCTGGAAGGAAGCAAACAATATTTCAATAATAATAATATTTCAACAATTTGCTCATTCAACCATGTTCCTTTCATCAATAACAGGGAAGAAAGGAAGCTTGCATCATTATGCCTGAATAAAATACAATTGTTTGTGGTATCTCTGAGACGCATGTAATAAGAAAGACATTGACTCTCAAACTTTGCTTTGGCACTATTTGTAACAACAATATTTGAACAGCGTGCTATATTAGCATTAGTGCTAGATTAGTTCCATACAATTTTAAATCTGTATTGTAAGAGTAGAGTTAGTTGTTGGTGGCACAGAAGCATTTGTCTTAAGCCGAATCGCAAAAGCAGATTGTGCATGAAAGGAGACCGAGAGCATATAGGATGCACAATGCCTGCCCAGTGAACCTAGCAAGTCTCAAGAGAATATGAAGTACACGGTGCTCCTATGGTTTTTAAGCTTCAATAAGCTGAGTGATTATGTTTTCCCAACAGCATAATGTATACTGTGAACCTTAAGCCACAGATTTTTATCTAACCTGCTGCTTGACTTAATACTCTAAACAAAACATACTGAATTGTTGGTGCTGCAGAGAAATATATGCTGGAAAGAAAAGTTCTCAATTTACCAGACACATTACAGTAGGGGTTAGAGATTAACACAATTAGGTATATACATTATCAAAACAAGTTTTATACTTTGGGGAGCTATTATAAAGTTGTTGAGTGGGCTTTTTAAAGCTGCTGACATGAATTCAGGAAAAAAAGGACTATAGTTTATTCATTTCTAAAAATGATCTTTCATTAAAACATTGAACATGGATGAAAAAATTGTGTAAACAAAGAGCCAATTATTATAAGGCTTTAGCTATTGGCTCGAGAATGTGAATCCGCATGTGAATGTCTTTCACATGTTCTGCATTGACAGAATATCCAGAGGAATAAGGCTTCTATTATAAAAGATGCACTTAGTCTTGGGTGAGGGAGGACTTCCCAAGAGTTATTCCACCCCCTCCCACCTCAAATAAATGGTTCACCTGGCCACGGGCAAAAACTTTAGTACAACTAAAGTTGCCCTTTTAATTTCTTGGCAATGGATGCGGTGGGGGGGGGGGGGTAATTCATTGCCTGACTCCCTCTTCAGAATATTTTTAGCAGCTGTGTGCTTCAAAGCATCTCTTCAAATAACCATTTTGAAGTACCTTCACTGAGTCATGCTGAAGTAGAAAGTCTCAGCTAGAATATTTGTCAATGTAAAATCCAGTGTAGAAAGTGAAATGGAGAGAGGGAAAAGGAAAACAGACCAAAGAGCTTGTTCCTGTGCTCTACTGTTCTGAAGGGTAAATTAGAAAACAGATACAAAAGAAGAAAAAATAAAAATAAATAAATTGCTTTTTATTGAATTCTTCAATTTAAAATTGGATACTTAAGAAATGAACTACCATGCTCAAAAAATTAAATACCATTCAGTAACAGAGATGGATTTGCAGTTGAAGAGAAGGAATTTCTTTAGCCAGTGAGTGGTGAATCTGTGGAATTCATGGCCACAGATGGCTGTGGAGGTCAAATCATTATGTATATTTAAAGCGGAGGTTGTTAGGGTCTTGATTAGGAAGGGCATCAAAGATTACGGGGTAAAACAGAATAATGGGGTTGAGAGGGCCAAGTAATCAGCCAAGATGGATTTGCAGAGCAGATTCCATAGTCTGAATGGCCTAATTCTGCTCCTATGTCTTATGCTCTTAAGACTTGACTGTCATTTTATTTGCTCTTGAATATAGTAACCTTACTTTTTACTGTTATGTTTCATAAGCATCTTGTGGGAATTCACCTCATCTTCATGCCTTCCATGTATGTTAGGGTTGAGGCTATGAGTGACTCGAATGGCACAATTTCTAGAGGAGATACTTATAACTTTATACTTTATTGTCACCAGACAATTGGTACTAGAACGTACAATCATCACAGTGATATTTGATTCTGCGCTTCCCACTCCCTGGATTACAAATATCAAATATTAAAAATAGTTAAAATTAGTAAATATTAAAAATTTAAATTATAAATCATAAATAGAAAATAGAAAAATGGGAAGTAAGGTAGTGCAAAAAAACCGAGAGGCAGGTCCAGATATTTGGAGGGTACGGCCCAGATCTGGGTCAGGATCTGTTCAGCAGTCTTATCACAGTTGGAAAGAAGCAGTTCCCAAATCTGGCCGTACGAGTCTTCAAGCTCCTGAGCCTTCTCCCGGAGGAAAGAGGGACGAGAAGTGTGTTGGCTGGGTGGGTCGTGTCCTTGATTATCCTGGCAGCACTGCTCCGACAGCGTGCGGTGTAAAGTGAGTCCACGGACGGAAGATTGGTTTGTGTGACGTGCTGCGCCATGTACACGATCTTCTGCAGCTTCTTCCGGTCTTGGACAGGACAACTTCCATACTAGGATGTGATGCACCGTAGAAGAAAGCTTTCTACAGTGCATCTATAAAAATTAGTGAGAGTTTTAGATGACAGGCCAAATTTCTTTAGTTTTCTCAGGAAGTAAAGGCGCTAGTGGGCCTTCTTGGCAGTGAACTCTGCTTGGTTGGACCAAGTCAGGTCATTTGTGATATTGACCCCAAGGAACTTAAAGCTTTTGACTTGTTCCACTTGCGCACCACCGATGTAAATTGGGTCGTGCGGTCCGCTACTCCTTCTGAAGTCAACAACCAATTCCTTCGTCTTGCTGACATTCAGGGATAGGTTATTGTCTTCGCACCATGCCACCAGGTTCTTAATTTCCTCTCTGTACTCAAACTCATCATTACACAAGATACGGCCTACAATTGTTGTGTCATCAGCAAACTTATATATTGAGTTTGAAGGAAACTTGGCTACACAATCATGGGTGTACAGTGAGTACAGCAGGGGGCTGAGTACACAGCCTTGTGGGGCAACGGTACTCAGAGTGATTGTAGAGAAGAGCTTGTCCCCTATTTTTACAGCCTGGGTCCTGTCTGTGAGGATGTTGAAGATCCAGCTGCAGATCTGATTGCTAAGGTCCAGGTTCCGGAGCTTAGGAATCAGTTTATTTGAAATGATGGTATTAAAGGCAGAGCTGTAGTCAATGAAAAGGAGCCTTACGTATGCGTCTTTATTCTCTAGGTGTTCTAAGGAGGAATGTAGGGCCAGAGAGATGGCATCTGCTGTTGACCTGTTGCTCCGGTAGGCGAATTGCAAAGCGTCGAAGTTGACCAGTAGGCTGTGGTTGATGTGTGCCATAACCAATCTCCCGAAACACTTCATAACAATTGATATCAGAGCCACAGGTCGATAGTCATTCAGGCATGCCACCTTGCTCTTCTTCGGCACTGGGATTATCGTTGCCTTCTTAAAACACGAGGGGACCTTAGACTGAAGCAAGGAGCAGTTGAAGATGTCAGCAAACACTACAGCTAGCTCGCTTGCACAGGCCCGGAGAACCTGTCCTGGGAAGCCATCTGGGCCCGTCGCCTTCCTTGGATTTATCTTCAGGAAGGCCCTTCTAACGTCCTCCTGAGTGACGATGAATCTCGATGCCACCAGGTCTGGTTCATCCGGAGGGAGCGGGACGCTCCTCTTCTGTTCAAATCTTGCGTAGAATACGTTAAGTTCGTCAGGAAGAGAAGCGCCACAGTTATTGATATTCCCAGCCTTTTCTTTGCGCCCCATGATCTCATTTAGACCCTGCTATAGTCTACTGGCATCCCTCTGGTTAGCCTGGGCTTCCAACTTGGCTCGATATTGCCTCTTGGCGCCCTTAATGGCTTTTCAGAGTTCACACCCGGATTTCGTGTAGCAACTGGTATCCCCGGACCTAAAAGCCGCAGCTCTAGCCTTTAAAAGGGACTTGACCTCATAATTCATCCAAGGTTTCCGGTTAGAAAATACCCGATCGTCTTGCGAGACACACAGTCCTCCATGCATTTCCAAATAAAGTCCGTGACAGCTGAGGCATACTCATCGAGGTTAGCTGCCGAGTCCTTGAATACTAACCAGTCCACCGATTCAAAGCAGTCACAGAGGACCTCATCCGTTTCCTCTGTCCAACGCAACACTACTTTTGACACCGTGACCTCCCGCTTCAGTTTCTGTTTGTAAGCCGGGAGGAGGAGCACGGCCTGATGGTCCGATTTTCCGAAGTGAGGTCATGGAATGGAACAGTAGGCATCCTTGACTGCTGTGTAGCAGTGGTCAAGTATATTCAGGCTTCTCGTGGGACAGGAGACATGTTGGTATAACTTTGGCAGCGCCTTCTGCGGTTGGCCTGGTTAAAGTCCCCGGCTGTAATGAGCAAAGCCTCCGGACACCTGGTCTCAAGTTCATGGATGTTGGCATACAGTTTGTTCAGAGCACACTCCACGTCCGCCTGGGGGGCAATGTAGACCGCTGTCAGTATGACCGAGGTGAATTCCCGTGGCAGATAGTAGGGACGACAGTTCACCGACAGGTGTTCCAGGTCCGGGCTGCAGGAGCTTGTCAGTGCCACTGTGTCCGAGCACCACGCAGCGTTGATCAGTAGGCAGACACCACCTCCCCTCGTCTTGCCCGAAGACACCGTGCAGTCCATCCGATGGATCGAAAATCCCTCTGGTCGGATGGCACAGTCGGGGGTGGCAGGGGAGAGCCAGGTCTCGGTGAAACAGAACACACAGCATTTCTGCATCTCCCTGCGGTAGGTAAGTCTCCCTTTAAGACCATCCACCTTGTTCTCTATGGCTTGCACATTAGCTAGTAGGATGGTGGGCATAGGGACCCTGAAGCCCCTCAGCTTCAACCTGACCAGCAGCCCAGCTCTTTTCCCACACTTCCTCGGTAAATAGTGCATCTTTTCAGGTTTCCATTGATGCAGTGTATGGTTGGCAGCTCTTTGCGGAGGGTGGACGTGTCCGACGGGAATCGATCGGCGGGTTGCGTCTATCTAAATAGATAGATAAATGGAACAGTAATTTCTACTTTTTCATATTTATCTGGGTATGTGTATATTCCAGGAATTGTCGGATTTATTCCATATTGTAGTGGTCTTGGCCTTTCCATTAACTTTAACACAAATCTGGCTGCAGTGTCATGCTTTAGCCTACTTAAAACATCGTATATTAAATTCCACCAGAGGGTAGTCAACTTACAATTAGTACATTGAATATAAAGTTGATTTATCTGATGACATTATAAATTTATATAATGACTGCATTACTAGAAGGCTGCCAGACATCATGAAAACATTGAATCACTTTTGGAAAGTAGCAATTTCCATTACACCTGCAGATATACCAGTCAGGTTCTGTGCAGGAAGATTTCTAATCTTCCTTTTCCAATGAACATAAGACCATAAGACCATACGATATAGGAGCAGAAGTAGGCCATTCAGCCCATCGAGTCTGCTCCACCATTCATGGGCTGATTCCAGTCACACCCACTCCCCTGCTTTCTCCCCATACCCTTTGATGCCCTGGCTAATTAAGAACCTATCTATCTCTGTTTGTGTAAACAGTAATGTTTCTGTAAAGCCAAGAAACTTTCGAGCTGACTTAACGTTAGAATCACTTTTGAATTTATTTGTTTTCTGCTTGCAACTAGCCATTTTCAGAGGCTGACTAGATTTCCTAGGCTTCAGGACATTGAAGGAAGGCTGGCTGACTCAAGGTGGGAATGTCTGAAGTAGGATATAGTCACCTAGTGCTGGAGAAGGACTTTGCCCAATCTGTAGTTATAGAGCCCTGTGAATCTATTGTGCACCAATTAAGCATAAACTGAGTCTCATTTAAATAATATTATTTCTGGCCTGATTTTTTCAATGCAGGTAACTCATTTGATTCAAAATTTGCTGTATTTAAACTGAAAATGTGTGCATTTAAAATGAGCTTGGAACAAGTATCAATTTTACCAAACCACATTTAACTTACACTCAACAAACAAGCCTTGACACAATCATAAGCTGAAGTTGCTGGTTCAAAGTTAATTAATTTCACAAATAAAATTTTTTGTTCCCCTCAACTGCATAACCTGAAAATGTAGTTGTTTGGGTGTTCCATTATTTGATGTTGGAGAATTAAGAAAAAAAGGTACAGGTACTAATTTTTGGGTGTGCTGATTGAGAAAGTTACGTTGTTCAAATGTTGACAGAACTCTTATTCTTGAACTGGTGTTGTATAATCATTTACATCCTTCCTAACTGGCATAGATATCACATATAAATGAAAGTCATTGTCTTTCTGTCCTCGACTAAAGTGGCAATGTAGATTACATCCTGAGGTGGAACTTGGATTAATGTCTTTCTGACTCAAAAGCAAGAAAATTACTGTCAGAACAGTGAAGTGGTCATGGGTTCATGGACTCTGTTTCTCCTGCTGCTGTGAATTAGTATTTAAAAAGTAGTAAACTGAGATTTTAATATAACCCAAAAGGCATGCTGGTTAATGTTAGCGGGCAATGCACATTCTTGATACCCCCGCATCCCACAATTCCTGAAATCAGATATGGGAAGGATTGTGGGAATTTAATTTAATTCATAAAGTCACATCCTGGTCCTGATTCTGATTTAACAACAGGCAGATATTGGTTAGATACCCCTGAAACAATGGAGTATATCTAATAGATACTTCCCTGTTGCATGTTACATGCATTTTTGAGACATCGTTGGATGTATTCCATCTGGCTAGACTGCTATATTTACTAGGACCCTTTCTGTTAGTAACTGTGCAGTAATGCTAATTCTAACTCTTGCCTCAAACTTTTTTCTTCAAGATCCACTTTGCTCCTGTCTTACTGTATATAGTTACACATTCTAGCCTGAAGAACTCACTCAACTGCTGAAAATACTCTCTACAGCCTAATGCTTTTGCTGCTTGTAAAGTTTTGGCTCAAGTTGGTGAAGATGGCCAAGAATTGCACTCACTCTTTGCTTCTTTTGTCTGAGATGACTAATTTAATACATGTGGAGAGATTTGCCCCAAGGCAGATGGTGGGATGGTGCCTGATGTGAGGGTTGATTGTTTTTTACCAATTACATTTCAGGACAATGATCAAAAATCAAGTAAAATAGCTTGGTCACATTTTTCCTTACACTTTATGATGTGATGCATGTTTTGAAGTTAAAAAGAATATCAACAATTCAATCATTTGATTAAAACATTATGTTTTGATTTTGCTGTCATAGAGACAAGGAGATAAGCAGAAGGGAAACTGGCCATTTGATCCACTAATTTCCTGTTGACCTTAACCACCCATTCAGATTAGTCTTCATTTTTATTCTCCCAATGTTCTCTTCAACACCCTCCCCCAACCCCCACATTACCACCATCAAACAAGTTCAGTTTAAGGTTCAAGTTCAAATTTATTGTCATCTGACTGTACATATAGGTGTGAGGATGAGAGGTGATCTGACAGAGGTGTACAAGATAATGAGAGGCATTGATCTTATGGATAGTCAGAGGCTTTTTTCCCAGACTCTTGGATAAGTACATGCGCTTAGAAAAACAGAGGGCTATGGGTAAGCCTAGGTTGTTCTAGGGTAAGGACATGTTCAGCACAGCTTTGTGGGCCGAAGGGCCTGTATTGTGCTGCAGGTTTTCTATGTTTCTATACCTACAACCGAACAAAACAACAGTTCTCCAGTACCTGGTGCACACACAAAACATATATAACACGCAGCACATAAAACAAACTATTACCACAGATAAGTTAATAAAATATAATTCAAAATGCATGTGAAGTGCGCAGCAGAGGTAAACAGTAAACTGTATACAGCTCGCTGTCCTAGTGACGAGTCCTCAGTGGTGGCAGGATATTCGTTAGTCTCACAGCCTGGGAGAAGAAGCTGTTACCCAGACTGGTGGTCCTAGTCCTGATGCTCCTGTACCTCCTTCCTGAGGGTACTGGGCCAAAGAGGATGTGGGATGGGTGGCAGGGGACCTCGACAATGCTTCATGGTCTTTGTCTACAACACTCACAGTAAATGTCACAAAAGGTGGGGAGGGAGACCCCAGTGATTCACTCAGTTATTTTTATTATCCTCTGTAGGGTTTTGCAGTCTGATGCCTTGTGCTTCTGTATCACACGATGATGCAGCCAGACAGGACACTCCCAATGGTGCTCCTGTAGAAAGTTTTTAGAATGGGGGCAGGGAGCCTTGCAGGCCTCAAACTCCTAAGAATGTGTGGATGCTGCTGTGGCTTCTTAACTAATGAGGAGGTGTTGTGGGTCCAGGTTAGATCATCCATTGCATGCAGACCAAGAAACTTTGTGTTCTTCACTCTCTCCAGGGCAGAGCCATTGGTGTGCAATGGAGAGTGGTCAACTGTGCCACCCTGAAGTTCACAATCATCTCTTTTGTCTTGTCCATGTTGAGCCTCGGTTCTCACACCGTTGAATTGAATTGAATTGAACTGAATTGAATTTATTACTTACGTCCTTCACATACACGAAGAGTAAAAATCTTTACGTTACATCCCTGTCTAAATGTGCAATGTGCAATTTATAGTGATTTATAATAAACAGTATGTACAACTGGACAGTCAATATAACATAGAAATACAATTGTATCAACATGAATTAATCAGTCTGATGGCCTGGTGGAAGAAGCTGCCCCGGAGCCTGTTGGTCCTGGCTTTTATGCTACGGTACCGTTTCCCGGATGGTAGCAGCTGGAACAGTTTGTGGTTGGGGTGACTCGGGTCCCCAATGATCCTTCGGGCCCTTTTCACACACCTGTCTTTGAAAATGTCCTGAATAGTGGGAAGTTCACAACTATATTTGTGCTGGGCTGTCTGCACCACTCTCCGCAGAGTCCTGCAATTGAGGGAAGTACAGTTCCCATACCAGGCAGTGATGCAGCCAGTCAGGGTGCTCTCAATTGTGCCCCTATAGAAAGTCCTTTGGATTTGGGGGCCCATTCCAAACTTCTTCAACAGTCTGGGGTGGAAGAGCCGGTATGTACAGACCACATAAGATCCTCGATGATGTGTATGCTGAGGAACTTAAAGCTGTTCACCCTCTCAACCCCAGATCCATTGATGTCAAAAGGGGCTAACCTGTCTCCATTCCTCCTGTAGTCCACAACCTGCTCCTTTGTTTTTGCGACACTGAGGGAGAGATTGTTTTCTTGACACCACTGTGTCAGGGTGATGACTTCTTCTCTGTAGGCTGCCCCATTATTATTTGAGATTAGGCCAATCAGTGTAGTGTCATCAGCAAATTTAATTAGCAGATTGGAGCTGTGGGTAGTGACACAGTCATGGGTATACAGAGCGTAAAGGAGGGGGCTCTCCGTTTGACAAACCTCTCAGCCTCCTCGGTGTATGTTGACTCATCGTTGTTGCTGATGAGGCCCACCACTGTAGTATTATCAGCGAACTTATTGATGGGTTTGAGCGAGATCTGGCAGTGCAGTTGTGAGTCACCATCGTGAACAGCAGTGGGCGGCACTGGCGCTCAGCGTGATGGAGCTTGAGGTGTTGCTGCCAACTTGGACTGACTGGGGTTTTTCTGTCAATGTCGGGTTACAGAAAGGGGTGCTGAACCCCACACACTAGAGACAATCCATATATCTTTGGGATGGTGGGGGAAGGGTGTTGTGGGGAAAGCGGAGCACACGAAGTAAGTTCATATTTTCATAGGGTCACAAATCAAAACATTACATAGAAACGTAGAAAACCTACAGCACAATACAGGCCCTTCGGCCCAAAAAGCTGTGTCGAACATGTTCTTACCTGAGAAATTACCTAGGGTTACCCATAGCCCTCTATTTTTCTAAGCTCCATGTACCTATCCAGGAGTCTCTTAAAAGACCCTATCGTATCCACCTCCACCACCTTTGCCAGCAGCCCATTCCACGCACTCACCACTCTCTGTGGAAAAAACTTACCCCTGACATCTCCCCTGTACCTTCTTCCAAGCACCTTAAAACTGTACCCTCTCGTGCTAGCCATTTCAGCCCTGGGAAAAAGCCTCTGACTATCCACACGATCAATGCCTCTCATCATCTTATATGCTTCTATCAGGTCACCTCTCATCCTCTGTTGCTCCAAGGAGAAAAGGCCGAGTTCACTCAACCTATTCTCATAAGGCATGCTCCCCAATCCAGGCAACATCCTTGTAAATCTCCTCTGCACCTGTTCTATGGTTTCCACATCCTTCCTGTAGTGAGGCGGCCAGAACTGAGCACAGTACTCCAAGTGGGATCTGACCAGGGTCCTATACAGCTGCAACATTATCTCTCAGCTCCTAAATTCAACCCCATGATTGATGAAGGCCAATACACCATATGCCTTCTTAGCCAAAGCGTCAACCTGCGCAGCGGCTTTGAATGTCCTATGGACTCGGACCCCAAGATCCCTCTGATCCTCCACACTGCCAAGAGTCTTACCATTAATACTATATTCTACCATCATATTTGACCTACCAAAATGAACCACCTCACACTTATCTGGGTTGAACTCTATCTGCCACTTCTCAGCCCAGTTTTGCATTCTATTGATGCCCGCAGTAACCTCTTACAGCCCTCCACACTATCCACAACACCTCATCATCTTATACACCTCTATCAGGTCACCTCTCATCCTCTGTCACTCCAAGTAAAAAAGGCCAAGTTCACTCAACCTATTCTCATAAGGCATGCTCCCCAATCCAAGCAACATGCTTGTAAATCTCCTCTGCACCCTTTCTATGGTTTCCACATCCTTCGTGTAGTGAGGCAACAAGAACTGAGCGTAGTACTCCAAGTGGAGTCTAACCAGGGTCCTATATAGCTGAAATATTACCTCTTGGCTCCTAAACGCAATCCCATGATTAAGGAAGGCCAATGCACAATATTCTTTTTTAACTACAGAGTCAACCTGCGTAGCAGCTTTGAGTGTCCGATAGACTCGGACCCCAAGATCTCTCTGATTCTCCACACTGCCAAGAATCTTACCATTTGACCTACTAAAATCAACCAGCTCACACTTATCGAGGTTGAACTCCATCTGCCACTCCTCAGCTCAGTTTTGCATCCTATCAACGTCCCGCTGTAACTTCTGACAGCCCTCCATACTATCCAAAACACCTCCAACCTTTGTGTCATCAACAAATTTACTAACCCATTCCTCCACTTCTTCATCCAGGTCATTTATAAAAGTCACGAAGAGTAGGGGTCCCATAACAGATCCCTGAGGCATGCAGAATATGACCCGCCGACAACCAATCTTTGCCTTCTGTGGGCAAGCCAATTCTAAATCCACAAAGCGATGTCCCCTTGGATCCCATGCCTCCTTACTTTCTCAATAAGCCTTGCATTGGGTATCTTGTCAAATGCCTTGCTGAAATCCATGTACACTATCTCTACTGCTCTACATTCATCAATGTGTTTAATCACATCCTTAAAAAATTCAATCAGGCTCGTAAGGCACGACCTGCCTTTGACAAAGCTATGTTGACTATTCCTAATCATATTATGCCTCTCCAAATGTTCATAAATCCTGCCTCTCAGGATCTTCTCCATCAACTTACCAACCACTGAAGTAAGACTCACTGGTATATAATTTCCTGTTTCTTGAATAAAGGAACAATATCCGTAACCCTCCAATCCTCCAGAACCTCTTCCATCCCTACTGATGATGCAAAGATCGTCGTCAGAGGCTCATCAATCTCCTCCCTTGCCTCCCACAGTAGCCTGGGGTACATCTCGTCCAGTCCTGGTGACTTATCCAACTTGATGCTTTCCAAAAGCTCCTGCACATCCTCTTTCTTAATATCTATATGCTCAAGCTTTTCAGTCCACTGTAAGTCATCCCTACAATTGCCAAAATCCTTTTCCGTAGTGAATTCTGTAGCAAAGTATTCATTAAGTGCCTCTGCTATCTCTTCCAGTTCCATACACACTTTTCCACTGTCACACTCGATTGGTCCTATTGCCTCATGTCTTATCCTCTTGTTCGTCACATACTTGTAGAATGCCTTGGGGTTTTCCTTAATCCTGTCCGCCAAGGCCTTCTCATGGCCCCTTCTGGCTCTCCTAATTTCTTTCTTAAGCTCCTTCCTGATAGCCTTATAATCTTCTAGATCTCCATCACTACCTAGATATTTGAACCTTTCGAAGCTTTTCTTTTCTTCTTGATTAGATTTACATCAGCCTTACACCACTGATCCTGTACCCTACCATCCTTTCCCTGTCTCATTGGAACATACCTATGCAGAAATTCACTCAAATATCCCCTGAACATTTGCTACATTTCTTCTATACATTTCCCTGAGAATATCTGTTCCCAATTTGTGCTTCCAAGCTCTTGCCTGATAGCCTCACATTTCCCCTTATTCCAATTAAACACTTTCTTAACTTGTCTGTTCCTATCCCTCTCCAATGCTATGGTAAAGGAACACACATAAAAGTTGCTGGTGAACGCAGCAGGCCAGGCAGCATCTCTAGGAAGAGGTACAATCGATGTTTCGGGCCAAGACCCATCGTCATCCTAGAGATGCTGCCTAGCCTGCTGCGTTCACCAGCAACTTTTATGTGTGTTGCTTGAAATTTCAGTATCTGCAGGTTTCCTCTTGTCTATGGTAAAGGAGATAGAATTGTGATCACTATCTCCAAAATGCTCTCCCACTGAGAGACCTGACACCTGACCAGGGTCATTTCCCAATACCAGATCAAGTACAGGCTCTCCTCTTGTAGGCTTATCTACATATTGTGTCAAGAAGCCTTCCTAAACACACCTAACAAACTCTACCTCATCTAAACCCCTCACTCTAGGGAGATGCCAATCATTATTTGGGAAATTAAAATCTTCCATCACAACAACCCTGTTATTATTACACCTTTCCAGAATATGTCTCCCTATCTATTCCTCGATGTCCCTATTACTGTTGGGTGGTCTATTTAAAAAAAAACACCCAGTAGAGTTATTGACCCCCTTCCTGTTCCGACCTTCCACCCACAGAGACTCAGTAGACAATCCCTCCATGACTTCCTCCTTTTCTGCAGCCATGACACTATCTCTGATCAACAGTGCCATGCCCCCTCCTCTTTTGCCTCCCTCCCTGTCCTTTCTGAAACATCTAAAGCCTGGCACTCGAAGTAACCATTCCTGCCCCTGAGCCATCCAAGTCTCTGTAATGCCCACAACATCATAGCTCCAGGTACTGATCCACGCACTAAGCTTATCTGCTTTGTTCATTATACTTCTTGCATTAAAGTACACATCTCAAACCATCGGTCTGAGCGCGTCCCTTCTCTATCACCTGTTTATCCTCCCTCTCGCACTGTCTCCAAACTTTCTCTATCTGTGAGCCAACTGCCTCTTCCTCAGCAGTTTGGTTCCCACTCCCCAGCAATCCTAGTTTAAACTCTCCCCAGTAGCCTTATCAACCCTCCCCACCAGGATATTGGTCTCCCTGGGATTCAAGTGCAACCTGTCCTTTTTCTACAGGTCACACCTGTCCCAAAAGAGGTCCCAAATGATCCAGAAATCTGAATCCCTGCCCCCTGCTCCAATCCCTCAGCCACGTATTGATCCTCCACCTCACTCTATTCCTCTACTCACAGGCAGTAATCCCGAGGTTACTACCTTTGTGGTCCTGCTGTGTTACAGGTGTGTTGCAGGGTAGCACAACAGCAGAATGAAGAGAACAGTATTACAGCTCCAGAGAAGGTGCAGTGCAGGTAAACAGTAAGGTGCAAGATCACAATGAGGTAAACTGTGAAGTAAAGAGTACATTTTATTTTAAGATTATTATCTCATTGTATTATTACATGAAAATTTGACACTACAGAACACTACAAATCCCAATAAACTGACAGTATCTGAGTTCAGGATTGAGCGTATGTCTCTGGTGTTCGAGATGGTGGTCCTACCTGCTGCACTCCTGCATTGCACCCTGCGTTCTGAAAGATCACCACCAAAAGAGTATTATGAAAGTCAAAGAGAATTCTTTTACACAGAGAATAAAAGTGGTAGAACTAGAATCCATAATGGCTCCACAGATGCCACTTGAGTTGCCACATAATCCCAGCTTTCTGTTTTAACTAACATACAAAATCACGCACATTGTAAAAAGTAATCTTCAATCACCTGCATTATTTTAAGCTTACCGCTTTAAATACAGACCGTTTTCAAGAAAATTCCATATGCAGATAGCGGCACAGTTTTCAAACTCTTTTCTATAAATTCAAGCTTTGTTTAAGTGAGTGATACTGTTTCTGTTTAGATGAAATTGCTGAATTTGTTATGTCCGGTGAAGCGCAGTATTATAGTCAAGGCTTTGTATTTAAGTGGAAATTGAATTGGTTAATTAGTGTCACATGTACCAAGCTAAAGTGAAAAAGTTTCTCTTGCATACTGTTCATATAGATCAAAACATTAGACAGTGTATTGACATAGAACAAGCTCAAACAATAATAGAATGCAGTATACAGTAGTACAGCTATAGAGAAAGTGCAGTGCAAGCAAGCAATTAGGCGCAAGATCACAATGAGGTAAACTCTGAAGTCAAGAGAATATCTTATCTTATTCTTTCCTCATACTATTTCATGAAACTTTGACACTACAAATCCCAATAAACGTGTGCATTCAACATAAAAACTGGATGGTAAAAATGTTATCCAGAATAGGATGTGTTTATTCAAATTCAGTGCAACACATTCAAAATGCTGGAGGAACTCAGCAGATCAGGGCAGATGAATGGCCTCAGCCATCAAAGTCGACTGTTTATTCATTTGCATAGATGCTGCCTGGTGTGCTGAGTTCCTCCAGCATTTTGTGTGCGTTGCTCTGGATTTCCAGAATCTGCAGAATCTCTTGTGTTTATTCAAATTTCTGTAAATGATGCAAAATAAAATACAAACAATCGTTATCAAATTCCGTACAGGTAAACATCAATTATAACACATGTAATGTTATGCAATTAAATTTCTAGAACTCCTGCTTTTCTTCAAAATAGTACTATTGATTACTAACATCAACTTGAGGGAGCAGTTTGGGGTTGATTTTGACAAGCTATCTTAAAGGAAACATCTACAACATATACCAATCTCTGGAGATTGACAGGAGGGTCAGCCTAGCTTGTTATACAAATGTCAGGACAGGGACTTGAACTCTCCACTTTCCAAATGAGAGCTAAGAATGCTACAGTTGACACCATGAGAAGAGGCTCTAAATCAAAGTCTAATAGCATACCTGGGATTTTTTTTGTAATTAGCTGACCCTGAGAACTTTAAGACCACGGGCTCCCATATGACTCATTCTATTGTTGTCAGGTACACAGGATCAACCACTACCCTGGGGTCACATACACTTTTCTGGAGGCCTGACCTCCTTGCCCTGCAGTGAACTGGAACTTGCTTTGAAGTGCCAGTAATTTGCATGCTGATTGGGTCCACAAGTGTCAAAATGGAAATGGATATTGTTTTCATGCCAGTCAGGATGAACTCCACCAAGTTTGAGCAAAGACTGAAAGTGGATGTCCCTCAATGCTTCTTGACATTTGATGTATGATTTCAGAAAGGCTTGTCAATGCATTTTGTATTTTATTGTATGTGCCCAATTTTCTTTGTCTGCAGGCTGCCCCATCAGAGGTGCTATAAGAATCATTTGGAAATGAAACCAGGTTTAGCTTTGCCCACTGGGCTGCCTTTGGCTCC
This sequence comes from Mobula birostris, assembly GCF_030028105.1. Taxonomy (NCBI): domain Eukaryota; kingdom Metazoa; phylum Chordata; class Chondrichthyes; order Myliobatiformes; family Myliobatidae; genus Mobula; species Mobula birostris. Next base: position 29,793,748 of record NC_092376.1, read on the forward strand.
AGCCCCGCCTTCATGTCTCTGATGCCTTGAACACATTCCATTTCTAAGCCACCTTTCTGAATGCACGAAATACCAGGACCTGAAATGTGAATATATGGGATTCACTGAGGTTGGTGACATCACCTTTGTTTTGCGGTGCTGGACAACATTCAAAGTTCCACCAAGGTCTTATCCCCCTTTCAGAAGTAGGGCTTCATAATATAAATTATCAAAATTATTTAGCATTAAATGGGTGATGAATTCCTACTGTGCTATAAACCAAGCGCTCACAACCTTTTTTCATGCCATAGATCCCTACTATTAACAGAGGAGTCCATGGACTCCCAGGTAGGGAACCCCTGTTATATATCATCATTGATAATAAAATGTACTCCAGCATTACAGAGGGATTATGTTCCTCAAAAACAGTCTCTATCATCATTTTCTACAAATGAATGAGAAATTATTTTTTCCATTGAATTCCATGTAATGAGTGGATATGCATTCCTAAGGGAAGTTTTCAACTCAACAGTGATGCCCCTGTAGATGTACATCTGTAGGCAAGGAAATTCTGATTAGCAGAAGGGAAAAAAATAATTGACTCATTTGACTAGAAATTGATGTTACCCTGTTTGGTGAAGTGCTGTTTGATAAAGAAATTGATGTTACATTGTTTGATAAAGATTAATGTTAATCTCGTCCACTGACATAAATGGAAGAAATTGCCTTGTCAATTTCCAAAGCAAATCTCTTACTGAATGGTCTCCCACTGTGAATCAGCCACCTGCAATCATTGTCTTTGGTAAACCAGTTCCGTGCTCTGTAACACACACAAAATACAGGTCAGGCAGCATCTGTGGCGGAGGTTCCCAACCCCTCGTTTAATGGTAGGGGTCCGTGATATGCAGAAGATTGAAAGCCCCTGATTAATGGAGATCAATAAAGAGTCAACATTTTGGACAGAGGCTCTTCATCAGGACTGGAAAGGAAAGAAAAAAAACAGAATATGAAGGTGTGAGCAGAGAAAGGAGTACAAGGTGGAAGGTGTGTGGGAGGGGGGATGAATTGAGAAACTTGGAGGTGGTATGCAGCCGGTAAAGATAAATGGCTGAAGAAGAAAGAATCAATATACGTTTTGTCTTTATATTTTTTTTCACTTAAGTTCCACAAGAACATTTTTTCATCCATATCTCAAATTTGTTGATAGCGATTTGTGAATTTCACAGGGCAAATTTCTGTTATCCAACCAGCCACGTTGCAGGGTTACACCAGAGCAAAATAGCCCATTTGTAAACCAAGTGTTAAAACAAAAGAAACATGTTTACAAAATACAGCCATTCCTCGACTGACCATGTAATGTCGTCATCTATGTGGTTGCGTGGGTTAGCTCTTCAGTAATTAGCTTTATTCTGCAATGAAACAGATAGACGGAGGTTGCACGAAGACTCCTTGATTTCGCAAATTGTTACTTTCTACATGACTGATGTTCTTGTACCGAAGGCAACTGCTGTACAGATGCGACCTGCAAACACACCAGAGGGATAATGTGCCTGACTGCCCTCAGTGAATTTCATATTCTTAGTTAAAACACTTCAACGTCTCGGATGACCTTTCCAGATTGAATCCTTCGGGTGACTTTACATTATCAGACAAGGAAGATTTCGTTTAATTTTGATTTTTAAGGACGCACTGGAGATGATAGACTAGGCTTTAACAATACAGTAAATGAACCTTCACATGATTTACTGCTCCCATTAATATGGTGCCAAATATAAAATGCAACCCAACTGATTTACTAATGTCTCTAGAGAAAGTTATCTGTTGTCCTTGCATGGTATTAGCTACCTGTGACTCCAAATCCACCAGTGTAGTTGACCCTTAACTGTATCCTCATTTCAGGTGGGGATAGACAAGATAGGCCTTAGCAAGGTCCACATCCCATAAATGGAAAAAAATGCTCTTGATATTGCTATTAGTTTATTATTGTCACAAATATCAGGATACGATGAAAAGCTCATCTTGTATTCTGTCCTTACAGATAGACAGTGCATTGAAGTAGAACAATATCAATGCTCAGTAATGTTACGGAGAAAGTTCAGTGCAGGAAAACAAAAAAATGCAAGGACATAACAAAGTACATTGTGAGGTCAAGAGTCCATCTTATTGTACTTGAGGTCAAATCAAGACCTTGATAACAGCAGTATAGAAACTGTCCTTGAGCCTGGTGATATGTGCTTTCAGGCTTTTGTGTCTTCTGCCTGATGGGAGAGGAGAGGAGAGAAGAGAAAATGCCTGAAGTGCGTGGGGCCTTTGATTATGCTGGCTGGTTCACTGAGGCTGTGAGAAATATAGATAGAGTAAAAATAAATTGGTTTTCTAAAGTTTGGGAGGAGTGAAAGGGTAATTCTCAGAGCCCAGACAATAGTGAGTTTCAAATCCTTGTGTTTGAGAAGATGGTTAGCAGCCATCCTGAGTGAAGAGCTGCCAGTGGATCAATTAGGAAGTGTCCCAAAGATTCAGTCAATCAGCAAACTTTCTTCATGGACTATTCTCAAGAGCTGAGGATGCCTTGTTTCTACTCCTGTTCTCTAAGTTCTGAGTTGTGGAATCCGTAGTTTTTGCCATAGGTGGGGGAGGAGGTGTGTCATTGGGTAGACAGATGAGTCACCTGGAGTTGGTTTTATCTTTCCATAGGTTTCTACACGTTCCTCACAAAGGAACACAAAGATCTCAATGTTGATCTGAATGACCTTTCTCTATTGAGTGATTCCCACAAGTCAATGAGGATGATACACCTTTGTAAGGACACAACAGTAATGTTTGGAACAGTTTCTTCTCTGCACCCAGTGATCCCTTAACATGGAGGAGGTCAGAGTGGGTGACTGTTGTGGGGTTGTGGGAGTCTGGCAGTCTGGCATGTGAGCAATGTGTCTGCTAATGAGAGGTGCCAGAATATAGGGGATGTGGGATTGGAGAAGGACACTGATTTTGGTTTGCTTACCTTGTCAGTGGATCATCTAGAAATAGTATTGTTGGCTTCTCTCCAGTACATTAAGCTGCCCACTATAAGTAGTTCATGTTTCAAAAGTATATTGGAAGCTATAGACTTGTAGAGTATGGGCTTTGTGGTAATTTGAGGTTTATTTGTCAATACTCTTCTTCAGTCAACCAAAGGCTGTGTTGATCCACTGAAGGTGATGATGAATTTCATTATCCATTTTACTCCCACTCTATTATGTGGCTCTCAAGACAGGAAATGGTCCACGATTTTCAGGGTCTCATCGTGGAACCAAATTTTCAAAAATTGATGAACTATCTAGCAGTGGCAAGATAGCAAGGATGATTGTGAATGAATAGAAGATGATTTCAGCATGCACATCAGTAATTGTTGTTTGTGCACTGTGTACAAGAAAGGATTACCTCTTCTCTGCCATAGGAAAAGCCATTTTAATGATTCTTCTCAAGTGTCTCCTTCAAGTGTCCGAAGAGCTGCTTTGTGATTCACTGCAGGGATCTTACTTATCCAGAGGTAAAATGGACATGGCCTTCAACTCAAAATGACTCCTAGAGCAAGGGTTCCCAAGCCTTTTATGCCACTGAGCAAGGAATCTGTGCATCCCAGGTTGGGAACCCCTGACTTACAGAATTAGAAGGAGCAGAATCAATTACTAAACACAAACATTTTTGACATTGGAATATCGTTTGTCCATTGGGAGTGAACTGGAATGTCCTTTCCTTATCTGTCTGCTCCTTCAATTTATCTCCTATTGTTATTTGCTACACGATGACTTGCAAGTCACGATCTAAACCAATGGGTCAATAATAGACCCAATCTCAGTGTGGATTGATACCTTAGTGTGGTGGGTGGCAGAGTAGCAGAGCAGCTGGCGTGACGCTTTCCAGCGCCAGCAATCGAGGGTCAATTTCCGCTGCTGTCTGTAAGGAGTTTGAGCGTTTCTCCATAGCCATGTAAGTTTCCTCTGGTAGCTCAGATTTCCTTCCACATTCCAAAGATGTACAGAGTAGGGTTAATAAGTTCTGGGCAAGCTGTATTGGCACCGGAAGTGTGATGAAACTTCACCCAGCACATCCTCTGACTATGTTGGCACCAGAGAATTCCTAGCAAAGTGTTTCACTAGCACAAACATAGCTTTTCATGAACACTAAAACAGAAAGTCCTGTAGGCAAGTTCAACAATTGACGAACTGCCTTCAATGACCATTTTGTACATCTGTTTCCTTATAACCCCAACCAATACTCATGGGTTCCAGCCTCTGTTAATACTATGCAAGTCTTTAAAATAATCTGATTTCATCAAAGCTACATTCAACTGCACCTTTGGAGTAGCTGACCAAAAGTCTTGGACACACTAATAACTGCCACATCCTATGAATGAATTTAAAAATTCAAAAACTTTACGGAGTGCCATGTAGTCAGAAAAAATCAAGTTTTTGATCTATGAGCTCTGGTCCATTAGGCAGAGGAGTTAAAAGAAATTCCTTGGTTATCCTGAACAAGTAATAGTCATGATGATAGTTGTCTTCATCCTGAACTACAGCACACTTGAGGTGATGATTGTCCTACAAAGGTCCTGGGTTTGGGAATTACAGGAATCCTCTAGTTAGCAATAGTGATGGTGCTTAAATCAGGACTTGAAGTGCATGTATTGAGGGGAAAATGCCGTGTTCCAAAAATACTGCTGATCCTGGTATTCTTGGTAGAGATCTCAGGATCCTGAGATGCTGGCAAAGTAACCTGGTGAGTTGCTAAAGCAGATCCGACTGGTTGTCCCACACCGTAGCTGTGTGAATCTGTTTGCTAAGGCCATTGATTCTTTGATTTGACCAGCCATCCCCTTCTCTTTCAAACCAAATATAGAAGACCAAAAATTTTGTATTAAATCTTTGTTTTGGTGTAACAAGTCCAACTTGCATGTTATATTTTTATACCTTATGGGGGCATAGAGTCATACACCACAGAAGCTGGGCTTCCAAGCTGACAACTTAGCTCCCATTTGCACTAATTTCAGCTCCTACACCAGTCCCACTTCATTATCCCTTCATTTTCATTCCCCACTCACCTACATTCTCGGGGCAATTTACAATCCTCATGCCTTCAGGATGAGGAAGGAGACCAGGACACCCAATTCCAGTTTTTACTTTCTGTTGAATTTAGAAGTAGCCTTTCCTGCTGCAAGATTACCCACCTGTAATATTAACATGTTTTATTTCGCTCTCTCTGCAGATACTAAATTTTCTTCTGGGTATCTCCGGCATTTTCCTTATAGTTTTAGTTCCCAACAACTGATCTCGACTTTCATTTTACACCTTTCTTAAACACAAGTGATTCTACTGATGCTGGAAATTCAGATTAAACACACAAAATGCTGGAAGAACTCAAAAATTCAGGCAGCATCAGTGGAGAGGAATAAAAAGCAGACATTTCAGACTGAGGCCCTTCATCAGGGCCTGATGATTTTATATATATAATAATATACATATATATGTTATATACATATAAAATTAATTACATATAATCAAACAGGTAGTGCAGAAGTAGTGAGGTAGTGTTCATGGATTCATTGCCTACATAGAAATCTATTACTAAAATGTTGAATGCATGTCTTCAGGCTCTTGTCCCTCCTCTCTGATGGTAGTAATGAGAAGAAGGCAGGTCCTGGGTCATGAGAGTCCTTACTGAAGGACACCACCTTTTTAGGGCATTGCCTTTTGAAAATGTTCTCAGTGGTTGGGAGGCTAGTGCCCATGATGGAGTTTTCTGAATTTACATAACTCTAAAGCTTTTCCTGATCCTGTGCAGTGGCCCCTCTGTACCAGATGGCGATGCAACCAGTCAGAATGCTCTCCACAGAAGAAATTTGTGAGAGTCTTTAGAAATTCTAATAAAATATAGCCTCTGCCATGCCTTCTCTGCAATTACATCAATATGTGAGGCCCCGGATAGATCTTCAGAGATGTTGACACCCAGGAAATAGAAACTACTCGCCCCTCAATGAGAACTGGTGTGTGTTCTCTCAACTTCCCCTTTCTGAAGTCCACAGCAATTCCTCGGTCTTACTGAAGTTGACTGCATAGCTTTGGGCAGGTGATTAGCATAAGGCAACAGCTTTGATTCAAATGGCTGAGGAAATGGAAATTGCAGCTAATTAGAAAAAGCCATTTTGGTATCACAAACAAACAAACCAAGCAACTTCAGAAAAATGTGGCATTGCTTAATTACAATGTAAGCGGTTCGCAGTAAGTCATGGAAAACTTAATCCTCTTTTAGTGCATAAAATGAAATTTGTTATGGATCAAAGATGTTCTTATTTTCTGTTGACTTTTCACATATCTTCCAAGTTTATGACTTCTGGAAACCTGATATTTTTAGAGGATCTTTCCATAACTAATTGCAGTGTTCTTCACAATGTCAGAAGGCCACCATTGTTTGTACCAGGGTTAGTTTAGTTAAGTTACCATACACACTGTGATTTAAAGAACATTCAAAATCAAATGTTTGCAAACTTAATCAACATGAAAGCCAACGCTGCAGTTGAAAAGTTATCATGCCTTATTTTTGTGTTTGGTCATTAATTTGTAAAGGAAGGAAGTTCAGTACTTGATGAAATCCAAAGTTAATTGAACTGATTGAAGAGGCATTTAGCCTAAAACTAGAATTTACCCTCCTGTCTCTGCACTGATGTCACCTCAGCAAAATAGATCATCTGGCTGTAATGTAAACATCCTCATTTCAATGAAGCTACTTTAAACATAGGGCCATTCATACCAGTCACCAATAAATATAAATCCAGATGCTAGGCTTAGAATTATTTAATCATTCTGTTTCAACTGTTTTCATTCTGTGGACTTTTCTTTCACAAACACTTCAATCATCATTTTAGTATTGAGGTGATCTGTGGGCATGGTCTGCAGCTCGTCCCAGCATTCCTAGCAGCTGGTGCTACTTACTGCTTTTGTTTTTCAAATGTATTCGTGATGTATGCATGTTCAGTAGAATTATGGTGAGACGGTCAAATTCATTTACTGTTACATTTTAGCTCGGGTTACACAGTTGTTTGCTTTTGTGTTTGTGTGCCACCTTAAATGTCACTGGGATGTGTAATAATTACCTCCCCTGTCTGTATGTGACTGAGCAGGTTCTTACCGAGCTGTTGTGCTCTGTCTGTTATTGTTGCAATAAAAACAGCAGTTGAGATATATGAGCTTTTGTCATCCGACATCGTGGACTGAATATTGCCACTGTATTACACATTCATAACATGAGGTCTGATGAGTGAGAATGGTATATGTCCATCTTCAGTCTTTCAGGGTATCTTTTCCTTTCTGTATGCTCACTCTTTAGTTTTAGTAATCATCATTCTCCTGCAATTCTTCTCAGATATGTCTATTATAGTTATTACTTATTCATATGTAAGGAGCTTCTTCTTTTATGTTACTGCGTATGTTAATCAAAATGGCTTCTTCGTTATGTTAAACGCTGAGAAAGTCTCCAGCTAGCAGTTTGCTTGGGTGATATTATTGATAACAGAGTAAATGAACCAATGGGTGTCCATGTTATTCTTTCTTGGGGTGATATGCTGTCTCATATGGCTGGGAACCGGGGGGGTTTGGCGGGGAGTCGGAGGAGAGACCGTGAGGATGACGGACATAGTGATACGCTGTCTCATACGGCTGGGAACCAGGGGGTTTTGGCAGGGAGTTGGAGGAGAGACCGTGAGAACGATGGACGTGCGGGGAAAGCTCAGGTTGATCACTCCGGGTGTTCCCGAGCTGCGAGTCGAAGGGGTCAGAGTGGTCCCGAGGAGGTCCCCGAGCTCCAACGTGTGCACGAAGAAATTGAACTTTGATAAGTCTGGCACCTTTTCCATTCCGTTTTTTGTATTGAACTATTAATCTCATAGACTCAGAAATATCTATAAAGAGTAATTGGTAAAACATACAGTGTGTGCTGGCTGATGACTGATGTTTGAAGCTGAATCCGATGGCAGTTGCACAGCAACCAACGTCACCGGAGACAAGGTGGGCGGCGGACATGGTTTCCCGGAGATAAATACGAGCCGAGATAGCTGAGCGTTACACATGCTTGTATCTTCCATCTCTAAGCTCAGGCTATAGGACATTGGAGCAGAATTAGGCCATTTGGCCCATTGAGTCTGCTACCCTTCTGTCATGGCTGGTTTATTCTCCCTCTCAAACCCAAGCTCTTACCTTTTCCCCATAACCTTTGATGCCCTTACTAATCAAGAACCTATCAACTCCACGTTAATTATACCCAATGGCTTCATCTCCACAGCCATCCGTGGTAATGAATTCCACAAATTCACTACCCCCTGGCTAAAGAAACTTCGCCTCATTTCTGTTCTAAAGGGACATCCTTGTATTCTGAGGCTGTGCCTTTTGGTCCTGGACTCCCCCATCATAGGAAACATTCTCTCTATATCCACTCTATCTAGGCCTTTCAATGTTCAATAAGTTTCAGTAGGACCACCACCCCCCCACCTGATTCTTCTAAATTCGAGTGAGTGCAGGACAGAGCCATCAAACATTCCACATGCACTAACCCTTTCTTTCTCAGAATCATTCTCATGAATCTCCTCTGGACAACTGTCAACCTTCAGGGTGGGATGGTAATGTAGCAGCGCTAAGCTATTACTGCAGTGGCAGCCTGGGTTCAGTCCCGTTGCTGTCTGAAGGCAGCTTGTATGTCCTTCACATGAGCACATGGATTTCCGCTGGGTTTCCTCCCACATTCCAACGATGTACTGGTTAGAAGGTTAGTTAGTCACATGTGTGTAATTGGATGGCTCATTAGTCAGGAAGGACCTTTTACCATCCTGTATCTCTAAATAAATTTTTTAAAATCACTAATCCTTCAAGGCTATATCTTAAATTTTCAACAATTCACTTTACTTCCTCCATCTCCAATTCAATGTGTCCTTAAATTTTCACATCATATCTGAAGTAAAATTTGAGTTACCACTTTGATGTGATTGATGAAAGGTATTTCATGATATGACTTGCAAATAATACGGATATGCATTGTTGTGTGAAAACATAATAGGAAGGAAAAACATTGAAAACAAGCATTTTCTAGTTGGTTCCCCCCCCCCAGTAGGAAGAAATATGTTCCAAATTATGAATAGAATATTATCAACATGAACAAGAAACAGTGAAACCTGTAAAAATACTGTCAAAGTATACTGCCAAGGTCCTTAAGATTGATATAGCTGGGGGGTGATGTGGGGACAAGCTCCTGCTACCTATTAAATGCTCCCAATGGCGTGCATCTCAGATAGCCTCTGACAACCAAATCCAAGCTTCTGGCCTTCACGTGTGGCTGAGCTACTAAGTCTGATGGAACTGTTTGTACTGACAGGAGAAGGGGCAGAAGCAGGTTGCCCCTTAAAACCAGTCACTTCGGGCAGATGGGGCTCATCAGCCGTGGTTGGCAACTCATCTTGGTGAAGGAGAACGTCTTGCTGCCTTGCCGCTATACCCATTCATGGGGAAAGCTGAGGGAAAATCTGAAGCTGGATTCCCTAAACCAGTACATATCGTACTGCCCTGGTTTGAGGATCATATAGACAGTGGGACACAGCATCCATCATTGACCCAGACTAATGGATGACCTCATTGCCAAGAAGAGCCACCATAATGAAGAGAGCTGGGTTTGCTCAGTAGACCGTGGGCTTGGTGCTGGGGTCTTCCGTCTTCAGTTGGTTACAATCTGTGCTAGCACGTTGGAGACAGTGTTAAATTCCATTATCAATATTTACTCATGCAGGGATGATGCTTCTAATTCTTGTTTTTCAGGGTCTCGTATTGGGTCTTGATTGTCAGGTACACTGTTGTATGGTACGCATCTCTGTCTTCAGAATGTTTAATGTAAGGATCATTCTCCTGTACACTTCAGTCAAAGAATTAATGATGGCTTGTTGCCTGAACGACAGATGAGCTGGAATGGAAGTGTCATCTGTACTTTGTAAGTTGATGACTGAGCTTGAGATGACCTTGGTTCTGAATGGCAGAAAGCGAACACTGCAGAGTTTAGTTTTCATCCTGTACATGAGTATGGAACTGGTGGAGCATCATGTTACACCGGCAGGGAAGCATGTTGGAGGTGGGTTTCAGTATTGCAGAGCGGAAGGTTGGGGTGGGATACATAACACAATTTTGCATGATCAGTCTGCACTGGCCACTTCCTGTGTGCGTTGTGTAGCGAACACCGAATGGTAGCCAAATGTGAGATGGATTCTCCATAAACCCTTGAAGAGATACTTTTCATCCTCTGCATATTTTAGAGATATGAATTTCTCCATGCATTAGGAAGCAGTAAAGAAGTATCATCAATTTCCACAAAATTCTCCAAATCCATTGACAAGGTAGTGTTCTCTCCCAGATGAATTTCTGCTGATGATACTCAACCAGATCTATTAGGAGATGCATTGCCCCATACTTAACAAAAGACTCCTGAAACAACCATTTGACCTTGAGCTTGGTCACAGAAAGATATGTTGAGGAGGACAGAGGAATTGCTTCCAACCTGATGGCTTGAACATTGCTTTCTCAAACTTCTATTAATTCCACCCCCCCACTTCACCATTACCCCATTCCTGTTTCCCTCTCTCTCCTTATCTCCTTACTTGCCCATTACCTCCTTCTGGTGCTCCTCCCCTCCCCTTTCTTCCATGGCCTTCTACCCTCTCTTATCAGATTCCCCCTTCTCCAGCCCTTTATCTTTTTCACCAATCAACTTCCCAGCTCTTTACTTCACCCCTCCCCTTCCCAGTTTCACCTATCACCTACCACATTGTACATCTTCCTCACCTCCCCCCGTTCTTGCTGAGTACACATCTTTTTTTCCAGGGCTGATGAAGGGTCTCAGCCCGAAACGTCGACTGTTTAGTCTTTTCCATAGATGCTGCCTGGCCTGCTGAGTTCCTCCAACATTGCTTGGATTTCCAGCAACTGCAGATTTTCTCATGTTTGTGACACTAAACATCTTTCAAGTTTTCCTTGAATGTAATGCCCTAATTTCTCAAAGAAAACCCCACTCAAAATATAAAAAAGGCATCTGGGAAGCAACTGGATGCATTGCACATCCAAAATGGAGCCCAAAGAAACTAAGTATTAACAGTCGAAGGAACACATATGGCAAACTACTGATTCACTCACCCTACAATGTCCCTCCTGTCCTACCTGAGGAAGGGTCTGCAGGTTCCACATGAGACTCTTAAGCCTCCGCAGTATTTCAGTGCGGAAGTGAAAGTGAATCATGACAGACACTGAAGAATTGCTGAAGTAGAAAAAATGATGTGGCTAGTGTTTTTTTTCTCTCTGGTTAGAGAAAATAAATAGACCATCTCACAAGGAATTTATAAATCATGGAAGTTTTACTGGAGTGTCTGGTAAAAGATTGCTTCCACTGGCAGATCAATACTGAGGTCTCATAAGTTCAGGCCTATAATGTGAGGGCAGACCATGAGGTATGATTGTTATACTGATGCCTATTAGTATTTAGAAATTTCACTGCAAATGACACCTGGGTGGAATTTGGATCACTTAAAGGGACATCAGTGATAATCTTCAAAGGAAGATAACAGGAAGCAGATATTTTCACGTAACATAGAAGTGAGAGGCCCCTTGGGTAAGAGTGACCATAATATGGTGGAATTCTTCATTAAGATGGAGAGTGACATAGTTAATTCAGAAACAAAGGTTCTGAACTTAAAGAGGGGTAACTTTGAAGGTATGAGACGTGAATTAGCTAAGATAGACTGGCAAATGACACTTAAAGGATTGACGGTGGATATGCAATGGCAAGCATTTAAAGGTTGCATGGATGAACTACAACAATTGTTCATCCCAGTTTGGCAAAAGAATAAATCAAGGAAGGTAGTGCACCCGTGGCTGACAAGAGAAATTAGGGATAGTATCAATTCCAAAGAAGAAGCATACAAATTAGCCAGAGAAAGTGGCTCACCTGAGGACTGGGAGAAATTCAGAGTTCAGCAGAGGAGGACAAAGGGCTTAATTAGGAAGGGGAAAAAAGATTATGAGAGAAAACTGGCAGGCAACATAAAAACGGACTGTAAAAGCTTTTATAGATATGTAAAAAGGAAAAGACTGGTAAAGACAAATGTAGGTCCCCTGCAGACAGAAACAGGTGAATTGATTATGGGGAGCAAGGACATGGCAGACCAATTGAATAATTACTTTGGTTCTGTCTTCACTAGGGAGGACATAAATAATCTTCCAGAAATAGTAGGGGACAGAGGGTCCAGTGAGATGGAGGAACTGAGCGAAATACATGTTAGTAGGGAAGTGGTGTTAGGTAAATTGAAGGGATTAAAGGCAGATAAATCCCCAGGGCCAGATGGTCTGCATCCCAGGGTGCTTAAGGAAGTAGCCCAAGAAATAGTGGATGCATTAGTGATAATTTTTCAAAACTCGTTAGATTCTGGACTAGTTCCTGAGGATTGGAGGGTGGCTAATGTAACTCCACTTTTTAAAAAAGGAGGGAGAGAGAAACCGGGGAATTATAGACCGGTTAGCCTAACGTCGGTGGTGGGGAAACTGCTGGAGTCAGTTATCAAGGATGTGATAACAGCACATTTGGAAAGCGGTGAAATGATCGGACAAAGTCAGCATGGATTTGTGAAAGGAAAATCATGTCTGACGAATCTCATAGAATTTTTTGAGGATGTAACTAGTAGAGTGGATAGGGGAGAACCAGTGGATGTGGTATATTTGGATTTTCAAAAGGCTTTTGACAAGGTCCCACACAGGAGATTAGTGTGCAAACTTAAAGCGCACGGTATTGGGGGTAAGGTATTGGTGTGGGTGGAGAGTTGGTTAGCAGACAGGAAGCAAAGAGTGGGAATAAACGGGATCTTTTCAGAATGGCAGGTGGTGACTAGTGGGGTACCGCAAGGCTCAGTGCTGGGACCCCAGTTGTTTACAATATATATTAATGACTTGGATGAGGGAATTAAATGCAGCATCTCCAAGTTTGCGGATGACACGAAGCTGGGTGGCAGTGTTAGCTGTGAGGAGGATGCTAAGAGGATGCAGGGTGACTTGGATAGGTTGGGTGAGTGGGCAAATTCATGGCAGATGCAATTTAATGTGGATAAATGTGAAGTTATCCACTTTGGTGGCAAAAATAGGAAAACAGATTATTATCTGAATGGTGGCCGATTAGGAAGAGGGGAGGTGCAACGAGACCTGGGTGTCATTATACACCAGTCATTGAAAGTGGGCATGCAGGTACAGCAGGCGGTGAAAAAGGCGAATGTTATGCTGGCATTTATAGCGAGAGGATTCAAGTACAGGAGCAGGGAGGTACTACTGCAGTTGTGCAAGGCCTTGGTGAGACCACACCTGGAGTATTGTGTGCAGTTTTGGTCCCCTAATCTGAGGAAAGACATCCTTGCCATAGAGGGAGTACAAAGAAGGTTCACCAGATTGATTCCTGGGATGGCAGGACTTTCATATGATGAAAGACTGGATGAACTGGGCTTGTACTCGTTGGAATTTAGAAGATTGAGGGGGGATCTGATTGAAACGTATAAGATCCTAAAGGGATTGGACAGGCTAGATGCAGGAAGATTGTTCCCGTTGTTGGGGAAGTCCAGAACGAGGGGCCACAGTTTGAGGATAGAGGGGAAGCCTTTTAGGACCGAGATTAGGAAAAACTACTTCACACGGAGAGTGGTGAATCTGTGGAATTCTCTGCCACAGGAAACAGTTGAGGCCAGTTCATTGGCTATATTTAAGAGGGAGTTAGATATGGCCCTTGTGGCTATGAGGGTCAGGGGGTATGGAGGGAAGGCTGGGGCGGGGTTCTGAGTTGGATGATCAGCCATGATCATAATAAATGGCGGTGCAGGCTCGAAGGGCCGAATGGCCTACTCCTGCACCTATTTTCTATGTTTCTATAGAACAGTGCAGCACAGGGACAAGCCCGTCAGCCCATGATGTCTCGGCCAGACACAATGCCAAATTAAATTAAAACTCTTCTACCTACACATGATCCATATCCTTCCATTCCCTTCATATTCATATGCATATCCTAAAGCCACTATTGAGATTGCTTCTACCACTATCCATGTCTGCCCATTCTAGACAATTAATACGCTCTGTATAAAGGAAACGTGCCCTGTACATCTCTTTTCATGTCCAGTATGTCTCCCCTCAGCATCTGACACTCCAGAGAAAACAACCCAAGTTTACTCAACCTCTCCTATCGCTTGTACCCACGGATCTAGGCAACATCCAGGTGAGGGTCTTTCATGAAACTTAAAATGAAAAGGGAGAGGAACCTGGGGGGCAACTTTTTCACTCGGAGGAAACGTTGACTCAGATCATGAGAGGCCTGCGTCGGGCATTCTCATGCCTTACAAGGCGCAGATTGGAAGTCTGTGTGGGGCGCCACTCCTCACACAGACACTAGAGCAATGTGTGGTTAAGTGCCTTACTCAAGGACACAAACACGCTGCCACAGCCGAGGCTCGAACTAGCAACCTTCAGATCACTAGACGAACGCCTTAACCACTTGGCCATGTGCCCAACAAAGAGAGAGGGACAGTATATGGAATGAGCTGCCAGGGGAAGTGGATGAGGCAGGTACATTAGCAGCATTTTAAAAGTAGTTGGACAGGCAGATAGATGGGGAAAGATTTAGAAGGAACTGGGCTAAATATGGGCAAATGGGATGAGCTTAGATGGGATTCTTGGTCAGCATTGACTAATTGGGCCAAATGGCACTCTTCCATGCTGCGTGACTCTATGCCTTATGAGTCATGAAAACTCATAGCAATAGACCATATGGTTTCCTTTTGCTCTGTAATGCTTGCACTTTCAAAAGCTATTTACTACTTTGCAATATGTTTAACATATTACATATTACAACAAGTAACAACATTTATTAAGATGATAATCATTTAAAATCAACTTCAAATGATTCCAGAATTTGCAGTTATAATGGACTGTACTTGCCTTCATCCCTCTACAGCCTCCGATGCCTGGACATCTATGGAGAGGCCTCAGTACAAATTGGATGTTGTCAGTGATACCCCCCTCCTCTGTTGTGTGCACTCATAGTGAATCAGTGACAACTTGAACTTCAAATTCTCACCTTTTACTTTTGTATTTGCAGAAAAAAAAAGAAAATGTCAAGCTTCTTGAATGAGCTTTTTTGTGAATGCATAATTACCAAATTGTAATTGCTGTGGTCCTGGTAGCAACAGGTTCCCAGGATTTCTTAAAGAATAAAAAAATCTTTTTACATTCTTAAACATTTTTCTGCTTCTATGACAATCTCAGATGAATGCTCCACACTCCTCTCCTATCAGATTCCTTCTTCTTCAGCCCTTTTCATTCCCTCCCTGTCACTTCCCAGCTTCTCACTTCATCACCACCCTCCCCCCACCCACCTACCTTCCAACTCGGCTGGTTTCACCTTGTACTCCTTCCCCTCCCCCTGCCTCGTATTCTGGCTTCTTGCCCCTTCCTTTCCCATCCTGATGAAGGGTCTTGGCCCAAATCATCAATAGTTTATCCTTTTCTGTAACTGTCTCAGGGACATGGTTTAGTGAGATATTTATTTATATGTTGTCATAAATTCATGATTATTTTATCACCTTAAAATATTTTATGTAAGGTTTATTTAACGTAGAGTGTAACGGGTCACATGACCAGAGTGTAACAGGTCACATGACCAGAGTTTTCTGAAAGTCAGACTGTGGTATTATGGGTCAGAACCAACATGGATGCAGAGAAAGACACATGGTCCTAAAATAACCTCATTCTGCATGTGGTCCAAGAGGTGCACATGGTAATTGTTTTTTTAATTTGTTTATATAATGTTGTTGAGGTGCCTTTATATGAACAGTGTGATATGTTTTATTGATTTATTTGATTTCAGCACACTTCTGATGTGCTAACGTGTTTGGGCCTGTTTATCGGTGGACACTAGCTTGAGAGACTTTAAAAGACTGAAAGATGTATGTTTCAAACTTTTATGTCCTTTATTTTCTTATAGTTTTTACGATGTCTACTGAAGAAAGAAAGAGAGAAATAAAAATAAATCTTCAAGGACGTCTGTATGTTGCGTGGCCATTATTTCATTGGACCAGTGTGGTTACACTTTCTGTAGATGCTCCCTGACCTGCTCAGTTCTTCCAGTATTTTGTGTGTGTTGCTCTGGATATCAAGCATCAGCAGGATCTCTTGTGTTCCTGGCCTACTGCATGTGAGGATAGTGAGAAGCGGGAAAACCAAATAATTCGAAAGTCACATGGTATATTGGCCTCTTTTCAAAGGTTTCAAAGGTACATTTAATGTCAGAGAAATTTACACAATATACATCCTGAAATTGTTTTTCTTTGCAACCATCCATGAAAAGCAGAGGAGTGCCCCAAAGAATGAACGAGAGTTAAATGTTAGAAACCCAAAGCCCCCCCCGAGCTCCCCCATCCCACACACAAGCAACAGCAAAGCAACGATCCCCCCTCCCCCCCCCGGTGAAAAAGCATCAGCGCCCCCCCACCAAGTACTCAATGTGCAGCAAAGCATCAGTAAAGACACAGACTTGCAGTACCCCAAAGGTTACTTGTTCACCTGGTAATTCAATGTTTCACAGGCTCTCTCTCTCTCCCTGATAAGGGAAAAAGAGGTGTCCCTGTTTCACAGCGAGAGGGGAGACATAACAGACAACTAGCTGATTTACGATGTTTAAAGTCTGTTCCATCACTTTTTCTGAGTTCTGTGCCCAAAGAACTCAGGTCTCTGGGCACACAGCCAGCAGCCAGCTTGCTGCTTTCGATCTTCTGTTTCCCATGACACACCGATTTCCTGCGGAGGCACCAACCTCAAGTCCGCCCACTTCCAGAGCTATGAAATCCCGGAACTCCGGAGATGTGCTAGTCTTCTAGGCCGCTTCCTTAGTATGTTGAATAACGGCCAGTCGTGAGACCCCGAGAACGAGTCCCATTCCCGCAAAGAACTGAAGTCAGCGTGTAAATCCAAGTCAGGGTCTTCAAAAGAACCCTGAAAGGGAAAAATAGAGATACTAAAGATAGAAATAGAGCTGTTTCTGAAGATGCAAGCAAAGCAGTTGCTGTTAGGCGCCATCATCTTCTAAGCTGCACACCCCTTTGAAAGCGATTGCAGTATAAAAGTAAGAAAATCTGGCTGAGATTGTACCTGGCTTTCATGAGACCACGAGTACCATGTGCATATTTGTTCTCCAGATGTGAGTAAAATATATGTCAGCCTTGGTGTCAGCGTAGATTTACAGAAGTATCATGTAGAATCAGAAGGTTACTTTAAAAAGAATGATTAAAGAATCCGGGGCCAAACTTGCTGAAAGTTGGGAAAATGATAGATGATGACAGGGAGAAAATACTGAGAGAAAATGGTAGTATAAACATTAAAACTCTGTTTCCTCTTGAAAGAATGTCCAGAATTAGGGGACATGGTCTCAGGATAAACTATAAGCTACTTAGGACAGAGGTGAAGAGAAATTCTTCAACATAGACCATAAGACATAGGAACAGAATTATGCCATTCAGCCCATTAAGTCAATTCTGCCACTGTCATGAGTGATTTATTATCCCTCATCCCCATTCAGAAATCAGAATTCAGAATCAAATTTAATATCACTGGCATATATTGTTAAATTTGTTGTCTTTGTGGTAGCGGTACAATGCAATACATAAATAAAAATGTAGTGAGGTAGTGTTTGTGAGTTCAATGTCGATTCAGAAATTGGATACCAGAAGGGAAGAAACTGTTCCCAAATCACTGAGTGCATGCCTTTAGGCTTCTGTACTTCCTTCCTGATAGTAGCAATAAGATCAAGGCATGACCTGGGTGATGGGAGTTCTTAATGATGGAGCTGCCTTTTTGAGGCACCGCTCCTTGAAGGTGTCCTGGGTACTACGGAGGCTAGTACCCAAGATGGAGCTGACTAAGTTTACAACTCTCTGTAGCTTATTTCGATTCTGTGCAGTAGTACCTCCACACCAGACATTGATGCAGCCAGTTCGAATGCTCTCCACGGTACATCTGTAGAAATTTGCAAGTGCCTTTGGTGACGTACCAAATCTCCTCAAACTCCTAATGAAATATAGCCACTGTTGTGCCTTCTTTGCAGCTGCATCAATATGTCACATCCAGGATAGATCCTTAGAGATAATGACAGCCAGGAACTTGAAATTGCTCATTCTTTTCACTTCTGATCCCTCTATGAGGACTGGTATGTGTTCACTCAACTTACCCTTTCTCCTGCCTTGTATTCTGAGGCTGTCCCCTCTGGTCCTAGACTTCCCCACTACAGGAAATATTCTCTCTATGTTCACCCTATCTAGGCTTTTCAATATTTGACAGGTTTCAATAAGATCCTCCTCATTCTTCTAAACTCCAGTGAATACAGACCCAGAGCCATCAAATGCTCCTCATATGTTAAACCTTTCATTCCAGGGATCATTCTTGTAAACCTCCATTGGACCGTCTCCAACGCCAACACATCCTTTCATAGATAAGGAGCTCAAAACTGTTCATAATACAGCATGCAGTTTAATCACTGCCTTACATTTTACTGAAATACATTTCTGTTTTTCTTTATGATACAAGATCATTTGGCCATCTGTGTCAGCTCTCCATGCAATCTCATTCACCCACTAATTTTCTCCATAAAATATTATCCCTCAAAAAATTCCCATCAATGTTCCCAATATTCTACCACCCATTTACACCAGAGGTAATTTAAATTACCCTGCTAACCAACACGCATGGGAAGAAACCAGGGCACCTCGAGGGAACCTATCCGGTCACAAGGAGACCTAACAAATGCCCTGGAGGTCTGAATTGATCCTGAGTCTAGGAGGCAGCATTTCTACTCGCTGTGCTATTGTACTATCCTTTAAAAGAGAGGGTGGAAAATCTCTGGAAATCTGTAGATCAGAAAGCTATGTTGCACAGTCATCGGGTGCATCCAAGGCAGAGGCTGATAGGTTTTGAGAGATCAAGAAATTTGGGGATTGGGCAGGAATGTGAAGGTTAGAACAAGCTCACATAACCTATTTATTTTATTTTGATTGAGAATAGGCCCTTGCGGCCCTTCAAGCCATGCCACTCAGTCATTCCTGTTCCTTATATTTACATATTCTTCACTCTGGTTGGTTGTACAATCTACTTTAAGACTTGAACATTCCTGAACACCTTGCAGCTCCGACAAACAGTGCCGGTGGGAGTCATCAGAATAAGGCAGGGGTGGGGGAAAGACCTCTGATCTTGCTACGTTTTGTAGCAACTTTCTTTGAGGTCACTGCTGAGGTTCACTGTCAACAAAATCTCAGCCAGTGTACTTGTACTTGGCTGTGCAGGCCCCCTTGCTTCTAGAGCAGCAGGGTGCCGTGGTATTGCAGCAGCTGGCACCACACTATTACCGCTTGGGGTGCTCCAGAGTTTGGAGTTCAATTCCGGTGCCATTCAGTAAGGAGTCTGTACATCCTTCCAACACACATCAAGTTTGCTGGTGAACGCAGCAGGCCAGGCAGCATCTCTAGGAAGAGGTACAGTCGACGTTTCGGGCCGAGACCCTTTGCCCTGACCCCTTGCTTGAATTTCCAGCATCTGTAGAATTCCTCGTGTGTACATCCTCCCCGTGGAACGCCCGGGTACTCTGCTTTCTTCCTGCAGCCCAAGGATGTAGCGGTAGGTTAACTGGTCATTGTAAATTGTCCTGTGATTAAGTTAAGGTTAATTGGCTTTGTCGGGGGTTGCTGGGGCGGCGTGGCTCAAAGGGTCAGAAGGATCTACTCAGCACTGTATTGCTAAAGTTTAGGATTGATTTGGAGTTATTTCAAATGATTTGTATTGTTTGTATGTTTTTATTTTTACTTTTTAGAGACACAGCCCGGATCAGACTCTTCAGGCCCAATGAGTCACACTGCCGGCAACCCACTATTATTTAACCAGAGCCTAATCTCAAAGCAACTTACAATGGCTAATTAAGCTGCTAACCAGCACATCTTTTGACTCTGGGAGGACACCGGAGCACTCAGAGGAAATCCACACCATCATGGGAAGAACACACAAACTTTCTTACAGAGGAAGCAGGAATTGAACTCTGAACTCTGATGCCCCAAGCTGTTGCGCTAACCGCTATGCTATTGTAGTGCCCCAAATTTGTGGTTGTGACCTTTTTTAGTGGACATGATGATCAGCTATTCTATAAACGCCCCCTTTAAGCTACACAACTATAATTAGGTAGAGCTTATAACCTTCATTTCGTTCTTAATGTCATGAATAAAAACTAATAAAATTTTCTGTCAGTGAGCACAGTGGGAAGTTCCAAATTGCCTCTGCTGTCTCATGTTTAGGGCCAGCTGCAAGCTCTTCATCTCTGTGCTTGTTGAGGAGGAAGATTTACAAAAAATGCAGTTTGCATGTCACTCATTCCTAAATAGAACTCGTACCCGGTATATCCGAGGCCAATCAGAACCAATCAGCCTAAGTCCCAGTAAATTAGTCCTTTGTTCAAATTATGTTCATACTAATTTGAAAGTGATCTCATCCACTTTCTCCCTTTGGTGATGGAAAGTTAAAATTTATTGGGGGAAGGAAGCAATTTTATCCAAATATATTCTGAACAACTGCCATCTCTTTTAATTATCATCAATTAAAGTCCAATCATTCTAGATGCAAAGCAGCAATTATAGACAGGTTTTCCCTTGTGTCTATTTTTCCATCAAATTATCTGTAATATAGAAATAGAAGGCTTTAATTTATTACATACTTGAATCCTCAACAGTCACAGCTTCACATTCTATAGTCCTGTGTTTTGGATGCCCATGAATGTCGAATGGCCTTAGTAGCATTCACTTGAAAAGTTCTATCACATACTCATCCAATTATGAAATCATTAACATAAACCTTCATGCTTTTAGTACCTTGGACTTTTATGTTACCTTTGCTTTATTTCAGGAGTGTTTTTTTATACTTTATTGGAGCTCTGCACAATTCCCTGTTACTAAAATCACTTCAGGTAGGCAATGCCTCTATAATTAGAAATTGGTAACAGTAATAACTACACAGTAGCTCAAGATTTGCCTTGAGTAATTTAAAAAGCTCTTTGCTTTTCATTTTGCTTTGATTTGTGTACATTCCTTTTCCAGCCACACTCACACCACTGACCATGGAAAAACTGGAATGGCGATTTGTCCAGATGAGTTTGGGTGTCCACAGAAGCACTAAAGCAAAATAAATGAAATGTGTAGGTTGTGCATGGTTGATATTTATCACCAACATAATGTTGATGATGAAGGTAAATGATTTTCCAGGACGAGGGGCTGTAAAGTATATTTACATTTTTATTTTCAGTTAAAATCAATATTCATGTTACAGCGCAATGTTACCATTTAGAACAATAACATGAAGACTATCTCCCAGGAATTCGTTCAATTGCTGTGAAACACCAACAAGACCATAGTAAAATCGATTTTCTCTTCTTGGCTCTCTGCAAGCCATATTAAAACTCTGGCATAAAGCCAAATGCCCTGTGTATAATTACTTGTACACTTAGCCATGAAAAAAAAATCAGTCAAGTGGTTAAATAATACATCCAAAATTTCCTTCTAAAATGAAATGTATTTTAAAGGAACATGCTACATAATTCCATATTTCTGGGCCAGTGATTGAATTGATTAGTTATCTCAGGTTTGCTTTGCTTCTCTGTGTTGGTACTGGAATATAATAAATTTGAAACTGGCTGATTAGATACTTTATCAGGAGCTAAAGTGTCCATCGAGTGTCTGTTTGTAGTCTTCTGCTACTGTAGCCCACTCACTTCAAGCTTCACCATGTTGAACATTCAGAGATGCCCTTCTGCACACTGCTGTAATGCGTTGATAGTTGAGTTACTCTCGTCTTCCTGTCAGCTTGAACCAGTTTGGCCATTCTCCTCTGATCTGCTTCATTAGCAAAATGTTCTAACCCACAGAACTGCTGCTCACTGGATGTTTTTTTTTTGTTTTAGGCACCATTCTCTGTAAACTCTAGACACTGTTGTGCATGAATATCCCAGATCAGCAGTGTCTGAGATACTCAAACCACCCCGTCTGGCACCAACAGTCATTGCACAGTCAAAGTCACTTAGATCACATTCCTTCCCCATTCTGATGTTTGGTCTGAACAACAACTGACCTTCTTGATCATGTCTGCATGCTTTTATGCATTGAGTTGCTGCCACATGATTGGCTGATTAAATATTTGCCTTAAGGAGCCAGTGTACTGGTGTATCTAATAAAGTGGCCACTGAATGCATTTATGCCATACGAGCTAAGGTTTACTTTCATGCCTCTTCTGAATCAGAATCAGAATCAGAATCGGGTTTAATATCACTGGCATATATTGTGGAATTTGTTAACTTAGTGGCAGCAGTACAATGCAATATATGATGATATAGGAAAAAATAAATCAATTACAGTACACACGTGTGTGTGTGTGCGTGTGTGCGTGTGTGTGTGTGTGTGTGTGCACGTGTGTGTGTGTCTGTCTGTCTGTGCATGTGTATGTGTCTGTCTGTCTGTATGTGTGTATATTAAATAGATAAATAAAAAATAGAGCCAAAACAGAAATAATAAAAGTGAGGTGGTGTTCGTGGGTTCAATGTCCATTTAGGAATCAGATGGCAGAGGGGAAGAAGCTGTTCGTGAATCGCTGAGTGTGTGCCTTCAGGCTTCTGTACCTCCTTTCTGACCATAACAAGGGGACATTGCTTTGTGGATCCAAAACTGGCTTGCCCACAGAAGGCAAAGAGTGGTTGTAGATAGGTCATATTCTGCATGGAGGCCAGTGACCAGTGGTATGCCTCAGGGATCTGTTCTGGGACCCCTACTCTTTGTGATTCTAATAAATGACCTGGATGAGGAAGTGGAGGGATGGGTTAGTAAATTTGCTGATGACACAAAGGTTGGGGGTGTTGTGGATAGTGTGGAGGGCTGTCAGAGTTTACAATGGGACATTGATAGGATGCAAAACTGGGCTGAGAAGTGGCAGATGGAGTTCAACCCAGATAAGTGTGAGGTGGTTCATTTTGGTAGGTCAAATATGATGGCAGAATATAGTATTAATGGTAAGACTCTTGGCAGTGTGGAGGATCAGAGGGATCTTGGGGTCTGAGTCCATAGGACACTCAAAGCTGCTGCGCAGGTTGACTCTGTGATTAAGAAGGCATACGGTGCATTGACCTTCATCAATCGTGGGATTGAGTTTAAGAGCCGGGAGGTAATGTTGCAGCTATTTAGGTCCCTGGTCAGACGCCACTTGGAGTACTGTGCTCAGTTCTGGTCACCTCACTACAGGAAGGACGTGGAAACCACAGAAAGGGTGCAGAGGAGATTTACAAGGATGTTGCCTGGATTGGGGAGCATGCCTTATGAGAATAGGTTGAGTGAACTCTGCCTTTTCTCCTTGGAGTGACGGAGGATGAAAGGTGACTTGATAGAGGTATATAAGATGATGAGGGGCATTGATCATGTGGATAGTCAGAGGCTTTTCCCCAGGAATGAAACAGCTAGCACGAGAGGGCATAGTTTTAAGGTGCTTGGAAGTAGGTACAGAGGAGATGTCAGGGGTAAGTTTTTTACGCAGAGAGTGGTGAGTGCATGGAATAGGCTGCCAGCGGCGGTAGTGGAGGTGGAAACGATAGGGTCTTTTAAGAGACTCCTGGATGGCTACATGGAGCTTAGAAAAATAGAGGGCTATGGGTAAAGCCCAGGTAGTTCTAAGGTAGGGACATGCTCGGCACAGCTTTGTGAGTCGAAGGGCCTGTATTGTGCTGTATGTTTTCTATGTTTCTATGTAACAATGAGAAGTGGGTATGTCCTAATGATTGGGGTCCATAAGAAAAAATCAATGGTTAAGGAATACAGGTGTTGAATAACTAAATAAATGTTGGAAATGAAGAATTAAGAGGAAAAAAATGCTGCAGAAAGTGAAAAATCAGAGGTAAAACAATTAGTTTTAGAAATAATCAGCAGGCCAGGGAGCAAATGTTGAGAGAGGAGAACAGAATGAATGTACATGGATCACACTTTCTGGGAAGTGTAAAAGTGAGAAGGCAAGTATTCTTTAAGATGTGGATTAAAAGAAATATATGTGACAGGATGGGGGTCACGTTAGCTCTCAGTTCTAGTCAGCCTGGAACAGAGTAGGTAGACAGACATGCATGAATGAAGTTAGGGAGGATGAAATAAAGACAGCAACTTGCTAGATATGTGAAGCAAAGGTAAATGAACACAGTATTTAGTGAGAATCTGAAGTAAAGGGGAATGCTGGAAATACCAGATAGCATCAGCAGAGAGACAAAATTCAAGCTGACGTTAAAGGATGGCCTTACGTCGGAGGTGGTTGCTTCTGACACAAACAGGAAAGGTTAATTTTTTGAAATTGTGCAACTCAGTATTGAGTCTTGAAGGCCATGACATGTCTGGGCAGAAGATGAAGTGTCTAAGTTACAATAGATCACTGGAATGGCATAGACAGGTCAGAATAGAATGGTTTGAAGAAACTTAGATGGCATTTATGCTGTGTTGACTGAACAGTTCATTTCAAAGTAACCACCTGATCAGAATTTAGTGGATGATATGAAGACAGATGAAAGAGCAGGTAGTGTTGTGGAAGCAGGGAGTCTTCAGAAGCACTTGTATAGGTTGGGAGATTGGGAAAAGAAGTAGCAGATGGAATGCAGCATAGGGAAGTGTATGGACATGCACATTCATAGAAGCAATAAAGGCATAGACTATTTTCTAACTGGGGAGAAAATTCAGAAATCAGAGGTGCAAAGAGATTTGAAAGTCTCAGTGTAGGATTTCCAAAAGATTAATTGCAGGTTGAATTGGTAGTAAGGAAGGCAAATTCAATTTTATTATAGTATTCATTTTGAGAGGACTAGAATATCGTGAGCAGTTTTAGGCCCCATTTGTAAGAAAGGACGTGTTGGCATTAAAGAGGGTTCAAAGGCAGTCTACAAGATGAGGTGAGTTTGATGGTGCTGGGCCTGTATTTGCTGAAATTTAGAAGGATAAGGAAGAACCTCATTGAAACCTATTGCATATTGAAAGGCCTGGAATGAGTGGACAGGGAGAAGATGTTTCCAGTAGTGAGATAGTCTAGGACCAGAGGGCACAGCCTCAGTATTAAAAAGATGCCCTTTAGAACAGAGATGAGGAGAAATTTCTTTAGCCAGATGGGGGTGAATCTGTGGCATTCAATACCACAGTCAGCTGTGGAGGCCAAGTCATTGGGTAGATTTAAAGCCGAGCTTGATAGGCTCTTGATTAGTAAGGGCATCAAAGGTTATGGGGAGAAGGCAAGAAAATGGGGCTGAGAGGGAAGAATATTCAGTCATGATTGAATGGTAGAGCAGACTTGATAGGTCAACTGGTCTAATTCTGCCTTATATCTTATGGTCTTATTGTTTTATGGTCTTCTCCAATGTACAATAGATCCTTTTTGGGCATTGGATGTAATTACTAAATTGAAGGAAGTGTGTAAACTGCTGCTTCATTCAGAAGGATTGTTTGGTACATCGATGGTGGGCAAGTGAAAGGGCATAGCGTCATGCAGCACAGAAACAGTGCATTCAGCCCATCACTTTCATGCTATCTACTGGTCACCCATTCATCATGATCTCATTTTCTAACACTTAGCCCATAGCCTTCAATGCCTTGGCAATTCAAGTGCTTGTTTTGACACTTCTTTAATGCTGTCACTGGCCCTGCTTTCCCCAATCCCTTCAGCAAAGCATTGCAGGAGCTCACCAATCTCAGGGTGACAAATGCACCCTCTTAGATTCCCTCTAAATCTCTTATCCCTTTCCCAAGATTTATGTCCTCTAGTTTTATTCAACTCAAAGGAAGATATTCCTGAATGCTATGCTCCTCTAAATTTTATGTACCTCAATTATGATTCCTCTTAACCTTCTCTGCTCCAGGAATAAGCTAATCTAACCTTTTAAATTTCTCCTCATAATGAAAATAGTCCATCCCAGCAACACACACAAAATGCTGGTGGAATGCAGCAGACCAGACAGCATCCATAGGAAGAAGCACAGTCAACGTTTGGGGCCGAGACCAGCATTTTGTGCGTGTTGCTTGAATTTCCAGAATCTGCAGATTTCCTCGTGTTTGAGTCCATCCCAGGCAACCTCTTGATGAATCACCCTCTCCAGTGCTAACACATCCTTCCAATGGTGTGGTGAGCAGAAATACATACTGTACTCCATCTGAGGTCTGACCAATGTTTTAAAAAGTTGGATTATATCCTCCCTGCTCTTGTATATCTGACAAACGAAGGCCAGCATGCCATATACCTCCTTAACCACATATTCTGCTACCTTCAGGGCTCTTTGGACCTGCACATCAAGGTCTCTCTATTCCTCAGGACTCATTAGGACCTTACCATTCATAGTGTATGCCTTGAGCTTATCAGTACTTCCAAAATACATCACCTCACATTTATCAGGTTTAAACCCCATCTCAGACCACCTCAACATCACATCAATGTCACCCTGTAGCCAGTGTCTGCCTTCAACACCTTCAACAGCTTCATCAATCTTTGTGTTATCTGTGAACTTATTCACTGATCATTGCCACCTATATACAAATCCAAATGCGAGAGAAGTAAAAAAGATATTGAAAAAGGGTGCTATCTTGAAATCCTGCAGTGGGACGTATCATCAGAATTGATAAAACAGAGAAGAAGAAACTAGGAGAATGGGAATGGAGTCCTTACAAGGAATAGGATGGGAGAAGATGTATCTGAGATAGCTGTTGTAGCCTGTGGACTTGAACCTGTCTTCTATGATGGAGATAGAGAAACCAACAAAGTGAAAGAATAAATTGAAGTGGACTATGTGAAAGTGGGAGTAGGGTCGAAATTAGTGGCAAAGTGAAAAGTCTTGAGTCCTGCAGCTACTGAACCAATAGAGCCATTGATGTACTGGAGAGAGAATTGAGAGAGGGAGTGAGGGTCGTACTGAAAGAGTCGAGAGGGAGTGAAGGTTGTACTGATTGAGTTGTGAGAGACAGTGAAGGTTGTTCTGAAAGCGTTGAGAGAGGGAGTGAGGGTTGTACTGAAAGAGATGAGAGTTGGAGTGAGGGTTGTACTGAAAGAGTTGAGAGAGGGAGTGAGGGTTTTACTGAAAGAGTTGAAAGAGGGAGTGAGGGTTGTACTGAAACAAAGATAACTTGAGATATTCCACAAAGAGAAAAGCAAAGTATGAGCCCATTTAAGAAGGGAGGTGAAGATGGCGACGTGACGCAGTGTGCGCGGCCACTTCGGTGGTGATGTCTGTTATTTGTCAAGTAGGGGACTGTGCACAATTCTGATTTGATGGAGACAGACATGAGAGCACAGAGGAACATCTGGAGAAACTTCTGAAATGCCCGCTTCGCTGCCGCTGTTACTGTGTGGTCCGGAATCTCTGGAGGAGAAGGCCCCAAATCCTCGGCTTTGCTTGTTTCGGCGGCCGGGCGAGGTTGAAGGTGCTCGGCAGAGGATGGCACTCAGGAGGCTGTATCGGAGTGGCTGGTCTGAGGCTCAAAGTTTTCGGATGGACGGAGTCGGTGTCGGCTGTGGTCGGGTGCTTCCAATGCATCGGCAGTTGTCAGTGCCTGAAGGTTTATGGCAGGGAGTTTCTCCCTTTGCCACCTGCTATCGGGGACTCGGGAGTTGATCGACTTAGGACTTTGAGACTTCTTTTTACCGTGCCCATGGTCTGTTCTTTATCAAATTATGGTATTGTTTTGCACTGCTGTAACTATATAATATAATTATGTGGTTCTGTCAGTGTTAGTCTTTGGTTTGTCCTATTTTTCTGTGATATCACTCTGGAGGAACATTGTATCATTTCCTAATGCCTGCATGCATTTCTAAATGACAATAAACGAGGACTGAGTGTTCTCATAATCTAATCTAATCTAAGGTGAGTTCCTGTATCTACACTTTCAGTCTGGAGAATGTAAGTGGTTTGATGCATGTAAGAATGAGTTCAGCCAGATGAGGAGAGTGATGATGGTGAGGACTGAGTGACTCTGTGTTCAGGGACACATTGGTGGGCCATCAGAGCATCCTGTTGTGGGACAGAACTGCAGAAGGTTAAGTACGGGAAAGAGAAATCTGCCAAAAACGGAGAAATGATTGAACGTTTCATGGATCTACATGTGAAGGAATTTGAATGAATGCTGAAAGAATGAAGTAACAAGACTTACAGCAGCCTTTGGGACTCATTGAGTTCAACAACTCCAAGGAACCAACCTTTCCTGTTTGTGACAGAACTGACCACCTGTAACTTTAACACAGTTTTTCATCGCTTGCTTCTGTGTCTCACAGTTCCAGGATGTTTTTGTTTCTCCGATTGCTGTCACGTATTTCCCTCTATTTAAACTCCTCCAGAAAGACGAGCTAATGTTAATTAGACGGCACTGAAAGTTAACATGTCATCTGCTTAAGCTAAATTTCCACCATTCTCCTCCAGCAGTTCTCTCAGGTCTAGCTTAAAACACACTTGCTTTTTCAGCCTGCCATTTCCAAGGAAGGATAACTGACCTGAACCATTAACTCTGCTTCTCTTCCCACAGGCGCTGCTTGATTTGTGGAGAATCAATAGATTTGAAATTTGTTCTTAAATGGTGCCATTCCAGGCACTCTAAGGCAAATGTAGTATTTATGAAGTATAATCAGTGCTATTTAACATCATTCCTCGTTAATAGGCTAGAACATCACATTACAGTCATATGCTCAAGTCTGCAGAGTGAAGTTTAAACCCACAATTGTTTATTTCATACAGCAAAAACATTATCCCTGAGCTACAGGAGTAACACTTTTGCTCTGTGAGGCAAAGCTAACACAACATATAACGTGCCCAGCAAACTGGCAGACTGAGTCATTACTCTTTTTCAGATAATTCATTTTGTTGATGTTAAGTGATTTTTAATAATGCCAATTACACTAAACTCATTCTAATCGACCACACTTTTCATCAAATATTTTGTCAAAGTGTCAGCTTGCTGCAATTAAAAACTTTTCGCCGCTGAGACAGAATATTCAAATCTCAAACCGTGCGGTGAATTGAAATTTAGACAGACATTTATACACTTCAGTGCAGAACTGAGGGATGGTTGTATTTAAATTAAGATCTTCATAGAATATTGAATAGGGCACATGAACAGCCCCTTCGACTCATAATATCTGTATTGGTCATGATGCTAAATTAAACTAATTATGTCTCCCTGAACATTGCCCTTGTCCCTCCATTCCTTGCATGTTCATGTGCTATTTCAATGCCTCTCAAACAGTGCTCTTGTATTTCCTTCCACCAGTTACTCCGCAGTGTGCTTCAGGCACCTACTCCACTGTGTGAGAGCAATCATGCCTTGTACATCCTCTTTAAACTTTCCTCTTCTCACCTTAAACCAACTCACTTTAGCATTTAAAAATGCAAACACGAGGAAATCTGCAGATGCTGGAATTTCAAGCAACACACATAAAAATTGCTGGTGAACGCAGCAGGCCAGGCAGCATCTCTAGGAAGAGGTACAGTCGACGTTTCGGGCCGAGACCCTTCGTCAGGACTAGCTGAAGGAAGAGTGAGTAAGAGATTTGAAAGTGAGAGGGAAAAGGGGAGATCTGAAATGATAGGAGAAGACAGGAGGGGGAGGGATAGAGCCAAGAGCTGGACAGGTGATTGGCAAAAGGGATATGAGAGGATCATGGGACAGGAGGTCCAGGGAGAAGGAAAAGAGGGAGGGGGGAAAAACCCAGAGGATGGGCAAGGGGCAAAGTGAGAGGGACAGAAGGAGAAAAAGGAGAGAGAGAGAGAGAGAAAGAATGTGTGTATATAAATAAATAACGGATGGAGTGCGAGGGGTAGGTGGGGCATCAGTGGAAGTTTGAGAAGTCAATGTTCATGCCATCAGGTTGGAGGCTACCCAGACAGAATATAAGGTGTTGTTCCTCCAACCTGAATGTGGCTTACCCCATCCTCGTACCCCATCCGTTATTTATTTATATACACACATTCTTTTTCTCTCTCTCCTCTTTCTCCCTCTGTCCCTCTGACTATACCCCTTGCCCATCCTCTGGGTTTCCCCCCCACTTTCCTTCTCCCTGGGCCTCCTGTCCCATGATCCTCTCATATCCCTTTTGCCAATCACCTGTCCAGCTCTTGGCTCCATCCCTCCCCCTCCTGTCTTCTCCTATCATTTCGGATCTCCCCCTCCCCCTCCCACTTTCAAATCTCTTACGAGCTCTTCTTTCAGTTAGTCCTGACGAAGGGTCTCAGCCCGAAACGTCGACTGTACCTCTTCCTAGAGATGCTGCCTGGCATGCTGCGTTCACCAGCAACTTTGATGTGTGTGGCTTTAGTATTTGATATTTCTATCCTGGGACTCGGAATATCTACCCTACCTCTCCTGATTTTTTCCCAAGCTTCTATCAGGTCACCTCTCAATCTTTGACGCTCTGGAGAAAAACATTCACTTTTGTCCAAACTCTCCTCTAATCTTTCATCCAACCTCTAATACTCTTGTATTCAGGTAACATTCTGGTAGACTTCTGCTGCACCCTTCTCCAAAGCCTCTACATCCTTCCTGTAGTGTGGCAACCAGAAATGAACATAAAACTCTAGATGAGGCCCAACTGAAGTTTTATACAGCTGCAACCTGACTTACCAGCTTTCATACTCAGTGTCCTGACAGATGAAGGTAAAACATGCTGTATTCCTTCCATACCACCCCTTCCACTTGTATTGGAACTTTCAGAGAGCATCAGACTTGCATCACAGGTTCAAATTCAACTTTATTGTCTTCTGACTGTACGTATATACAACCAAATGAAACAATGTTCCTCCGGACCATGGTACACCCACAGAACATATATCACTAACAGCACTTAAGCCAAAATATTACAAAATAAATAAGTTTAAAAATATAATTCAAAATGCATGTAGTAAAGCACAGCACAGGCAAACGGTAAACACGTTGCTGTCCCAGTGACAAGACCTTGGTGGTGGCAGGGTATTAATTGGTTTCACAGCCTAAGGGAAGAAGTTGTTACCTAGTCTAGCAGTTCTAGTCCTAATGCTTCTTTACCTCCTCCCTGATTATAATGGGTCAAGGAAATTGTGGGATAGGTGGTAGGGACCCTTGGTCTTTCTCTCTCTCTCTTACACACACGCACACAATCACACAATTTCACTAAAAGATTTAGCTTTGATACTCAGAAGCTCTTGTTCATATTGAAAGGTGGTAGATTATCACAACATAAAATGAATCACTATTATAATACCCATGTTTCTTTACAGTGGAAACATTTCTATTTCAATTAAAAGAAACGTAAAGGTCATAATCTAAACACTAAATCATTGTTCTTCAAATAATGCTTATGCATGAAGTGTTTCTTTTCTTTTTGGACTTCTGAACACTGGAAGCTCTACGATGATTTATTTTACAGGGTCATAAATTTCTAAGATATTCTACATTATCAGCAGAGTCAATCCTGTAGTTAGAATCAGAATTAGAATCGTATATGATGTGAAATTTGTTGTTTGTGGCAGCAGTACTGTGCAATGGTATTTTTTTTCTAAATTACAAATTAAAATAGTGCAAAAAAGGAATAAGGAGGCAGTGTTCATTGGTAATTGAAAAATTCAGAAATCTGATGGTGGAGGGGACACTGCTTCTGAATAATTAAGTCTGGATCTTCAAGCTCCTGTACTTCTGTCATGATAGTAATGAGAAGAGGGGATGTTCCAGATGGTGACTGTCTCCAAAGATGAAGTAAGCGTTCTTGAGGTACTACCTCTTGAAGATATCCTTGATGGTGGGGTGAGTTGAGACCATGTTGGAACTGGCTGAGTCTACAAACCGCTACAGTCTCTTGCAAACCTGTGCTTTGCAGCGTCCATACCAGGCTGTGATACAACCAGTCAGAATGCTCTCCACCAAACATCTATAGAAATTTGTAAGAATCTTTTGGTGACAGACAAATTTTCAAACTCCTAACAGAGTAGAGCTCCCAGTGTGCCTTCTTCATGATTGCGTCAAATGTTGGTGCCTAGGGCAGATCCTCCGAGATGTAGGCACCCAGAAACTTAAAGCAGCTCACCCTTTCAACTGCTGATGCCTCAGTGAGGGCTGGTGTGTTTTCTCTTGACATCTCCTTTCTGAAGCCCACAATCATTTCCTTGCTTGAGTGTGAGTTTGTCGTTGCAACATGACACAACCATCGAATCTATCTCACACCTGTATGCCTACTGGTTGCTGCTGAGTTTTTACTAACCACGATGATGTCATCTGTGAAGTTATAGATAAGAAAATCATAGGCATCTTGGAATATTTTCCCTTAAAATCCTCTGTGAAACTAAGTCTTCTGTGTTGATGTGAGATCTCTAAAATTCTAGCCTTATAATTTGCAATTGTATGGATTTTTGATGTAAAATCTTTGGTAAGTACTCTTGAAAGTAATTGCAACATGTTATGAATTTGAACATATCAAAGTAATACATTTATTATTATCAAAGGATGTATAAATTATACACCTTGAAATTTGCAGCCACAAAGCAAGAAAGCATATATCATGGCCACAGGTTATATATCAGTTACATTTGAAAATGCATTTGAACACATATCTGTTAGTTAAAGATATTCTTAATATCAATTCACAGAGCCTTTAGATGACCATGAGGTGGTAGTGATGAGTCCTCCTCTTGCATCAATGCAGAAGAAAAGCAACTACAAAGCAATATGGTAAGTAGCAGCAAGACCTTAGTGATATTAATGGGATGGGGATACGTGCTCATATTACAATGACTTGTTACTTAGAAGGGAAGATGAAATTGACTTGCTGTACCTGCTATTCAAGTCCTTCTGGGTGATGGAGGCGATCATTCTGAGTGAATTTATGCTGCGGAGTCGAGCTCCAGCCAATATGACTGCTTTGTTTTGAATGAAGTGTTGAGTATTGATGCAGCTATATCCGTCCATGCTGTCTGGGAGTATTCCATCACACGCCTGATATCTGCCTTGTAGATAGGAGATGAGTCATATTGCAGGACATCGAGTATTTGACTTGCTCTGGTAACGGAGGTCTACCACTCACCACGGAATGTCTGCTATCTGACTTGTTCTAACAGATGATTACCAGTGGGTCTGACAAGTTTCTAGACAGTCATGACCTTCCAGAACATCAATGGTGTAGGAGTTTGATGTTGGTAAAGTCACTGAATACTCTGGAAAAATGAATAGGCTAACTTGGCTCATGAGTTGTGTAAATATTATTTGCTTCTTATACTGCAGGTCTAAATATTGCCCACACTTGGGTATTATCCACGTCTTGCAGCATACAGGTATTGGCAGATTTAATATCTGATAAACTTAGAACTGAACCCATTGGAGTTATCAGCAATCAGTCCCAATTCTGATTTCATGATGTAGGAATAATTCCTGATGAAGCACCTGAAAGTACTTATCCCTGCAGAACTCCTGCAGATATGTGAGATGGCTTGGTTCCTTTCTCAGTTTTATAGACTTTAAAACTTTCAAACATGTGCATTGAGTTGAGTTTGGCATATAATTGGAGCTGCAGCTGACATCCTGAAATTCACTACAATTAGGACTGGAAAAAAACTGTTGATCAAACAAAAACAACAAAGTCGGGTAAATCTGTTTTTACCAATTCAAAGGTGAGTCACGGGCTGAACAAAGCAACTAGTCAATGTGATAAAATGGGGAGAAGTGCAAGACTGAAGATTAACAGGGAATTCCAGAGACTGGTGTCACAGCTGGGGCAGAAGGAGAAGAAATAGTTGGAAGAAAATGAATCTGGAGAAATAGTGAGAGGCATTAAAGTAGAAAGTTATAAGAACTATAACACACAGGAGCAGAATTAGGAAATTTGGCCCATCAAGTCTGCTCCACCATTCCACCATGACTGATTTATCATCTCTCTCAGCCTCATTCTTCCGCCTTCTCCCTGTAACCTTTGATCCCCTTATTAGTCAAGAACCTATCAACCTCCGCTTTCAATATATCCAATGGGTTAGCCTCCACAAGTTAATATTATGCAATTTAAAAATAATTTGTTCTCAGTTCTTAAGAAACACTACTGCTCATGAAACATTAAGTCTGTTTTTCTTTCCACAGATGCTACCTGACTTGCTGAGCATTTCCTGTATTTTCTCTTTTAGTTTCTGATTTCCAACATCTGAAGTTTTATTTCCTTTTTGGTTATTATGTTGGACTTGGCTTCTGAAATTTGGTCAAATGCAACTGAATTTCAAAAGCAAATTTTAACACAAACACTGCATTGTGCGTTTGGTGCATGTCAGAGGAGTTGAATTTCTACCCTTTGATTTTGATTATGGCTGTTTTGTTGCTATGTTAGTGTTGAAAACTTGGAACAAACAGCAAGAACAATTAGATTTATCACATTGTTCAGCTGAACCTTTTTAAATGATGACTATGGAAACAATAATAGGTTCTCTAGTGTAAAATGAGAGATATACTTACAACATGAGTTGGCACGTTGCCAAGTGGCTAAGGCACTGGACTAGCGAAGGTCGTGAGTTCGAGCCCCAGCTGAGGCAGCGTGTTGTGTCCTTGAGCAAGGCACTTAATCACACATTGCTCTGCGACGACACTGGTGCCAAGCTGTATGGGTCCTAATGCCCTTCCCTTGGACAACATTGGTGTCGTGCAGAGGGGAGACTTGCAGCATGGGCAACCACTGGTCTTCCATTCAACCTTGCCCAGGCCTGCGCCCTGGAGAGTGTAGACTTTCCAGGCACAGATCCACGGTCTCGCAAGACTAACAGATGCCTTTATTTACAACATTCAGCTTCACATAACTGTTGATAAAAGAGCTACACCTGCCCATTCACCTTCTCCCTCACCTCCATTTCAGGCCCCAAACTGTCCTTCCAGGTGAGACAACGGTTCATTGAGAACCTCCGCTCCATCTGCCAAAAGTACAACTTCCCGTTTTCCAAACATTTTAATTCCATTTCCTATTCCTGTTCCCGCTTGTTGGTCCTTGGCCTCCTCTTGTGCCAAGATGAGGCCGCTTTCAGGGTGGCGGAGCAACATCTTATATTCCATCTGGGTAGCCTCCAACCTGATGGCATGAATCTCAATTTCTCCTCCCCCCCACCCATCTTTTTCTCGTCCCACTGTGGCTTCTTACCTATTGTCATCTGCCTATCGTCTCCCCCCGGTCCTCTCCTCCTTCCCTTTCTCCTATGGTCCACTCTCTTCTCCTATCAGATTGCTTCCTCTCCAGCCCTTTATCTTTCCCACCTACCTGGCTTCACCTATCACTTTCTAGCTATCCTCCTTCCCCTCCCTCACCTTTTTATTCGGGTGTCTTCCCCCTTCCCTCCCAGTCCTGAAGAAGGGTCTTGGCACAAAATGGTGACTGTATTCATTTCGATAGATGCCGCCTGACCGGCTGAGTTCCTTCAGCATTTTGTGTGTGTTGCTCTGGATTTCCAGCATCTGCAGAATTTCTCATGTATATGTTTATGAAAGTATAAGCTTCAAAGGGGTGCTTCAAAGCTCTTGATTTTATCAAAATATCCTGGGGGCTGATTAATTCTGAGAAATAAACAGTGAGTAAGGTTTGACTGATTCATCAAAGAAAGTGTTTAAGGGGAACATGAAGAGGAAATTCTTCACTCTGAGGGTGGTGAGA
Organism: Mobula birostris; assembly: GCF_030028105.1. NCBI lineage: Eukaryota > Metazoa > Chordata > Chondrichthyes > Myliobatiformes > Myliobatidae > Mobula > Mobula birostris. Next base: position 29,829,507 of record NC_092376.1, read on the forward strand.
GTGTAGAACAAACTGTCAGCAGAAGTGGTGGATGTGGTTTCAATTTCAACATTTAAGAGAAGTTTACATAGGTATGGATGGCTATGATCCAGCTGCAGTTCGATGGGACTAGGCAGAATAATTGGCATGATCTAGATGGGCTGAAAGGCCTGTTTCTCTGCTGTATGCTCAATGACTCTATGACTATTACAATTCTTCTCTGCTAAACAAATCACGATGTATGAATACTCGCAAGCATTTTCACAAATTATGAATTAAATTTTTTGAGATACAGAAATGACAGAGATAATACGGATTTTTTTCTTATATTTGAAGAGTTACACAAAATTTTAGAGAAGTAAAAACAGTTTAGAAGGTTATGGACCAAAGGCAGCAAATAAGACAAACTTGAATGGACCAGATGAATCAAAGAACCTGTTTGTCTCTATGGCCTTGAATATTCAAAGAAATATTGAAAACCTACAGCACAATACAAGCCCTTCAACCCACAATGCTGTGCCGAACATGTACTTACTTTAAAAATTACCTAGGGTTACCCATAGCCTTCTATTTTTCTAAGCTCCATGTACCTATTGAGGAGTCTCTTAAAAAACCCCATCGTATCTACCTCCACCACTGTCGCCGGCAGCCCATTCCACACACTTATCACTTTTTGTGTAAAAAAAACTTACCCCTGACAACTCCTCTGAATCTACTTCCAAGCACCTTAAAACTATGCCCTCTCCTGTTAGCCATTTCAACCCTGGGAAAAAGCCTCTGACTATCCACACGATCAATGCCTCTCATCATCTTAAACACCTCTATCAGGTCACCTCTCATCCTCCATCACTCCAGGTGAAAAGGCCAAGCTCAGTCAACCTATTCTCATAAGGTATGCTCCCCAATCCAGGAAACATCCTTATAGATCTCCTCTGCACCTTTTCTATGGTTTCCACATCCTTCCTGTAGTGAGGTGACCAGAACTGAGCACAGTACTCTGATCCTCCACATTGACAAGAGTCTTACCATTAATACTATATTCTGCCATCATATTTGACCTACCAAAATGAACCACCTCACACTTACCTGGGTTGAACTCCCATCTGCCACTTCTCAGCCCAGTTTTGCATCCTATTGATACCCACTGTAACCTCTGACAGCCCTCCACACTATCCACAACACCCCCAACCTTTGTGTCATCAGCAAATTTACTAACCCATCCCTCCACTGCTCATCCAGGTCATTTATAAAAATCACGAAGAGAAGACGTCCCAGAACAGATCCCTGAGGCACACCACTGGTCCTCGACCTCCATGCAGAATATGACCCATCCAAAACCACTCTGCCTTCTGTGGGCAAGCCAGTTCTGGATCTACAAAACAATGTCCCCTTGGATCCCATGCCTCCTTACTTTCTCAATAAGCCTTGCATTGGGTGCTTTATCAAATGCCGTGCTGTCATCCATATACACTACATCTACTGGTCTTTCTTCATCAATGTGTTTAGTCACATCCTCAAAAAATTCAATCAGTCTCGTAAGGCATGACCTGCCTTTGACAAAGCCATGTTGAGTATTCCTAATGATATTATGCCTCTTCGAATGTTCATAAATCCTGCCTCTCAGGATCTTCTCCATCAGCTTACTAACCACTGAAGTAAGACTCAATGGTTCACAATTTCCTGCGCTATCTCTACTCCCTTTCCTGAATAAGGGAGCAACATCTACAACCCTCCAGTCCTCCGGAACCTCTCCCATCCCCATTGATGATGCAAAGATCATTGCCAGAGGCTCAGCAATCTCTTCCTTCACCTCCCACAGTAGCCTGGGGTATATCTCATCTGGTCCCGATGACTTACCCAACTTAATGCTTTCCGAAAGCTTCAGCACATCCTCTTTCTTAATGTCTGTCTGATCAAGAATTTCAGTTCACTGTAAGTCATCCCTACAATCGCCAAGGTCCTTTTCCATAAAGAATACTGAAGCAAAGTATTCATTAAGTGCCTCTGCTCTCTGCTCCAGTTCCGTACACACTTTTCCACTGTCACACTTGATTGGTCCTATTCTCTCATGTCTTATCCTCTTGCTCTTCACATTCTTGTAGAATTCCTTAGGGTTTTCCTTAATCCTGCTCACCAAGGCTTTCTCAGGGCCTCTTTTTGTCATGGTCTGGTCCGTGAAGTCCGCATTCCGGTTCATGGTCCGGACCGTGGATTCCGTACTCCGGTTATTCCATTTTTCCTGTGTTCCGTTGGGCGCTTTGATTGAGGCACCTGATTCTTGTTTGGGGCTGGACCAACCTCGTCAGTAACCTCGTCAGAATCCTTGCCGGAGCGGGTCCGTCAAGTTAACCCACTAGAGTGAGTCAAGAACCACTATCTGTAGTTCCAGGGCCTAGTCAAGAGCTCACCGCTACTTGGAGCCACTTCATGCCAAGATAAAAGAACTGTCTATCGTTGTGTGGTTTTGTCGCTTTGTGACCTCATCTCCGTTGGGTAGGTCTGGCCGTCTGCCGCTACCTTGAGTTGAGAATTGTCTCTTTGTGTCCTTGCCTCTGCTGGGTAGGTCCGGCTGTTTGCCGCTACCCTGGGGGGGAGTGGTCTCAGTGTTTTATGTCCTGTGTCTAAGAAGAGTCCCGGCTCTATGTCCTGCGTCCAAGGAGAAGTCCCTCTCAGTGTTCCGTTTCCTGTGTCTAAGAAGAGTCCTGGCTCTATGTCCTGTGTCCAAGGAGGAGCCCCGGTTCAGTGTTCGGTGTCCTGTGTTTAAGTCAAGTCTGAGCCTAGTCCAAGCCAAGAGCCAAGTTCCAAGTCCAAGTCGAGAGTCAAGTTCCAAGTCCAAGTCGAGAGTCAAGTTCCAAGTCCCAGTCCAAGAATCAAGGGTCGAGTCCATTCCAGGTCAAGGCTTCATGTTCCAGTCCAGTCCAAGTCAAAGCTTCGTGTTCCCAGTCCCAGTTGAGTGTCTAGTCCGATCCAAGTCCCGAGTCCCAGCCAAGGTCCTAGTCCCGAGTCCTGGCCTAGACGCAGGTTCCGAGTCCAAGTCAGGACTCAGGTTCCGAGTCCCAGTCAAGACTCAGATTCCAAGTCCCAGCCAAGACCCAGGTTCCGAATCCCAGTCAAGACTCAGATTCCGAGTCCCAGTCAAGATTCAGATTCCGAGTCCCAGTCAAGACTCAGATTCCGAGTCCCAGCCAAGACCCAGGTTCCGAGTCCCTGTCCAGTCTCTGGTTCGGAGTCCTTGTCCAGGCTCCTAGTTCCAAGTTTCATGTCCGGGTCCCATGTTCCAAGTCCTAGCTCAGGCCCTGAGTCCCAGTCTTGTCCAGTGCTTGTGTCCATGTCCAGCTACGCTTCTTCCTGCTTCTGCTTTGCTCTCTCCTGGATTACTCTCTGATCAATCCTTGCTTCCCAACTTCCCTTGCTTTGTTGATAAGCCCATTGCCCAGTTCCTAGTACTTCAGTGGTCTGCGTCTTGCATTTGGGTCCACTACCAGCGCCCCCTTGCAACACTTCTGGCTCTCCTAATTTCATTCTCAAGCTCCTTCCTTCTAGCCTTATAATTTTCTAGATCTCTATCATTACTTAGTTTTTTGAACCTTTTGTAAGCTTTTCTTTTCTTCTTGACTAGATTTACAACAGCTTTTGTACACCACAGCTCCTGTACCCTACTATCTTTTTCCTGCCTCATTGGAACGTACCTATGCAGAACCTCACGCAAATATCGCTGAACATTTGCCACATTTCTGCCGTACATTTCCCTAAGAATATCTGTTCCCAATTTATGCTTCCAAGTTCCTGCCTGATAGCCTCATATTTCCCCTTACTCCAATTAAGCACTTTCCTAACTTGTCTGTTCCTATCCCTCTCCAATGCTATGGTAAAGGAGTTAGAATTGTGATCACTATCTCCAAAATGCTCTCCCACTGAGAGACCCAACACCTGACCAGGTTCATTTCCCAATACCAGATCAAGTACAGGCTCTCCTCTTGTAGGCTTATCTACTTATTGTGTCAGGAAACCTTCCAGAACACACCTAACAAATCAGCCATCTAAACCCCTTTTCTAGGGTGATGCCAATCAATATTGGGGAAACGAAAATCTCCCACCATGACAACCCTGTTATTATTGCAATTTTCCAGAATCTGTCTCCCTATCTGCTCCTTGATGTCCCTGTTACTATTGGGTGGTCTATAAAAAACACCCAGTACAGTTGTTGACCCTTTGTTGTTCCTAACTTCCATCCACAGAGACTCAGTGGACAATCCCTCCATGACATCCTCCTTTTCTGCAGCTGTGACACTATCTCTGCCACGTCCCCACCTCTTTTGCCTCCCTCCCTGTCCTTTCTGAAACATCTAAAGCTTGGCACTAAAAGTAGACATTCCTGCCCCTGAGCGATCCAAGTCTCTGGTGCCACAGCACCATAGCTCCAAGTACTGATCCATGCTCTAAGTTTATCCACTTTGTTTATGATACTCCTTGCATTAAAATAGACACATCTCAATTCATCAGTCTGAGAGTATCCCTTCTCAATCACCTGCCTATCCTTTCTCTCACACTGTCTGCAAGCTTTCTCAAAGTGTGAGCCAACAGCCCTTTCCTCTGTCTCTTCAGTTCGGTTCCCAACCCCCAGCAATTCTAGTTTAAACTCAACCCAATAGCCTTAGCAAACCTCCCCACCAGGATATTGCTCCCCCTCAGATTCAAGTGCAACCCATCCTTTTTGCACGGGTCACTCCTGCCCCAAAAGAGCTCCCAACGATCTAGAAATCTGAACCCCTGCCCACCCCCCGCTCCAGTCCCTCAGCCACGCATTTATCCTCCACCTCATTCTATTCCTATACTCACTGTCGCGTGGCACAGGCAATAATCCTGCGAGGTCCTGCTTTTCAACTTCCTTGCTAACTCCCTGTAGTCTGATTTCAGGACCTCCTCTCCTTTCCCACATATGCCGTTGGTACCAATATGTACCACGATCTCTGGCTGTTCACCTTCACACTTCAGGATGTCGTGGACGCGATTAGAAACATCCCGGACCCTGGCACATAGGAAGCAAACTATCATCTGCGTTTCTTTCCTGCGTCCACAAAATCGCCTGTCTGACCCCCTTAACTATACAGTCCCCTATCACTGCTTCCATCCTCTTCCTTTCCCTACCCTTCTGAGCCACAGGTAGGTCATTTTACCTGCAAAGTTGTGGCCAAGCTGGATGGTCCTGATATTGTCCTAGCATAACATTGAAGCTAAGTTGGGCACACACACAAAAATTATCTAAATTCCAGACCAGTATACATCTCCTTTCAATTCTAAACTTAGTAAAAATTAATGATTTCGTAATAGTCACAGTGTTATTTTGCTGAAGCCTGGCTCAGTTACCTGATATAAGATCGTCAGCGTAAAGGCTACGGTTGCAAAAGGGAAAGGACTGAGGGATGTGAAGAGTGTCACATATCTTGAAATACTGCTGCAGACTGAGTGACCTTCATCTCATCTCGGGAGCGAATAATGAGAGGTTGAAGAATTTATGCCTTAGTAAAAAGGGAAGGTTAAGTCAGAGAAGCAATGATCATAGTGTTAAATTAAAGTGATGAATGCAAAATATAAAAGCGCAGATAAAAATATTACTGGAAGTTTACTAGAAGTAATTTGGATGAAAAAGATTTCAGCAGATTAGGACACTTAAAAATGATGATCTTGTTAAAGAGTCTGTGTAATTCTACTGCCACCCCTGCTACAGAACATTAATCACTACCCATATCTGCAGAGCTCTCCTGCTCTAGTATCACCTAAGCAATCACAAGATGCTCATTTGTCTCACCTGCCGAAACCCTGCTGTGAAAACAGAGAGCAGTTGCACCTGACTTCATAACCGCAACGACAGAGTGACCGAGGGTAGGTTTCTAGTACTTCTACTTTGAAGAGCAAAATAAAGCTGTTCCTTTGAAGAAAATACAAGTGCTGTTGGTTTGTCTGTGATCCCTTTAAATGGATTTTTGCTCTGACATTCTCTGCACCTGACTGCTCTCTCACCATCAGCACTAGTCATTCTACAATGGAAGCAATGAATGAGAAAGGGGTTAGAGGAATGCAGCGGGGTTTGGGAACAGCTGATGAGTAAACAGGGGCTAGGGACCTGAAGGTTGAATGAAAAACCTCATTATATCATTAAAACATTTTTTTCCATTTCCTGCCTAGCAGATGGTCACACTTACAAACCGGTTGAATGTGAAGTAGAAGTGTCAGTGGCCAGGGTACAGTTGCCAATAACCGGCGGGTGCTGGCTGGTGATTGGTGCCTGGGGTCTGAGGAAGGTGGCCTGCCATGGTGTCTTGGAGAGAGGCTCGTCTGGAGGAAATGATTTTGTAAAACGAATATCGAGGTATAGCTCAGCAATTTGATGTGGATGTCCAAGTGATGAGGTTGTTGGTTGATGTAATGTCTTCATGAGTGTTTTGAGACACAGCAAAAATATATCCAAAAAGACCAATGTCTAAATACAAGCTATTTTTGCTGTTGAGTTTCCAAGTTCTTGGTGCAGACAGAGTATCTGTGATAATATTATATTGCTGAATAGCAGGTACACAAAGTCTGCTGTCCAGAGGGATCACAATAAAACACACACTTAGATACCGAGAATATTCCATTCCAAATGATACTTTACAGGTTCTAAGCTAGTTTTGCTATAAGGATCAGATGGTGCATTGAGGACTGGAGAAGCCACAATGCATGAAGAAATAGTACTGATACATCCCACAGAATGACAGGGGCTTATAAAATAATAAAGAATTAAGACTGCATTCATAAGGCAAATAATTTCACTAGCCTCTGTAGTATTCAGGATATCTTCAAGGAGAGATGCCTCAAAAAGGTGGCATCCACCAGTAAGGATCCCCATCACCCAGGACGTGCCCTGTTCTCATTGTTAACATCAGGAAGGAGATACAGGAGCATGAAGGTAGACGCTCAGAGATTCAGGAACAGGTTCTTCCCCTCTGCCATCCATTTTGTGAACGGACATTGACCACTACCTCCCTAACTCTTATTTTTTTATTTTTGCACTACATATTTAATTTAATTTTTATATATACTTGTGTTTTTTTCTATTATTATGTATTGCATTGTAAAGCTGCCACAAAGACAACAAGTTTCACGACATATAGCGGTGATATAAAACCTGATTCTGATATTAGCTGGGTGATATGGTAGCACCGAAGGCATTCTAGGTTTGTTAAGTAAGTATTTCTCAATACTTCTGGTACAATAAAAATTGATAATTTGTTTATTATTGTCACATGTGAATAACACAGATACAGTGAAATACTTTTGTTTGAATTCCAGACACAAGGACATTGAGGTAGTCCAAAGGAGAAGCAAAACAGAATGCAGAATATAGTTTTACAGATACAGATAAAGTACAGTGCAGGTAGATAAAGTGCAAAGGCCAGACCTGGATGACGTAGACTAAGAATTTAAGAGGTTCTCTTAATCATGTAAGAGTTCCATTGAAGAGTTTCATGACAGTGGGATAGAAACTATTCTTGAGCCTGGTAATAAGCTTTTCTATCTTCTACCTGATGGGACAGAGACGAAAACAGAATGACCGAGGTAGAAGGGGTCTTTCATTATGTGGCTGCTTTACTGGTGCCTTCTGGATTGGATACTTTCTATGGTGCATCTGTAAAACTTGCTGAAGGTATTGGTAATGAATTGGGAATGTGGCCACATGATTTATTAGCCATAAAATCTCCATGGCTGGACAGGACAAGTTCTTGGTGATAGTTACACCCTGGAACTTGAATCTCTCAAACATCTTGCTGAAGTGGGAGGGAAGTGTTAGATTCATCTTGAATTAGGTTAATGGTTCAACACAATATCACAGGCCAAGAGTACTCCACTCCACTCTTCTATGTTTTATCTTCGTCTTTATACCATTTGTACAGACGAAGGCCTACATTCCACCCTTCTTCCTGAAAATAACGACCAGCATTTTTATTTAGAAACATGGAAACATAGAAAACCTACAGCACAATACAGGCCCTTCGGCCCACAAAGTTGTGCTGAGCATGTCCCTACCTTAGAAATTACTAGACTTCCCCATAGCCCTCTATTCACCATCGTTGCCTGCCTTGTCTTGTCCACGCACTCACCACTCTCTGCGTAAAAAACTTACCCCTGACATCTCCTCTGTACCTACTGCCCAGCACCTTGAAACTGTGTCCTCTTGTAGCAACCATTTCAGCCCTGGGAAAAAGACTCTGACTATCTACACCTTTTGCTGAAAGGTGAATGTTGATATCTTGGCATCATGTCACTAGGCTCTCATTCTCCTTCTTGCACAATGAGATGATCATTGTTTATGACCCAGCCCACTATGGTGGTGTCATCTGCAACTTATGAATGTCCTTAGTGCAGAATCTAGCCACACGGTCATGAGTGTATTTGGGAGTAAAGTAAGGGGCTATGGACATAGGCATATGGGGCACCAGAGTTCATGGTTGAAGTGTTGTTGCCATTCCTTAGGCATATACATATCAGGGGTAGAGTTGGGCAGGGGTAAATTATCAGAAACTCCTGATATTCAATCTGTAATGTTTTCACAGTGGAACAGCAGGTGAAGATTTTTTGTACAGGCTTGCACGTTTACAATTAACAGTTTCAAGAAGTGGGGTGTGAGGGAAAAGAGGACTGCATTAGAAAAATAATCTTTAAACAAATCCAGTGACAGCTTCAGTCCCTGAAGCAATGTTAAGCAGGGCTGTGTCCTGTCAAGGAACAGATAGGCTGTTGGGCAGAATGAGTGTCAGGTTACTGACTAAGTGGATTCACTAATGACTCCATTTAACAATAGACCATCATCTTCACAAAGCAGGGAGACCATTGCAGTTAAAGTTTTCTAGCACCAAACTACACTAATTATTTTGGAAATGAGCAGATTGAGAGAATGTAAGTGGCATCACTTCAAGCAGCAGGCCACTGAAGTATAAGTGAAGGCATGAGGTGCCAGACTTTTCATTACACTTCATCAGTCTCACATAGTAAGGCACTGAAGGTGGAGCGTCCTGCAGTGTTATAGACACCTTGGAGAACAGAAAGTTACTGTATGATTCTCAGCATGAAAAAGAGGATAACATTAGTCAGGTTCAGTTTTTAGGGGAGGCTGGATATGCTAAATTAGTTTTCACTGGAACAAAAGAAGTTGAGAAGGTCCAGACAGAGGTAAACAAAATTATGAGAGGGATAGAAAAAGAAGATAGATTTTTTATCCCTTTGGGGGTGTCTAAACCAAGAACAAAAATATATTAAGTTGAGAGGTATATGCAGAAGCATATATCAAGCGTTATACCTTTCTATATACCTTTATACAGAGGTATAAAGCCTATGTTGTTATTTTCTGCTCCACTGGGTTAACAGAATGTAATTATAGGTGTAGACTTGCATATTAAGCATGGCAATCTGAGTGGGTGGATACCTGCAATGTCCCAGGAGATGTTCCCTATGAGCCCCTTTTCCTTCCAGAACTGTTAGTAGAGAATAAGCAGAGGAAATTCAAAGCTGCGGTCTGCCAGCTCCAGGAGTGTCCCTGCTGTGCAACAGAAGGAATCTGCGTGGGGAGGGGAGGGGGTTAGTGGGGTGGGGTGGGGTGGGTTGGAGTTTTTCATTTGAACTTCTCTTCTTTTCATGAAGAGAGATTCAAATTTGGAACACACTGCCTGAGAAGATGGTGGAATAGCGACAACATTTAAGAAGCATTTAGACAAACACTTGAAATACCAAGGTATAGGAGGCTATTGATCAAATAATTGTAAATTGGACCAGTATAGATAAGTCCAAGCATGGACAGGTGGGCTGAATGGCCTGTTTTTGTTATGTGTGAAGCTATGATTCTGTATTTTTTCAGAAAGACTTGCTCCTAGAAATGTACCAGATGATCTGAATGTTAAATTTGTAAATGAAATATAAATTGTGTTGTGTTCAGTTGACTCCTCCTTGCATGCAAATATTAACTCAAAACTATCTAATTAAAGCTGACTTTTACCAAATGTACCTGGGAAAGAAGTGTTGAGCATCCTAATCTCCTGATCTCTCTCTTTCTCATCTCTTTCTTCAATCTCTTCCTCTCCCTTCTCTCTCTCTCTCTCTCGTCACTCTCTTTCTCCTGTCTCTCACTCACTTACTTACACTCTCTCTCTCTCTCTCTCTCTCTCTCTCTCTCTCTCTCTCTCTCTCTCTCTCTCTCTCTCTCTCTCTCTCTCTCTCTCTCTCTCTCTCTCTCTCTCTCTCTCTCTCTCTCTCACCATTTCACTGTGTCCTAACAATTATTTTAATTTAATTTTTTTCCTAGTTTTGAAGACAGGTCATTGACTTGAAATGCTTGCTTGGTTTCTCTTTCCATGGATGCTACCTGACCTGCTAAATTTTTTCAGTATTTTCAGTTGCATTCCTGCTTTTTATATTTGTCCTAGATGCCCCAAAACTTCACCCAGGATAGATAGATAGAGATAGAGATAAAGAGAAAGAGAGAGAGAGAGAGAGAGAGAGAGAACGAACGCACCAGGGTATCTAAGATTTTTGCACAGTACTGTAATAATTTTATGTATTGCACTGTACAGCTGCCACAGAAAAAATATCATGTTATATGTGAGCGATGATAATTCTGAATCTGATAGGTGTCTGTATTGTGGACTGAGGGTGGGAAGGGAGCAGGTAGAGGTGAACCTGTCATGGTCTGGTCCGTGAAGTCCGCATTCCAGTTCACGGTCCGGTTCGTGGACTTAGGACTCCGGATCTTCCAGCTGTCCCTTGTTTTAGTTGAGTTAATCATAGGCACCTGATTCCCACCTTTGGGCTTAGAATATAAGTAGCCTTTGGGATGACTGTGGGCTGCTGGTTTGTCTTGTCAAGATCTCCTAGGAGCAACCTGCCGGTAGAAGGCTAGGGCGGACACTTGCCATCTTTAGGCTGCGTTGGGGAACCATCCCCTCATGGAGCCTTGCTGTCGGTAGTTGGAGCTGTCTTTGCGGTATGGATTCGGCTGTTTCCCGGGCCAGCTGAGTGGCTGCCAGCTACTCTGAGCTAGGTGGGGATCCAGCTGTTTCCGTAGCTAGCTGAAGTTGCTGGCCGAACTGTGACTCGGAGCAACCCTGATGCAGAGGTAGAATGGTCTGTTGTTCTTCGGTGTTTGTTTCTTATTGTCCTCACCTCCGTGGGGTAAGTCAGGCCGTTCTGCCGTTGCTCTGCACGGGGATCTGTCTTGTTTTGTTCTCGCCTCTGTGGGGTAAGTCAGGCTGTTCTGCCGTTGCCCTGCAGGGGGATCTGCTTGTCTTGTCCTTGCCTCTGTGGGATAAGTCAGGCCGTTCCAACGTTGCCCTGCGGGGGGTCCTGTCTTGTCTTGTCTTTGCCTCTGTTGGGTAAGTCTGGCCGTTCTGCCGTTATCTGACAGATGGACCTGTCCCACCTTGGTGTGGAGATAAAGTTAAGTCCCAGCTTGTCTAAGGATAAGTCCCAGCTCTGTCTATGTACTGTCCAATCTCATGTTAGTGTCATGTTAAAGATGAGTCCCAGCTTTTTGAAGGATAAGTCCCGGCTCTATGTTGATGTACAGTTCCCAGTCTGTCTCCGAGCTCCAGCCTCCGAGTTATCAGCCTCCGCAGCCTCAAGACCAAGCCCCCACCCTGCGGGCTGCAAGTCTCAAGAAGAAGACCCCAGCCTGTCTCCCAGCTCTGGCCTCAAGACCCCAGCCTGTCTCCCAGCTCTGGCCTCAAGACCCCAGCCTGTCTCCCAGCTTCAAGCCGCAAGAGCCAAGACCTCAGCCATGTCCTGTCCTGTAGCCATGTCATATCCTTGCCTAGTTCTGGGGTCTGAACCCGAGGCAAGACCCAGACCCTGGGTCCTTGTCCAGTCTCTGGCTTGGAGTCCAAGTCCAGGCTCGTAGTTTATAGTTCCTTGTCTGGGTTCCCTGTGTCTAGTCCATGTCCTAGCCCAAGTCTGCATTCTTGTCCCTGCTCCTTGTCTGTATCCTGTCACGTCCCTACTCTAGTCAAGTCCTGTTCCTTGTACTTCAGTGTCTGTGTCTTGCATTTGGGTCCGTTCTCAATGCCCCCATTGTGACAGAATCATAGTTGGGAAAAGGGGAAAGTTGGAAAGGAGAGGGGAGGGAGTGGAAAGCACTAGAAAGACAATCTGGAATGATCAATTATTTGGAATCAAATGTCCTTGCCTGGTGTGTCAGGATGGGCATGTTTGCACCAGTGCCACACAGCGCACCACCATCTCCCCCCCCCCCCCACCACCTGGTCTAGGCACTCCTTCTCTGCCACCAGTCCCACACCCCTCCCACAGCACTGCACCCTCACCATTCCTGAAATCCTTCACTCCTGCCAGTTTACAAACTCACCCCTCCACTCAACGTTGACAAATACAGTACTGTGCAAAAGTCTTGGGTACCCTAGTTATACACAGTATGTATGCCAAAGATGTTTGCAAAGTACTGTATTTATTTATTTAAAATGATAAAAGTTTTTATATCTTGCACTGCCACAAAACAACCTCTTCCTTAACATTTAGAGGCACATAAATAGTTGGCAACTGCATCCTGACATTCAGTGGAGCAGGAACAGCAACAGTAATCCATGTTGAACCATGGATCAGGCAATTCCCTAATCGGTGAGTGCTATTTAACTGCACTTCACAGTGCTGACCAACAGTGAAACATGAGGGTATTAGCAGAGGGGAGTGCTGTCCTCTTGATTCAGTTTGCCTGGGGGTGTGATTGCTGCAGATGGTAACGCTCTGCACCTGACGCCCTGCTGACCCACAGGAAGAAGAGGCAGCTGCCCTCAGTCACTGACACATTTCCTGTGCCAAGGCTAAAACATATGGCCTGGGCCCTGTGGGTCACTCTGGCTTCGTTCATGAAATGTTTATCACCTGAAATACCGCTGATTAGCACATACTTAACAAAAAAAAACACATTAAGAAATGAATTCAAATTCCAGTTCCACTTCTGATTATACTCATGTATATCACAAAATGAAACAATGGTCCTCCAGACCAAAATGCATAACACAGAGCATGTAACTCACACACATAGCACATGAAGTAATATTACCACAATTAATAAATTAACAAATAACAAGATACATATATGATGCATTAAAAAGTAAATAGTATAACGCTGCTGTTGCTTCTACATGGTGAGACCTGGGTGGTGGCAGGGAGTTCAGTAGTCTTGCGGCCTGGGGCAAGAAGCTGTGTCCCAACCTAACAGTTCTTGTCCTAATGCTGCCGTATCTTCTGCCTGATGGTCGGGGGTCAAAGAGGTTGCTGGATAGATGAGAGGAGATCACCCCGATCTCCTCAGGAAGTGGAGATGCTGCTGTGCGCTCTTGACTAAAGAAGTAGTGCTGAGATAAACTCTAATCTCTTCAATATTTTCTGAAGTGTTTAAAAAGTCCAACAGGAGGAAATCAATATTTACAATAACTGTGCTATGATAAATGGAGTGGTATGGTTAATGTAATGCTACAACAGTGCCAGCAGCCCAGGTTCTTTTCTGCCGCTGTCCGTAAGGAGTTTGTACATTCTCCCTGTGACCCTGTACATTTCCTCCCACATCCAAGGACGTATGGGTTAGTTTGGGTGTAATTGGGCCAGAAGGTCCTGTTTCTGTGCTGTATCTCTATGTCTAAATCTAAGTCAAAATATACTGCAGGTCTTGCAAAAAAAGGAAATGCAACTTTTATCATTGCATCCATTAGTAGTACAGGTCACTCAAGCAACAAAATATTGACCATCACACTGCATTCTGAGTAAAAGCTATTGTGTGTAAAACTTCAGGTCTTGATAAGAGTGAAGTATCACAAAGGCATCCACAATGCATTATCTGTGCCATCTGAACAGAGTATACCTGCAGCTTCTGTGTCAGGTAGTGTGGTGAACCAATGCCCATAATGTTTTAGCATCAACTGTGCACAATAGTGAACCTTTGGCTTCACAGTTACTGCCTATTTCCAAGATTACAGGAGCTCATTTGTTTTAAAAAAAAAATTCCTTATCTCTCATTCCTCACAAAAAGGTTAAAACTGTACTCTTTGACATCAAGCTCCTTTACAAAAAATGCATGGGGGAAACTGCAAGAAAATAAGGCCATATTAGAGAGCTGGGATTTGTATCAAGCAACAGCCCAACCATTGTATTTCTGTCATTTTTAAGCTGTTCAGGAGTCCTTAAGGAGCCTTTTCTTTTTACCATGGGAGAGTGACCTAAAATGTGTACTTATTCCAAATGGGGCTGAAGCAGTTCACTTTAACTGCTCACTATTGTTCTCATGTTTATTGTGACCATTAGGTGGTCACAATGTATATTCGTTGTTACATATTGAGAGTAATGCTCTAACATAAAATTTTATCACTTGGGAGTTATTTTCTTTCCCTCAATTTAAGATCAACAGATTCCGCCATGATTCTGGAGGACTGGAAAATTGTAAATGTCACTTCATTCTTGAAGGAGGGAGAGAGACATAAGAAAAGAAATTATTGGTTGGTTAATCTGACTTCAGTGGTTGGGAAAATGTTGGAGTCGATTGTTAAGGAGGTGGTTTCAGGGTACTTGGAGGTACATGATAAAATAGGCTGAAATCAGCATAGTTTGCTTAAGGGAAAATCTTTGCCTGACAAATCTGTTGGAATTCTTTGCAGAAATAACAAGTAGGACAGACAAAGGAGAATTGGTGGATGATGTGTTCTTGGATTTGTTGAAGGCCTTTGACAAGATGCCGCTCATGAGACTGTTTAACATGGTATTAGTCATAGTCATACTTTATTGATCCCGGGGGAAATTGTTTTTTTGTTACAATTGCACCATAAATAATAAATAGTAATAGAAATAGTAATAATAATATTACTTAGTAAATAGTAATAGTCATAGAAATAATAAATAGTAATAAATAATTAAATAGTAATATGTAAATTATGCCAGTAAATTATGAAATAAGTCCAGGACCAGCCTATTGGCTCAGGGTGTCTGACCCTCCAAGGGAGGAGTTATAAAGTCTGATGGCCACAGGCAGGAATGACTTCCTATGACGCTCTGTGCTGCATCTCGGATGAATGAGTCTCTGGCTGAATGTACTCCTGTGCCCACCCAGTACATTATGTAGTGGATGGGAGACATTGACCAAGATGGCATGCAACTTAGACAGCATCCTCTTTATTACAGGAGAAATACTAGCATGGATAGAGCATTGATTGTTTGGCAGGAGGCAAAGAGTGGGAACAGAAGGAGCCTTTTCTGGTTGGCTGCTGGTGACTAGTGGTGTTCCATGGGGGTCTGTAATGGAACTGATTCTTTTTACGTTGTATGTCAGTGATGTGGATGATGGAATTGGCAGCTTTGTTGCAAAGTTTGCAGTTGTTATGAAGAGAGGTGGAGGGGCAGGTAGTGTTGAGGAAGCAGGGAGGCTGGAGAGGGACTTAGTTTAGGAGAATGGGCAAAAAAGTGGCAGATAGAATAGTGTCAGGAAGTGTATGGTAATGCATTTTCTAGAAGATGTAAAAGCACATAATATTTTCTAAATGGTGAGAAAATTCAAAAATCTGAGGTGCAAAGGGACTTTGGAGTCCTTGTGCAGGATTCCCTAAAGATTAATTTGTAGGTTGAGTCTGTGGTGAGGAAGGCAAGTGCAATGTTAGCATTCATTTTGAGATGACCAGAATGTAAGAGCAAGGATGAAATGTTGAGACTTTATAAAACACTGATAAGGCTTCACTTGGAGTATTGTGAGCAGTTTTGGGCACTTATCTAAGAAAGGATGTGCTGACATTGGAGCGGGTTCAGAGGAGATTCACAAGAATGATTCCAGGAATGAAGGTTTCACCATATGAAGACCAAGAGCTGAGATGGTTCTGGGCCTGCACTCACTGGAATTCAGAAGAATGAAACATAGGAACATAGAAATAGAGAAAATATACAGCACAATACAGGCCCTTCAGCCCACAAAGCTGTGCCAAACATGTCCTTACCTGAGAAGTTACCTAGGGTTACTCATAGCCCTCTATTTTTCTAAGCTCCATGTACCTATCCAGGAGTCTCTTAGAAGACCCTATCGTATCCGCCTCCACCACCGTCGCTGGCAGTCCATTCCACGCACTCGCCACTCTCTGAGTAAAAAAAAACTTACCCCTAGCATCTCCTCTGTGCCTGCTTCCAAGCACCTTAAAACCGTGCCCTCTCATGTTGGTCATTTCAGCCCTGGGGAAAAAGCCTCTGTCTATCTACACGGCCAATGCCTCTCATCATCTTGTACTCCTCTATCAGGTCACCTCTCATCCTCTGTCGCTCCAAGGAAAAAAGGCCGAGTCCAATCAACCTATTCTCATAAGGCATACTCCCCAATCCAGACAACGTCCCTGTAAATCTCCTCTGCACCCTTTCTATAGTTTCCACATCCTTCCTATAGTGAGGCGACGAGAACTGAGCACAGTACTCCAAGTGGGGTCTGACCAGGTTCCTAAATAGATGCAACATTACCTCCCAGCTCTTAAACTCAGTCCGACGATTGATAAAAGCCAACGCACTGAATGCTTTCTTAACCACAGAGTCAACCTGCGCAGCAGCTTTGAGTGTCCTATGAACTCGGACCCCAAGATCCCTCTGATCCTCCACACTGCCAAGAGTCTTACCATTAATACAATATTCTGCCATCATATTTGACCTACCAAAATGAACCACCTCACACTCATCTGGGTTGAACTCCATCTGCCACTTCTCAGCCCATTTTTGCATCCTATCAATGCCCTGCTGTAACCTCTGACAGCCCTCCAAACTATCCACAACACTCCCAACCTTTGTGTCATCTGCAAATTTACTAACCCATCCCTCCAATTCCTCATTCAGGTCATTTATAAAAATTGTGAAGAGTAAGGGTCCCAGAACAGATCCCTGAGGCACTCCACTCCCATGCAGAAGGATGAGGAAGGGCGTATCTTATTGAAACCTCTTGAATATTGAAAGACCTTGAAAGAGTGGATGTGGAGAAGATGTTTCCTATAATGGGAGAGTCTGGGACCAGAGGACACAGACTCAAACTAAAGAAACATCCATTTAAAAAGGAGGTGGGAAAGGATTTCCTTAGCTGGGGAGTGGTGAATCTGTGGAATTTGTTGCCACAGGCAGCTGTGGAGGCCAAGTCATTGGGTATACTTAAGCAGAGGTTGATAGGTTCTTGATTAGTTAGGGCATCAAGAGATACGGTGAAGAGGCAGAAGATTAAGGGAAGGTCTACTTGACATAATTTTGAAGAGTTAGGGAGCTAAGAGTAAGGAATAGAGTGGAAGCATTTCCTTGCTGTGGGAATCCTGAGCAGGGAGCAATAACAATTGAAGCTCTCCCACTCAGGAATACTTCTTCATACAGTGAACATCAGGAATTCACCTCTACAATGTATTGAGACTAACCCTGCTGCAAATTTCAAAATTGTTATACATATTTGTTAAAAGTAATATTAAGGGATAAGCAATAAAGGCTAGTAGATCAGGCATATTCTAATTGAACAGCAAAAAAAGCTGAAGGGTCTACTTCTGGTCCAGTTTTCTTTACCATGGTAGCTCACAGCTTTATCAATAGCATTTCAGGATTAGAAAGGGGAATCCTCTTAAGCAACCCCTAAACCATGGTCAAAAAGATTAAATCAGCCACTTCAAAGAGCTACTGATAGAAGTACTGGTGGTTTTGCCCTAAGCTGTTGATGCAAGACATCAATGCATAGTTTGTTTGTACTGATATACTGCGGCTTGTGAATGCTTCCTGTTATTGCAGAACAACACTTTTTAAAAATTGATAAGTATACTTAATCGATTCAGAAAATCAGAAAATTTCATTATGTCTTTGCATAAACATCAATCGATGCTTGCTTCCTGGCTTGGTTTAATAATTTACCATTCTGTATACATAACAAAAAAGAAATTGATCCCAGCTGAAAGTACCTGGGAAGCTGCATTTTATCAATTATTTGAAGCTGCAAGTCATTCTGCAAATGCAATGTAGTGGGGCTTATGAATTTAATAATAGGTAATGATTAAAGTCCACTAACCAGGCTAAGTCTTTCCCCAGAGGCAGGTGTACCTGCAAAGCTAATTGAGCTTCTTATGCCTGTCCCTCTAAGTGACTCAGGCACGCAGATTTCAAACTTTAGGAATCACGTTCTAAGAAGGTGGAAGCAGCAAACATTAAGAAGTGTCCCTCACAGAAGCTTGAAAAAAATATATATTGTTGCATTATTTTCATGGTAATTGTTTACCAATTGATTATCCTGCATTAGGTTAAGTAAATGCAGGTCTTTAAACTTGATATATTTTAATAATTCAGGACAAGTCTTTATACATTCTCTTCCTTATTAAATGCGGTAATTAAGAGGCATTGAAAGCAGGATTAAGCGGTTGATTGAGAAATGGGAGAAAATGCCACGTGATGTGCTTTAACCCTATCTCACCAATCAACAGGTCTAAATTTCTAATGCAGAGTTCATAATGTTAAACTGAATGTGAAAAAAAAATTACATCTTGCAACCCTCTAAGATAATAGTGGTGTTGGAAAGTCAGTCTGAGAGGGAACAAAATAATTTTGGGTGTCTGAAGTTCCTGAAGAAGAATGTGTGTAATTTGGAGAGTCTGGTTTGAATATAGTGCTTGTTTCAGAGAAGTGCTATAACCTTTGAAGTTTTACCATGCATACTGTACATTTAAAAGTAAGTCATCAAATTGCAATGCTGAATATTCCAATGAAAACTGATCCAAAGTAAAGGGATGTTTTTTGTGCAACTGTTAAAACTTCATCTTTAAACAAATTGATATTTGTAAATCTGTTACTGCAGACTTGAAATTGCATAATTTTTTTCAGCAGAAAATCCTGCAGTTTAATAATTATTAACATTGGAAAGGAAATGGCATTTTCAACTTAATTCTTGAACTTAATTTCTTCTTCCAAGGTTGTCAATCAGCATCAATGATTTAAGAAGGGATTTGAAAAGAATTTCCAATTCTAAGTTGGAGAGGAGTTAATGAGGCCACTTTAGGAACTGCAGATTCTTGCTATAAATGGGTACAGGAGGTTCATGATGGGACAGGAGGATGGGCAGTTTGTGTGGTGGTGCAGTACTTCCAGAGTTATGCTGAGCATCTATGTGTGTCTGATATATTTACAGCAAAACAGATACTCTTGACAGGATCCCAAAAGCTCCTTCTTTGAAGCGTAGAAGGATGAGAGGGGACTTGATAGAGGTTTACAAGATTATGAGAGGCATAGACAGGGTGGATAGCCAGTACCTGTTTCCCAGGGCACGAATAGCAAACACCAGAGGGCATAAGTACAAAGTTAAGGGAGGGAAGTTTAGGGGAGACATGAGGGGTAAGTCTTTTACACAGAGGGTTGTGGGTGCCTGGAATGACTTGCCAGGGATGGTGGTGGAGGCTAAAACATTAGGGGTATTTAAGAGCCTCTTGGACAGGCACATGACTGAAAGAAAAATAGAGGGTTACGGGGTAGTGTGGGTTTAATACTTTTTTAAGGTCAGCACAACATCGAGGGCCAAAGGGCCTGTACTGCGCTGTAGTACTCTAGTGTCTAGTGTCACGCTGAGTGGTTATGGGCCAGAGATCCCAGGAGTCACTGGCAACATTACATTTTTTTTCCAAGGATTCCTGAAAAACATGCTTAAATCTTTTTCTACGTCTTTCTGGTAACCTTTTCCCAGCACAGCATTTGGAAGCAAGAGTCTGTTCCAGGACTCTGATGGAGGACATGTAGTAAGCAATGTGATTCCCTTAGGGAAATGTTGGAATCTATTATTAAACACATTATTCAAATAGTTCAAATTAATATCAGAGAATGTATACAGTGTACAGTCTGAAATTCTTACTCTTCACAGACATCAAAGAAACATGAAACTGCATAGAATGACTGATAGAAACAACAGAACCCCAAAGCCCCTGGGTATTTTAGGGTATTCAGAAAATGCAAGATTATCAGGTGGTTTTACTGAAAGAGAGGCCATGTTTGACCAATGTATTGGAGGTCTTTGAAGAAGTGACACTTGCATATTAGACTTCTAGAAGGCACTTGATAAGATGCTACATTAAACATTTTTGCAGAAGTGTAAAAGCTCATGATGTAGTCAGCAGCATGTTGGCATGGACAGAAGATGATTAACAGAAACAGAGATGATGGCATCAATGGACTTTGTTCTGTTTGGTAATATGTAAAGAGTTGTGTGCTGCATGGGTCAGTGTTAGAATCACAACTTTTTACAATTTATGTAAGTGACTTGTAAGAAGTCAAAAGTGTGATTTCTAAATTTGCTGATGAAGCAAAGAATGGTGGAAAGAGATTGTGAAGTGGATGAAAAGAGACTACAAAGAACCATAGCTAGGGTAAGTGAGTTGGCAAAGATCTGACAGAGTAAAATTTGGAAAATGTGATATTGTCTATTTTGGCAGGCACAATATCTCTCTGAAAATAATATACATTGCTTTCTCATTCAGAAATGGATGACACTTCATTTTAAATGAAATATTTCCAAAACAAGAAATACCCCCTCTGCTTCACCCTGTTAAGAGTCTTCAGCAGATACAGGTTGAATACCCCTTATCTGAGAAGCTTGGGTCCAGAGCAGTTTTGGATTTTGGAATATATAATGAGGTTGCTTGGGATTGCCATCATTTCCAGCTCTGAACTTATGTGCAACCAGTAGGCAGTCTTTGTTCATCACACATACAGAATGTACTGATGCAGCCATTTAGCATGTTAGATTTTCATCAGCAACGATCTTGGCAAACTCATAAATGAATTTCCCTGCTGCTTCATGATCACCAGATACTTTATCACCACAAACCTTTAAAAATTTAATGGTGTGCCTTTCCTTAAATTTCTGTAACCAGCCTACTCAATATTCATAATTACCTTCAATTCTCAGTTCATCGCGATAGATTTTTCCTTTTTTTATGATGAGCATATGTTCACTCTGATGCTGATGAATCCACTCTTTCAAGATCTTCATTTTTCACTTTGTGCAGTGTTTTTCTATTTTCCATAACTTCTGTTCATTCCATATGTGAGATCACTTCTCAGACTGTCTTTGGTGTGAAGAGATCTGCACATTGCCTGGGAATCATTCCTGCACATTGTGGAATTTTCCATTTGTGATGTCATGTCAGCACTCAAATAAATTTTGGATTTTGGAGGTTTTCAGATTTTGGAAATTTGGATAAGGGGCACTCGCCCTGTAATATACTTCAATTTTTAAATGGTGAGAGGTTGAGCTCAGAGATCTGGATGTCTTAGTTCATGATATGTAAAAAGGCTGACACTGAGATTCCAGTGACGTCATTGTCCACAATGGCAGCTTAAATCAACACTCCTCCGGAAAAATGCATATTTTGCCCCGTTAATACATCAAATATAAGATCTTCTGAAAATATCTGAATTGATAAGGGGAGCAAGAATGGTGAAAAAGATTTGAGATAAAAAAGCACCACTGCGGAGCCTATGGAAGAGAGAGGTGCAGCGAGCGGCTCTCCTACACGTGCACATGGCGGCGAGGCTGATGCTGGGCCTCGGGCAGGTGAAGCGGCAAATATGATAAAGATTCTGGAAGAGATGAGGGAAGTCCAAAAAGATATAAAGCAGCAATTCAATGATATAAAGTCAGAGCTCACCAACGTCAATCAGAAAATAGCGGTGGCAGAGACTCGAATTGAGAAGGTGGAAGATTACGTGGAACAGATACTAAGTAAGACGATAAAAATATTAAATCAACAGGAAAGTAAATTGCTTGACCAGGAGGGAAAATCGCGACGGAAAACTACCAGGAATTATAATGTTCCCGAAGGAGCGGAGGGATTGTCGATGACAGACTTTGTAGACAAGCTGCTGCGGGAAGCGCTGGAGATTCTCCCGACTATGGAGATTGAAATTGAGGGGGCACATTGTTCGCTCGTCCTGAGGCCTCCCGAAGAAAGACAAAGTAAACCGCGCTCAATAGTACTTAAATTCCTTCGATTCAAGAGCAAGGGGGAGATCCTACGAAGGGCCTGGGATAAGAAGAGGGTGTTTTGGAACGGGAAGTTAATATACTTTGATCATGATTATCCCCAGCGGTCCTACAGAAACAGAAGGAATATTCCAAAGCAAAACGAATATTAAAGCAAGGAAAGATTAAATTCCAAACCCTGTACCCTGCTAAACTGAGGGTATTTTACCAAGAAGGGATACAGCTATATCAGACGGTGGAAGAGGTGACTACAGACATGAATAACAGAGGACTGCCCATTAGCATGGTCAAACCAAGGGAAAGTCTGGCTGAGCAGTTGTCCCGATCTGCTTGGGAAATAGTAAGAGAACCGAGAAAGCAGGGGACGGGAACAGGACGAGAGAAGGATATTAGGAAGAGACTGTGAGTTCTCCGAGGACAGCCCTCACCTCCTCCAGAAGAGCCATAAGGTTTGGCTAACTTTTAAAATGCTGAGAAGCTAAATGGAAGCAAAAATAGACGGTGATATACCTATATTGAGAAATATGTATTATAATGTGGATTTTATATTACTCAATTTTTTTAAAAATTCATTCATGTCATTCCTTTTTCCCCACCTAAATGAGAAAATATATATGGGGGGAATACACAGGGAAAGCATTTCTGTGTAATGGACATAGATTTTTTTTTTACTTTTATAGGTACTGCAGTGGGGGCCCTCAACTCACAGGTAGGAGGGGCTATCCCCCACAGCTAGACGTTTCTTCTAGCTCATCCCAGGGTCATCTAGAGACCCCAGCCTTGGAATCACACCTTTGTTACCTTTTTTTTATTATTCACGTTTCTTGACTCTTATTTGTTCAGGGAGTAGATCGATTAAATTATATTCTGCAAATTTCAATGATATACTAACAGACAAATAAATGGCTAAGGACAAAGTAAGATTCATTTCTTTTAATGTTAATTGGCTGTTGAATCCAGTCAAGCACAGTAAAGTTCTATCAAAAATGAAAAAAGAACAAGCCCATGTAGTATATTTACAGGAAACTCACTTAAGTGATAATGAGCATGGAAAATTAAAGAGAATGGGCTTCACTAATTTGTTTTTCTCCTCATATAAATCAGGACATAGAAGAAGAATTGCTATTCTCATCTCAAGCAAGCTAAATTTTGCAAAGTATTCGAAATGGGAGATAAGGAGGGCAGATATATTCTGGTAAGGGGGAATATAGATGGAAATCCAGTTACTTTATTGAACCCCCAGGAAGTGATATTAGTTTCTTCCGGAAGATTACTAATATTATGGTAAGGGAAACAGAAGGTCTCTTGATATGTGGGGGAGACTTAAATTTACAATTACAACCAAAGTTGGACTCCTCCAATAGAAAAACTTATGGAACAAAGTCCTTACATAAGAAAGTTAACACTCTTTTTGAGGATATTGGTCTAATTGATATATGGAGGCACCTTTTCCCTGACAAAAGGGATTACACTCATTATTCTGCCCCCCACATTCCATATAGAAATAATAAACTATTTCATAATATTTGGAAAAGATAGACAAAATAGTCACCTGTGGAATTGGGACAATAGATGTAAGTGACCATGCACCTATATATTTATCTGTTGATTTTGACCTACAACCAAAGAATATTATTTGGAAACTAAATGCAAGTCAACTCAATGATCCCTATTTATTAATTAAATTAATTAAAACAGAAATTGCTCTTTACTTAGAATTCAATGATAATGGAGAGGTTTCACCTCTCATTCTATGGGATACTCTGAAGGCTGTCTTAAGAGGGAAAATTATAGCGATATCTTCATATAAGAAAATAAATAAGGAATAAAACTAAGAATTGGAGGAGGTGGCAATTGAATGTGTGGCTGAGGAGTTGGTGCAGGGGGCAGGGTTTTAGATTTTTGGATCATTGGGATCTCTTCTGGGGAAGGTGGGACCTGGATGGGTTGCACCTGAACCCGAGGGGGAGCAATATCCTTACAGGTAGGTTTGCTAGCATGGTTCGGGAAGGTGTAAACTAATTTGCAAGAGGGATGGGATCCGGAGCGATAGAGCAGTGAAAGAAGTGCATGGAGTAAAGCCAGATCTAACATATAGAGAGGCTTTGAGGAAAGAGAAGCAGAATAAAGGGTGTAAAGGTAGTAAGGTAGAAGGGCTAAAAGTGTGTGTACTTCAATGCAGGAAGCATCAGGAATAAAGGTGATGAACTGAGAGCTTGGATACATACATGGAATTATGATGTAGTGGCCATGACAGAGACTTGGCTGGCACCAGGTGAGGAATGGATTCTCAATATTCCTAGATTTCAGTGCTTTAAAAGGGATAGAGATGGGAGTAAAAGGGGAGGAGGGGTGGCATTACTGGTCAGGGATACTATTACAGCTACAGAAAGGGTGGGTAATGTAGCAGGATCCTCTTTTGAGTCAGTATGGGTGGAAGTCAGAAACAGGAAGGGAGCAGTCACTCTATTGGGAGTATTCTATAGGCCCCCTGGTAGCAGCAGAGATACTGAGGAGCAGATTGGGAGGCAGATTTTGGAAAGGTGCAAAAATAACAGGGTTGTTATCATGGGTGACTTTAACTTCCCTAATATTGATTGGCACCTGATTAGTTCCAAGAGTTTGGACAGGGCAGAGCTTGTTAACTGTGTCCAGGATGGATTCCTGTCACAGTATGTTGACAGGCCGACTAGGGGGAATGCCATACTAGATCTAGTATTAGGTAATGAACTGGGTCAGGTTGCAGATCTCCCAGTGGGTGAGCATCTGGGGGACAGTGACCACCACTCCCTGGCCTTTAGCATTATCATGGAAAAGGAGAGAATCAGAGAGGACAGGAACATTTTTAATTGGGGAAGGGCAAATTATGAGGCTATAAGGCTAGAACTTGCGGGTGTGAATTGGGATGATGTTTTTACAGGGAAATATACTATGGACATGTGGTTGATGTTTAGAGATCTCTTGCAGGATGTTAGGGATAAATTTGTCCCAGTAAGGAAGATAAAGAATGGTCGGGTGAAGGAACCATGGGTGACAAGTGAGGTGGAAAATCTACTCAGGTGGAAGAAGGTAGTACACATGAGGTTTAGGAAGCAAGGATCGGATGGGTCTATTGAGGAATATAGGATAGCAAGAAAGGAGCTTAAGAAGGGGCTGAGAAGAGCAAGAAGGGAGCTTGAGAAGGCCTTGGTGAGTAGGGTAAAGGAAAACCCCAAGGCATTCGTCAATTATGTGAAGAACAAAAGGATGACAGGAGTGAAGGTAGGACCAATTAGAGATAAAGGTGCGAAGATGTGCCTGGAGGCTGTGGAAGTGAGAGGTCCTCAATGAATACTTCTCTTCAGTATTCACCAATGAGAGGGAACTTGATGATGGTGAGGACAATATAAGTGAGGTTGATGTTCTGGAGCATGTTGATATTAAGGGAGAGGAGGTGTTGGAGTTGTTAAAATACATTAGGACAGGTAAGTCCCCGGGGCCTGATGGAATATTCCCTAGGCAGCTCCACGAGGATCCAGGGAAGTTTGGCCAGGTGGATTCAGAATTGGCTTGCCTGCAGAAGGCAGAGGGTGGTGGTGGAGGGAGTACATTCAGATTGGAGAGTTGTGACTAGTGATATCCGGCAAGGATCGGTTCTGGGACCTTTACTTTTTGTGATTTTTATTAATGACCTGGATGTGGGGGTAGAAGGGTGGGTTGGCAAGTTTGCAGATGACACAAAGGTTGGTGGTGTTGTAGATAGTGTAGAGGATTGTCGAAGATTGCAGAGAGAGACATTGATAGGATGCAGAAGTGGGCTGAGAAGTGGCAGATGGAATTCAACCTGGAGAATTGAGGTGGTACACTTTGGAAGGACAAACTCCAAGGCAGAGTACAAAGTAAATGGCAGGATACTTGGTAGTGTGGAGGAACGGAGGGATCTGGGGGTACATGTCCACGGATCCCTGAAAGTTGCCTCACAGGTAGATAGAGTAGTTAAGAAAGCTTATGGGGTGTTAGTTTTCATAAGTTGAGGGATAGAGTTTAAGAGTCGTGAGGTAATGATGCAGCTCTATAAAACTCTGGTTAGGCCACACTTGGAGTACTGTGTCCAGTTCTGGTCGCCTCACTATAGGAAGGATGTGGAAGCATTGGAAAGGGTACAGAGGAGATTTACCAGGATGCTGCCTGGCTTAGAGAGTATGCATTATGATCAGAGATTAAGGGAGCTAGGGCTTTACTCTTTGGAGAGAAGGAGGATGAGAGGAGACATGATAGAGGTGTACAAGATATTAAGAGGAATAGATAGTGGACAGCCAGCGCCTCTTTCCCAGGGCACCACTGCTCAGCACAAGGGGACATGGCTTTAAGGTAAGGGGTGGGAAGTTCAAGGAGGATATTAGAGGAAGGTTTTTTACTCAGAGTGGTTGGTGTGTGGAATATCCTGCCTGAGTCAGTGGTGGAAGCAGATACACTAGTGAAATTTAAGAGACTACTAGACAGGTATATGGAGGAATTTAAGGTGGGGGGGGGTTATATGGGAGGCAGGGTTTGAGGGTTGGCACAACAATGTGGGCCAAAGGGCCTGTACTGTGCTGTACTTTTCTATGTTCTCTTCTATGTTCTAAGACATTAGAGGAATTACAAAATAAGCTGAAGGAACTAGAAAAAAAAACACAAATTGAGTTTGGCACAGGATACACTAGAGGAAACTAAAAAAATTAGGAATAAAATTAATAGTTTGGCTACACAAGAAATTAGAAAAAAATTAATGCTTCTGAAACAGAGGCACTATGAAAGTGGATCTAAATCTATGAAAATACTGGCATGGAAACTGGAAAATAAAAGATAGCAGAAAATACAATTCATAGAATTAGGGATCCAAGAACAAAAGTGATAAAAAAAAATAAGCTAAGTGAAATTCATGAAGCCTTTGAAATGTTTTACAAAACTCTATATTCCAAAGTTCCAGGGGGAAACTTAACTGAAATTGACACCTTCCTGAATTCTTTAGAGTTACCCACTTTAAGCAAAGAACAAAATAGAAAGATGACTGCTGACATAACTGAAGCTGAACTAAAAACTGCAATTAGTAGGCTTAAATTAAGCAAGTAACCAGGATCAGATGGATATATGGCAGAGTGGTATAAAGAGTTTAGAAGTGAGTTAATCCTTGTTTTACTCCCCACACTGAACTGGGCCCTGAGAAAGGCGCAAATGCCACCCGACGGGAAGGAGGCGATAATCTCAACTATACCGAAAGAAGGCAAGGATAAAGTGGAATGTGGGTC
This sequence comes from Mobula birostris, assembly GCF_030028105.1. NCBI lineage: Eukaryota > Metazoa > Chordata > Chondrichthyes > Myliobatiformes > Myliobatidae > Mobula > Mobula birostris. Next base: position 29,856,789 of record NC_092376.1, read on the forward strand.
ACTTAGACCAATATCTGTTCTTAATGTGGATTATAGAATATTTACCTCCATCATGGCCAAGTGATTAGAAGAGTTTCTACCCACACTGATACATAATGATCAGACAGGTTTCATACAACAACGCCAAACACAAAGACAATATACAAAGGACACTTCACATTATGGATAATATTTTAAAAAAAAATGAAATTGAAGCAATAGTGATAAGTGTAGATGCTGAAAAGGCATTTGATTCAGTTAATTGGAATTTTCTTTGTAGAGTTTTACATAGATTTGGTCTACATGACATAATTATTAAAACTATACAGGCACTATACGACAATCCTACTGCCAGGATTAAAATCAATAGATATTTATCTAACAGTTTTACCCTAGAAAGGGGCATGAGACAGGGTTGTGCATGGGCACCACTACTCTTTGCATTATATCGCAAACCATTAGCTTAATACATCAGACAAATGAAGATATCAAGGGAATTGCTATTAAAGGGACGGAGCATAAATTGGCTTGTTACGTGGATGACATTTTGATATACCTAGGGCAACCAACAGGCTCTTTACCTAAATTGATGCAATCCTTTGAACAATATGGCTGATTATCAGGATACAAGATCAACATAGATAAAACCCAACTACTTTCATATAACTATAGCCCACCAAGAGAAATTGAAAGTAGATATCCTTGGGCATGGCAAACAGAGTCCATCAAATATTTGGGAATCATGCCAAAAGATCTGGCAAAATTATCAGAATGCAATTATCAGCCTATATATAAAAAAAATTAAGGAAGATATAACAAGGTGGAACCTGATTCCTTTTCTTGGTCTCAGTTCAAGGGTTGAATCTATTAAAATGAATATACTGCCCAGACTACTATATCTATTTCAGACCCTACCAATAGAGATTAACCAAAATCAATTCAAAGAATGGAACAAGATGCTATCAAGATATATATGGCAAGGTAAAAGGCCTAGGATTCGTCTCAAAACTTTACAATTAGACAAGGGAAGGGGGTGATGGGGCCTACCTTCTCTTAGAGATTATTATTTTGCAGCACAGTTGAGAGCTGTGATATGCTGGTGCAACCCATCATATGATGCTCAATGGAAAAACATTGAGGAGAGGATACTTTCCATCCCCATACAGGCAATTTTGGCTGATAACCTACAAAGTTACATAAATAATATTGACAGCCTGTGGGTGAAATGGACTCTTAAAATATGGAAAACTATTATAAAAGAATATAAACTAGAGAGAGACATTGCAATTCTTAAATGGTGTGCATATGACTTGGATATTACACTGAATAAACTGGATGCTAGATTTAAGGACTGGACAGCTAAAGGAATAACAGCTATTTGCAATATAATGAAAGAAGGAACACTGTTCAGATTTGAAATGCTCAAAGAGAAACACTTATTAGAAAAACCAAGACTTTTACCGGTATTTACAGATGCGACAGTGTGCTAATAGGACGGTTAAAAATGTAACCAAGGCAAATACATGTCTGATAGTTATTTAGAAAAGCATATAATTCAGACAACGGTAGTGAAATCATTTCAAGCGTGTATAAGAGTTTGTCAAATCTTAAAACACATTTGACTTCACACATTAAAACAAAATGGGAGAAGGAAGGAGGGATAATGATATCTGAAGAAGACTGGACAATAATATGGAGGTATCAATGGAAGTGTGCTAGTTCACAGAAATGGAGGGAGTTCAGGTGGAAAAACTTGATAAGATATTTATTACACCCTCTCAGAAATCCCATTATAATAGTAACCCCTCTGTTTGCTGGAGAGATTGTGGAAATCAAAATGCAAACCATTATCATATTTTCTGGGAATGTCCTGTTATCAAAGACTATTGGAGTGGGATACACAATGCCCTACAAGACATCTTTAAATGTGAAATACCCTTAGAGAATAAGTCCATATATTTTGAGTATATACCTCAAGAATGTTTGAAAATAGATAAATATTTAATGAATATACTGCTGGTGGCTGGTAAAAAGACCCTTACCAGAAAATGGTTATCACAGGAGAGCCCAACTTTAAATGTATGGATGGAAATTACAATGGACATTTACAAAATGGAGAAGATAACAGCATCTGTTAATCAAAAATTGGAACAATTTTATTCATACTGGGAAAAAATGGTTTAACCACATAACACCTCATAGGCCTGATTTTATTCTCACAAGTCAATGAATATGTTGTAAAAAAAAGATTACTCCCTACTCTGTACACAGTTTTCTTCTTTCGGTTGATCTTTCTTTCCTCTCCTTTCTATAAGTGTACACTATACCTCCGATAAATATTATGTGGAGACTTGTGACAAATATGATTATATGATATATATGTACAGTATCTGAAATACATCTTATGGAAATGTTTGTTTGATGATGAAATTCAATAAAAAAATAAATTACGAAAAAAAAGGCTGGCACTCAGGTACTGCAGGGGGGTATGGTCAATGGTCCATATTTTCTAGGGACCAGCTGCAAATTGTTTTGTTGGAGGATGGTGTTGAAGTGTGTAAGATGATGAGAGGCATTCATCATGTGGATAGCCAAAGGCTTTTTCCCAGGGCCTAAATGGCTAACATAAGGGGGCATAGTTTTAAGCTGCTTGGAAGTAGGTACAAGGGGGATGTCAGAGGTAAGTTTTTCCACACAGAGAGTGATGGTTGTGTGGAATGCACTGCCAGCAAAGGTGGTAGAGGCAGATACAATAGGGTCTTTTAAGAGGCTCTTAGGTAGGCACATGGAGTTAAAAACTAGAGGGCTATGTGGTAGGGAAATTCTAGGCAGCTTCTAGGGTAGGTTACGTGGTCAGCACAACATTGTGGGCTGAAGGATCTGTAACGTGCTGTAGATTTTCTATGATCTGAGTGTCCTCCAGTGTGTTGGTAGCAACCTTCATCCTATAGAGTTTGACTAGTAGGTGTTGTGGCCAATAGATTGTTCTGAAATATACCATAATTGGTACCTGTGAAGAGATTTTTGGCTTCTCTACCATGAAGCATTTGAACTGATTGATTGGAGTAATTAGCAGAGTCAGGAACTGGTTTACCACAAAAACAAGGAATTTCAAGATTGAAAACTCCACCATCCTTCCCAGGAAATTAAAGAGCTCTATATTGATTGCTTGTAAGTGAAGCAGTCTAGAGCACTTATAATTCCATATTCAGGTTGTCATTACCCAGAATTTGGCATTCTCTCTCACTGACACTGCTGAAGCTGCTAATTTGTTTCATAACTCTCCTCTCCTTTCACATCCTTGCCTGTAAAAATGCTCACTTGCACTTTTTCTGTTTCCCTCATCTTTGCTTCATCAGTTTTGAGGGATATTTGGTCTGGCTACACATCACCAAAACTTGTTGGCCAATTTCTCTCTCTCCACTGTCACAACTGCCCTTTGTTCCAACACCCTCCTGAAGTGAAAGGTAATCTCTGGCTTCTTTTCTTCACAGTTAATTCCCTCTTTAACCTCTTCCACCAGTGCCCTAAATCTCCAACTAGCTTGAGAGGTTCATGAACTACTGTTGCAATGCTATATCCCTCCTTTCCATTGCCCAAGAAGATATTCCAATGGCCTTATCACCAACCACATAAAATTGTGTGGTTTTTCTTCCATTTTCCTTAGCTTCCTAACATCAAGTTTTCCATGATAGGGTTTATCATGGTGGTAAGATGTTGATAAAGCTTGAAGTTGAATTTATTTGTAGTACCTGAGAAGCAATCTTCGATCTGAAATGTTAACTCTGTTGCTTTCTCCACAGATGCTGGCTGATCCTCCAGCACTTTCTGTTTTGATTATGCATGTTATAATAATGTCTGCTTAATGGATGGAGCAGAAGAAATATTGTAATACATTAACTACTATTGTATTCATCTCCCAAGGATGGATCTCATGCTTGGACTCTTCCTATTCCTCATCTATACATTGACCATTGCTGGCATCAATCACACATGCACATAAGAGGTCAGCTTCCACTTGGCACCCAGTTCTTCATGATTACCAGCTCTCTTAACCTCTTTATTGCCCCTGTACTCTTTGCCCAGTCTTCAATCACAGCTTACACCAGACAATCACTGGGAAGACCAAAACATTGACAACCAAGAAAAAATTTCCATCCTGACCGTTAACTGTGTGTGCCTCTCTCTCCAGCTGTGCTCTGAGAGTGAACTGAACTTTCTTCTGACTCCATGTTTCATTTCACCTTAATGTGAAATTCTGACGCTGTGCCCAATAAATTTATCTTACACTCAAACAGAGGAGGATTTGTCAGAGTGATATCTTTGGGAGTTGGCTCATTCAGTAGGTCCTTTCATAACTGGCATCTACCCGAGTTCAGTGATGCCAGTGGTAAATATTCACTCGTCACCACTTGCTGGTAAGGAGGAGTGTAAAATTGCTTGTCTCTGACAGTGCACTGGCTCACAGATCAGGTACTATGGATGTGAATGCCTGGGAGAGATGTTAGAGTGAACCTAAAAGATGTTGCCAGAGGACTGAAGTTTTATCATAAGCCCAAGCCTTAAGATTTTGCTCCTGGGCTAACACAAGTAAAACAATCAGGTTAGTTTATTGTCATCAACACCTCTATCACCAACCTGCTTGTACTCCTTTCTCTCTCCTAACTTTTTTATTCTGGCTTCTTCCCCCTCCTTTTCCAGTCCTGATGAAGGGTCTCAGCTTTTTATTCCTCTCCATAGACGCTGCCTTGCATGTTGAGTTACTCCAGTATTTTGTGTGCGTTGCAATGAGATTCCTAGCTTGTGTGAAGTTCACAGTGCAAACAGTGTATTTAGTAATAATAAGTACAACAATAAATACAGTGACTGGAGCAGTGGAAGTTATAGTAGTGGAAACTGACATCATGCAAAAAGAAATGCTTTAGTGACCATCATGGAAGGTGTTGAATCGAGGGTTTGCAAACATGGTAGCACCACTAGGAAAGGAATCAGAAAGAGATTGTCTGATAGCAGTTCGTAAGCAACATCCAGCTGTCCCTTCAAGTATCAAAGGTTAGGGTTCTCATGCTGGTACACATGGATAGATGGAATATTACTCGCACAAATGCAGTTCTTCTGAATTTCATGTTTAAGGTCCAGCTACTAAAATAAGACTTTGACGTAACTGAAGTGCAAACCTTTGTTTCATGCTTTACAGCTTCTGGTATCTATGGTGCACACATGAAATTCAGTAATCTATTTTATGCTGGAAAGAACCTGCAGCTGTGAATTGAATTTCTCTCTAATATATCTTCCTCATTCTGAACATCAGCAATATTTACCTCTAGAATATTGTTATTTTGGACTTAACTCATTTGTCCCTGAAGTCCTCAGCAATACTTTCATTCCCTCCATTCCTCCAATGTTTTCCTGTTGATTCTCCCTGCACACTGTCTACATTTCACCTCATCTATGACAGAAGAATATATTTAGTCCCATGTCACATTGCTTAATCTCACTGACTTTCATTTTCTTTTATATTCTACACATTCCCCAAAGCAATGGTGCGGCATCGGCAAGTTTATGGTGCTTGGAGGTTCATGGCAGGGAGAGTTTCTCCCTTCTACCGTCTGCGTGAGATGATGAGGCTATTGGAACTTGGAGACTTTTTTACCATGCCCATGGTCTGCTCTTTATCAAATTATGGTATTACTTTGTGCTGTTGTAACTGTATGTTATAATTATGTGGTTTTGTCAGTTTTAGTCTTGGTTTGTCTTGTGTTTCTTGTGATATCATTCTGGAGGAACATTGTATCATTTTTTTAATACATGCATTTCTAAATGACAATAACGAGGACCAAGTGTCCTCATAATCTAATCTAATCTAAATTCAACACCCTCTGACTAAAGAAATTTCTCTGCAACTCTGTTTTAAATGGATGCCCCTCTATCCTGAGGCTGTGCCCTCTTACACTAGACTCCCCCACCATGGGAAACATCCCTTCCATAACTACTCTGTCAAGGACTTTCAACATTCAAAAAGTTTCAATGGGATCCCCCCTCACCCTTCTAAATTCCAGCGAGTACCGACCCTGAACTGATCAAATGTTACTCGTATGGTAACCCTTTTATTTCTGGAATCATCCTTGTGAACATCCTCTGAACTCTCTCCAATGCCAACACATCTTTTTTTAGATGAGGAGCCCAAAACTGTTCACAATACTCAAGGTGAGGCCTCACCAGTGCCTTATAAAGCCTCAGCTTCACATCCCTGCTCTTGTATGCCAGGCTTCTTGAAATGAATGCTAACATTGCATTTGCCTTTCTCACCACCAACTTACCTGCAAGTTAACCTTTAAGGTGTTCTGCACAATGACTCCCAAGTCTCTTTGCATCTCAGATTTTTGAATTTTCTCCCCATTTAGAAAATAGTCGGCACATTTATTTCTACTACCAAAGTGCATGACCATTCATTTTCCAACATTGTATTTCATTTCCCACTTTCTCGCCCATTCTCCTAATCTGTCTAAATCCTTCTGCTACCCTACCTGTTTCCTCAACACTACCTGCCCCTCCACAAATCTTCATATCATCTGTAAGCTTGGCAACAAAGACATCTATTCCATCATCTAAATCATTGAGATACAGCCTAAAAAGAAGCGGTCCCAACACTGACCCCTGTGGAACATCGCAGCCAACCAGAAAGGATCTTCTTATTCCCACTCTCTGCCTCCTACCAATCAGCTAATGCTCTAACATGCCAGTAACTTTTCCTGTAATACCGTGGGCTCTTAACTTGGTAAGCAGCCTCATGTGTGGCACCTTGTCAAAGGCTTTTTGAAAGTTCAAATATACAACATCCACTCCATTCCCTTTATCTATCCTACCTGTAATCTCCTCAAAGAATTTCTACAGGTTCATCAGGCAAAATTTTCCCTCAAGGAAACCATGCTGACTTTGTCCTATCTTGTCCTGTGTCACCACTGGATGGCATAATGATGTATGGCATTCACATACTTTTACATATAACCTATAATGAACTATGTAACTAGAGAAAAATGCTTCATCAAACAATATATTTACAATACTACTCAAATATTACTGAAGTGTTAAATACTCAAACAGCACATCCATTTAAAACAGAGATGAGGAGGAATTTCTTTAGCCAGTGAGTAGTGAATTTGTGGAATTCAGTGCCACAGATGGCTCTGAAGGTCATGTCATCGAGTATATATAAAGCGGAGATAGATAGGTTTTGATTAGACATGGGATAAGGTAGGAGACTGGGATTGAGGTGGATAATAAATCTGCCATGATGGAATGGTGGAGCGGACTTGATGGGCTAAATGACCTAATTCTGCTCCTATGTTTTATGGTCTTCTGCTATGAAAGTATGTAGGACAAGCTTTTTTACTGTATCTTGGTACATTTGACAATGATAACCCAATACCAATAGCAGTCCCATCTACCTTCATCGTGTGCCCCATAGATTTAAGAGGCTTACAAAAGTTGAAATAAGATTCTTCAAAAGATCATTGTCCAAAATTAAGAAAACAGTGGTGTAATTTCTTTGCTGAAAGTAAATTCTTTCTACCCCCAAAAAATATTTGAGTTAGGATGATGTACTGGATGCTGATAATCATCTCCCACAATCTACTGATCAGATAAGATAATCCTACAATGTAATCTCTCCCCCAACCTCACTTAAGCCTTTTTCTCACAGCTTTCTGTCACTGTTCAGATTTTGTTAGAAAACTTGGAAAACTACAACTCATCTTCTCAATATTATTCATTACTTATTTATTTATCTATCATTATTTTATTAATAGTGTTTTTTTTAAAATATTTGAAGTTTGTCGTCTTTTGGACATTGGTTATTTGTCTGTTCATGTAGTTTTTTGCTGATTCTATTGTGTTTCTCTGTATCTACTGTGAATGCCTGCATAAAAATGAATCTCAGGATATTATATGGTGACACATATGTACTTTGATGCTAAATGTACTTTGAACTTGATGGTTACTTACTGCAGGAATGCATTTCCCTATGATATAGGAGGCCCTTCAACACATTGAATCTCTACCAGCTCACAAGGAAATTCCACTCCCTCACTCATTTTTCCTGTTGTCCATTTCCCCAAAAGTCTCATCAGCTCTGACCCCCTCCCCAGACTTAAGGACAATTAAAGGTGACAAATTAAACTAGCAATCTACATGACTACAGAGGAAAGAGGAGGAAGAGAGGGATCTTGGAGGCCTATATCCATAGATCCATCAAAGTTCACACGTTATAAGAAGGTTAAGAAGGCGTATGTTGTGTTGGCCTTCATTAGTCAAAGCACTGAGCTCAGGAGCCAAGAAGTAATGTTACAGGTCGATAAAACTCTGGTTGGAGATTTATGGACCTGCAACATTGCTATAATGAGGCAACCAGAACTGAACACAGTATTCCAGGCTTCCTCATCATTCCTATAATGAGGCAAACAGAACTAAACACAATATTCCACGAGGAATATTGTGTTCAGTTCTAGTTGCCTTATTATAGGAATGATGATGAAGCTTTAAAGAAGGTGCACCAGGATGCAGCCTCAATTAGAGAGCATGTTGAATGAAGGAGATTGAGCGATCTAGGCAACACATACAAAATGCTTGAGGAGCTCAGCAGGCCATGCGTAATCTATGGAAAAGAGTAAATGGCCTGAAACATCAACTGTTTACTCTTTTCCATAAATGCTGCCTGGCCTGCTGAATTCCTCCAGCATTCTACGTGCATTGCTTGAATTTCATTTATCTGCAGATTTTCTCTTTTTGTGATTGAGCGATCTAGGTCTTTTTCTTTGGAGAAAAGGAGAATAAGAGGCAACTTGATACAGATATATAACATGATAAGAGACATAGATAATGAGGATTGCCAGAGACATTTTCCCAGGGTTGAAATAGCTAAACCAAGATGATTGGGAGAAAGTATAGGGTGATTTTTTTTTTTTTTTTTTTAACATGAGTGCATGGAATGTGTTGCCAGAGCTGGTAGTAGAAGCAGACATATTTAGGAGCATTTAAGAGCCTTTTAGATAGCGCATGGATGAAAATGGAGGGCTATGCGGGAGGGAAAGGTTCGATTAATCTTAGAGGAAGTTATAAGATTAGCATAGCAACTTGGACCAAAGGACCTATACTGTTCTATGTTCCATATTCATCCAGGGAAAATCCACATCATCACAGGAAGAACATGGACCATCAGGCAACATCATCTGAGGTCAGGATTGAACCTATGTCTCTGGAGTTGAGCAACAGCAGCTCTGCTACACTGTTTTACCATCACAGAATCACTGAACTGGTTAGTCTTTTTCTGTCTGACATTTTCACAACATAGTCTTTAAAGAGTCAATGATTTCCCTCCAAATGATGTATTCACAGATGAGGGTTCATTTCCCATCTGTCAGGTAATTTCTATTCTCAGCCACTTGACTGGCAAATTGCTGTCACTATTTATTACCTCTGTTTATAGAGAAAACATTTTAAACAAAATAATATTGAAAATTTAGTTGGCAGGTCCTGAAAAATAGAATTTGCTAAATAAACGAGCTTAACAGTATGATTATCTCCCACTCACTGCACAGCTGAGGGATTTGTGACTTAATGCATCATTTTGTTGTAATTGTTCATCTATACGGTGGCAGAATAGTAATAATGCTTGAAAATGGAATTTATTCACAAAAAGCAACACTCCCCATGGGCCATTAACAGAGGTTAGGGGAAAAGAGGATTCAGAAAGATTTTTAACAACACATACAATGCCTTTGATATTCAAAAGATCTTCGCTGTTCCTTGCTCAGAAATTTTGCTTGGAAAGGCATCACTGAGCTTTAATATTTTATGGGTATTTCATCAAGGAGTTTAGAACCATAAAAACTACAGCACAGAAACAGGCCCTTTGGCCCTTCTTGGCTGTGCTGAACCATTTTCTGCCTGGTCCCACTGACCTGCACACGGACCATATCCCTCCATACACCTCCCATCCATGTATCTGTCCAATTTATTCTTAAATGTTAAAAAAGAACCCGCATTTACCACCTCGTCTGGCAGCTCATTACATACTCCCACCACTCTGTGTGAAGAAGCCCACCCAATGTTCCCTTTAAACTTTTCCCCCCCTCACCCTTAACTCATGTCCTCTGGTTTTTTTTCCTCCCCTTGCCTCAGTGGAAAAAGCCTGCTTGCATTCACTCTACCTATACCTCTATTATATACCTTTATCAAATCTCCCCTCATTCTTCTACGCTCCAGGGAATAAAGTCCTAACCTATTCAACCCTTCTCTGTAACTGAGTTTCTCAAGTCCCGGCAACATCCTTGTAAACCTTCTCTGCACTCTTTCAACCTTACTTATATCCTTCCTGTAATTTGGTGACCAAAACTGAACACAATACTCCAGATTCGGCCTCACCAATGCCTTATACAACCTCATCATAACATTCCAGCTCTTATACTCAATACTTCGATTAATAAAGGCCAATGTACCAAAAGCTCTCTTTATGACCCTATCTACCTGTGACGCCACTTTTAGGGAATTTTGTATCTGTATTCCCAGATCCCTCTGTTCCACTGCACTCCTCAGTGCCTTACCATTAACCCTGTATGTTCTACGTTGGTTTGTCCTTCCAACATGCAATACCTCACACTTGTCAGTATTAAACTCCATCTGCCATTTTTCAGCCCATTTTTCCAGCTGGTCCAAGAGGCTCTGAAAACCTTCCTCACTGTCTACTACACCTCCAATCTTTGTATCATCAGCAAACTTGCTGATCCAATTTACCACATTATCGTCCAGATCATTGATATAGATGATAAATAACAATGGACCCAGCACTGATCCCTGTGGCACACCACTAGTCACAGGCCTCCACTCAGAGAAGCCACTCTCTGGCTTCTTCCATCGAGCCAATGTCTAATCCAATTTACCACCTCTCCATGTATACCTAGCGACTGAATTTTCCTAACTAACCTCCCATGCGGGACCTTGTCAAAGGCCTTACTGAAGTCCATGTAGACAATATCCACTGCCTTCCCTTCATCCACTTTCCTGGTAACCTCCTCGAAAAACTCCAACAGATTGGTCAAACATGACCTACCACGCACAAAGCCATGTTGACTCTCCCTAATAAGCCCCTGTCTATCCAAATGCTTGTAGATTCTGTCTCTTAGTACTCCCTCCAATAACTTACCTACTGCTGACGTTAAACTCACCGGCCTATAATTTCCCGGATTACTTTTCGATCCTTTTTTAAACAATGGAACAACATGAGCCACTCTCCAATCCTCCGGCACTTCACCCGTAGACAGCGACATTTTAAATATTTCTGCCAGAGCCCCCGCAATTTCAACACTAGTCTCCTTCAAGGTCCGAGGGAACACTCTGTCAGGTCCCGGGGATTTATCCACTTTAATTTTCCTCGAGACAGCAAGCACCTCCTCCTTTTTAATCTGTACAGTTTCCATGGTCTCACTACTTTCCCTCAATTCCATAGATTTCATGCCAGCTCTCTTAGTAAATACAGACGCAAAAAACCTATTTAAGATCTCCCCCATTTCCTTTGGTTCCGCACAAAGCCGACCACTGTGATCTTCAAGAGGACCAATTTTATCCCTTACAATCCTTTTGCTCTTAATATACTTGTAAAAGCTCTTTGGATTATCCTTCACTTTGACTACCAAGGCAACCTCATGTCGTCTTTTTGCCCTCCTGATTTCTTTCTTAAGTATTTTCTTGCACTTCTTATACTCCTCAAGCACCTGATTTACCCCCTGTTTCCTATACATTTCATACAACTCCCTCTTCTTCTTTATCAGAGTTGCAATATCCCTTGAGAACCAAGGTTCCTTATTCCTATTCAATTTGCCTTTAATCCTGACAGGAACATACACAAACTCTGCACTCTCAAAATTTCCCCTTTGAAGGCTTCCCACCTACCAATCACATCTTTGCCAGAGAACAACCTGTCCCAATCCATGCTTTTTAGATCCTTTCTCATTTCTTCAAATTTGGCCGCCTTCCAGTTCAGAACCTCAACCCTAGGACCAGATCTATCCTTGTCCATGATCAAATTGAAACTAATGGTGTTATGATCACTGGAACCAAAGTGCTCCCCTACACAGACTTCCGTCACTTGCCCTAATTTGTTTCCTAACAGGAGATCCAATATTGCATCCCCTCTAGTTGGTCCCTCTATATACTGATTTAGAAAACTTTCCTGAACACATTTTACAAACTCTAAACCATCTAGACCCCTAACAGTATGGGAGTCCCAATCAATGTATGGAAAATTAAAGTCCCCTACCACCACAACTTTGTTTCCTGCAGTTGCCTGCTATCTCTCTGCAGATTTGCTCTTCCAAGTTTCATTGATTATTGGGTGGCCTGTAATACAATCCCACTAATGTGGCCATACCTTTCCTGTTTCTCAGCTCCACCCATAAGGACTCAGTAGACAAGCCCTCTAATCTGTCCTGCCTGAGCACTGCTGTAATATTTTCCCTAACAAGCAATGCTACTCCCCCACCTTTCATTCCACTGCCTCGATCACATCTGAAACATCAGAACCCTGGAATATTAAGCTGCCAGTCCTGCCCCTCCTGTAGCCAAGTTTCACTAATTGCTACAACATCATAATTCCACGTGTCAATCACCGCCCTCATCCGCCTTCCCCGCAATACTCCTAGCATTGAAATATATACACCTCACAACCTTTCTATCAGTGGATTTGCTTAAACTTTCAATATCATTTATTTTCACCCCAACCACACTGTCAGCTCTGGCACTCTGGTTCCCATCCCCCTGCAAATCTAGTTTAAAGCCTCCCCAACAGCACTAACAAACCTCCCTGAAAGGATATTGGTCCCCCTGTGGTTCAAGTGTAACCCATCTCTCTTGTACAGGTCCCACCTGCCCCAGAAGAGGTCCCAATGATCCTGAAATCTGAAACCCTGCCCCCTGCACCAGTTCCTCAACCACTTGTTCATCCTCCAGAGCATCCTATTCCTACCCTCACTGGCACCTAGCACAGGTAGCAATCCTGAGATTACCACCCCTTGAGGTCCTGCTTTTCAACTTCCTACCAAGCTCTCTATACTCACTGTCCAGGACCTCTTCACTCTTCCTTGCTATGTCATTGGTGCCTATGTGCACCACGACATCTGGCTGGTCACCCTCCCACTTCAGAATATCATGCAATCGATCAGAGGCATCCTTGACCCTGGCACCTGGGAGGCAACAAACCATCCTGGATTCTCTGTCACGACCACAGAACCTTCTATCTGCACCTCTAACTATCGAGTCCCCTATCACTACCGCTCTCCTCTTTCTCCCCACTCCCTTCTGCACTGCAGAGCCAGACTCAGTGCCAGAGATCCGGCTACTGCAGCTAGTCCCAGGTAAGTCATCCCCGCCCCCCCCCAACAGTATCCAATGCGGTATACTTGTTGTTGAGGTGAATGGCCACAGGGGAACCCTGCTCTGCCTGCCCTTTCCTCTTCCCTCGCCAGACAGTGACCCAATTTCCTGTCCTCTGCTCCTTTGGCGTAACTACCTCCCTGTAGCTACGATCTATAATCTCCTTATTCTCCCGAATGATCCGCAGGTCATCCAGCTCCTGCTCCAGTTCCCTAACGCGGTTTGTCAGGAGCTGCAGCTGGATGCACTTCTTGCAGGTGTCATTGTCAGGGACACCGGAGGGCTCCCTGACTTCCCACATCCTGCAAGAGGAGCATTCCAACATCCTGCCTGGCATTCTCACTACGCTAGACAATCTGAGCAAAAAACTTACCAGAACCTACCCTGGCCTCTGCCTGTTCTCGCCGAAGCCTGTTTGAGCCATAGCCGTCCCACTCTGACTCAGTCCACTCCGATGATGGCCGCTACAACGATGGCTGCTGTATATGGTGGTCTGCTTTTTAAACATTGGCGCGCTACGTCACGCGCCTGCGCAGTGCAGACCCTTCTCCCTGAGCAGTGCTTTTATATATAAAAAAAAAATGACTTTTTCAACCCGAAATTCTTCCGCTCACTTCTCAGCTACTTCCTTCGACTTGTTTGGGTAAGTTAAACAGAGATCATAACAGGGCAAGTTCTGTACAAAGAGAATGGGCTATGCCTATTGATTAATCTTAACTCATTTCCTATGGTGTCAGGGATATATTAAAAACTGTATTTAGACTATCATGGGTACTATCCTCTGAGGGGACCAAGACACCTTCAGTAGCGGTGCTTCAGGAAGATGACTTCCATCATTAAGGATCTCCACCCCCCAGGTCATGCCCTCTTCTCACTGTTACCATCAGGAAGGAGGTACAGAAGCCTGAAGGCACACACTCAGCAATTCAGGAACAGCTTCTTCCCCTCTGCCATCTGATTTCTAAATAGAGATTGAATCCATGAATACTACCTCAATATCTTATTTTTTTTAATTTCTGTTTTTACACTACATTTTATCTTAACTAATATAATTACTGTAATTCAGTTTTTTTTAGTTTACCATGTATTACATTGTACTTCTGCAAAGTTAAAACATTTTTACAACATGTGCAGGTGATATTAAATCTGATTCTAAGTGTGGTCAGCCACATTCATACTTAACGTCACATTAAGATCTTGCATATATAAAGAGTGAAAGAGAGGCAAGAGTGGATACTGGACCACTATAAAATAACACCGGAGATGTAGCAATGGAGGACAAAGAAATTCTGGACAAACCTGATAAGTATTTTGTGCCGGTCCTCACTGTGGAAGACACAAGTAGTATGCCAGAAATTCAAGAGTGTTGGGGGCAGAAGTGAGCATAGTTACTCTTCCTAAGAAGTAAGTGCTTGGGAAGTTAAAAGATCTGAAGATAGATAAGTCACCTTGACCAGTGGACTACACCTCAGGACTCTGAAAGAAGTAGCTGAAGAGATTGTGCAGGCATTAGTAATGATCTTTCAAGAATCACTAGAAACAAGGCTCTGCCCTCTGGTCCAAGCAAAACCAGGCAAGCATTGCTAGATTCTGGAATGGTTGCAGAGGACTGGAAAATTGTAAAACTCATTCCACTCCTTAAAGGAGGAAGGCAGAAAAAAGGATATTATAGGCCAATTAGCCTGACTTCAGTGGTTGGGAAAATGTTGTCGCCCATTACTAAGACTGAGATTTTGGGTATTAGAGTATGCCATAGTCAGCATGGTTTCCTTAAGCGGAAATCTTCCCCGACAAATCTGTTGGAATTCTTTGAGGAAATTACAGGCAGGATAGACAATGAAGAGTTGGTGGGTGACGTTTTCTCAGATTTTCAGAAGGCCTTTAACAAGGTGCTGCACATGAGGCTGCCTAACAAGGTGAGAGTCATGGTTATACAGGAAAGATATTAGCATGGATAGAAGATTGGCTAATTGGCAGGAGGTAATGATTCTGAATAAAAGGGGCCTTTTCTGGTTGGCTGCTCCTGTCTAGTGGTGTTCAAAAGGGGTTACCATTGGGACCACTATGTTCAAGTTACATGTTAGTAATTTGGTTGATAGAATTAATGGTTTTGTGGCTAAGTTTGCAGATGATACAAAGATAGGTGGAGGGGTAGGTAGTGCTGAGGAATCAGTGAGTCTGCAGAAGGTATTGTACAGATTGGGAAAGAATTGGCAGATGGAATATTGTGTAGGGAAGTACATGGTCATGCACATTGGTAGAAGGAATAAAGATGTAGACTATTTTCTAAACAAGGAGAGAAAATTCAATAATCAGAGGTACCAAAAAAACAAGAATATTGATAATGAGACTCGCACAATTTCAACTTGACTATTTAAAGAGGCGTCACATCCATGACATATGAATGGATTCTAGAGCTAGTTTCAGAATACAGGGAAGGTGATTGGCAAGTCATAAGGACAATGGCTGAAGGTTGTTATAGAGGTGGGCAGCAGGAGTTTGATCTTTTGTTTTGGACTTATGCTGTAAAGAGTTCATGACCTTATCAGAGCAGGAAAGATGAGAACAGTGGGACATTCACCGTGATGTGATTATTCCAGCACACTCCCTCAAATCAATTAACCATGCAGTTGTGCCCAAAATCTCTCTCGTCCTGTTACATTGCAACATCCCTCATTTAGATGTGAAGTCAGCAGAGAGTGAAAAATATCCCTTTGCAGGATGACAATCTTGAACATTCTTAGTGTGGCAGTCTTAGTTCTTGTTTAACTCCCCTCAAAGATTTCAGCTGGGATCTTAGGGCTTACATCAGATGACAAAAATAACTCACCCTGTGAGGAAGAAACTCACTTTGAAGACACCCCATTGCAGAACTTGTACAAAACATGCACCATCTCAGATCAACCCATACAAAATGCTGTAGGGGCTCAGTAGGTCAGGCAGCATGTATGGAATTGAATAAACAGTTAATGTTTCGGGCCAAGAACATTCTTCAGACTCCAACACCTGCTCAGGTGTTCATATTTTTGTGGAACTGCAGGGAGTTTTCACTCAAAACTCCTTACAGGCAGTGGCAGGAACCCAGGTCACCTGTAATGTACAGCATTGTGCTAACCACCATGCTACTGTGCTGCACCATGGTAACTACAGTGTCTAAAAAAAATTATTTACCCCCTTTGGAAGTTTTCATGTTTTAGTATTTTACAACATTGAATCACAGTGGATTTAATTTGGCTTTTTTGACTCTGATCAACAGAAAAACACTACTTTGTGTCAAAGTGAAAACAGATCTCTACAAACTGATCTAAATTAATTACAAATATAAAACAGAAAATAATTAATTGCATAAATATTCACCCCCTCTAATATGACACACCAAATCATCACTGGTGCAGCCATTTGGTCTTAAAAGTCACATAATTAGTTAAATGGAGATCTGTTTTTGGAGACTTGTATGCATTCAAGTTGTTTCAATAGATTGTAGTAAAAATACATCTGTATCCAGAAGGTCCAACTACTGGTGAGTCAGTATCCTGGCAAAAACTACACCATGAAGACTAAAGAACACTCCAAACAACTCCACGAAAGGTTATTGAAAAGCACAAGTCAGGAGATGGATACAAGAACGTTTCCAAGTCACTGAATATCCCTTTGAGTACAATCATCAAGAAATGGAAAGGTTATGGCACAACTGTAAATCTGCCTAGAGCAGGCTGTCCTCAAAAACTGAGTGACCATGCAAGAAGGGGACTAGTGAGGGAGGCCAAAAAGAGACCTATGACAACTCTGAAGGAGTTATAAGATTCAGTGGCTGAGATGGGAGAGACTGCACAAACAACAACTGTTGTCCAGGTGCTTCACCAGTCGCAGCTTTATGGTAGAGTGGCAAAGAGAAAGCCACTGTTGGAAAAACAACTCACATGAAATCTTGGCTAGAGTTTGCCAGAAGGCATGTGGGATTCTCTGAAGTCAGCTGGAAGAAGGTTCTGTCTTCTGATGAAACAAAAATTTAGCTTTTTGGCCATCAGACTAAAAGGGACATCTTGGACGGAAAACAAGATGGGGTAGGGGAAGCTATATCAGAACATTGAGCTGGGGTTCACAACTATCTTTAGCAATGTAACTGATCTGCATAATCTCTGCACCACATTTTGGTTGCTTACTTTCCCGTGGTATGGTCCAGCATACCCAGTCAGCAATGGATGCCATTTTCAAAGGCTCTTGAGGAAAGATATAAGGATACTCAGTATTTGACAGGCTTCAGGCAATGCCCTGGCACAAATCAGAATGTTTGCCTTCCCTGCACCAAAACAGATGTGCCATCAATTTTCAGTGTGCAATAAGTTTCAGGTAGAGATAAATGAATGGGGCTTTTTCCATCAGTTAATCTCCTTGATAGTATCACCCAATGCAGGGACCTCATGTGTGACATTAAGGTACATAGGTCAGTATTTTTAAATGTTGAAATGATTGGAAAAAGATACACATGTGTTTTATATTAGTTTAACTTCCTGATTGGGTGACCTTACCTCCTTGTTGGTGCATATTTCCTGTTTTATGGGCACCCAAAAAAGAAGAGAGACAATCCAGAACTTTATCTTGAACCAGTGTTAACTCTTGTAAATCGTAGTGCTTGGGAAATACAACCTGAAATAAAACCTAAATCTCAAAGCCCCAGTGCAAATTCTTCCCTCTTTTGTACTTGCAGGTGCCGTTCTAATGGTAAACACATCTTTGCCCTCTCAACCCCTGCTCCAACCCACCCACAATGACAATATGGACTGAAATAAATTATATTTCTGCAATGAAGCAACCTTCATTTTTAAATTATGTGCAGTTGCAGATGAGGTAGAAGAAAAGTCATAAATAGGAAATCTTTACCAAAGGATCATTATTCAAGCCTTTGTTCCTTGGGTTAATGGCTGTAGCTCATTCTTAATAAAAGCAGGAATGCATTTGTCCCATGTTCTCGTAAAGCTGAATGCATCGATGATGGACAGTTTACTGCTCTTTGTCTGAGCTGAACTCTGCATGTTTCTGTCCAGTGTGGAACTAATGTAGTTTCTCTCCTATAATTTTATTTTAAGATTTGTGCAGCTTATTTAGGGAGTGGTGAATCACAAAATCGAATGCTAATTATTGAGCCTTTACTCTTCAAACATACCTTTACCACCATTGTTTTACAGTAGTGCTCTCAATAGGAGGGTGGGATCATTGAATTAACCCTGTAGAGTACAGGTTTGTTTTTCTTTTGACTATGATAGGTATAGTAACTCATGTTTAAAGACTTTTACTTCAGAAATTCAGCTGTCATGAATTGAACTTCAGAAGTTGACTTCAATATGCAGATCCATGCCATTGTCTTTTCTTGGATTTTTTTTGGTTCAATAGTTCTATTTAATATCAGGAAATGTATACAACATACAACCTGAAATTCTTGTTCTTCGCAGATATCCACAAAAACAGGAGTATCTCAAAGAATGAACGGCAGTAAAAATGTAAGAACCTCGAAGCCCTCTTCTCCCCCCTCTCCCATGCACAAGCAGCAGTAAAGCATCAATGCTCCACCACCACCCACCAAGCAAGCAATATCAAAGCCCCCATGAGAGACTATGATCTGCATTACAGAAAAACTAATTATTCATCTGACCACTTTGACATGTCACCTCTCTCAGAGGTGTCACAAAGTGAGAGGGGAGACCAACAAAAACAAAACTACTTACTGATTTATGGCATTAAAGTATGCCATGTCACTATTTCTGAGTTCTCCGAACTCAGTTGGCAGCAAACTGACCAGCATCGGGGAGGAGTGGGGGAGGGAGAGAGGAAGAGGGAGAGATTCGCAGAGTACAGAGACCTCCAACAGCTGATCCACTGCTCCTGATATTCTGTTTTCTCCCATGGCACTTAGATGGTGACGCTGGCATAGAATCGGCTCGTCCACAGGGCTGCGAGGCCTTGGAACTCGGAAGGCATACTCATCCTCTCGGCTGCACCCTTGGGATATCAAAAAATGGCCAGTCCGTGAGCTCTGGGAATTGGAACCATTGCCGTAAAGAATCGCAGTTTGAGAGCAGCTGCAGGTCAAAGGAACTGACAGAACCACTCCACCTTGAATAAGAGAGACATTAAAGGGATAAATTGAGCTATTTCTGCAAATGAGCTCAAAGAGAATTTTGTTTAAGAGAATACAATCTACCACTCATACGGGTGGCACAGTGACGTAGCGGTTAGCGTGATGCTATTATCGCTCAGGATGTTCCAGAACTCGGAGTTCAATTCTGGCACCGTCTGTAAGAAGTTTGTATGTTCTCTCTGTAAGTGTGGGTTTCCTCTTGGTGCTTCGCACTGCCCTAATGTACTGGTAGGAGGTTAACTGGTCATTGCAATAAGGCCAAGCTTAAAGAGGTGATTTGCTGGGCAGTGCGCCTTGTCAGGCTGGAAGGGCTCTTCCACGCTGTATCTCTAAATCGATAGGTAAAAAAGGTGGATATAGCTGGTTTAAAATGTTTCATTGCATATGGACAAGATGATTTATACTTAACATCTGCAAAGAATAAGCAACCAAGAGAGTGAAATCAGATTAGTGAAGGATCCCAGGGACGTCAGGGATGGCCCAGTGGCACAGCTAGCAGACCCAGTGTCTCACACCACCAGACACTCAGGTTCAATCCTGACCTCAGTTGCTGTCTGTGTGGCGTTTGCACCTTCTCCCTCTGACCTTATTGGTTTTGCCTGAGGGCTCCGCTTTCCTTCCATGTCCCAACCAGCTGCAGGTTGGTAGGTGAATTGGCCACTGTAACTTGTCCCTTGTGTTTAGGTGAGTGGAAGAGTCTGCTAGAGTAGACAAGAATGGGGAGAGAATAAAAAGAAAATTATGTGGAATTAAATGTCAATTGGTGATTAATGATCTCCCTTTCTCGGGGGTTGTGGGGGGGGAGGGTGGAGTCCTTGCCATGACCTTATCGGATCTTCTCTTTCACCTCTTTACTCAGCTTTACTTCACCTCTTATCCATGGTTCCATAGACATAAAACATAGATAATGATATCACAGTACAGGCCCTTTGGCCCACAATGTTGCGCTGACCTTTTAATCTACTCTAAGATCAATTTAACCCTTTCCTCATAACAGCCCTCCATTTTTCTGTCATCGACGTGCCTATCTAAGAGTCTTTTAAATGTCCAAGAATTTGTTTGGCTGTAACATCCCAGGTAATGGTTTGACAGGACCCAGGTAAGGGTAACCAAAGGATCTCAACTGCTTGGTGAGACAGGGATTGGCTCTTTCTAACATGCAAAGACTGTTCCAATTGGCTTGTTGGAGGAAATCAATTGGTTAATTCAATAAACAGCAAGGTCCAGCAGTGAGTTCACTGTGAAGTGCATTGGACATACTGTTCAGCAGACAACAGAAGAAGCCCTGGCCATCTACTGAGGACAAAGAGATTACCGGTAGCAATGCTTCATTGTGCCATGGACTTAAATCTCTGCAACTAGAGAGTGGGTTTACTCCATCACCACACCTTAATCTCTTTCATGTACACTTTTTGTGCAACTCTTCATTCCAGCTTTACACTTGCATCTCTTTTCTTTCTGCTAACTTCTGCTAAGTTTGCGTGGATCCAACATGTCACCAAAAACTTCGATAGACTTTTGTAGATGCACAGTGAAGGGTATCCTAAGTGGTTGCATCATGGTCTGGTATGGAAACCAGATGTCCAGCAACGGAAAGGGCTCCAGAAAGTGGTGGATACAGCCCAGTCCATTACAGGCAAAGTCCTCCCCATCATTGAATGTATTTACGCACTGTGCTGCCACAGGAAAGCAACATCGATCATCGAAGTCTCCACCTTCCAGGACATGCCTTCTTCACCACAACCATCAGGAAAGAGGTACAGAAGCCTTAGGTCCCACACCACCAGGTTCAGGAATAATTATCCTACAACCATCAGGCTTCTGACCTGGCATTGATAACTTCAATCTCCACTACTTTGAACTGATTTCACAGACTCACTTTCAAGGATTCTTTACAACTAATGTTCTTAGTATTACTTCCATTTGCACAATTTGTCCTCTTCTGTGCATTGGTTGTCTGTCAGTCTTTGTTTATATATAGATTTTCATAAAATTTTATTGTATTTCCCCATTTCCTGTAAATATCTGCAAGAAAATGTATCTCCAGATAGTATATGGTAACATATACGTACTGTGATAATAAATTTACTTTGAACTTTAAAGAAATGATCAGGTTTGGTAGGTCAAAGGGGTTGTATTACTCTGACTCTATTGCACCTTCCACTTATATGGACGAAAATATTCCAAAGTACTTGTCAGAAGAGTAGGTAAGAGCAGATATTGGGAGGCAGACAAAATATTATGGCTTTCAATGAGAGTCAAGGTAAAATAAGGAAGGTTGATTTGATTTAGGAAGCAAAGTCCAGGTCTAAGTGGCTGAAGGTATGAGCATCATGGTATTGCTCAGAGTGGAGTCCAGTGAACCGAGATTTTGTGAAAGCAAAATGGGAACAAAACAAAGTTTTAAAAAATTCTTTTATCAAAGTACGTATACTACCCTGAGAACAGGGATAGACCCACAGAGTTGATCAAAGATGTGAGGAGAGTTGTTGAGGGGTACATGGTCAGTCCCATCAGTAGTTGTAGTGCACTTTGAGAAGGTCAAGAGGGAGATTGTGCATTGCTAGTAGTCACAAGGAATGTCAACCATGACTTTTGTTGGGCTATGGAAGAGCTGAAAATCAGCTGGGGCACCCAGGAAATGAACTGAGGGAGATACATGTGGTTCTGGATCGCAACAACACATTGAAAGAGAGGTACTGCAGATTTCTGGGTATGGGACAGAGCTTTTGAAAAGAATAAGAACAGACCTCAGGAAAGTGAACAACTTCAAGTGTTATATTTCAGCATTTGTCCCTCAGAGATTATATAAAGCCCATAAAGGGGTGATAGACATGTTGAGTACAGGATGTATTTGGAGTTCAATCATTTCTAATTTGTCAGACCACCAGGTTCTAAGGGTACTGGCACATGGAAAATGGAAGTTTCACCTGGTTTAAGCAAAGGTGCATTTCTGAGACTGGGATTTATTTTGCTTGATGGTGAATCAGTGCTGGGGACAGTTAAAATATATTACAGCTTACTAATGATGAATGACTCCCTGGTACCGATACCAGATGGAAGTTGGAAGGGCAAAATAAGCTCTGTTCTCCATCTGTTCAACAACTGAATATTTCTGAAAATCCTGTTGCCCTCTATTCCCTCTCCACCACCCAAACAAAGGCTGCTTTCAGTTACTGAGATCTGATCTTCTGAAATACATCGTTAAGTGTTTTCGTACACATATGGGATATGTGTTTCTGAGCATGAGAAGGATAAAATTGAAAGTCTACATCTATAGTATACCAACTTAAAATCAATTAAGTAATGGAATACAGAAAAAGCTTAAAATACACCTTCACTAACACAGCACTGCCACAGTTCTACAGTGATAATGCACCAGTGCAAATAAAGTTAGTGTCATACAGTAACAGTGCAGAAACAATCCTTCAACCCATCTCATCCAAACTGACCAAACTGTACAACAAAGCTAACCCTATTTTCCTGCATTTGCACATATCCCTCTAAACCTTTCTTATCCATGTACCTGTCTAAATGTCTTTTAATTTTTTTATTATGACAACAGATGTGGAAGCTTTAGAGAGGGTGCAGAGGAGATTTCCCATGATGCTGTCTGGACTATAAATCATATTTCTTTTGCACATTATTTGTGTGTAGTTTTTCATTGATCCTATTGTGTTTCTTTTAATCTTGAATGCCTGCAAGGAAATAAATCTCAGGGTGGTACATGGTGACATATAATATAGTTAATTTGAACTTTGAACTTTGAACCTGTTTTATGAGGATAGGTTGAGCGAGCTAGGGCTTTTCTCTTTGGAACAAAGAATGATGAGAGGTGACTTGCTAGGGGTGTACAAGATGATGCGAGGCATAGACAGAATGGATAGCTAGAGACTAGAGACTTTTTTTCGCTGGGTGTCAATGGCTAATACCAAGGGGTATCATTTAAAGGTGATTTGAGGAAAGCATAGTGGGAATTTTAAGGGCAAAATTTTTATACAGAGATTAGTGGTAGCGTGGATTGAGCTGTCAAGGGAAATTGTAGAGGCAGATGCATGAGAGGTATTTAACAGGCTCTTAGATAGGCATATGGATGAAAAATTGGAGGCCTGTGTAGGTGGGAGGTGTTAGATTGATCTTCGGATAGTTTAATAGATCAGTACAACATCGTGGTCAAAGGGTGTGTATTGTGCTGTAATGTTCTATGTTCTATATTCTTAATGTCATAACTGTACTCCCTTCTACCACTTCCTCTGGCAGCTTGTTCCATACACACATTGCCCTCTGTGTGAAAAGGTTTCCCCTCAGCTGCATTTTAAATCTTTCCACTCTCACTGTAAACCTATACCTTCTAGTTTAGAACTATCCTACCCTCAAGAAAAGACTGCAGCTATTCACCTTATCTATGAGCCACATGATGTTATGTACCTCTGTAAGGTAATAAGACCATAAGACCATAAACGAAGGAAACGAATTAGACCATTCAACTCATCAAGTCTGCTCTCCCATTCTATCATAGCTGAAATATTATCCCCCTCAATCCCATTCTCCTGCATTCTCCCCATAACCTTTGATGCCTTGACTTACCAAAAACCTATCAACTTCTGGCTTAAATATACTCAGCGACCAGGACTTCCAATGTTCAATAGGTTTCAATGAGATCCCTCTGTCATTCTTCAAAACTCCAGTGAGTACAGGCCCAGAGCCATTAAACGCTCCTCATAAATTAACCCTTTTAATCCAGGAATCATTCTGATGGTGGGTGGAGCTTAGGAGGATGATGGCACCTAATGGCGACTCCTTTGTTTCCACCTTTAGAAACAGCGCTATTTCTATCTTTGGTATCTCTATTTTTCCCTTTTCAAGCTTCTTTTGAAGCTCCTGACCTGGAGTTACATGCTGACTTAGGTTCTTTGTGGTAGTGGGACCAGCTCTCAGGGCCTCACGACTGGCTGCTTTTTGATATGTCAAGGATGCAGCCTGGAAGATTAGGGTGCCTTCAGGGCGCGGGATTTTTGTGGCTCTGGTGATGGGCTGATTCAAGGCCAGTGCTGCTGCCTGATGTGTCGTGGGAGTACACAGAAGATCAAAAGCAGCGAGCTGGCTGCTGCCTGTGTGCCCAGGGACCTGAGTTCTTTGGGCACAGAGCTCGGAAAAAGCGATGCAACTGACTTTTAACACCATAAATCAGCGAGTTGTTTTGTTATGTCTCTGCTCTCGCTGTGAAACAGGGACACCTTTTTCCTTTATTAGGGAGAGAGAGAGAGAGAGAGACTGTGGTATGTCAAATTACTGGGTGAATGAGTAGTCTTTGGGGTACTGCAAGTTCATGTCTTTATTGATGCTTTGCTGCATGCTTGAGTGCTCGGTGGGGGTTGCTGACGTTTTTTTGCTGGTTGGTGGGGGGGGGTCGTTGCTTTGCTGCTGCTTATGCATGGGAGGGGGGGAGCTGAGGGGGGCTTCGGGGCTCCAACACTTAACTGTCACTCATTCTTTGGGGCACTCCTCTGTTCTTGTGGATGGTTTGTGAAGAAATAGAATTTCAAGATGTATATTGTATACATTCCTCTGACATTAAATGTACCTGTTGAAACTTATTGAAACCCTCTCCATTGCCAGCACATCCTAAGCTAAGAGCTTAGCGAAGGACTAAGGGCTTCAAAGCTGCTGACAACACTCCAGTGCCATCTGATCAATGCCTTATAAAGCCTCAGCATGACATTCTTGTTTTTATATTCTAGTCTTCTCAAAATGAATGCAGACATTGCACTTGCCTTCCTCACCACCAACTCAACCTGCAAGTTGACCTTTAGGGAATCCTGCATGAGGACTGCAACACGAGGAATTCTGCAGATGATGGAAATTCAAGCAACACACATCAAAATTGCTGGTGAACGCAGTAGGCCAGGCAGTATCTCTAGGAAGAGGTACAGTCGATGTTTCAGGCCGAGACCCTTCATCAGGTCCTCGGCCTGAAACGTTGACTGTACCTCTTCCTAGAGATGCTGCCTGGCCTGCTGCGTTCACCAGCAACTTTGATGTGTGTTACAAGGACGCCAAGTCCTATTACACCTCTGATTTTTGAAATTTCTCCCTATTTAGAAAATGGTCTACCCTTTTATTCCTTATATCAAAGTGGATGACAATACACTTCCCTGCACTATATTCCGTTTGCCACTTTGCCCGTTCTCCCAATCTAAGTCTTTCTGCAGACTCCCTGCCTCCTCAAAGCTACCAGCCCCATCAAATATCTTTGTATCATCTGCAGACCTGTCCAGAAAACCACCAATTCTATCATCAAAATCATTGACATATAATGTGAAAAGAAAGGGTCCCATTCCTGACCCTTGCCACTAGTCACCAGGATCCAACCAGAATAGGCAACCTTTATTCCACATTTTGCCTTCTGCCAGTCGGCCAATCTTCTATGCATACCATGGGCTTTTACCTTGTTAAGCAGCCTCATGTGCAGAACCTTGTCAAAAGCCATATGAAAATCCAAATAAACAACATCCACTGACTCTTCTTTGTCTATCCTGCCTGTTATTTCCTCAAAGAATTTCAACAGATCAATCAGGTAAGATTTCTCCTTAAGGAAACCATGCAGGCTTTGGCCTACTTTATTATGTGCCTCCAAGTATCCCGAAATCTCATCTTTAACACCTTCCCAAATACTGAAGTCAGGCTAACTGGCCTGTAATTTCCTTTCTTTTACCTTCCTCCCTTTGCAATTTTTGCAGTCCTGCAGAATCATTCCAGAAACTAGTGATTCTTGAAAGATCATTACTATGGCTTCCACGATCTCTTCAGCTATCTCTTTCAGAACCCTGGGGTGTACACCATCTGGTTGGGGTTACTTATCCACCTTCAAACCTTTCATCTTCCCAAGTACCTTCGCCTTAGTAATAGCAACTACACTCACTTCTTCACCCTGACACTCTCAAACTTCTGGCATACTGCTAGTGTCTCCCACAGTGAAGATAAAAACAAAATACTTACTAAGTTAATCTAGCATTTCTTTGTCCCTTATTACTACCTCTCCAGCATCATTTTCCAACAGTCTGATATCCATTCTCTCCTCTCTTTTACTCTTTATATATCTGAAGAAATGCTTGGTATCCTATTTTATATTATTGACCAGCTTTCCTTCATATTTCATCTTCTTTCTCCTTATGGCATTTTAGTTGCCTTCTGGTGGTTTTTAAAGCTTCTCAATCCTCTAACTTGCTACTATTTTTTGCCCTATTATATGCCCTCTCTTGTTTTTACGCTGTTTTTGACTTCTCATGTCAGCCAAGGTTGCCTCATCCTCCCTTTAGAATACTTCTTCCTCTTTGGGATCAGGGTCCTGTACCTTCCAAACTGCCCCCAGAAACTCCAGCCAACTCCAGTTCCCATTCCCCTGCCAAATTATCTGAAACCAGAAATTCCCATCCTTTTTAGTGCGGTGAACCAGTACCATTAAGAAAGGGGTCTGTGGACTCCAAGTTGAGAAACCCTGGTTTAAACATTCCCCTGTAGCTCTAGCGAGCCTGCCCACAAGGTATTGGTCCCCATGACGGAAAATGGTAAAGATTTACCAACCAAGAGTAGCTTAGTACAGCAAGATGGCTATGTAATCCACAAGTAGTGATCCATGAGGTTGTCCAATGGCATCCAACAATCCAACATTGATCACCACTAGAGAAAACCAAAAAGGTGCAGATGCTATAAATCTGAAATAAAAGCAGAAAATACTGGAAATGGTCAACAAATCAGGCAGACTGTAGAAAGTGAGAGGAGTTAATGTTTCAGGTTGAGGAGTCTCTCTGACACATTGATGATGATCATCTTGATTGGGAGGGCAGGCTTAAGTTACCAAGTAGCCTACTCATGCACTTACTTTTTTGAGTTCTATTCTTGTTTCCAAAGTGTTCTGGTTCAACCCCAGCTGGTGTTTGCAGGATCCATAGAGGTTATCCCAACTGCAGAGAGGTGGAGTTTACTTTTAACACATACATGAAAACAGGTTAAGTTTAGAAGAGGAGCTCACCTTACTTTGAATGTATGGGGCTTAAGATTTAGGCCCATTCTCTTTATAAATTGAGTCCTGGGATGTATTTCAAATCTCTTTCCAATATTAGACTAGTGTAACTAATCACAAAAAAAAGTCCCATGGTCTTGCGTGCTTGCACCTTGGGTTTGTGATTCTACCATTTATTGCAAATGCTTTCGTTTGATTTTTGGCATTTTCAGATAAACTCGAATCTCAATCTAGCACCCAAAAGACATTCATAGAAGGATCTTATTCTTTGAGACATTTAAAAGGCTAGTCAAAAATCACTTGCAATGCCCGAGCTTGGAAGAATATTGGAAAGATGTTTTCCGAACTTTATCCTCAATACTTAATTATAATTTGGAACCTAACCCTTTGATTGCTCTTTTCAGCATCTCCGGAGAGGGGAACAGGCACCTAGGTCTGACCAAACGTCGCACACTGTCTTTTGCCTCTCTTTTGGCCAGGCGCGCAGTCTTGCTCAGGTGGAGGGATGCTGCCCTGCCCACCCATGCTCAGTGGCTCAGGGACACCATGTCCAGTCTAATCCTTGAGAAGATCCATAATTCAATTCTCAACTTGGACATAAAGTTCCAAAAGGTGTGGGGACACCTTCTTGAATATTTTCAGAATTCCCAGACAAACTAAAGTTCCATCCTTTCTTCCTTTCCTCTGCACATAAATCCCTGACCTCCAGCGTTTCCTGGTAAAATTCCACGAACTCAGACTTGTAAACATACAACAGTCTATGTATTAGGAAAATACACCTTCTGTATACCAATGCAGCTCTGTGGGGACAAAAGTTCTGTTTAACCCTTTTTGCTAATGCAATGATGGCTTGGAGTTGGGGATTGGGAGGGGCGGGGTGGGGTGGGGTGGGGCAGGGAGGCAACCAAAGCATGATTGTACTATGGGTGCATCTCTCATAAATATGAACTGTACGTTTGATACATTTGTTATGCACTGCACAAAACTCTTTATACTACGCTCTCTTTATTTAAAAAAACAATAAAAATATTGTTGAGAAAATCACTTGCAATAAATTGCAGTGAATCTTCCTACATAATTTTTCAAAAACAAATTCCTTTACTAAATGTGTGTGTATCTAGGTAAGTCATTATACTGTAATGAGTTCTTCATAACTTTCCATTCAGTACAAGAGGCAGTTCCTGCCTGGAGGGTGTACACTGAAAATATGTGTAATTGAATTGCTCCAACTCACAATCAAATCAAGATCGCACAAATTAGTACACTGGTATTTGTGGTGAGTGTTGCAGTTAGCGTGACGCTTTTACAGCTCAGGCCATTGGAGCTTGGAGTTCAGTTCTGAACCCCCTGTAAGTGGTTTGTACGTCCTCGCTGTGGAATGCATGGGTTCCCTCTGAGTTCTCTGTTTTCCTCATAACAGATAGTAGGTCATTGTAAATCAGGAGGTTGCTGGCAGCACAGTTTGAAATGCTGGAAGAGCCGATCTCTAAATAAATAAATAAGAAAGCTTGGCATGGGTTTCACAAATTTACTGATTAAACTGGGCTTCTAAGCCCATTCAATTTACTCTCCCCCATCATATTAGAGGGAATAAAACGGTTCACAGTGTGCTTCCAAGCCATACTGCTTCTCCAGAAGGTTTTAAATGTATTTGTACCAAAAAGCAGCTGCAAAGTTTACCCTCGATGTCTAGTGACAGCCCCACACAACAAATCTGCATTTGAGAGTAATGACCAACCAATCACTTGAAAACAACAATGCCTTTGATTTATGGATAAACAAATCACAAGAAGTTTTCAGATCTGGATTCTGTCTACTCCAGTAAACAATGGAAGCCATTATGGGCCTAAAACTCACAGTCTGAAGAACTGCTATCACTTAAAATAATTAATGGCTGAACCAGTGAGGATGATGATGACAGAGCTACAATTTAAGGACGTCATGCTCTTCAGAGTAGCCATTTCAGAATATGTTTTGATTGGAGACTGAAAAGAAAGAAAGCGAGAAAGAATCCTGCAGGTGCTGGAAATCTGAAATGAAAGGAACATCAAACTGTTGAAATGTAGCAAGTGAAAACTGTTTAATGTTTTACCATAGGAAAATATCTCAAGGCTCTTTTGCAATAGCACAATAACACACAGGATTATTAAGAGAAGGACAAAGGGTTTAATCAATCTCAGGAGGCTTTTAAAAGGCAGAGGAGAGGTAAAAAAGCAATGAGACTTAGAAGGCAATTGTAAAGCACTGGGTCTAGATAGCTGAAGACGAAGTATCAATGATGCACAAAGAGAGTGGTGGATGCTTGGGAGATCGAGGGTTACAGTTGTTTACGAAGCTATGGAAAGTTATTTACTCTTTGCACCCGAGTCCTAAAAGCGTTTGAACACTTGGATAAAAAAGTTTAGTTGGGGCTGTGAGAGGTCATTGATTCATTCCAGTTGCAGGACCATGCCTTGTCTTCGGATACACCAGGAGAGTTGTCTCAAATAAGCCGAAGTTTATTGAAAGTCCGGATGTGACAACCTATGGACTTGCTCTCAAGGACTGTATAATTCATGTACTCAGTATTATTTATTTATTTATTATTTATTTATTTGCAGAGCTATCTTATTTTGCACATTGATTGTTTGCCAGTCTTTGTGTGTATTTTTATTGATTCTGTTGTATTTCTTTGTTCTACTGTGAATGCCTGCAAGAAATTGAATCTGAGGGTAGCGTATGGAGACATATGTATCCTGATAAGAAATAAACCTTGAACTTTGAACCTTGAATGAAAGTTGGGGTTGAGGATGGTAGGCCAAGGTTTAAGGAGATGATTGGCAGTAGGGAAAAAAAAAGAAGACAAGTTATTCCTTTGCCCCAGGATCATCCTGCAGTGGTGAACAACATAAG
Organism: Mobula birostris; assembly: GCF_030028105.1. Lineage (NCBI taxonomy): Eukaryota > Metazoa > Chordata > Chondrichthyes > Myliobatiformes > Myliobatidae > Mobula > Mobula birostris. The sequence goes on from NC_092376.1 coordinate 29,887,244, forward strand.
CAGAAGCCTGCAAGGTGCCGTGGTATCATTGTATTGTTATTCTGCCATGTAATTTCATCTTGCTTTTAAGGCCACTGTGTGCATTTCCTATTTAAGGGCAATGTATGTAGTCCTGAGCATGACTGGTATCCCAGATGTGGCAATACAAAACACAGCCATTGTTTCCGCTGCATTCAACAGTAAGTCTATACAATTAATCACAAATATAATGGCTAAAACTGTCAGAGTTTACAGGTGCTGAATATGTTCAAAGCTTAGCTCCTGAGTCTCAATGGATCCAAAACCAGAGTGAATGAAATGTGGGGGAGAAAGCATAAGTTATAGTAGGTACAAGGCATCAAAGAGTGATCAAAGGAGTGATTAAACTCTTTGGCAGCCTGAAAAAGACGGAGGGCCAAAGGCTAGATGATTTCGGTATGGTATTGCAATGTGTTTGGAGATGAAATATTGCTGGGGAGGACTTCAATTTAAGCAATGTAACTTTTAAACAAGTGGAGTTTTATTAAACTTTTGACATGTGGCCCTTAGCAGAACATTAAAGTCGTGTGGAGGTATTATGAGAGGTGAAAGGTATAGAAATATCCACAGCCAATAATTCAAGACCCGCAGTGATACTTCACCCTGGAGCCTTTGCACAGATGGCTCAACGAGCCACTTCTACACAGGCCTTGCATGAAATCACCTATTCTCATGTGTGAGAGTAATTTCAAATATGGGATGTGGTGGACAAGTCGCCATCTGGAAGCTATTAAATCAGTAACTTTTTAAATAAGTGAAAAAGGTCTGGAGTGACACTAGAAAGGACAAAGGGAAAGGCAGTAATTCAGCAATTAGCTTCAAATGATAAGGCAACAAGTAGTTGTTTTTGGAGGTAGAATAGAATAACTTGAAAGTCTTATTCCCTAGCAGATACAAAGTGCAACGTTTTGTGGGCTGTTTAATCGGTATGACTCCATCCTGATGGACTACAACTAAATAAGAAAGAAACTGGCACTGGCTGGATACTTGGTTATTGTGAGAAGGAGTTCTTCACTTGTAAGAGATAAATATCATTTATAGTATTATTGACTGAAATCTTACCTCTTGTAAAGATTGAATGGAACAGCACAGTTGAAAAGTGCTGCTTTCCATTACATATGTATGGGTTCCTCTATAAAATGTTGCTAGTCACATGTTTGCAACAAGTGTCATGGTGCTGGTGAGGGATTTGTCCATCTTTACTGTGTTGTGACTAATGTCATTGTAACTATTGGGTATAATTCTTGATAATGCTACATGACCCTAGCAATAATTCCACTCCCCATTCCCATTCCTGCATGTCAGTCCACGGCCTCCTCTGCTGCCACAATGAGGCTACTCCTAGTTTGGAAGAGCAAAACCTCATATTCTGTCGGAGTAGCTTCCAACCCGACAGCATGAATATTGATTTCTCTATCTTCTGGTAATTTCTCATCCCTCACCCTTCTTTCCTTTTCCATTCACCATTCTGGCTCCCCTCTAACCCCTTTGTTTTTCTGCACCTGCCTAACACCTCACTCTGGTTCTCCTCCTCCTTCCTCTTCTCTCATGTTCCACTCTCTCTCCATCAGATTTAGACCATAAGACATGGGAAAAGAATTAGGCCATTTCTCTGCTCCACCTTTTCATCATGGCTGATCCACTTTTCCTCTCAGCTCCAATCTCTTCCCTTCCCTTCATGCCCTGACCAATTGAGAATCTATTAACCTCTGCCTTAAATATACATAAAGTCTTAACCTTCACAGCTAACTGTGGCAATGAATTCCACAGATTCACAACTCTCTGGCTAAAGAAATTCCTCCTTTAAAAGGATGCTCCTCTATTCTAAGGCCGTGTCCTCTGGTCTTAGAAAACATCCTCTCCACATCCACTCTATCAAGGCCTTTTACAATTTGATAGGTTTCAATTAGGTTACCCCTCATTGTTCTGAATTCCTGTGAATATAGACCCAGAGCCATCAAATGTCTTCATATGACAAGACGTTTAATCCTGGAATTATTTTTGTGAACATCCTTTGAACCCTCTCCAGATTCAGCACATCCTTTCCAAGATAAGGGGCCCAAAACTGCCCACAATACCCAAGTGAGGCCTCACCAGTGCTTTATAAAGTTTCAACATTACATCCTTGCTTTTGTATTCTAGTCCTCTTGAATGAATGCTAACATTGCGTTTCCCTTCCTCACCACAGACTCAACCTGCAAATTAATCTTTCAGGAATCCTGCACAAGAACTCCCAAATCCCTTCCTGCCTCAGATTTTTGTACTTTCTTCCATTTAGAAAATAGTCAATCTGTTCATTTCTTCTATCAAAATGCATGACCATACACTTCCTGAAACTGTACTCCATCTGCTACTTCTTTGCCCATTCTCCTAATCTGTTTGAGTCCTTCTGTAGCCTGTCTACTTCCTCAAAACCACCTGCCCCTCCTCTTATCTCCATATCGTCTGCAAACTTTGCAACAAAGCTATCAATTCCATCATCCAAATTGTTGGCATATAACATAAAAAGAAGTGGTCCTAACACAGACTCCTGTGGAACACCACTAGTCACCAGCAGCCAGCCAGGAAAGGCTCCCTTTATTCACACTCTTTGCCTCCTGCTAGTCAGCCACTGCTTTATCCATGCTAGAATCTTTCCTGTAATACCATGGGCACGTAGCTTGTTAAGCAGCTTTGTGTGGCACCTTGTCAAAGGCTTCCTGAAAATCCATGTACGCAATGTCAATTAAATCTCCTTTGTCTGGGCTGCTTGTTATTTCTTCAAAGAATTCCAGGAGATTTGTCAGGCCAAATTTTCCCTGGAGTAAACTATGCTGACTATGGCCTATTTTATCATGCGTCTTCAAGTACCCCAAAATCACCTCCTTAACAATTGACTCCAGCATCTTCCCGACCACTGAGGTCAGACTAACTGTTTTATAATTTTTTTTTTCTGCCTCCCTCCCTTTTTGAAGACTGGAGTGACATTTGCAATTTTCCAGTCCTCTGGAACGTTCCAGAATCTAGTGATTCTTGAAAGATCATTACTAATACCTCCATAATCTCTTCCACCACCTAGTTCAGAAGCCTGGTGTGTGCACCATCCGGTCCAGGTGACCTATCTACCTTCAGACCTTTCAGTTTCCCAAGATCCTTCTCCCGAGTAATGGTAACTTCTGACACCTGATGTTCTGGAACTTCTGCAAATACTGCTAATGTCTTCCACAGTGAAGACTGATGCAAAATAGTTTTTCAGTTTGTCTGCCATTTCTTGATTCTCTTTTACACTTTACACATCTGAAGAAACTTCTGGCATCCTCCTTAATATTATTGGTTATTTTACTTACAAATTCCATTCTTACCTTCTTAGTTATTGACTTTTTTATTTGCCCTGTGTTGGTATTTAAAAGCTTCCCAATCCTCTAACTTCCCACTCATTTTTACTTTATTATATATCCTCCCTTTGGCTTTTATGTTGGCTTTGACTTCGCTTGTTAATCATGATTGTGTCATCTTGTCTTTAGAACACTTCTTCCTGTTTGGGATGAATATATCCTGTGCCTTCTGTACTGCGTCCAGAAATTCCAGCCATTGCAGCTCTGCTGTCATTCCTGCCAGTGTTCCTTCCCAATCAATTCTGGCTAATTCCACTCTTTCATGCTTCTATAATTTCCTTTACTCCACTGTAATACTGATACATCTGACTTTCGCTTCTCCTTCTCAAATTACTGGGTCAATTCGATCATATTATGATCATTTTGCCCTAAGGGTTCTTTTACCTTAACTCCTCTAATCAATTCAGATTCATTGCACAACACGCAATCCAGAATAGCTGATGCCCTAGTGGGCTCAGCCGCAAGCTGCTAGAAACAAAACACCTCGTAGGCATCCGAGGATCCTGCGCCAACCTGATTATCCCAATCTAACTGCATATTGAAATCTTCCATTGTCCTTTCGGCATGCATTTTCTATCTCCCGTTGTGACTTGTAGACCACATCCTTACTACTGTTTGGATGTCTGTATATAATGCCCATCAGGGTCTTTTTACCCTTGCAATCCCTTAGCTCTATCCTCAACGACTCAACACCTTCTGACCCTATGTCACTTTGTTCTAAAGATTTAGTTTCAATTTTTACCAACAGACCCATGCCACACCCTCTGCCTTCCTGCCTATCCTTTCAATACAATGTGTATCTTGAACATTAAGCTCCCAGCTATAATTTTCCTTCTGCCACAATTCAGTGATGCCTACAAAATCATACTTGCCAAACTGTAACTGTGCTACAAGTTTATCATACGTATTCGGTATACTGCATGCATCCAAATAACAACTTTAGTCCTGTATTCATCCTTTTTGATTTTGTCTGCCTTCTACGTTGTAACTCATCCTGTTGACTGTAAATTTGCTCTATCATCAGTCTCTCCTTGCTAGGAATCTCTCTACACATAACTTCTGCTTGTAAACCAACTACCTCACCTTCAGCACTAGCATTCTGGTTCCCATGCCCCTGACAAATTAGTTTAAACTCACCTCAAACTCTAGTCAACCTGCCCACAAAGATAATGGACCCCCTCAGGTTCAGGTGTAACCCGTCCCTTTTGTATGGGCCATACCTTCCCCAGAAGAGATCCCAATGATCCATAAATCTGAACCCATGCCCCCTGCACCAATTCCTCAGTCATGCATTCATGTGCCAAATCATCCTATTCTTCACCTCACTGGCATGTGGCACAGGCAACAATCCAGAGATTACTACCCTGGAGGTCTTGTTTCTCAACTTTCTACCTGGCTGCCTGAAATCTCTCTTCAGGACCTCCTCACCTTGTCTACCTATGCCATTGGTGCTAACATGTACCAAGACTTCTGGCTGCTTATCTTCACCCTTGAGAATGCAATGGACCTGATCCAAGACATCCCTGATCCTGGCACCAGGGAGGCAACATACCATCCGGATGTCTCTATTGTGCCCACAGAACCTCGTCTCTGTTCCTCTGATTAAGAAATCTCCTGTCAACACTGCAGTCCTCTTCAGCTCTCCGCTCTTATGAGCCACAGCACCAGACTCAGTGCCAGAGACCTGGTCACTGTGGCTTCCCCCCGGCAGGTTGTCCCCCTCAATAACATCTAAAGTTCTATACTTATTATTGAGGTGAATGGCCACAGGTGTACTCTGCACTGACTGTGTGTTTCCTGTATTGGAGATGGTTTTGAGGAGGTTCACAAGATGATTCTGGGATTGAAAGGCTTGTCACGTGAAGAACATTTGATGGCTCTGGGCCTCAACTCACTGAAATTCAGAAGAATGAGGGGTGACCTCATTGAAACCTATTGAATGTTGAAAGACCTTGATAGAGTGGTTGTGGAGAGGATGTTTCCTTTAGTGGAGAAGTCGAAGACCAGAGGACACAGCCTCAAAATGGAGGGCATCCTCTTAAAATGGAGATAAGAAGGAATTTCTTTAGCCAGAGAGTGGTGAATCTGTGGAATTCGTTGCCACAGGCAGCTGTGGAAGCCAAGTCATTGGGTATATTTAAGGCAGAAGTTGATAGATTCTTGATTATCCAGGGCATGAAAGGATACGAGAAGAAGGAAGGAGATTGGGACTGAGAAGGAAAATGGATCAGCCATGATGAATGGCGGAGCAGACTCAATGGGCCAAATAGCCTAATCTTGCTCCTATATCTTATGGTCTTATTATGGTCTAAGATAATAGAGTGATAGAATAGAAGGTAATTAAAGAGTTAAAGATTTCTCTTGGCAGGTGTTGTTTCTGTTTGGGATTAACAGTTGTGGAGGCTTACAAGTTAAAATAATATCATTCAACTTCAGTTGTGTCCATATTGACCCTATGCAAGGTCAGTTCAGATGTAAATCCACTTGTCACCATCTTGTTCCACCGTACCCATGCTAAGCCCATTGTCCTTTGCCAAGCCTTCAGCTTCACCTTGCACTGCTTCCCAACATTCCAGGCCACCACTCCACAATCTAAATTCTCCCAATAATCCTTTGTTTGACTTTGTGTTTTCTTTCACCTTAAGTACTTCACTAATTTTCCCTTAAAAGACGCAATTTTCTTACCTCAGCTGTCCATCTGATAATAACCTGAATGGATCTGGAACCTAATAATGAAAAGAAAATTTTCACTAATCTGTCCCTTCAGTCTATTGATAATTATTTTGAAATAAAGATTCTTTCTCCTCCTCCCCCTTCCTTGTCATACTAACTTGACTGAGTTTTTTTGACAAGTTGACAAGGGTGTTTGATGAAGGTAGAGGTGTGGATGTTGTATACATGAATTTGAGTAAGGCATATGACAAAGTCCTTCATGGGAATCTCAGCCAGAGATGCATGGGATCCATAGTGAAATTATATCCATGGTGAACTCTGAGTCGGCCGAAAACTACGAGCTCTGATCAGCCCTCCGACACCAAGAACCGAGCACCATCTCTGCCCAATGCTTCGACCTCAGCCTCGATCGCCAGCAGCAGGCAAAGCTGGGGATTTTGGGGCCTTCCCTCTGGAGATTCTCGATTGCACAGTAGCAGCGGCAGCGAACCGGACATTTCAGAAATTTCTCCAGATGTTCCTCTGCTTCTCACGTCTGTCTCCATCAAATCAGAATTGTGCACGGCACCTATTTAACAAATACGATATCATTTCACCGGAGAGCTGCGCGCGCTGCGTTGCGCCGCCATCTTCTCCTCACGCCGTTTGGATTCATTTGAAATGACCGTTTGGATTCAGAACTGGCTTACCCAGAGAACGCAGAGAGTTGTGATTGAAGAAACTTTTTCTAACCGGAGATCTGTGATTAATGGTGTCCTGCAGGGAATTGGACCAGGTCTCCTGATGTTTATGATGTATATAAATTACATGGATGAAAATGTAGATTTTATTTATTTCTTTATTTAGATATGCAGACCCTTCTGACCCAATGAGTTGTGCCACCCAGCAACCCACCTATTTAACCCTAGCCTAATCACAGAACAATTCACAATGACCAATTAACTCATTAACCAGTATGTCTTTAGAGAGTAGGAGGAAACTGGAGCACCTGGAAGAAACGCAGTACACGCACACAGGGAGGAACGTACAAACTCCTTACAGATGGCAATGGAATTGAACTGTGAACTCTGACACCCCAGTTTTGATAGCATCACACTATCCATGGCAATACCGTGGGTAAGTAAGTTTGCAGATGATACAAAGATTGGTGTAGAAGACTTGCAAAGATTACAGTGGGATATAGATCAGTTGCAGATATGGGCAGAGAAATGGCAGATGGATCTTAACTCGGCCAAGTGTGAAGTGTTGCACCTTGGTAAGTAAAGGTAAAGAGACATTCAGGCAGATGAATATAAGGGAAGTGGAGGGATGTGGACATTGTGCAGGCAGAAGATATTAGTTTAGTTGGCCATTTGATTACTAACATTATGGGCTGAAGGGTCTGTTCCAGTTCTATACTATTCTATGTTCTAACTCTCAGTCTTGAGTAAGCTGTCTGCCCCTTTACATCTTCAAACCATTATCCTATCCTCTCATGTCAAACTACTCTAAAACATTATTTTTTTTGGCTATGTTCATGGTTGAATGATAATTAAACTTAAAATTAATTGAATTGAATTACTCCAGAAAGAATAATTCTGATAATCTCAGTCTCTTCATAATTACAATTCCCTGTTCCTGGCACAATGCTGGTAAACTGAGCTGTCTGTTGTATTTGATACTGGGACATGCTTCTATATTTATATTCACATTCACATATTATCATAAAATCATATTACATCAAAAGAAAGGACTCATTAGCCTCTATTCCTTGTGAATCTCTTCTGCATTTTGTTTTGATACCAGATCCTTCTTGTAGTGTAACAAACAGGTCTTTCAAAATCTCTGAATCTGGTCCACCACCATGTTTTGTATGGTTGCACTGATATTCTCAGTGTTTAGGCTTAAAAAGGCAGACATACCAAAAGCCTTCTCCACTACATTATCAACAGGAATTCTGCAGATGCTGGAAATTCAAGTAACACACATAAAAGTTGCTGGTGAACGCAGCAGGCCAGGCAGCATCTCTAGGAAGAGGTGCAGTCGACGTTTCAGGCCGAGACCAACAGAAAACAACTAAAAATACCATAAGAAGATAAAAGATGAACTACGAAGGTAAGCTGACCAATAATATAGAAGAGAATACAAATTTTTTTTCTGATATATAAAAAGTAAAAGTTAGGTGAGAGTGGATATCAGACCACTGGAGAGATAATACAAATGTTTGTAATCTGAGACAAAGAAATTGTGGATAAACTTAATAAGCACTTTGTATCAGTCTTTGCTGTGGAAGGCACTAGCAGTATGCCTGAAATCCGCAAGCATTAGGGGGCAGAAGTGAGTGAATTTGCCATTACTAAGGAGAACGTGCTTGGGAAGTGGAAAGATCTGAAGGTAAATAAGTCACCTGGGCCAGATGATGTATACCCCAGAGTTCTGAAAGAGGCGGCTGAAGAGATTTTGATGACATTAGTAATGATCTTTCAAGAATCACTAGCTTCTGCAATGGTTCTGGAGGACAGGAAAATTGCAAATGTCACTCCACTCTTTAAGAAGGGAAGGCAGCAGAAGAATGGAAATTATAGGCCAGGTTAGCCTGACTTTAGCAGTTGAGAAGATGTTTAACAATGGACTCTAAAAGAAGAGGTCTCAGGGTACATGATGAAGTAGGCCAAAGTCAGCAGGGTTTCCTTAAGGGGAAATCTTGCCTGACAAATCTATTGGAAATCTTTGAGGAAATAATGGGCAGAATACACAAAGGCAAGTCAGTGGTTGTTACATACTTTGATTTTCAGGGGGCTTTGACAAGGTGTCGCCCATGAGATTGCTTAAAAAGATAAGGGATCGTGGTATTACAGGAAGGATACTAGCATGGACAGGAGACTAGTTGACTGGCAGGAGTCAGTCAGTTAAAAAGGGGCCTTTTCCTGGTGGCTGCCAATGACTAGGGGTGTTTCACAAGGGTTGCTTTTGGGACTGCTTCTTTTCACATTGCATATTAATGCTTTGGATGATGGAATTGGTGATGATATGAAGATAGATGGAGGGGCAGGTGGTGCTCAGGAACCAGGGAATCTAAAGAAGGACTTGGACAGATGAGAAGAATAGGCAAAGAAGTAGCAGATGGGATATAGTGTAGGGGCATTTATGGTCACGCACTTTGGTAGAAAGAATAAAAGCATAAACTATTTTCTAAATGGAAAAAAATTCAAAAATCAGAGGTACAAAGTGACTTGGGAGTCGTTGTGCAGGATTCCCTAAAAGCTAACACAGGCTGAGTTGGATGTAAGGAATGCAAATGAAATGTTAGCATTCATTTCAAGTGGACTAGAATATAAAAGCAAGGATGTAATGCTGAGGGTTTAAAAGTCATTGGTCACACTTGGAATATTGTGAGCAGTTTTGGGCCCCTTATCTAAGAAAATATCTGCTGGCATTGGAGAGGGTCCAGAGGAGGCTCATGTGAATTATTCCAGGAGTGAAGGGGTTAACATATGAGGATCATTTGATGGCTAAGGGCCTGTACTCACTGGAGTTTAAAAGAACTGGGGGGGCGGGGGTGGAATCTATTGAATATTGAAAGAGTTAGAGTGGATTTGAAGAGGTTGTTTGTAACAATTGGAGAGTCTTGGACCAGAGGGCACAGCCTCAGTATAGCGGGACGTCCATTAGAACAGAAATGATAAAGAATTTCTTTGGCCAGAGGGCGGTGAATCTGTGGAATTCATTGCCACAGACGGCCGTAGAGGGCAAGTCATGGGTATATTTAAAGCAGAAATTGATAGGTTCTTGATTGGTCAGGGCATCAAAATTTATGAGGAGAATGTAGGAGAATGGGGTTGAGAGGGATAATAAATCAGCCATCGTGGTCTTATTCCCATTTACTCTATATTCCAACCAGAATTTGACTTCCCAAATTGAATTCCTTCACTTGACTGGATTAAATACCATCTGCCACTGCTTCGTCCATCGTTTCAGCTGATCTCCATCTCCTTGTATACTTAGATAACCCACTTCATAATCTTTGACTGTATCACCATTCATATCAGCTGCAAATTTACTCATTAAACTATCTACATTTTCTTCCACCAAGTCATTTGTATGTTACAAGTTAAAAACTTTCTCATTTCTTCATAAAACCTAGGAGCCCACTGAGTCTCTGCCAGTTCTTAGGGTGTTCCAATCAGTCCTATTATTCTTGCACATATTTCCATGCAATCTATTCCCTGTCAGATACCATCAATTTTCTACTGCCCGTCTATAGTGGAGGAAATTTTTAGTAGTCTATCAAGCAAGTATATGTCCTTGAGATATGTGAGCAACACAAGCAGTCACAGATGGAATGTGCAAACCCCATACAGTCAATGTCACTGGAACTGTGTGCAGCTGCAGTAACTGCTCCATGACAATACCAAAACCCGTGCTTAAATACCTGGAATCACTTTAATTTTGAAATTAAAACTTGAACATTATATTTCATCAAATTTCTCTTGTTACATCTCATTTAAACAGGGTCGGGATCATAACTGTTCCTCATTTGATGTCAACAATGTGTTGGTGTCTATTTGCCTAAAAATTGGAAACACAGAACAGTAGGATGAAAGAGAATCAGTTCAGCATGGCAGAGCGGATCAAACAGTTCCTTTTGCCAATTTTGTTATTCAGTAATATCATTCGTGCTCCTTTACTTCAAGTTCCATTTCCTTTCCTGGTCCTCATAAAACTGATTTTGTCAAAAGTCCAAAAATCGATTAATTTTTGTCTTGAATTCAAAGACTGTGCTTCCACGTAAAGAATTACAAATACATAGAACTCTAAGTGAAGAAGTGTTCCCTTATCTCAATTCTAAAACACAAAAAAATCTGCAGATGCTCGGGTCATAACAACACTCACAACAAGCTGGAGGAACTCAGCAGGTCGGGCAGCATCCATGGAAAAGATCGGTTGATGTTTTGGGCCGGAACCCTTCATCAGGGGTTCCGGCCGGAAACGTCGACTGATCTTTTCCACGGATGCTGCCCGACCTGCTGAGTTCCTCCAGCTTGTTGTGAGTGTTCCTCAGTTCTAAAAGACAGACCCCTCAAGCTAGTTCCAGACTGTAGCCTGAGATTCCACCATGTAGGGTAACCGTGAAAAAATATACAATTTGATAAGGTGTCATCCTGTATCAATACATTCGCAGCAGAGAAATAACCGCGAAGAAGATCAAAATCAGGTTGAATATCACTAGCATATATCGTGAAATTTGTTGTTTTTGTGGCAGCAGTACAATGCATACATAATAATAGAAAAAATGTGAAGTACAGTAAGTATATATATTAAATAGTTAAATTAAATAAGTAGTGCAAAAGTAAAAATAAAGAAGTAGTGAGGTAGTGTTCATGGGCTCAATGTTCATTCAGAAATCAGATGGCAGAGGGGAAGTGAGCTGTTACTAAATCACTGAGTGTGTCCCTTCAGTCTTCTCTACCTCCTTAATGGTTGCAAAGAGAACAAGGCACATCCTGGGTGATGGGGGATGCCGCACTTTTGAGCCATCATTCCTTGAAGATGTCCTGGATACTGCGGAGGCTAGTGCCCACGATGGAACCAAGATTACAACACTCTGCAGTAACCCCCACACCAAAAGATGGTGTAACTAGTTAGAATGCTCTCCATAGTACATCTGTAGAAACTTGCAAGTGTCTTTGGCTACATATCAAATCTCTCCAAACTTCCGATGAAATATAACCACGATTGTGCCTTCTTTGTAGCTGCTTTGATATATTGGGCTCATTTATAGTAGTTACGATAAACAGGAAAAGTTAGAACTTGCATATCCATGATACTGTACCTTTCACTATTTGAGAACAATTTTTTGAAGCAATATAAGATCTCCCTCTCAGCATCTACCCGGCCAATCCCTTTCAGGGCCTTGTTTCAATATGATCACCTCTTTTTCTGACTTCAATGTGTATGTAAGAAAAAAATCATAGCATAGTTACAGTCCTTTGAGTTGATGCTGACTCTTAATTGGGCAATCTTATAAATGATATTTTCTTGTCCTTTTCCCATTATATAACAAATTATTCTCTCGCAAGTGCTTACCCAATTCTCTCATGAAAGCTCTGATCAATTCCATTCCAACTCCTTTACAGGCCATATGTATTCCAGATCATAAAAGTATTCACATAAAAATAATCCTTCCTCCCCCACCAATACTTTAATCTCTTGTGGAAAATTTCAGACCAATGCCCTCCTTGGATCTTAGAGACTCTCACTAATAGGAACAGCTTCCCCCTGTAGTAATAAAAAGGAACAGACCGAAAGCATTCAGTAAGTCAGGCAGCATCTGTGAAGGGAAAAACAATTCCAGTGAAGGGTCCCAGAGCTGAAATACTAATGCAGACCTAAATCTGCACCAGAGCTGCAGTTCTATAAAACTCTGGTTAGACCACACTTGGTCTATTATGATCAATTCTGGTCATCTCATTACATGATCGATGTGGAAGCTTTATAGAGTATGGTTTGCCAGGATGTTGCCTGGAAAAGACATCATATTTTATGAGGAAACATTGCGTGAGCTAGGGCTTTTCTCTTTAGAGCAAAGGAGGATGAGGGGGCCTGATAGAGGAGTATAAGTTATGAAGTGGATTGTCAGAGACTTTTTTCCCAGGGTGGAAGTAAGACAAGGTGGCATAACGTTAAGGTGATTGGAAGGAAGTATAGGAGGATGTCAGAGGTAATTTCTTTTACAGAGAGTGGTTAGTGCACGGAACACACGGCCAGTGTTGGTGCTGGAGGCAAATACATTAGGGATATTTAAGAAACTCAGATAGGAACATGGATGAAAGGAAAATGGAGGACTATGTGGGAGGAAAGTATTAGATTGATCTTGGAGTAGGTTAAAAGGTTGGCATGACATCATGGACCGAAAGGACTGTACTGCACCGTACTGTTCTATGTTCTGTGCTAACAGTTTCCCTTTCCACAGATGCTGCCTGAATTACTATTTCCAGCATTTTCTGCTTCTCTGTTTTAAAGTTTCAGAATTCTGATAGAATTCCAATTCTGTACTTTTATTGTTTCTCGTTCCTTCCCTTTACCCTATCAATGTCAGGCATGACTTTGAACATCAGTGTACACCTATCCTTCTTGGTGATAATAAAACTAATTACACCTTTTCCAGTCTAACCTTCAAGCTGAAATCCTTGTCCCTGAAAACATTTATGTAAACCTCTGTTGGAATTGGAATTGGTTATTATTGTCACAAGTACTGAGGTACTGTGGAAAGCCTGTCTTTGAATCTGTTCATACAGATTAAATCATTACACAGTGCAACGAGGTAGATCAGGATAAAACAATAACAATGCAGAAACAATGAAGTCAAAGCTCTTTTGTTTTGCTGACATTGAGAGAAATGTTATACTGATCAACCAACACTTAAGACACACCACACAATATACTGACAGAGAGAACCACAGGTTCGGAACAGCTTATCTGTTCTCTCACTTTCCCCATCTCAATGTCCTTGCCTCTATCTCCAGTTCTTAGCATTTGTCACGACCCCACCTAGGAGAAGATTCTCCCACTGCACCAAGAAAATACCCCTTTTTATACCATTCAAAACTCCTTCAAAAATAATAATAATGTAACTTTCACCCCAGTACTTTTCCATCCCTTAATGGTATCAATGGTACCTTTTTTTTAAATCTCTTGCGACCTTTGGCCTAAGCACATATCCTAGAAACTAAGACAATAAGTCTGTAAAGAGAAAAGCGTCCTTCATCAGTATCTAATCTCAAGGATGTGCATTCATACATAGCTCCAGGCTATCACCATATTCCAAGCTGACACCATTTTGTCTTACAAACTTCCATTTTGTGTTACAAAATGCCTAAATGCCTGTTGTAAGTACATATTAGTAGGAAAAGTGGCATTGCAAGTGAATGGGATGGTAAAAGGGCATATTAGTTTGGATTATGAGGACACTCAGTCCTCGTTTATTGTCATTTAGTAATGCATGCATTAAGAAATGATACAATGTTCCTCCAGTATAATATCTCAGAAACACAAGACAGACCAAGACTAAAACTGACAAAAAACACATAATTATAACATATTGTTACAACAGTGCAAAGCAATGCTTGATAAACAGCAGACCATGGGCACGGTAAAAAAGGTCTCTAAGTCCTGATAGCCTCATCATCTCACGCAGACGGTAGAAGGAAGAAAAACTCTCCCTGCCATGAACCTCCAGCGCCGCAAACTTGCCGATGCAGCACCCTGGAAGCACCCGACCACAGCCGACTCTAAGTCTATCCGAAAACTTCGAGCCTCTGACCAGCCCTCTGACACCGAGCACCGAGCACCGAGCACCAACTCTGCCGAGTGCTTGGACCCCAGCCCCCGCCGCCAAGCAACAGGCAAAGCCAAGGATTCGGGGCCTTCCCCTCAGGAGATTCTGGATCATATAGTAGCAGCGGCAGTGAAACAGGCTTTTCATGTGGTATGTTTGCCTACATTGATCAGAGAATTCTATATAGATGTTGGGAAGTCATGTTGCAGCCATACAAGACTTTTACTAGGACACATCTGCAGTATAGTGTGCAATTCTGTTTGCTGCATTAAAGGAAATATGTGGAGGCTTCAAAGAAGATGCGGAAGAGGTTCACCAGGATGTTGCCTGAATTAGAGAGCATCAGCCATGAGGAGAGGTTGGACAAACTTGGATTGTCTTCTCTAGAGTGTCAGAGGCTGAGGGGGTGACCCGATAGAAGTATATAAAATAATGAGAAGATAGATAAGGTAGATAGTCAGTCGCCTCACACCCCCAGCAGGGTGGTAATATCAAATGCTAGGGGGCACAGTTTTAAGATGGGATCTGAGGTGAGTTTTTTTTAAACAGAGTAGGTTCCTATTTGGGTTGCCAGGAGTGGTGGTGGTATTAGATAGAATAATGAAGTTCAAGAGCCATTTAGACAAGCACATTAACAGGTAGGGAAGGAAGACGTGCAGGCAGGTGGGATTAGGCCTGAAGCCATGGTGTCACCGGTTTGCAGCCGCCCGGAGAGAGGGGACACAGCCACTGTGCTTCAGCAGGGATGGCAGCACAGTATCCAGAACAGAGTTGGAGCTGCCTTCCCAGGGTTTCACTTGGCAGAAGACAAGGTCTGGTGTGGCTGACAGCAGGTTTTTTAGCGGCACTCCTCGATGGACATGGGCCTCAAGATGCAGTGCTGCTTGCTTTTCAACCGCTGGAGGATAGGTCTCCGAGCCATCATGTTGCCAGGGTGGCATAGCGTAGTGGTGGCAACTGAAGGTTGAAAATGGACTGAGGAGTCTGGACTATATAAATAGACTGTTTATTTGTCTGGTTGTGTTTTTATGAATATCCTATAAATGCCTGTATATGCAAGAACTGGGCCTCAAAGCCACAGTATTGCTAGCAGGCATCAGGGGCCAGTTGACAGATGACATCGGTGGGCTGGGGGGTCTGGACTATATATACACATGCATATTTTGTGTTGTATTTTTACTGATATTCTATATGGGTTTGTTGACTTGCATGCATCAAACCATGGCATCGCGGGAGGGGGAGAATGGGCCTTGGGAACCTTATTACGCGAGTGTGATCTTGTGTGTGCTTACTGTGTATGACTTTTGGTAATGTGTCTTTGCACTAACTCCATAATCAAGTTCGCAGACGACACCACGGTGGTTGGTCTGATCAGAGGGGATGATGAGACGGCCTACAGGGACAAGGTCCAGCACCTGACTGCGTGGTGTGCCGACAACAATCTGGCCTTTAACACCCAGAAGACCAAGGAGATCATTGTGAACTTCAGGCATGCCAGGAGTCACACTCACATCCCCATCTACATCAACGGAACTGTAGTGGAGCGTGTATCAAGCTTCAAGTTCCTTGGTGTCCACATTTCCGAGGATCTTACCTGGTCCCTGAACTCCTCCATCCTGATCAAAAAGGCACAACAGCACCTTTATTTCCTGCAGAGCATGAAGAAGGCTCACCTCTTTCCCAGGATACTGACAGACTTTTACTGCTGTACAATTGAGAGCATACTCACCAACTGCATCTCAGTGTGGTATGGCAATTGTCCCGTATTGGACCGCAAAGCACTCCAGCATGTGGTGAAAACTGCCCAGCGGATTATCGGCACCCAATTGCCCACCATTGAGAACATCTACCATAAACGCAGCTTGGGCAGGGCGAAAAGCATTATCAAGGATGCATCTCACCCTAACTATGGACTTTTTACTCTCCTCCCATCCGGTAGGAGCTACTGGAGCCTCCGCTCCTGCACCAGCAGGCACAGGAAGAGCTTCTTCCCTGAGGCTGTGACACTGCTGAACCTCTCATCACAGCGCTAAGCAGTATTGCACCAGTATTGTACTGTCTCAGTACTTTTATATTTGTGTGCTGTAGCACTTCCTTTATTCTTAATTATTTTGTAAATAACACCATTCTTTGCGTTTCTGGTCAGATGCTACATTCATTTCATTGGCTTTGTATCAGTAGTCGGCACAATGACAATAAAGTTGAATCTAAAAACCTTGACCCCATAGTAATGCTGTTTCATTTGGCTGTATTCATGAATATGGTTAAATGACAAACTTCAATTGAATTGAATTCAATTGAATTAATTTGGCATCATGATCAGCACAGACAATGTAGGCGAAGGGTCTGATCTATGTTCTATGAAATTATGAAGAATTCAGATAAACAATTCAATACAAAAAAAAATCCAGAACTGTTGCTAAAGATATGCTGGTCACTGGATCACTGGATCATTGGTTGACAGCGCTCTGAAATCACGATAGTATCATGAACTTGCTGTAAATGGTTGTTAATTACTCACTTAAAGTAAAGAAGAGGTATAGAAAGGAGAAAAGGTTTAGTGAGGGAATTCCAAGGCTGTTGCAGTTGAAGGCATGGTTAGAGCAATAGGAACTTGCACAGAAGCAGACCAAAAAGACAAACGTTAAGTGAGGTTTGCTTCCATTCAGAAAGCCGGCAGGTGTATTGGTTTAGCAACCTGAGGAAAGTGAGTTCATATGTAAATGTGTCTGTTTTATAATGTAATTCTGCAATCTAATCGCATGCCTAGAATGCACAGTGGAGCATGAAGCGAAGGGAAGCCCTGGTCTCATTAACACCTTTTTAAAAACTCTAAGGCTCTATCACTCCAGCCACACAGGATTCCTGGGCGCTCAGTGCAAACTAGTCAGTAAGGTGCTGCATTCAACATTTCTGACATCCTCTCCTTTCTTTTTTCCCTGATCAACTATACAGATAATGTAACAAAATGGAAAGTAATGCTGGCCAATATCAGTGAAACGAACAAACAAATAAATACAAACATGAGGAACTGTGTAGATGCTGGAAATCCAACCAACACTCCAAATGCTGGAGGAACTCAGCAGGTCAGGCAGCATCTATAGAAATGAATAAAGAGGCAACATTTCGGGCCGAGACCCTTCATCTGCTGTCATCTCTACTTTTCTGTAGCAAGCCTCTTGAAGGCAATATAAATGTTGGTGCCTTTTGGACAGAAGTAAAGTTGCTTTAAAAATGTATTATGTTTTGTGGCGATGCTACTTCTTGAAGTGAACATGTCCTTTTCTGGACCTCATTTGAATATATTCGCTGTGCTTCATGTGCTTAGTGTTAGAAGCGTACAGAATTTCTTTAAATTTACTGACCATGCACTATCAGCCCCTTGCCCTATGGGCAAAGCATCATATCCAATGAACACCGTCCCCAATATCACTGCACAGACATTGCATTCTCAGCCTTCTATTTCTCCTGGAGTCATTTTTTTACAGAATCCTTGAAAACTAATACCTATGACTCCATTGCCAAAATCCAAAAGGTGTCAAATATCAGACAATTTCTGGGAATGGAAGAATACTTTAGTAAGTTTATTAGTCACAGTGCTGTTATTGCAGAACCATGAAGTGCATTTATCTAACCAGATGCCCCATTTGCTCAGACAACTATATGTTAAGGAAAAGCCTTTGCAAATCATCTTCCTGAGAAGACATGACAGACTGAAGTCAATGTGATAGACCTCGGTTTAGGCACAGTACTGCCCAGCATCATGCCATGGGTGATTTGTATTGCAAGCAGAACTGTGATAGAAATGGACCATGTAAATCACACTTATTTAAGCAGCGGAATGCTTTAGGTAGGTCCCACTTTACAGGCGCACAGTCTAGTCACACACTGCCTCGAAGTAACTTTTCTCCCATCCATACCTATGGTGTTGCGTGCCACTGATACGTTGTATCTGTGTAAACAGATTTCTCCATAATTTCCAGTGTTTGGATGGATTGGAGGCCAGGGAACTCAAGACGAATAATACTTCCAGTTTGTTAAGCTCTGTCAAAGTTAATTTCAAAACCACAAAACAATAAATTTCACAACATGCTTCAGTAATAATAAACTTTGTTCTTGTTCTGAGAATTTATTTTATTTATTTTTATTTTGAGATACAGCCAGTAACAGACCTTTCCAGTCCAACAAGCCTGTGACACCCAATTATACCCATGTGGCCAATTAACCTACTAACCTGCACAAAATGCTGGAGGAACTCTGCAGGCCAGGCAGCATCTTTGGAAAAGAGTACAGTTGACGTTTCAGGCTGAAACCCTTTCAGCAGGACTGGAGGAAGAAAGCTGAGGAGTGGATTTGAAAGGTGGGGGGAGGAGAAAGAGAAACGCCAGGCGACAGGTGAAACTTGGAGGGGGAGGGATGAAGCAAAGTGCTAGGAAGTTGATTGGTGGAAGAGACAGAAGGCCATGGAAGAAAGAAGAAAGGGTGGGGGTGCAGGAGCAGCACCAAAGGGAGGTGATGGATGGGCAAGGAGATAATGAGAGAGGGACAAGGGGGTAGGAGATGGTGAAGGGGGGTGGGGTAGAGGCATTGCTGGATACTTTATTTTTCTGGAAATCCATAGTAAAAATAAGATGATGGGGGCCAGGGAACCTGAAATCCTTGAAAAGATCAAGAGCATGTGAGGTGTCACAGATGTAGGTGGGAAGGGACTGAACCCCCCACCTTATCATTTCCTATCTCCTTGTCCCTCCCTCATGTTATCTCCTTGCCTTCCTATCGCCTCCCTCTGGTGCTCCTCCCCCCTCCCCCCACCTTTCTCCTTTCTCCCACTGCCTTCTGTCTCTTTCACCAATCAACTTCCTAGCTCTTTGCTTCATCCCTCCCCCTCCAAGTTTCACCTATCCCCTGGTACTTCTCTCTCCCCTCCCTCCACCATTCAAATCTACTCCTCAGCTTTTCTTTTCCCCCCAGTCCTGCCAAAGGGTTTCAGCTGAAACGTCGACTTAACTATTTTCCATAGGTAAGTTCCTCCAGCATTTTGTGTGTGTTGCTCAGATTTCCAGCATCTGCAGATCTTCTCTTGTTTGTGAACCTACTAAACTGTGTGACTTTGAAATATGGGAGGAAATTGGAGCACTCGGAAGAAACTTGCATAGTTACAGGGGTAATGTACAAACTTCTTACAGACAGTGGTGGGAATCAAACCTGGTTCACTGACACTGTAACAGTGTTATGCTGACCACTGTGCTACCATACCATACCTGTATCTGTACTGAGTTCAATACTGGTTCATTCATTTCCTTAGACCAAATTCTAGAGAGAAAAATCTTACATGACAAGGTGTTAAAAATTAACACTGCTTAATTATCCATTCAACAGAATCATGGAGTCATAGAGCACTACAGCACAGAAAAACACCCTTCAGCCCTTCTAGTCCATGCTAGCCTCCTCTCATCTACCTGCATCCAGACCATAACCCTCCATATCTCTCTCATCCATGTACCTATACAAATTTCTCGTAAATGTTTTGATTGAACTGGCATCTACTACTTTCAGGTGGATCCTAATCATGAAAGCAGAATTTGGAATGAAAGAAATGGGGCTTGCTTGGCTGGAGCATACACGGCAAATGCTGGTGCCAATCAGTAGGCTTGAACCTCAGGATATCTTATTATCTGCTGGTGGTTCTGGAGAGGAATGGATAGGAGCAAAGGAAATCTCCCATATCAAAGATGTGACCTGATACAGAGCTTTTCTGGTACATCCTTGCCAAAAAGCAGAAGGAAAAGACTTACTTCAACCAGGGTCCGGGACACTTTGTATAAATTTTCAACAAAAGCAGGAAGAGCTGGAAATACACTTCAGGTGCATCAATATTGAGTTAAGCAATTTCAGATGTCACCTATTTAACGGGCCTCAAGATGGCTGTGGCTCAAAAGAGGGGAGCCATTGAGTCATAAGTAGCTAGCCATCTGGACACAAGCTGGGGTCTGATCAGCCCCGGCTGGGTCACCTGGAGGAGGTTGTATGACGTTGAAAGACCTGAAACACCCGATGATTCCAGGAACATCACTGAAAATGTGTCCAGAAGCATCAATAGATGTATGTACACAGCAACTTCATAATGGATCACCAGTATTTCTATGTTTTTGATCTTTTTCTCATTTCTGCTGTTTCCGTCAGGTTTCTAAATTCATTAGTGATTCAAAAGTCCTGCGCATCTTTGTAACTGAAACCCTGTCATATTAATATACCTCAACCAGCAACTTCAGGTGAAATGCACAAAATCAGAAAACGCTGATCCATTCCCACCACTCTGATATTTGCTTTGAACAAGACAGCAGCATAGAAATTTGCTCAGATACCACTTTAGACTCACCGGAGGCTGGAACTCATACCTAATAGTTGAAGTGAACTCCTTACACTTCATTTTATTAATAACCTCTTCACTCAGGTTCAAAATTACTGCTGTGTACGTACATCTATTGATACTTCTGGACACATCATCGGGTGTTTCGGGTCTTTCAACATCATACACCCTCCTCCAGGTGACCCAGCTGGGGCTGATCAGACCCCAGCTTGTGTCCAGATGGCTAGCTACTTATGACTCCATGGCTCCCCTCTTTTGAGCCACAGCCATCTTGAGGCCTTCTCTGCCACATCGGTGGTACTGCGGATGGTTTTCCTCTTCCTCTCTCCCTCAACGCCCAAAATGCTGAAGGATCTAACTAAAGAATGGGCTACGAATCCTCTACAACCAACCTCCACTGGAGGTTGAGTTTTATTTAAAACTGTTGAGTTTTATTTCTACATGTCATGAATTCTTAGTAGAAAAACTTCACTGCATTCCTTCTTTTCTGTTTATATTTTCATTCTTAAACTACTTATTACACAGTATTTCAAATCAATTGAATTCAATTCAATACTGTGTGAAAGTCTCTGGTACATACATATAGCTCGGATACCTAAGACTTTTGCACAATACTGTATTGCTGCTACTGCATAAACAAACAAATTTCATGATATGTGAGTGATGATACGCCTGATTCTGATAAGTGTCGCTATTATGGACTGAGAGAGGGAAGGGGACAGGTAGAGGAGAATCATGGTTGGGAAAAAGAGATTGGGGTTGGAGGGAGCGGGAAGATTCAGGGAGACATTCTCTAATGATCAATAAACCAATTGGTTGGAATTAAGTGACCTTGCCTGGTGACTCAGGGCTGGGTGTGTGGACATGCCAAGTTCCTTTAGCCTCCTGATGAAATAGAGGCATTGATTGGCTTCCTTGGACCCCTCCACCCCCACCCCTGGCAGTCCTTCTCTACCACCTGTCCCACACACCTCCTGCAGCGCTCCACACTCGCCGTTCCCAATTTCCTTTGCACTTGCCAGATTTACAAACTCATACTGTTCCAGATTGACAAACCCTTGATCCATCATCCTTCTCTTAATTTGTTTCTTTCTCAGTCTTTAAATATCATGAGGAGATGGATGACTCTTCCAGTCAGTCACTAATATACCCGATACGTTGATGCCTTCGCTGCAGCAGTACATGCTTGCATTCTGAGTAACTCACAGGAGATTATTGTCAACACTGGTGCTCCACAAGGCTGCATCCTCTGCTCCATACTCTACTCCATAAACATTCATGACTGTGTGGCTAGATTCTGCTCTAACTCCCTCTACAAGTTTGCATATAATGCCACCATAGTGGACCATGCCTCAGATAACTGTGAGTTGGAGTACAGAAAGAAGGTAGAGCGTTCAGTAACATGGTGTCATAACAACAACCTTTTCCTCAATGTCACCAGAGCAAGAGAGCAGCCCATTGACTTCATGAAGTCGGGGAAGGGCAGTGCTTGTGCTCCTGTCTACATTGACTGTGCTGACCGAGAAGGTTGAGAGCTTCAAGTTCCTAGGAGTGAACATCACCAGTAGACTCCCCTGGTCCAACCACACAGATGCCACAGCCAAGAAAGCTCACCAATGCCTCTCCTTCCTCAGGAGGCCAAAGAAAATTTGGAATGTCCCCATCAGTCCTTGCCAAATTTTGCTGATTCAGCATAGAAACCATCATACCTAGATGTATCATGGTTTGGAATAGCAACTACTCTGCCCTTGACCACAAGTAATTTTAGACAGTTGCTGACACATCTCAGTACATCACCTAAACCAGCCTCTCCTCCATAGACTCTGTCTATCCTTCTCACTACCACAATAAAGCAGCCACCGTAATCAAACTGGCCACCTCTGGGGACATCCCCTCTTCTTCCCTCTCCCATTGGGCAGAAGATACAAGAGCCTGCCAACACGTATCACCAGGCTCAAGGACAGCCCACTATTCCCACTATTATAATAGATTTGAATGCTTCCCTAGTACAAAAAGATTCACTCTTGCCCTCACAGTCCAGCTTGTTATGATCTTGCACTTTGTTTACCTGCCGTTCACTTTTTGAGTAGCTGCTGCATTTCAGTCTGTTACCTGTTACCTTGTACGACCTTGATGCACTATGTAATGAACTGATCTGTTTGAACAGAATGCAAGAGAAGCTTTCCACTGTACCTCAGTTTATATGATAATAAACTAATTCCAATTCCAATAACTCCGAGTTGAAGGTTACAAGAGGAATGGAATAGCAATGATTTGAAGTAGAATAAGCTGCTTCCCTCCTGAGAAATTCTGGACCATTAACTCTTTTTATCTGATCAAAATGTTATGTTTGTTCATTCTAATAATGTGATGCTCCCAGTGTTCACTTGAAGGCACATTGACTGTGAGCGTGGTCTGATATTCCCTGGGAAACTCAGGTGGAATTTCTGCACATCTGTCTGTGGCATCTTAACACCAATGCTTCCCCAGGCACTCACCCCATAATCCCTTCAAGATCATTCTACATCTGGATATGGCATCAGTTCTCTGGTCATGGGTGTGATGAGGGCTACATGATGCTATCTCTGCTCCACAGCTTAACATGCAATCCAGTCATGGTACTAAAGTGCATTTGGGAGGTGGAAGCAAAAGATGAATTCAGGATTTAAAGATCCTTTGATGTTGAACTGGGAAAATGATTCTCTGCCTCACTAACAGTAGGTAGAAAAAGATATTATCATAATGGAGGTATTCCAGAAGGCCCAAGAGGTTTGGGAGCAGGAATATGCTCACCTGCTCCTGGACTCAGCATTGAAATCTAGGTGTCTAGGTGTCCTTGTTCATCAGTCATTGAAAGTAAACATGCAGGTACAGCAGGCAGTGAAGAAAGCTAGTGGCATGTTGGCCTTCATACAAGGGGAGTTGAGTATAGGAGCAAAGAGGTCCTTCTGCAGTTGTGCAGGGCCCAGGTGAGACCACACCTAAAGTATTGTGTACAGTTTTGGTCTCCAAATTTGATGAAAGACATCTTGCTATTGAGGGAGTGCAGCGTAGGTTCACAAAGTTAATTCCCGGGATGGCAGGACTGTCATATGTTGAAAGATTGGAGCGACTGGGGTTGTATACACTGGAATTTAGAAGGATGAGAAGGATTCAGATTGAAACATGTAAGATTATTAAGGGATTGGACATGCTAGAGGCAAGAAACATGTTCCCAATGGTGGGGGGGTCCAGAACCAGAGGCCACAGTTTGAGAATAAGGGGTAGACAATTTAGAAAGGAGTTGAGGAAAACCTTTTTCACACGGGGGGCTGTGGTTCTGTGGAATGCTCTGCCTCAGAAGGCAGTGGAGGCCAGTTCTCTGGGTTCTTTCAAGAAAGAGTTAGAGCTCTTAAAGATAGCGGAGTGAAGGGATATGGGGAGAAGGCAGGAACAGGGTACTGATTGTGGATGATCAGCCATGATCACAGTGAATGGTGGTGCTGGCTTAAAGGGCTGAATGGCCTACTCCTGCACCTATTGTCTATTGTCTATTGAAATTCTCTAATTAACTAACCAAATCAGAGAAGGTAGCATGCTTGTACATTTACTTCCATCCTGCTGGGGACTTCACCTCATTACCTTGCTAAATCCTTTTCCATTACATCACTATTTCACTTGCAAGTCTACCATCCCTCACTTTCCATTTGCTTTGTCGGAACATCCATCCACCCATCCTACACATTTCCTGCTCCCTGCCGCTCCAGGTTTAGACTGCTGCACAATAACTGGACAAAGCATGGCATCCTGTGACTGTTCTAGCTGATGAGTTTGAAAGAGCACCTCCATATAGTGCTTTGTCCGATCACTCCTTTATGGTGCTGCTAAGCTTCTGCCAGGAGCTGGCAGTCAACTTTACAGTGAGTGCCACTTCCCACCTAGAACTTTCAGATAGGTACATGGATGGGACAGGTGTTGAAGGCTGTGATTCATGTCTGTAGGTCAATGAGACTTGGCTGACTAATTGTCTGGCATGGACTAGATGGGCCATAGTGCTGTAGTATTCAACAACTCTATAACATACCCTTAAACAAGTTGCATATATTTAACTGCATCAGGGAGTATAGACGATCAGAGGTTAAACACATCATTACTTTTCCTCACTGATCTGCCATGTGCCTATAGCATCTGCACACTTAATGTGAGTATGCAGGTTTGGTGCTCCAGGAGGTATAAGTTCAAAGTAAATTTATTATTGAAGTACAAAAATGTCACCATATGCAATCCTGAGATTCAATTTCCCTGTGGGCATACTCAGCAAATCTATAGAATAGTAACCATAACAGAATCAATGAAACATCAACCAGAGTGCAGAAGATGACAAACTGCGCAAATGCAAATAAAAATCAATATCAATAAATAATGAGATAAAGAGTCCTGAAAGTGAGATCATTGGTTGTGGGAAACATCTCAGTGACGGTGCGTAAGTGTAGTTATCCCCTTTTATTCAAGAACCAGATGGTTGAGGGGTAGTAACTGTTCTTGAACCTGGTAGTGCGAGTCCTGAGGCTCTTGGACCCGCCGTCTGATGTCAGCAGCGAGAAGAGAGCATGATATGGGTGTAGGGGATCTCTGATGATGGATGTATAAGGCTTAAGAATGCACACATTCCATGGATAACTCTGAGGAGGAAAACGAGACAAGACAATCGAAAAAACTGATGTTGACACTTTGCCTTAGTCAGGCAGAGCCAGAAAGGAAATACAGAGATTTCTGTGATTCCGGCTTTACAGCTTTTCCCCATGATCACCCTAGTGTGACCCTATTGGAGATAGAGCCCCTTCATCACCTTCCCTGTAGCTAAATGAGATTCATTTGTTCTCTTCCCAATTCCTTGAGCTGAAACATCAGCTGTTTCTCTCCCTATAGATATGGCCTGACGTGCCATTTTTTTCAGATTTCCAACATCTGTATATTTTTGATTTTCCTTACTGCCACATGTGTTATTTTTTAGTTTTATGCTTTTCCGATCAAAAATGTGCCACTTATTTTTCTCATATTTATCTGCTCTGAAGGAAGTTGTGCACCTGGAACACTGACTCTTCTTACTCTCTACGGAAGAATCAGAATCAGGTTTATTACCTTTGACATATGTCAGTGTACGCAGTGTCCAGGGATGGGTCGCACCTCTGGGCTTGTTGTATCCAGTCTGGGGCAGCTCACTCGCCTTTGGTCCCTACCGGACACTCAGCTCTCACCTGTGGCTGAAATTAGCTGTTTGCATGCGGCAACGGCCACACCCCAGTACACCTCTTCGGCAGGTGGGCTAAACCGTGTGAGGGCAGCCGACAGGCCTCATAGTAAGATAGGGACATGCCTGTCCCAGCATACAAAGCCAGCTTCAGCTGACTTGGCAAATGAGATCTACAGTGAGATCCAGCAGCCAGGAAGGTGGTTCTGTAGTGATCCATAGCAGTCCATGGAGACCGAAGGGCACAACAAGGCACAGAAGAAGTCACAGTCGTCTACTGCAACCAATGAAGACCCCAGTTATGATGACAACTCATACCACTGGACCCCAACTTTCAAGGTCAAGAGAGTAGTCCAGTGCAATGGCTTTTCCACTTTAAAAACTCTCCGGCACAGGTTTTTGTGCCATCGTAAGGCACTACGGATAACCACGACTATGTCATCAGATCTGTTGTTTTGTGACAGCAGTACAGTGCAATGCAAGAAATTTACTCTAAATTACAACAAGAATATATACAAGCACAAATCCATGGTGCAACAAGAGAGCAAAATAGTCAATCACAAACATGAGAAAACCTGCAGATGCTGGAAATCTGAGCAACACACACAAAATTCTGGAGGAACTCAGCAGGCTGGGCAACATCTATAGAAAAGAGTACAGTTGATGTTTCAGGCTGAGACCCTTCATCCAGACTGCAGTCAACATTTCGGGCCAAGACCCTTCAACAGGACCTGAAGAAGGGTCTCGCCCCAAAACGTCGGCTGTACTCTTTTCCATAGATGCTGTCTAGCCTGCTGAGTTGCCCCAGCATTTTGTGTGAGTTGCAAAATAGTGAATTACAGTTCATGGGTTCAAGGATCATTCAGACATCTCAAGGTGGTGGGGGCTAGAGGTTCCTTGAGCATTGAGTGTGTGTCTTCAGGCTCCTGTATCTTCTTCCTGATGGTAGTTACGAGAAGAGAGCATGGCTTGGGTGGTGAGGGTCATGATAGATGCCACCTTCTTGAGGTATACTCTCCTGGGGACATGTTGAGGCACTGAGGTTTTAGCTCCTTCCAACTCTTGTTTCTGAATTTTAGTGTTTTAGCTTTTACTTCATTTGGAAACAACATCATTTGCTGTGTGTGTCCAGGGGTTTTATGCCTTGGCTGCTGGATTGTTTTGGCATGACAGCAAAACACAATGCGGTGCTGAAACATGGCTCAGACTGTGCGTTCAGAAAGTCATGGAGCTGCTGACAGAGTGCTCTGTATTCATCATCTGAGGTGCTCTACCCAGTGCAGGTAAGGTTCGTATTGCGATAAATGCAGCACTGTCACCTAACATCCGGAGGAACATTGTTTCATTTGGTTATATATACGTACAGTCAGGTGAAAATAAACCTGAACTTGAACATGGCAACTTTGCAGGGAGTGGCAAATGTGTCCCTCTGTTCCCAAGACATGAATCAGATTTTACTATCCCTATTTAGACTTAGTTTGTGCTACATTTAGAAATTAATTATCTTTCATATAAAATAAAAGGTCCAAACTTCTCAGCATTGCCGCCTGTCAGAAAACTTCTAAACATGCCCCTCAGACAATACTTTTTTTTTGTTATCCTTAGCGTGGTACAGTTGCTTCTACATCAAGGGATCAATACAATATTAAGGTAACTGGCTGCACTTTAACACACAAAATGCTGGAGGAACTCACAGGTCAGGCAGCATCTATGGAGCAGAATAAAGAATTGACTTCCAAGACCCTTCATTAAGACTGGAAAAGAAGGATGAAGAAGCCAGGGTAAGGTGGCTTAATAAGAATAAGGTGGTGGTGGCGGCGGTGGGGGTGGAGGGGGGGGGGTTGTTGGGAGCTGAGGAGTACAACCTGGTGGTCAACCATTTTCATTCCAATCCCTATTCTCATTCCAATATGCTGGTCCATGGCCTCCTCTACTGCCACAATGAGGCCATCCTCAGGTAGGATGTGAAAACCCTCATGCACTGTCTGGGCATCCTTCGACTTGATGGCATGAACATTTATTTCTCTAACTTCTGGCAATTTCTTCCCCTCCCCCTTCTCTCCTTTTCCATTCCTCATTATGGCTCCCCTCTTAGTCCTTCTCTTCTCCTAACTTGTCCCTCTGGTGCGCCTTACCCTTTCCTTTCTCCTATGGGTCTCTCTCCTCTCCTATCAGAGTCCTTCTTATTCAGCCCATTACCTTTTCCACCTATCACTTCCCAGCTTCTCACTACATCCTCCCACCTTCACTCACATACCTCCCCGCTCACTTGTCACCTTCTAGTTTCCCCTCCTCCCACGTTCCCATTCTAGCTTCTGCAGTTTTCCTCTCCAATCTTGATGAAGATTCAGCCCAAAATTTCGACTCTTTATTCCTTTCCATAGATGCTGCCAGACCTGCTGAGATCCTCCAGCATTTTATCTGTGTTACTTTGGATTTCCAACATCTGCAGAATCTCCTGTGTTAATGGTTGTACTTTAAGAGGTGTTGCCAAAAGACGTTAGATCCCTTTGTACATTGCTGTAAAACATCACCGTTTTATAGCATTAAAGCACTTATAGCAAAGCTGATATATGAAAGATCTCGAAGAGAAGCATCTTGCTATTATAGCAATGCATCTACATTCTTAGTCCTTGCATGTTACATATAACCTGCAAAGTAATAAAATATTGATATGAGATAATTAAATGCAAAAGGCTCTAAACCTTAGTGTATTATGGCTGAAAGCTCACTAATAACGTTAGAGTAGTATTGATTCCTGATGCATTAATTTTACTTTGAGTTCAACTTCCATACCTCACTTTCCTCAAGGTATTAGGTTCTGGTTTACTGAAGGTTTTCTTTGATGTTGTGAATCAAAATGCATTAAAAGTTTGGGTCCTCCTAAAAGTGCCAACAGCACATTTTTCAGTCTGGTTTCTAGCGAATAACACAGGATTCAAAGAGCAATATCAAAATGTGACTATAGGAAAAAAGCAGCTGTCAATGTGTCACACAGAAGACTCTCCTTCTATGGGGCAGATATGCAGTTTTCATTTTATACAATCTTCATGGAAAATTTCTATAAATCCAGTATAATAAAGCTCAGCAGGGAAAGATCACACAAAGCAGCTGTAATACCAAACATAGAGAGCTTCTCGTTCAGGCCACAGAACACAGAGCTTTAAAATGTGCTTTGAAAATGTGTGGTTTCATGTAGTTTAAAAAGTTGTAGTTTTATGGCTGTTTTCACTTCTGGTGAAATAAAAATATTGTCAGAGATACCAATTTTCACCCGTGGAGAAGAATAATGGAAAGTTCAGAAGTTCAAAGTTCAAAATAAATTTATTAACAAAATACATATGTCACCCATATACAGCCCTGAGATTCATTTTCTTACAGGCATACTCAATATATCCATAATAGAATCAATGAAAGACCACGCCAACTTGAGCATTCAACCAATGTGCAAATACAAAAAAAAGAATAATAATAATAAATAGATAACCAATAAATATCAAGAGCATGAGATGAAGAATCCTTGAAAGTAATTCCTTAGGTTTTGGGAACAGTTCAGTGATGGGGCAAGTGCAGTTGAGTGAAATTATTCCCTTTGGTTCAAGAACCTGATGGCTAAGGAGCAATAACTATTCCTGAAACTGCTGGTGTGAGTCCTAAGGCTCCTGTACCTTCTTTCTGATGGCAGCAGCGAGCAAAGAGCATGCCCTGGGTGGTGGGGGTCCCTGATAATGGAGCTGCTTTCCTGCAGCAATGTTTCATGGAGATGTGCTCAATAGCGAGGAAGGCTTTACCTGTGACGGACTATTCACTACTTTTTGTAGGATTTTCCATTCAATGGCATTGGTGCTTCTAGACCAGGCTATGGTGCAGCCAGTCAATATTCTCTCCACCATACATCTATAGAAGTTTGTCAAAGTTATAGATGTCATGCTGAATCATGTCCAATTCCATTATAATTTAATTTGTCCTTCAGTCCTAGCATAAGCCATATTGCTTGCTTATTGTTAGGTTTCATGTTGTAAATCTTAAGGCTACTGTCTGGTGTCATCATTATCAGATTTTTCATCAACAGCATGCAGATTAGTGCTCTTCTTGAAACTGTAAAACTTGACTTTTTATCTTTTTCTCTTCCCTGTAAAGTAAATTATTTTTTGTCTGCCTGACATGCTCTTTACATGTGTCCTACTTTTTGGCATTTCTGGCAAGTTACACCTTTAAATTTGATTTGCCTGTTGTATGTGAGATCCTGTCACAATGGTAATACAGTTTGTTTGGTCAAGCAAGCCTCCATTTAGCAGCTGCAATTTCATTCCTAACTGCAACTTAATGGTGTATTTGTCTGCTGTTTCCATTGATACAGCCTTTTCAACTGCTCTCTTAAATGTAAGTCGTGCTTCAGTTAGGAACCATTTTTGAATGCTTCTTGTAAGATTCCACAAACTAAGCAATCTCTCAGTGCATCATTAAGCCCATTGTTGAACTGACAATGCTCAGGCAACTTTTTCAATTCAGCAATATACACTGAAATGGACTCTACTTCCTTTTGATTCTGCTTATGAAATCTAAAGCGTTTTGCTATCAATGGTTTTGGTTCTAAATGTTCCTGTATTACTTTCATGATATCAGCAAAGCTCATTTTGGCTGGTTTGGTTGGAGCAGTCATACTTCTAAGTAAACCATATGTCTTTAAACCCAATGCACTCAGGAAAACGGCACCCCTTCTCATTGTCAATTTCATTTGCTTGAAAACACTGCTCAATCCATTCAGTATTTGAAATCCAATTACCTTTGTACAATAGAATGTGTCCACCTTTCCGACGTAGCCAGCCATTTGTTTTTTTATTTTGATTATCACCAAGTACTCACTGTTTATGAACCCCTGAATTCCTCTGTTATCTGCCTTTTTTAACTCAAGCACGGGCTGCACTGCCTTTTTTAAAACTTGACTGCATTTTTAAAAATTTGAATGTCTTGCTGTGCAGTTCTACCAGCAGGTAGTCATCTCTGGGTCATTCTAAAAGTACCTCATCGCCACTGTTACATTCTTAAACTCCAAAACATAAAACCTAATTGTAAGGAAAACAAGAGTGTCAGTAGATAAGATGAGTACTTCAATTTACTTTAGTTGAGGCCATATCACATATTTATACATATAATCCATAATGAATTATTTAAACAAATAAAGGATGCTCCTCAGTTCTAATCAACAACCTCAAAACCTCAGTTTCTGTACCTCAGTCTGCTACTGGACCCTTGACTTTCTCACTGGGAGACCATAGTCAGTGCAGATTGGAAATAACATATCCCTCTCTTGACAACCAATGCTGACGGGCCTCAGAGTTTTGTGCTTAGCCCACTGCTCTACTCTCTCTACGTCCATGACTATGTGGCTAGGCACAGCTCAATTGGCATCTGTAGATTTGTTGATGACACAACTATAGTTGGAGAATTTCAGATAGTGACGAGGAGGCACGTAGGAGCAAGATAGATCAGCTGGTTGATTGGTGTCGCAACAAAAAACTTGCAATCAACATCAAGGAATTGATGGTGGACTTCAGGAAGGCGAGGTTGAGGAAACACGTACAAGTCCTCATCAGGGGATCAGTGGTAGAAAGGTTGAGAAGGATCAAGTCCCCTGGGCTCAATATCATGTGCCCAAAATATTGATGTGAGATCAAATGCAATATGGTTCAACTAGGAGAAGAACTGGCAACTTGTGATAGTACGGTGGTGTTAGATGTGGGAGGAACTATTAAAAGGGTATTATATTGATACACACTGTAACCACTATGTATTAATAGTTCAGGTAGTGAATGCTCATGATAGAATGGTTTGCCCTTTAAGACCATAAGAATAGGAGCAGAATTAGGCCATTTGGTCCATTGAGTCTGCCCTGCCATTCAATCATAGCTGATTCTTTTTTGCTTCCTCAGCCCTGCTCCCCGGCCTTCTCCCCAGAACCCTTGATGTTCTGGCCAATCAAGAACCTATCAATCTCCGCTTTAAATACACCTAAAGACCTGGCCTCCACAGCAGCCTGTGGTTACAAATTCCACAAGTTCGCCACCCTCTGGCTAAATAAATTTCTCCATATCGCTATTTTATTTGGACACCCCTCTATCCTGAGGTGGTGCACTCTTGTCCTAGAGCCACCCACCATAGGAAACATCCTTTTGACATCTACTCTGATGGTAATGAGGAGGCATATATGAGCTAGATACATCAGCTGGTTGATTGATTTTGCAACAAAAAACTTGCAATAAATGTCAAAGAATTGATGGTGGACCTCAGTAAGGTGAAGCTGAGGAAACACATACCAGTCCTCATCAAGGGATTAGTGGTGGAAAGGTTGAGAAAGCCTTTTAACAGTCAAAATGTTTCGATGAGATCCCCCCTCATCCTTCTGAATTCCAGCGAGTACAGGCCCAGAGCCATCAAACGTTTCTCGAATGATGACCCTTTCATTCCTGGAATCATCTTGTGAACCTCCTCTGAACCCTCACCAATGCCAGCACATTTTTTCTTAGATAAGGAGCCCAGACTTGTTTACAATGCTCAAGGTGAGGCCTCACCAGTGCCTTATGAAGCCTCAGCATCACATCCCTGCTCTTATATTCTAAACCTCTTGAAAAGAATACTATCATTGCATTTGCCTTCCGCACCACCGACTCAACCTGTAAGCTAACCTTGAGGGTGTTCTGCACAAGGATTCTCAAGTTCCTTTGCATTTTAGATTTTTGAATTTTCTCCCCATTTAGAAAATAGTTTGCACATTTATTTCTTCTACCAAAGTGCATAACCATGCATCTTCCAACATTGTATTTCATTTGCCACTTTCTTGCCCATTCTCCTAATCTGTCTAAGTCCTTCTGCAGCCTACCTGTTTTCTCAACACTACCAGCCCCTCCACCAAGCTTCATATAATCTGCAAACTTGGCAACAAAGCCATCTGTTCCATCATCTAAATCATTGATATACAGTTTAAAAAGAAGAGGTCCCAACACCGACCCTACGGTACACCATTAGTCACTGGCAGCCAGCCAGAATAGGATTCTTTTATTCCCACTCGCTGCCTCCTACCAATCAGCCAATGTTCTAACCATGTTAGTAACCTTCCTGTAATACCATGGGCTCTTAACTTAGTAAGCAGCCTCATGTGTGGCACCTTGTCAAAGGCTTTCTGAAAGTCCAAATATACAACACCCATTAGATCCACTTTATTTATCTTACTTGTAGCATCCGTGGAAACGATCAGTCAATGTTTCAGGCCAGAACCCTTCGTCAGAACCCGGCCTGCTGAGTTCCTCCAGTGTGTTGTGAGTGTTGCTTTGACCCTAGCATCTGCAGATTATTTTGTGTTTATCCTACTTGTAATCTCCTCTAATCATTCCAACATGTTTGTCAGGCAAGATATTCCCTTAAAGAAATCATGCTGACTGTGTCCTATCTTGTCCTATGTCACCAAGTACTCCAGAACCTCATCCTTAACAATTGACTCCAACATCTTCCCAAACACTGCAATCAGGCTAACTGGTCTATAGTTTCCTTTCTGCTGCCTTCCTCATTTCTTAAACAGTGGAGTGACATTTGCAATTTCCCAGTCCTCTGGCACCAAGCCAGAGCCCAATGATTCTTGAAAGATCATTGCGAATGCCTCCACAATCACTATTACTACCTTTTTCAGAACCCTAATATGCAGTTCATCTGGTCTGGGTGACTTAAGCACCTTTAGGTCTTTCAGCTTTTTGAGCTCCCTCTCCCTTGTAATAGTAATTGTACTCACTTCTCTTCCTTCACGTCCTGCAACACCTGGCAAGCTGCTAGTGTCTTCCACAGTGAAAACTGATGCAAAATACTCATTTAGCTCATCTGCCAGCTCCTTGTCCCCGTTATTATTTCTCCTGACTCATTTTCCAACGTCCTATATCTACTCCCATCTCCCTTTTATTTTCTTACATACTTGAAAAAGCTTTTTCTTTTCATTTTGATGTTGTTTGCTAGCTTGCTTTCATATTTCATCTTTTCCCTCCTAATGATTCTTTTAGTTGTTTTCTGTAGGTTTTTAAAAACTTCCCAATCCTCTAACTTCCTGCCAATTTTTGCTATGTTATATGCCCTCTCTTTTATATTTATGTTAGCTTTGACTTCACTTGTTAGCCACAGTTGAACAATTGAACATTTCAGTTAAGATTTGAGTATTTCTTTGTTTTTGGAATACATCTATCCTGCAGCTCCTCATTTTTCCCAGTGAGTTCTTATATGGTTTCAAATTTCTTGAGTGTTGTAGCTGCTCTCATCCTAGTAAGTAGAGAAGAGCAGTGGGAAAGCCATTTATCACATCATCCTAATGAATCTCTTTGAAATGCTTGCTATAATGGTATATTTTCTTCCTAGTGTATGGCCCAATAGAATTGATTTCAACCATGGCATACAGGGCAACACTCAAAAAGATTAAGTACAGATCCAGTTGTAAATAAATATTGATGAATTCACATGAGATTTATGCTAGATAACATCATTTAATAGCAGATAAAAAATTCAAACAGGTTAATTGCCTAAATATAATTCTGAAAATTAGAAATAGAAGCATATTTTAGGTTATTTTTCAATAATAATCCCTAAGGCTAAGAACACTGATGGATAAATCTAATTCAATCTCTGACAAATCGTTCATTTGGGTCCAATTATTAAGTGCTGTCACAAACATCTCATTAACTGCTGGCAATTGTTTGTTTTTCCATAAGAACATGGAGCAGTATTAGGTCCTTCAGCCCATCAAATCTACTTTATTTTCACTTCAACCCTATTCTCCTGCCTACACCCTGTACCCTTTGAAGCCTTTACTGATCAAGAACCTATCAACCTCCACATTGAATATACCCAATGACTTGGTCTTCACAGCCGTCTGTGGCAAAGAATTATGCAAGATTCCATGAATTCTCAGGATGGAATCAAATATATCTCTAATGAGAAGCATTCTGCAGAATCTGTTATTAATCTAAAACCTTGTGGCTCTTCTATGGATATAAATTGAAGTAAAATTTTAATTTTCACTGACACCTTCATGCATATACTTCATCCTATCTGTGTGCAACTGTGATCAAAAAGGGGGTTGTGTACAGTACTGTACAAGTGATAGAGCAAATAGACACATTAGCAAGAGAATCATACTAAGATAAGCCATTGCTTGTTGTCTAAATTAGATTACAGTTGGTTTAATCAAAGATGATGCCCATGAAGTTATTGAGAAATTTCTTAAGAGTGTACTTGGCCAGAATCAGGAAAGGAAACAACAGTAGTTGCCCAAATTTCTGGAAGATCTAAATTGAGAGCTGATACTATTTTGTTTTAATTGTCCAGTGTGCTGCAACATTTTACTTCATAAAGATTTGCTTGAAGGAAATATAATCTCCATGCCATAAACCATCTTCAGAGACACAAAAGAAATCCATGCAATTCACTCATATTTGCTATTTTCCCGGTTACTTCTAGTTGGTATAAACGCTCTATTCTTATCACAGTGCTGTGCAAAAGTCTTAGGCACATATACATTATCTACTGTAGCTAGGCTGTGTAAGACTATTGCAAAGTACTGGTGCATTGGTTAAACTAGGAAGATGGTTGGGAAACAGAAATAAGACCATAAGACATAGGAGCAGACTGAGGCCATTCAGCCTGTTGAGTCTGCTCCACCATTCCATCACGGCTGATCCTGGATCCCATTCAACCCATACACCTGCCTTCTCACCATATCCTTTGATGCCCTGACCGATTAGGAAACAATCAACTTCTGCTTTAAATGTACTCATAGACTTGGCCTCCACCGCAGTCTGTGGCAGAGCATTCCACAGATTTACTACTTTCTGGCTAAAAAATTCCTCTTTACCTCTGTTCTAAGGGAATTAAGGGTTATGGGGAAAAAGCAGGTAGGTGGAGATGAGTCCATGGCCAGATCAGTCTTGATCTTATAGAACAGCGGAGCAGGCTCAATGGGCCACATGGCCTACTCCTGCTCCTATTGTGTATACTCTTATGTTCTCCTTACCTCTGTTCTAAAGGGTTGCCCCTTAATTTTGAGGCTGTGCCCTCCAGTTCCGGATACCCCCACCATAAAAAACATCCTCTCCACATCCAATCTACCTAGTTCTTTCAACGTTCAGTACGTTTCAATGAGATCCCCACGCATTCTTCAAAATTTCAGTGAGTACAGGACCAAAACTGCCAAACGTTCTTCAGATTTTAACCCTTTCATTCCTGGAATCATCCTCGTGAACCCCCTCTGGACTCTCTCCAATGGTAACACATCTTTTCTGAGATATGGGGCCCAAAACTGTTGACAATACTCCAAGTGCAGCCTGACTAGTGTCTTATAAAGGCCCAGTATTATCTCTTTGCTTTTATATTCTATTCCCCTTGAAATAAATGCCAACATTTGCTTTCTTTACCACAGACTCAACCTGTAAATTAAGCATCTGGGAGTCTTGCAGAAGGACTCCTAAGTCCCTCTGCCCCTCTGAAGATGAAACCTTCTCCCCATTTAGATAATAGTCCACACTATTGTCCCTTTCACCAAAATGCATTATCATACATTTCCCAACACTGTATTCCATCTGCCACTTTTTTGCCCATTCTTCCAACTTGTCTAGGTCCTGCTGCAATCGCATTGCTTCCTCAGAATTACCTACTCCTCCACCTATCTTCTTTTCATCTGCAAACTTTGCCACAAAGCCAACAATTCCATTATCTAAATCACTGACAAACAATGTGAAAAACAGCATTCCCAATACTGAACCCTGAGGAAAACCACCAGTCACTAGCAGCCAACCGGAAAAGGCCCCTTTTATTCCCACTCACAGTCTCCTGCCTGTCAGCCATTCCTCTATCCATGCCAGTATCTTTCTTGTAACACCATAAGATTTTATCTTGTTAAGCAGCCTCATGTGTGGCACTTTATGAAACGCCTTCTGAAAATCCAAGCAAATGACATCCACTGCCTTTTCTTTGTCCACCCTGCTTGCTATTCCTCGAAGAACTCTAACAGATTTGCCAGAGAGATTTCCCTTGACAGAAACCATGCTGACTTTGACTTACTTTCTCATTAGTCTCCAAGTACCTCGAAACCTCATGCTTAATAATACAAACTTTGTAGACTCCAAAACTTTCCCAACCACTGAGGTTAGACTAAATGACCCATAATTTCCTTTCTTTTGCCTTCTTAAAGAGTGGTGTGACATTTGCAATCTTCCAGCCCTCCGAGACCATGCCAGAATCAAGTGATTCTTGAAAGATCATGACCAATGCATTTGTTATCTCTTCAGCAACCTCTCTCAGGACTCTGGGGTGTAGTCCATCTGGTCCAGGTGACTTATCCACCTTTACAACTTTGAGTTTGCCTAGCACTTTTCCCTTTGTAATAGCAATGGCTCTCACTCCTGCTCCCTGACACTCATGGACCTCTGGCACACCGCTAGTGTCTTCCACAGTGAAGACAGATGCAAAGTACCCATTCAGTTCATCTGCCATTTCTTTATCCCCCCATTACTACCTCACCAGCATCACTTTCCAGTGGTCCAATATCAACTCTCGCCTCCCTTTTACTCTTGTATATAACTGAAAAGCTTTTGGTATCCCGCTTTATATTATTGGCTAGACTGCCTTCATATTTCATCTTTTCCCTTCTTATAGCTTTTAGTTGCCACTCACTTTTGCTACCTTATATGCTCTTTCCTGGCTTTTAAGTACTCCTAAACTTCCTTTCTCAACCACAGAATTTAGCTAAGGTTATTTATCTTTCAATTAGCTCAGTGGTATTAAATGTTATTTTGTAACACTGGAAATACATAATATACCATACTGTGCAATGGTCTTGGGCACCCTAGCTATATATATGTGTCTAAGACTTTTGTACAGAACTGTGTATATGAATATTTTTACATTAAACTAATGCAACTTTTATGTGAGTATCTGTTTAGTAATAACAGAAGAGAACAAGAGGAATTGAAGGACATTTGACCCTCAATTCTGCCTACCAGTAACTCAATCTACATGGTCAATCACTGAAGAAAAGCTTTTCAAAATATCACCCCATTCCTTAAAACCAGTCTTGTGAAGCACTGAAAACACCATGGGCTAGAATTTCTCTCTCATGAGAACATGGGTTAATAGTGTGGGGAACCTGAACTTGTTGAATGCCACATTATTGCTCACACGTGCACAGTAGAATCACAAATGCCTGATTTTAACTGGCCAATGCACATAATGTCTGGTTAACGTACAAGGTGTGACTTTCACTGCCTAATCTCCCATTGTGATAGGAACTATTACTTCAGCCGGTTATATCACTTTGTGGCATCTCAGTAATGTAATTTATTTATCTGTTTGACCTCCCCATCTGACCTCTGACCTCCATGGCTTTGACCTCCTGTGCTGTTCTAACAAAACTCAGTGTAAGTTTGAGGACCTATCTTCTAACCAAGTGGTCTCCAGGATTGGAATTCAACACTTCAGTTAGTCATCCATAATATCTCACATCTTCAGTATTTAACTTCTTTCTTTTTCTTCTTCTGGTAAACTCAGACTTTATTAGTTGTTTCTTAGCGCAGATGCTGCAGAGTGTTTCCAACATTTCCTTCTTTATTTTCAGATTTCCAGCACCTGCAGTTCCTTTTTATTTTTGATTGAAGTGACATCCATCTGTGTTCTCCCGCATTCCCCATTTCTACACTGCTGAAAGCTTCCTTTTTCATCATTTCTTAGTTTTGATCAAAAATCTTTAACTTGAACTAGTAACCAGATTTCATAGTCTATGATTGCTACCTGATCTAAAAGCTCAAATTCCAAAGTAAATTTAATATCAAAGTGCGTATATGGCACCGTATACAACCCTTAGCTTTATTTTCTTGTAGGGCATACTCAATAAACCTGTATAATAGCACGTGCGGCCGTTCGGAATTAATATCGTATGTGTTAACTAGGGGGCCGTGCACAATCCAGATTTGATGGAGACAGCTGTGAGAAGCACGGAGGAACACTTGGAGTAACTTCTGAAATGCCCGCCTCACTGCTGCTGCTACTGTGCGATGGAGAATCTCCAGAGATGAAGGCCCCAAATCCTCGGCTTTGCCTATTGCCTGTTGCCGGGGCCGGGGTCGAAGCGCTCAGCAGAGATGGTGCTCGGTGCTCGGTGTCGGAGAGCTGGTCGGAGGCTCGGAGTTTTTGGACGGACTCGGAGTCGGACTGTGGTCGGATGCTTCCAGTATGCTGCATCTGCAAGTTTGCGGCGCTGGAGGTTTACCATCTGCGTGAGATGATGGGACTTTCGAGAGACTTTGAGACTTTTACCATGCCCATGGTCTGTTCTTATCAAATTACAGTATTGCTTTGCACTGTTGTAACTATGTGTAATAATTATGTGGTTTTTGTTAGTTTTTAAGTCAGTTTGTCATGTGTTTCCGTGATATCATTCTGGAGAAACATTGTATCATTTCTTAATGCTTGAATTATTAAATGACAATAAAAGATGACTGCGTGTCCTCATAATCTAATAATCTAATCTAATCTAATAATAACCATAACAGAAGCAATGAAAAATCGCACCAACATGGGTGTTCAGCCAGTGTGCAAATACAAAAAGAAAGATAGAATAATAATAA
Source organism: Mobula birostris (assembly GCF_030028105.1). Taxonomy (NCBI): domain Eukaryota; kingdom Metazoa; phylum Chordata; class Chondrichthyes; order Myliobatiformes; family Myliobatidae; genus Mobula; species Mobula birostris. The sequence goes on from NC_092376.1 coordinate 29,926,878, forward strand.
ATAAATCAGCAACAAATTTCAGAAGCATGAGATGAAGAGTCCTTGAGAGTGAATCCATTGGCTGTGGGAACATTTCAATGATGGGACAAGTGAAGATGAGTGAAGTTTTCTCCTTTGTTTCCGGAGCCTGATGGTTGAGGAGTAATTGCTGATCCTAAACCTGATGGCGTGAATCCTGAGGCTCCTGATGGTGATAGATGCTGCTTTCCTGCAACAGTGTTTTGTATAGGTACGCTGAATGGTGTGGAGGGCTCCACCCATGATGGACTGGGCCATATCCACTACTTTTTGGAGGATTTCCGTTCTACTGACTAGTTTTAGAATTTACAGTTTTTAGCTCAGTGAATGAATAAAGTGTTCTTCCATTGGTGTGGCAAGCAAGTGCACCTTTAGGCAAAGCATTCCATAAACAAGTTCAAATTGGTTCCTCTCAAGGAAAATCCAGGGTGGTTGAAAACGTAAGAACATAAAAAAAAATTGAAGAAAGATTCACTCCCCTGATGGCTGCTCTAGCATTCATTAAGATTCTGTATAGTTTTGGTCATCCTGTTGCAGAAAAGATGTCATTAAGCTAGAGAGAGTACAAAGAAAATGTATAAGAATGTTGCCAGGACTCAAAGGCCTGAGTTACAGGGAGAGGTTGCATAGGCTAGTATTTTTCTCCTTGGAGAATAGGAGACTGGATGGAGACCTTATATAAAATCATGGGGGCCGTAGATAGGGTGTTGGACAAATTGATATTTTCCCTAAGAAAGGAAGTCAAAGGGAATGAAAAACTAGAAGATATAAGTTTAAGGAGAGAGGGGAAAAACTTAAATAGGTTCTGAGGGATTTGAAAGGAAATATTTTCACTCAGAGGGTAATGCCCACATGGAATGAGCTGCCAGGGGAAGTGAATGATGCCAGCAACACATTTAAAAACACTTGGACAGGAAAGGTTATTGGATATAGCGAAATACAAGCAAATAGGACTAGCTGAGATGGACATCTTCATTGGCAGAATGAGTGAGGTTAAAAGGCCTGTTTTCATGCCCGTGACTCTATAAGACTGTGTCTGATTTTACATTACTTTTACTTTCCTGTACATGTTGTTTAAATATTCAAAAATCCATTGATTTCTGTCTTGAATATATATTGAAATGGATATTGCTGCTACAGATTTTTCTCAAGGACCTGGGGCCAGTGAAGGTCATAGCCTTTAAGTAACAGAAGACATTTGGTGAGGGTCAGGTCCAGTGTTTGAGAATAGCACTCTTCATAAACCACCCAAAGTACTAGGCAAAGGTCTAAGGCACATATATATAACTAGGATGCCTAAGACTTTTGCACAGTACTGTATATTGGTTAAAATAGGAAGGTGGTGGGGAAACAGAAATAAGAGTACTTAGCATTGTCTTAGCTCAGTTGTATTAAGTGTTATTTGGTACTGGAAAGAAATAATACACAGTTCTGTACAAAAATCTTAGGCACCCTAGCTATATATGTGCCTAAAATGTTTGCACTGTCCATGTAGTCAAACCTTCTGACATTGACACGAATCATATCTACATGGTGTTAGTTGTCTCAGTACACAGTTAGTGGCTTCCATGCGTAGGTGCATCATTCACAGAATGAGCCCCTTACCGTCTCCAGGAATATGAATGCATAAGCAAACAATGCTCACTGTCCCTGCCACCACTGAGTTCTCTTCACTGGGACAGCAAGCTGTTTACTGTTTGCTATACTGTTTGCCTGTGCTGCGCACTATGTACATGCTGAAATATATTTTACTCATTTATTTATGGCAATGTTTTGGCTTATGTGCTGTGTGTGATATACGTTTTGCGAGTGCACCGTGGTCTGGAGGAACGTTGTTTTATTTGGTTGTGTATATGTTCAGTCATAAAGTCATAGAACACCACATCACAGGAATAGGCAATTCAGCCATCAGAGGACAACAAACTTGAACCTGAAGCAGTTTCCCCAGATCCTGCCTAGCCAGTGGGTTACATTGAAATAATTTCACTGGAGTATCCACTGAAGAAAAATACAGGATTAATTAATAAGCAGTCAAGCAGCAAGTGGGGTGTTCTGACTAGACTGCAGGATAATATTTGGGCATTTTCCTCTTAACCTGGACTCTGCATACATTTTTGTTTCCAATGGAACAATCCATTTCAGGTATAAATCTGAGAGGGTATAACTTGTTCCAGCCCCAGAGCTACATTTTTGACCTGCACCAATACTTCTGAGTTAGGTTAATTTGCCGTCACTGCTGGCAGGGACTCTGGAATCAGGGAAAGCTGGAAGCAGGTCTGTCAATAATTTCTCTGCAGTCTCCTGTGGGTTTTGAGGTTTAAAGCTTTCAATTACTCCACGGCTGTCATGTGTGATACAAACATTTCCCTTGTGCTGAAACCGGCTGTACCACTTCACTCTGCATGCTTAACTCCTCTCTCTTTCAGCCTTGCAACTCTCCTGCTGCTACCCACCAAAACTGGCTACTCTGTCAGATTTCTTTCTCTCCCAGACAGCAACCACCTCTCGAAATATGAGATTAGCCCTGTAATGTTTTCTCCTGCATGCAAACTAAGCTGAATCCCATGCATTCTCCAGCTGATTGGGGTAGGACACAATATGTCCCCGCCACCATTTGCCAGCACTGATGAAACCAAATATCCTTCTTTTCTCGACATAGATTCTAGATTTAATGTATTTTTCCTGTTGTTCTGAGAAAGAAGATGGTACACACTTCAGTTTTAAGAATACCCTCCTCATTGGTTCGTTTATTAATTATGATAAAAACTATTTTGCAGCAAGTCTTCACTCTACCTCCATCCAGGGTGCAGATGCCATCTGAAAAGAAAATTGGGAAGGGCCACATGATGATGATATGTAGTCCGTTTAATAATCGAGCATCATTATTGGCACAGACCATATAAATGTACAATGGAAATAATTTAATCATCACACTTCAAACTTTAAAGTTCAAAGTACATTTTATTATCGAAGTACATATATGTCACCATATGCACACTGAGCATTTTCCTGCGGGCATACTCAGCAAATCCATAAAATAGTAACTATGACAAGATCAATGAAAGATCAACTAGAGTGCAGAAGGCAACAAACTCTGCAAATGCAAATATAAATAAATAGCAATAAATAATGATAACAAGAGATAATGAGATAAAGAGTCCTTAAAGTGAAATCATAGGTTGTGGGAAACTTCTCAATGACGGGGCAAGTGAATGTAGTTATCCCCTTTTATTCAAGAGCCTGATGGTTGAGGGGTAGAAACTGTTCTCGAACCTGGTGGTGCAAGTCACTTGTACCTTCTTGTTGATAGCAGCAGCGAGAAAAGAGCATGGCCTGGGTGCTGGGAATCTCAGAAGATAGACGCTGCTTTCCTACAACAGCATTTCATGTAGATGTGCTCAATAGTGATGTGAAGTTAAAAGTTAAATGATTCCATGAGTCTGAGAGAAAGGTTGCGATGTGTCTAACTCCTGAGGAGGTTACCAAAACTAATAAGGTAGCTGTCAGATGAAAGGACTACCCCAGCTACTCTTGGTACATTCAGACTGATGACATCTCTATGTGAAAATACTGCATCATTGCTCCAGAAACAACCAGAAACATTTATTATAGACGTATCAGTGGTTGGTCTGAAGAATGTCAGGCTGAAGAATGAAGAATGCACTCCAATCGGACTTTGATATCTTCATCTGAACAGAAGCAAAGGGGCAAATATCTTGCTTTATGTGCTTAGGTTTTTCCTGCACAAGAGTCAGTCAGTAACAGCAGACATTGAGAAGTAAAGGTAAACTCTTAATCACTTCTGCATCTTCATCTGGTGCTACAGTTAGCCTTACTCCCAAGAGAATATTTAGTGTAGCTTCCAGTTCATGGTTTCCTTTCTGAACCCCTAAGATCAGAAAAATAGTCATTACTTTCAGTTGTTTCAAAGTGGATTCCTTTTGCTACTAAATAGTCTCAAATAAAACTTCTTATCTTCTGTAATAAATTCCTAATTTTTCTATAAGTCTGCATTAAGGCACCCTTCTTAAATACAGTACAGTACTGTATAAAAGTCTTAGGCACATACACATACGATAGCTGGGGTGCCTAAGACTTTTGCACAGTACTGTTGCTACTGCAAAAAAATGGCATATGTGAGTGATGATGGGTCTCTATTGTGGACTGAGAGTGGGAAGGGAGCAGGGAGAAGGGACTCATGTTCGGGAAAGGGGAAGGGAGATGGTTCCTACTCCTGGGGCTCACCGATTGGTTGTTCTCCTATATCTCAAGGATGTGGCCTAGAAGACAAACACGCCCTCGGGTGCTGAGGCTCTGCGGCCCTGGGCATGAGGCAATTGTGTGCCAGTGTTGCCAACTGAAGCGTTATGGGAGAAAAGAGAATATCATGAACAGTGGATCAGCTGGCAGAAGCCTCGGATCACTCTCTGTCTCTCTATTTCTCCTGTTGGTGAGGGAGAGTTTGCTGTCGATTGTCAAATCAGAGAACTCAGGGGAAAAAAAGTGTGCAGCAGACTTCAACATCATAAACAGTGAGTTATTTTTTTGTCCTGTTAGTCTTCCCTCTTGCTGTGTGACACCTCTATACCCCTTTATTAGGGAGAGAGAGGGGGACTGTGGTAAGTCAAATGGTCAGGTGGATAATTAGTTTTTGTTGTTCTTTCTTTGAGGCTCTGCTATTGCCTGCTTGTTGGTGGAGGGTGCTGATGCTTTTTGCTGAAGGAAGTGAGGAGGGAATGATCATTGCTTTACTGCTGCTTGAGCATAGGAGGAGGATGTAGGGGAGTGGTTTGGGATTCTAACATTTTTACTGTCACTTATCCTTGTGTTTTCATGGATGTCTGTGAAGAACAAGAATTTCAGGTTGTACATTGTATACATTCTCTGACATCAAATGGAACTATTGAACTATTGAGAGGAGAGGGAGCAGGAAGGACCAGAGAGACATTCTGTAATGACCTATAAACCAATTGTTTTCAAAAAAATGACCCTGCCTGGTGTCTTAAGTCTAGGAGTGTCTGCACGTGCACCCCCACACTCTGGTGCTCCTTCTGTACCCTCTCTTCCACATCCCTCCCACAGCGCTCCACCCTCACCATTCCCAACATCATTTGCTTCTGACAGATTTGCAAACTTGCTCTCCACTCCATGTTGACAAATATAGTAATGAGCAAAAATATTGTAATATTTAGTAGTAATATGCTTAAACAGCACCCTAACACACACACACACACACACACACACACTCTATCTCTCTCTCTCTCTATCTATCTATCTATTAATACAGGATTTGTTTTTGTATTTTAGAATGTTGCCAAGTGGATCATGGGAAGTTTTGTATTCAGTGATATTGAAATGTATTTAAGTACAGGCCACAAGGCCATGAGACCATAAGATATAGGAGCAGAATTAGGCTATTTGACCCATTGAGTCTGCTTTGCTATTTCATGAATGAATGAATGAGTGAATGAAATTTATTTCGGTCAGTACAAACATAACAAAAAGCATCATTTTCAACGATGATTTCATAGGGCAAAATTACAACAAAAAAAATAGATATTCTTTAAAACAGACCGAAAGGGTGTAGGCTGAAGCTACAGCATATTACACCTACCCCTCTTACTTATATAACAACATATTTGGCATCAATCATCACATCAAAACTAAAAATTTCATTATCTTTTAACACAAAATCTAATTCCAAGTATCATTTATTTACATTACTCCCATTCATTTTAAATCATGTATTTTATATTTGTTCATTAAATTATTTTTAAATAATTTTTTAGAACTTGTTAAGTGTGATGCATGTTTTTAAATTCTCACTACAGCTGTTCCATAGATTCACCCCTCTGACTGAAATACAATGATTTTTTACATTTGTTCTTATCCTTTGTTTTTGAAATATGTATATTCCTCTCAAATCATGCTGACTTTCTCTCATTTTAAACAACCTTTGGATGCTTTGTGGTAGCTGTCCATTTTTTACTTTATACATAATTTGTATTATTTTAAAATCTACGAAATCTCTGAATTTTAGAGTGTTTAGTTGAATAAATAGTGGATTGGTTGGCTCATAATAACCTGTCATCATGGCTGAACCAGTTTTCCTCTCAGCCCCAGTCTCCTGTCTTCTCCCCGTATCACTTCGTGCCCTGACCAATAAAAAATCTATCAACCTCTGCGTTAAATATACCTAAAGACTTGGCCTCCACAGCTGCTTGTGGCAAAGAATTCCACAGATTCACCACTCTCTGACTAAAGAAATTCCTCCTCATCTCCATTCTAAAAGAATGCCGCTGTATTCTGAGGCTGTATCCTCTGGTCTTAGATTTTCCCACCATAGGAAACCTCCTCTCCACATCCACTCTATCAAGGTCTTTCACCATTCGATAGGTTTCAATGAGGTTACCCCTCATTATTCCCAATTCTAGTGAATACAGGCCTAGAGCCATCAAACACTCTTCATATGACTAGCCATTCAATCCTGGAATCATTTATGTGAACCTCCTGAATTGAATTGAATTGACTTTATTTCTTACATACTTCACATACATGAGGAATAAAAATCTTTACAGTACATCTCCGTCTAAATGTGCAATGTGCAATTTACAGTAATTTATAGTAAATAGTATGTAAAACAAGACAGTTAATATAACATAGAAATACAATTGTATCAGCGTGAATTAATCAGTCTGATGGCCTGGTGGAAAAAGCTGTCCTGGAGCTTGTTGGTCCTGGCTATAATGCTGTAGTACCGTTTCCCAGATGGCAGCAGCTGGAACAGTTTGTGGTTGGGGTGACTTGGGCCCCCAAATGATCCTTCAGGCCCTTTTTACACAACTGTCTTTGAAAATGTCTTGAATAGTGGGAAGTTCACATCTACGGATATGCTGGGCTGTCCACACCACTCTCTGCAGAGTCCTGTGATTTAGGGGAGTACAGTTCCCATAACAGGCAGTGATGCAGCCAGTCAGGATGCTCTCAGTTGTGCCCCTGTAGAAAGTTCTTAGGATATGGGGATGCATGCCAAAATTCTTCAGCTGTCTGAGGTGAAAGAGGCGCTGTTGTGCTTTTTTCACCACACAGCCGGTATGTACAGACCACGTGAGATCCTTGGTGATATGCATGCCGAGGAGCTTAAAGCCGCTCACCCTCTCAACCCCAGATCCATTGATGTCAATAAAGGTTAGCCTGTCTCCATTCCTCTAGCTCCTTGTTTTTGCAACATTGAGGGAGAGGTTGTTTTCTTGACACGACTGTGTCAGGGTGATGACTTGTCTATAGGCTGCCTCGTTAGTATTTGAGATATCATCTGCAAATCAATGTGGTATCATCTGCAAATTTAATTAGCAGATTGGAGCTGTGGGTGGTGACACAGTCATGGGTATACAGAGAGTAAAGGAGGGGGCTTAGGACACAGCCCTGAGGGGCTCCTGTGTTGAGGGTCAGAGGGGCAGAGGTGAGGGAGCCCACCCTTACCACCTGCCGGCGATCTGACAGGAAGTCCAGGATTCAGCTGCACAAGGCAGGGTCAAGGCCAAGGTCTCTGAGCTTCTTGTCAAGCCTGGAGGGAATTATGGTGTTGAATGTTGAACTGTAGTCCAAGAACAGCAATCTCACATAAGCATCCTTCTTCTCCAGATATGTAAGGAAATGTGTAGAGTTGTGGCTATTGCACGATCTGTTGATTGGTTGTGTCAGTGGGTGAGTTGTAATGGGTCATGTGAGGGTGGTAGCATGCTGCAGATATAGTCCTTGACCAGCCTCTCAAAGCATTTGCTTATTATTGAGGTGAGTGTGACCCTCTCCAGTTTCAGCACATCCTTCCTAAGATAAGGGGCTCAAACCTGCTCACAATACTCCATGTGAGGCCTCACCAGTGTTTTATAAGGTCTCAACATTACGTCTTTGCTTTTATATGCTAGTCCTCTTGAAATGAATGCTAACATAGCATTTGCCTTCCTCACTACCGACTCAACCTGCGAATTAACCTTCAGGGAATCAAGCACAAGGACTCCCAAGTCCCTTTGCATCTCAGTCTTTTGTATTTTCTCTCCATTTAGAAAATAGTCAACCTTTTCATTTTTTCTGCAGAAGTGCATGACCATACACTTCCTGACACTCTATTCCATCTGCCATTTCTTTGCCCATTCTCCTCATCTGCTTACGTCCTTCTGTAGCCTCTCTACTTCCTCAAAACTACCTGACCCTCTACCTATCTTCATATCGTCTGCAAACTTTGCAACAAAGCCATCAATTCCATCATCCAAATCATTGACATAGAACGTAAAAAAAAAAATCAGTCCCAGCACTGATCCCTGTGGAACACCACTGGTCACTGGCAGCCAGTCAGAAGAGGTTCCCATTATTCCTGCTCTTTGCCTCCTGCCAATCAGCCACTGCTTTATCTATACTAGAATCTTTCCTGTAATACCATAGGCTCATAGCTTGTTAAGCTGCGTCATGTGTGGCTCTTTGTCAAAGGCCTTCTGAAAATTCAAGTACACAACATCAACCGATTCTCTTGCTTGTTACTTTCAATAGATTTGTCAGGCAAGCTTTTCCCTTGAGGAAACCATGCTGACTATGACCTGAGGTTAAAAATAATATTTGTTAAAGCTAGCACAAATTTGAGTGCAATATGTTCCGGATTATCAATTACCACCAAAGAGGAAAATCTTTTTAATAGATGCGTGTTAATTGTATCTAGCTTTGTGTTTGCACATCAAAAGCAATTTTAGACTTTATACCTGGGGATGAACATATGGCTTTAGTATGAATGTGGTGTGGATTTATCTGAATACTAGCTGGTGCTCCATGGATTGAATCAGCAAAAATTTAGAAGGCTAAGGTTGGATTCATATTAACTTTAAAGGTATTAAGGGGGGCCGAAGATTGGAAAATCTAGGGCTAGTACTCTGGACCGAATGATTAGAGTCAAGCCTTTCAGGACTGCAGTTATGCAATGGCAGATGGTGGTAGAAATTTGGAGCTCTGTTCTTCAGACAGTAATTGATGCTACGTTAACAATTAATTATTATATGTAATTGATAACTTCTTGTTCATGGTTAGAGGGAAAAGACAGACAAACGGAGTTAAATCATACATTGGCCATGCTCTTGCTTAATAGCAAATCAGGTTAGCAGACTAAATGGCCTATTCCTACTTATATGTATGTATACAGATCCCAATGTTTAAGGCCAACAACTCAAAGCAGTTTAACAATTACAAATGGCGCGAGCCAATTGCACCATATGTACAAGGATGTAACACTATGCTAAAGGGAAATATCATAACTGCAATAAGGAGAATATTGCAGATAATGTATAAAAATAATCTTGACATCATTCCATTTGGAATGTGTCAATTGATTTTCATTTTATTTTCATATTTTGTTTCCAAGCTTCTTTCTGTTCCTGCATAATGAATCTTGTAACTGTTTATTGGTGCATTGCAATCGGAAAAGAGTAGAAATGGCATGAAAACTGTTAAATTACATGTTTATCAAGAACAGAGGAAATATCAAAGATAGAAGCTAGGTTTAGCACCTGCTGGCCCACAGCAAAGAGAAATCTAATAAAATTTAGAAAAGGTTTCTAAATATTTTCTCTGTTAAAAATGTGGCCTAGCATTAAACATTTCATTCAGGCTTCTTCCTCCTTCCTTTCTAGTCCAGTTGAAGGATCTCAGCCCAATAAAAAACCCAATGCTTATTCCTCTCCACAGGTGCTGCCTGACCTGTTGAGTTCTTCCAGTATTTTGTGTGCATTGCTCTAGTTTTCCAGCACCTGCAGAATTTCTTGTGCTCACATTAAACCCTTGCTTTGTGCCCCCCCCCCACTCCCCGCAACCATGTTTGAAACTCAGAAGAAGGAGCTGTGATTAATGTACTATCTCAATAGTCCACTCCAAAGGACCAGCTGTTGAAATGCACCTATTGTTGTTACACAGCAAAGCGCGGCAGCCATTTTGGAGCACAGCATAACTGAAGTTCTGGTGCTGATATAAATAGGGGATATCGATGACGGATGAAGCAATGTAGAATGTTCAATTCTCATGTGTGTCAGATCTACAACGATATTGATGCCAATTTATGTGTGTGTGTGTGACATGATCGATTGAGAATCCATAATTTATGGCAGAAAGTAGCCAGGCAGCCAACATGAAGAGCATTAAGAAAATGCAGTCTTGGTTTAATAATAGCCTGTGCTACATTATTGGAGTAGCAGAATATTGTAAGAATGGAAAGGAGAGGATGTTTGCAGCAGAAGCAGCTACAGAAACGATAAGGGAATGTTTGAGTTCTCAGGCTTGGTATTGAAGCTAGTGGAGAGATAACATATCGCTGGGGGAAGCAGAGGGGCAAGCACGGCTGAGAGACCTGGCAAGGGGATTGGATGATTGTTGCCTGCCAGCAAGATTCTAGATTGCTAGGGAGGTGGTTTGACCGCAGAGAATGAGACAGAACAGGCATAGCTGATCTCAAACAAGTAACGTGTTGTGTGCCAGTGAATTTGTGAGCACTGAACTTCAAGCAACATAGACAAGGATTATATCAAGGGAAAGGCTGCAGTGGGCAGTGGGGGTGAATTAGTGAGAACAAAAATGTTGAGAGCCAACAAAGAGAATGGTTGTCTGGACAAACAGCAGAAAGTACATGGCCAACGAAAGTAAGTTGAATTAGTGAGAAAGTTATATTGTTTTATTAGTGGCTAATAGTGATTAGTCCAGGAGGGATGGAGTTGAGGGTTAAGATGGCAGTATAAAGGGATGTTAGAGAAATGTATATAGCAAAGTGCTTTACAAATCATGTTCTCAGATTTATTTATTTTTTTGTGTATGTACAGTTTTTCATTGATTCTATTGTATTTCTTTGTTCACTATGAATGCTTGCAAGAAAATGAATCTCAGGGTAGTATATGGTGACATATACAATACGTCCTTTAATTGATAAATTTACTTTGAGCTTCGAAGAAACTGAGAAGTTATCAAGTATATTCTTGTTGCTGATTAAGATCACAACAAACAACCTGGACATGGTGAAGAAAAATACTGATTAAACATAGGAGAATAAAAATATTTGGCAAATGTTGATGAGAGATGGAAAGGTGTTCATGTTCATAGGGATCTGGATTTCCTTGCAATTCAGTCATTGAAAATTAACTTGGGGTGACAGCAAACAAATGGAAAGGTGAGTGGGTTTTTCTGAATTATACTGCGAGAGAATTGAAAGACAAAATATTTGTGACATTCACTCTTCAGTTTCCAGAAAAAAATAGAATTTCATCAAAGAGACATTATGTGAAGAGATTTCACTTTCCCCATTCAAACGCAGGGCAAACGCATGACAAGAATCTCAATAGAATGTTATAAAGAATGCAAAGGTATACAAGCATTGTTTGATGACTTTCAGATCAAGTTTGAAGACTTGCAGTAATAGAGATAATGCTTTTTTCTAAACCTACACTTTACTGATGAATGTCCAATTCCTAAAATTATTGCTACAAAATTATCTGCTGTAGTACAGAAAGTATTGGAATCTCAAGAGAACCAGGCATTAAAGGAGGTGCATTAATCACGGTCCACAAATTATTTCTGGAAGCATGAAATTTAGTGTGTGACTTCATTTTTCAGAACACATGCTGCTTTTAAAACAGTGTAACCTGTGATGACTTTTGTAAAGTTGGAATGAGCAACGCCTAAAAAGCAACATCTTGTGGATTGTTCTTGTAACCTTCACAACATATCAAACAGATTTCCAAACAGGATGACGAGGCCTCCAGTTCCAATAGCAACTAGTCAAACCACAGTAAACATGTGTTTAATGTGTTTCTTTTTACAAAGCGGAATGATAGCAATAAAAATGCTCAGACTTCTGAATATTGGTACATGTAGCTCCAAATATGAGCAGGCTTCTGCACTGTGATTTTAGCCTATTCAGTTCAATTGCTCAAATATACAGCAGAGAAGAAAGGGATTCAGTGTAGGCACATGAGATGTTAGACAGTCCAGTATTTGAAGTTCAATTTCACATTCCAGTTTATTGTCATTCAACCATGCACACGCAGAATGAAACATCATTCCTCTGGGGCTAGGGCAGAAAACACGGTATAATTACACAGCACGTATAGTTATGATAAATAAGACCCATTTTAAAAGGTTCTGTATAATTATGTGTAACCCACCTTGTATGTTATGCATCAAGTTGTATAACAGTGAATGACACTCACATGCATTGCAGAATGTATTCTGTATGAAGTCATAGCCTAAGGAAATGTAAGCTTCTAAAAACACTAATACAGTCCAACTTAAGAAGAAAGCTAATATTTTATGTGTTGTGTAAGATAATGACCTGATATTTAATAGGATGGAAGGAATTTTAGTTAGGGTATTTGGAAGCCACAGGTCACCAATCATTGTGACAATTTAACTACAGGGTAAATGTTGGGTATTTATTTAATAGCGGGTTTCCTCTGAAACCAGCCTGACTTGGCTGCTTATGGGAACCTGTAGTGTTCAGCTGAAGAGTGACTAAACCCAGGGTATCAGATATAGGGATGGTGCAAAGGGGACGTTTAATGATTCGATGGAGGAATGTTGGAGATTGGGGGTTGGAGGAATTCAGCTGCAGGAAGAGAAGCAGATTAGCAATAGGGCCTGGCGATGTTCTGCTGTCTCCCATTCTGACCTGGATCATAAACAGTGCTGTAAAGTTACTTCTTCCACTGAGATAACCCCCACGATGTTTCCTCTAGCTACTGAGCTTCCCAAGGTTGGGCCAGCACTAAAGCCATAAGGGAGATGGATTTTGGCTGATGCACCATCATCACCATTATGGGCCGTGTTGTGTGACATAAGTGATCATGGTCTTTATGACCATGATCGTTCTTGGCAAATTTTTTGACAGAAGTGGTTTGCCATTGCCTTTTTCTGGGCAGTGCCTTTACAAGATGGGTGACCCCAGCCAGTATCAATACGCTTCAGAGATTGGTCGCATAACTGGCTGTCCATATGATCATCCACCACCTGCTCCCCTGGTTTCGCATTCAATTTCACGTTCAAGTTTATTGTCATTCAACCATACACATGCACGATGAAACGTCATTCTTCTTGGGCCTGGGTGAAAAAAACACAGTATGAGATAAGTAAGACCCATTTTAAAAGGTTTCGTATAATTATGTGTAAACTATCTTCAAGTTGTATAACAGTGAATGACACTCGTGCATTGCAGAATGTATTCTGTATGAAGTCATAGCCTAAGGAAATGTAAGCTGATCGGGGGGCTAATCAAGTGCAACACTTTGCCCAAGGGTGATCTGCAGGCTGATAGAGGGAAGGAGCGCCTTAAACCTTCATTGCTAGACACGTATCTCCACCCCGCCACCCTTATGCAGCCTCTTTAGAAATTTTAATAAGCCAGCGATCTCCATTTGCAAGTGCCCATCCAGTCCCTGTTAAAACCAGAAGACAGCAGGTGAAGAATGTAAGAAACAGGAGCAGTGGTAAAGTATGTAGCCTCTCAAAGCCCACTCTGCCTTTAATTGAATCAAAGCTGATCTTTTCATGGCCTCAACTCTGTTCTCTTTCTACCCCATGACCCCTTAGTTATCCAAAAGTCATCCTTTAAAGAGATTCAGGTCTTTGGGGTAGAAAATTCCAAAGATTTAATGGAACTATCTTCCAAAATTCCCATTCCAAATGGGTCTAGCTCAGATGGACATTTTGGTCGGCATGGACGAGTTGAGCTGGAGGACCTGCTTCTATGCTGCTTGATTGAATGGCTATTTACAATCAAGCCCTTTCTCATCTCCATCTTAACTGGAGAATCCTTTATTCTGAAAGTAGTTCCATATTCCCTCATGAGGAGTAACATTCTTTCAGCATCTTCCTCCCAAGTCCCCCAGAATCCTCTGAGAAGATTCATGAGAGACAGCATTTAAGATTTTAAATCCCACCTTCCACAAGCTTATCTGCTTTAGGGAGTTAAAGCTGTATAGATGTCTTTACTCTTATTATAATAGCACTGACTTACCATGAGTAACATGTGGGATATTTACCGGAGTATTATAAACAACAGGTAGTCTTCTCTGCTGTGTTCCAAACTATAGATCCACATGTTTGCCGTAGAGTTTTAATGGGATCATCCAAGTTCCTTGTTCCTAGGTCCATCAATAGTTTTTAATTTTTCAGTGTCATTTACCCTGGACCTTCTATAAGATCATCTATTTCTCTTCATATATTGACTGATGAAGGCCAGGATGCTTTTCCTTCCATCCTTTGCAATCCGTAGGTTTTAATATCCTTATTTAATGAAATCTCAATATTGTTAACCAAAACTGATGACACAATAAGAAAAAATATTCCTTAACATGTAAGGATTAATCCAATTCCACAGACTGTGGAGCTCAAAGGCTTACACTATTTCAATAAGTCAGCCAAGAAATTCTATCAAGTGGTCTGTGATGTTCATGGTCTACCTGATTGAATTGAAGTGTAAAATGAATTACTGAATGAAATCAGGGCTTGGTCTCATGCTTGGCATGTAAAGTAATCCTCCATCACTTCCTTCTCTGCACATGGTATCCTCACATTCAAAGATGCTGGGCTTGCAGCAGTGATTTTAATGCCCATTCAGTGATGCTGCTGTAAGATTAGGCCCCTGCCCTAAATGCATATGGAGCCTCTCACCTAAATTATAATTATACATACGATTTTTCATTTGATTTAAGACCAAAAGACCATAAGACTATAAGGCATAGGAGCAAAATTAGGCCATTTGGCCCATTGAGTCTGCTTGCCATAATATCATGGCTGATTTACTATCCTTCTCCTGCCTTCTCCCCATAACCACTGACACCCTGACGAATCAAAAACCTATCAACCTCTGCTTTAAACATCCTGAATAACTTGGCCACCACAGCTGTCTGCAGCAATGAATTCCACAGGTTCACCACCCCTGGCTAAGAAATTCCTCCTCATCTCCATTCTAAATGAACGATCTATTCTGAGGATGTACCCTCCGGTCCTAAACTCTCCCACTATAGCAAACATCATGAAGGAACCACAAGGGTCATCAACAAGAGAATATGCTCTAATGAAGGAAAACAAGTTCAGTTGTGAAGCAAAAACAAACTGCTGGAGGAACAATGCAGATCGAGCAGCAACTGCGGATAGAAAGGAATTGCTGATGTTTCAGATCAAGAACCTGCATTAGGGTCTGGAGCTGAAACCTCGACAATTCGTTTTCCTTCACAGGAATTGCTTGAACCATTGATTTCCCTTCAGCGGTTTTATTTTGATTGGCATTCCAGCACCTGTCTCCATATTTTGTCTTCAGGCTCTTGTGAGGTTTCCCTAAAAGAATAAACAGCAACCTTTTTTTGTTGTTTTGCTGTTATGTTGTTTTGTTCTGTTATTGTTGTCGTTGCTGCTTGTTTTGTTCTGCTCAACTTTGTGGGTATGGTGTGTTAGCACCAGAATGAGTGGCGACACTTGTGGGCTGCCCCCAGCGTGGCCTTGGGTGTGTTGGTTGTTAGCACAAATGATGCATTTCATTGTGTGCTTCGATATTGTATCATTTCTTAATGCATGACAATAAAAGAGGACTGCGTGTCCTCATAATCTAATCTAATCTAATCTAATACACATGAGATAAACTAATCTGAATATAAAATTACCTCGGCTAAAATCATATATTGAACAGGAATGGATTCAGTCTTTCAAAGAAAATCATTGGACTTTGGCATGGTGCCAGAAGACTGGAAAATTGCAAATGTTACTCCATTCTTTAAGAAAGGAGGAAGGCAGCAGAAAGGAAATTATAGACCAGTTAGTCTGACCTCAGTGGTTGGGAGGATGTTAGGGTCAATTGTTAAGGATGAGGTGATGAAGTACTTGGTGACAAAGGACAAGGTAGTACAAAGTCAGCATGGTTTCCTTTAGGGAAAATCTTGACTGACAAACCTGTTGGTATTCTTTGAGGAGATTACAATCAGGATAGATAAAGGGATGTAGTGGATGTTGTATATTTGGATTTTCAGAAGGCCTTTGACAAGGTGCCACACATGCGGCTGCTTACCAAATTAAGAGCCCATGGTAATAAAGGAAGGTTACTAATATGGTTAGAGCATTGGCTGATTGGTAGGAGGCAGCGAGTGGGAATAAAGGAATCCTTTTCTGGTTGGCTGCCAGTGACTAGTGGTGTTCCGCAGGGGTCAGTGTTGGGACCTCTTCTTTTTATGCTGTATATCAATGATTTAGATGATGGAATAGATGGCTTTGTTGCCAGGTTTGCAGATGATAAGAAGACAAGTGGAGAGGCAGGTAGTGTTGAGGAAACAGGTAGGATGCAGAAGGATTTAGACAGATTAGGAGAATGGGCAAGAAAATTGCAATTGAAATACGATGTTGGAAAATGCATGGTCATACACTTTGGTAGTAGAAATAAATGTACAGACTATTTTCTAAAGGTGGAAAAAATCCAGGAATCTGGGATCCAGAGGGACTTGGGAGTCCCTGTGCAGAACACCCTGAAGGTTAACTTGCAAGTTGAGTCGGTGGTGAGGAATGCCATGATAGCATTCATTTCAAGAGGTCTAGAATACAAGAGCAAGGATGTGATGCTGAGGCCTCACTTAGTGTATTGTGAACAGTTTTGGGCCCCTCATCTTCGAAAAGATGTTCTGACATTGGAGAGAGTCCAGAGGAGGTTCACAAGGGTGATTTCAGAAATGAAAGGGTTATCATACGAGGAACATTTGATGGCCCTGGGTCTGTACTCACTGGAGTTCAGTAGGATGAGGGCGATCTCATTGAAACCTTTTGAATATTGAAAGGCCTAAAGACAGAATAATATGGTAAGGATGTTTGGCGGAAGAGTCTAGGACAAAAGGGCACAGCCTCAGGATAGAGGGATGCCCTTTCAAAACAGAGATGCAGAGAAATTCCTTCAGCCATTGGTGAATTTGTGGAATTTGTTGCCACATGCAGCTGTGGAGACCAGGTCGTTGGGTGCATTTAAAGCAGAGATTGATAGGTTCTTGATTGGACATGGCATCAAAAGTTACGGGGAGAAGGATTGGAACTGGAGATAAAAAAAAGGATCAGCCATGATTGAATGGCAGAGCAGACTCAATGGGCTAGGTGGCCTAATTCTGCTCCTATGTCTTATGCTCTTATGGTCATTTGGTCTTAAATGAAATGAAAAATCGTATGAATAATTATAATTTAGGTGAGAGGCTCCATATGCATTTAGGACAGGGGGAGCCCCATCTGCTGCAAATCTTGCCAGGATGCCCACCTCTGCCAATGAAATTCAAAGTTCAAAGCACATTTTATTATCAAAGTATATATACTTCATACAACCTTGAGAGTCACCTAATTACGGGTAAGCTACAAACAAAGAACCCCAGTAGAACCCATTAAAAACTCCCAGCAAGTTTGCTTAAGTTATTCCAATATATCCAACTACATGAGCACTGCCATTAAAGTCACAGAAACAGGCCATGCAGTCCAACACATCCATGCCAACTAATTTGTTTATCTGAGCTAGTCCTATTGGCTTGCATTGGGCCTATTGCCCTAAACCTTTTCTATTCATGTACCTATCCAAATATCTTTTAAGTAGTCCAATCATTCCCAACTTTATAGTTTGATCTGGCATCTCATCCCATATACTCAACACCCCCTGTGTGAAAAAATTGCCCCTCAGATCCTTTTTTTATAAATTTCCCCAGTCACCTAATAGTATACGATTATTAGTGATCCAGCATAAAGGCAAATAGCTCTGAAAATTCAGCTCTCAAAATTGGAAATATTTTAAAATGAGTCGCAGTACAGAAGTCCGGTGCAAGAGACAAGTAATTGACAATGCTTCATGCACCAGGCCTAATGGAAAGTATATTCACAAAAATCAACTCCTCAATAGCACTGAATCAAAATTACACAGGAATGTAACACCATCTGTCTACAGTCTCCTCTACTGCCAGCTTGAGGCCTGGTGCAGCTTAGAGGAACAACACCTCATATTCTGCTTTCTGCCACATTTGGCAGCCTCTAACCTGATGGCATAAACATCGATTTCTGTAACTACTGGTAGTGCCTGCTCCCGCTCCCTTATTTCCTCTTATCCCATCAGTGCCATTACCCCTCCTCCTCCCCTTTCCCATTCCTCTCAATCTGCCTATCATCTACAAACTCCGCCCTCTGGATCCCTCCTTAGCTCCTTCACTTTATTCCATGTTCCACTGTCCTCTCCTACTAAATTGCATCTTCTTCAGCCCTTTATCACTTCAACCTATTATCTCCCAGTTTCTACATTCTTCCCCTCTCTCACCTGCCTATCATCCCCCCCCTCATGCACCACCCCTTCCCCCACCCCCACCTTTTTATTCTGGTTACCTCTCCTCTTATTTTCCAGTCCTGATGAAGGGTCTCTACCCAAAACATCAACTGACCATTTCTCTCCATAGAATGTGCCTAGCCACCGAGTTCCTCCAGCATTTTATGTGCTGTGACATAGTATCCCCACATTTTTGCCCAGGAACATTTTCTAGGACATTATAGGATTTTCTAGGACATTATGCATGTATAGTATCTATCAGAACAAGTTTGAAACTGATAGAAAATTGAAGCTTAACGATAGAAAAATTCTGAAATAAGCAAATATGATATGCTGAAGGGCATGTTTCTATACGACTCTATAACCATAAAAAAGATAAACACCAAGGAAGCAAATTAAAAATTGTATTTCGACCAGCAGTAAATTGACTTTAATAACTTCACATAACTCATCCTTTGAAATAGGAGATGGTCACTATCAGCTTTGTGTTGGCAAGTATTGAAGTGTTATAGCAAGGCTTCTCTTATACTCAAAACAAGAAGAAGAAATTATCTCCATAGCCACAAAGCAGTTTTCAAAGGGATACCAATAAAAACAACTGAGATAAATCATAATCTACTTCAATGGAGAAAGTGCAGTAATTTAGCAGGCCAAAGGCTGTTTCTGTGCCCCTTGGGTGGCGATAAGCAGCCATAACTGCAGGTGAATGTCACATATATCTTCATCTTTATGCCCTGTTTCCTGCAGGCCTCTGGACTGCATTGCCATTTGTTTAAAAGACTGCAGTGCACCATCACACCACAGGCAGGCACCTTGTCGAGAGGCCAAGGACAAAAGCTAATGAAGCATTTAGAAGATACCTGCAGGATTGTCGTCTTCTGGGACTGCCCGAGAAGTGATGAAATTGGTTCTCCTCTTACATTTTGCTTTAAGCCATGGTGGAATGATCAAAGGAAAATAAATACAACTTATTCCGTGGGGTCATAGCACTAAAACAAACATTTTGAAAATAGCTAAAATCCTTATAAAGACCATTTGAGATTTACTGCCTTCATTTGGAAACACACAGGAGTAAAGCTACCCATTAGATTTTAGAATAATTCAAATATTTCTCAAATCTCTGATCTCTGATACTAATATATTAATTGTATGTTATACATGTGTGTGCATGTTTTCCTACTGTACTATCCTGAAATTCTATAATAGTGAATAATATGATAATATTTTTATTATCTTTTAATATAATTGTGTTGGTATTATTTATGTGCTGTATGTGATATATGTACTGCATTTTGCACCTTGATCCAAGAGGAACATTGTTTCCTTTAGCTATATACATGTGGGCATTTAAATGACAATGAACTTGAACTTAATATTCAGTTGCAGGAATTAACTTCAGTGGAATTAATTAATGGGAGGGGAATAACAGGGATGATCAGTTCTAAAACATAGATTTCACTTGGAAGTAGGGTGTGAGGGTGGGGGGCAGTCAAAGGTATATTGTTTTAAACCTGTTCGGAAACTAATAGCTGATTCAGTTAAATCATACACTTGTCATAGATGCATGAAATACACTCAGGCATTGAACAAATATAGACTCCAACATTTATTACCTTGTTGAATATTTAAAAGGTCGCATTTGAAAAAGTTTAAAAATTTGTGTACAGCTGTCCTTTATTTTGTCTCATAGACAAAGAGCCTGATGTTTTAAAATGTCTTGTTATCAACTTGAGAAAATTATCAAAACCAGGATAGACCTTAACGCCCTGGTGTGGATGAATGGATGAGTTGTGATCCAGCTACTGCCAATACTCTCTTGTGGATAGTTCTTTATAGGGAGCTCCACTAGATCTGTTGAATCTTCAAGGTTTGTTTCAACTTGATATTGAAATACATTGAACAATGCCAAATGATGGAAACAAACTCACAATGGAAAGTATGGAATTCTGATTTGAGAGGAGGGAAATGAGTAAGTGTTGCATCTCTGGTGGTTGTGCAAAAGATGGAAGATGTAACGAGAGCATGCCAGAGTGGAGGAGTGGAGGGGAAAATATGGCCCTTTTACTTCCTTGCCTCACATCATCCAAAACACAATATAATCCTTCCAGTAGAAGCTGTGATTAATTCATGTTTTTTCAATATACCGCATAGCTTACAATGCTGGTGATATAGCCATCTACAAAATGAACAGACACAATGACCATATTGAGAAACATCTCCACTCAGAGTACCCAGTCAACTGTCTGAATAATTCTTCATCCATTTCCCATTTGACCTCTTTATCCAAGGCTTTCTATACTAGAAATTAAGCTCAATGTCGCTGAAAGAAACATATCTCATCTACTGACTAGGTGCATTATCACCTTCCAGACTCAATACTTTCAAAAGTTTCAGGTAATCAACATTTACTGCATTAAAGCTTCGGACTTCTACCATTCACAACATTTACCTTTGGCAATTAGTCTGAGTCGTAGAAAAGAAACAAGTCGTTTCTATGCCAAAACCATTAAACTGCCTCCTCCCATCGGCCTGCAGAGGGACCATAGTTCTCCATACCCCTACCATCCATGTACCTATCCAAACTTTGCTTAAACATTGAAATCGAGCTCACATTCACCACTCATGCTGGCAGCTCATTCCACTCTCACGACCCTCTGAGTGAAAAAATTTCTCCTCATCTTCCCCTTAAACTCCTTACCTTTCACCCTTAACCCATGACCTCTGGTTGTAGTCCCACACAAACGCAGTGGAAAAAGCCTGTTTGCATCTACCCTATCTATACCCCTCATAATTTTGTATACAAATCTCGTCTCAGTAGTCTACGTTCTAAGGAATAAAGTACGAACATATTCAATCTTTCCTTATAACTCAGGTCTTCCAGACCCGGCAATATCCTTGTAAATTTTCACTGCACTCTTCCAACCTTATTTACATCTGTCCTGTAGGTATGTGACAAAACTGCACACAATACTCCAAATTAGACCCCACCAACGTCTATACAACTTTAACATAACATCCCACCTACTGTACTAATACTTTGATTGATGAAAGCCAGTGTGCCAAAAGCTTTCTTTAGGACCCTATTTACCTGTAACAGCACGATCAATGAATTATGGACCTGTATTCCCAGAACACTTTGTTCTACTGCAGTCCTCAGTGCCTTACCATTCAGTGTGTAAGACCTACCCCGGTTCATCCTACTGAAGTGCAAAACCTCACGCTTGTCTGCGTTAAGTTCCATCTGCTATTTTTCAGCCCATTTTTCCAGCTGATCCAGATCCCTCAGTAGGCCACAATAGCCTTCCTCACTGTCCACTACACCCCTAGTCTTGGTGTCTTCTGCAAATTTGCTGATTAGTTAACCACGTTATCATCCAGATCATCGATATAGATGACAAACAACAACAGACCCAGCACCGATCCCTGTGGCATTCCACTAATCACAGGCCTCCAGTCAGAGAGGCAATGATCTCCTCCCACTCTTACGAATAATAATTTGACCTCCCTTTTAAGCTTACCACTGACCAGTCTTTTCTTCCTTTCTGTCCAACTACTACTATCAGTCCTTTTTATCACTTAAACTCTTTCACCTTTCCTCAACCAGACATTCCCATGTGTTCTCCCTCCCACTTTCACCTACACCTTAAAATGTATCTTCAGCTTTTCCAATCAAAGTTCAAAGATTCATTTTTTGTTGGCATACTCAATAAATCTATAGTAGAATAATAACAATAATAGAGTCAATAAAACACTGCAAAAACATGGGTGTTCAACCAATGCGCAAAACGTAACAAACTGTGCAAGTACTAAAAGAAAGAAATAATAATAAATAACTAAGCAATAAATACTGAGAACATGAGATGAAGAGTCCTTGAAAGTGAGCCCACAGGTTGTGGGAGCATTTCAGTGATGAGGCAAGTGAAGTTGAGTGAAGTTATCCCTTGTGGTTCAAGAGCCTGATGTTTGAAGGGTAGTAACTGTTTCTGAACCTGGTGGTGTCAGCCCCTAAGCTCTTGTACATTCTTTCTGATGGCAGCAGTGAAGAGAGAGCATGACCTGGATGGTGGGGATCCGTGATGATGGATGCTGCTTTCCTGTGACAACGCCCAGTGTAGGTGTGCTCAGTGGTGGGGAGGACTTTACCCATGATGGACGGGACCGTATCCACTACCTTTTGTAGCATTTTCCATTCAAGGGCACTGGTGTTTCTATACCAGGCTGTGATGCGGCCAGTTAATCTACCCTCCATCACACACCTTTAGAGGTTTGTCAAAGTTTTAGATATCATGCAGAATCTTCGCAAACTCCTAAGGAGGTGGAGGCACTGCTGTGCTTTCTGCGGAATGGCACTTGCTTGCTGGGCCTGGGATAGATCCTCTGAAACGATAGCACTGAAGAACTTCAAGGTGCTGACCCTCTGCATTTGTAAACCTCCGATGAGGACTGGCTCATGGACATCTGGTTTCCTCCTCCTGAAGTCAAATATCAGCTCCGTCGTCTTGCTGACACTGCGTTCAGATTCCTAACATCCACTATACTTAGGGTGAGAGGAAACAGCCTATATTCAGTGACACCCTATTAATTTTGCTCTCTATTTAATTCATTAAAATGGGCAACTCAGAACTTGGCGGATGGCTCATTGCTTGCACGTAATGCAGCAACTTATTGGACAGCAGTCTGTGCTTTTTTTTTCCCTGAAGAGTTGTATGGCTGTTTGACTGGACAGGAAAAAAAAGTTTATGGTATCACAAAGAGATACAACAGGGAAACAGGTCCTTTGACCGTCTGAGCCTGTGCTGCCCCTCAACCACTCACTTACATTAAGTCCGCGTGAATCACACTTCGTATTCTCCCCACGTTCTTGTCAGCTCCCTCAGACTCTGCGGCTCGCCTGTACCAAAGGGGCATTTTACAGTGGCTAACTTACCTACCAAGCTGCACATCTTTGGAATGTGGGAAGATGCCAGAGCGCCTGGAGGAAATCCAGGTGGTCTCAGGGAGAACATGAAGACTCCACACCAACAGCACCAGAAGTCACGATTGAACCCAAACTCACAACACGCTGGAGGAACTCAGCAGGTCAGGCAGCATCCGTGGAAACAATCAGTCAACGTTTCGGGCCGGAACCCTTCGTCAGGATTGAACCTGCCACTAGAGGCAGTGGCACTACTAGTTCTTCAGTGTGCCGCCATGTTGTATTTTTGTTTTGTTTACAGTGGTGTTTGAGATGGTAGAACAACATGCAGAGAATGGAGGGATGTGCACCATGTGTAGGAAGATAGGTTACTTCAGTTTATTTTAATTTGGCATCAGGGTCAACACAGACATTGTGTGTTGAATAGTCTGTTCCTGTGCAGTACTGTTCTATGTTCTGCATAAATGTGCCCTTCAGAACACTCATTACCTCAAGTTTTTCTTGTAGGAGGGGGTAACAGACTCAACAACATGCTTCCTTCTAACTACAGTGAATGTCAGGTCGTTGTTGTCCACCTCAGAGTGAAATTCAAGCAATAGGAGGCTGGCAAGTCGTTCCTTCCTGCTGCTACTTGGCACAAGTAGAGCAACCAATTCCACTCCAATACAACATCCCAGAGAGCAGCTGACACGTGGGGCAGCTAGAATCAGCCAGCTGAAGGAAAAGTACTTGGGGTAAAATCTTTGCAAGAAAGTCATTTATTCGGTTAGTACTTCGAAAAGAAGTGACCCTAATACTTGAGGCAGCACCGAGGGAAATACCTGCGTTTTGATTACTTTAAAACATCGCTTTGACATAAACATCCCTTCACCAGGCTGTATTGTGCATGAGTTCATTTATCCTAGTCATGCTGTGCAGTTATTGTAGAAATGTTTTGGAGCCTTACTATGACTTCCTTGGCACTTGGAGTAAAAGTTCCATTTGCACGTTGCTAGGAAGTAGTGTCTGAAAAGCTTTCTTGTAAATGAAAGCAAATCTAGTGGCATTCTTCTCTCACTTTCTGTGCTATGAGTCATTGCACCCTGAATGCATGTTCCCAATGTATCTCTTTAGAATTGTTCCCATTCCCACAATTCAATAGATAACAGATTTCTGTATACTGAGTATTAATCAAAAATAACTCAGGCGTGTTGCACACATTTTCAATGCATAATAGAATCAAGGGAGCAGTGGTAAACAGAACAGTTACCTTTGTCTCTCTAGAAAATAGCAGCAACATCTATTAAATCTTTAACATCAAATGGTCACAAAGAGCAAATTGAGGCAATTTGTTAGACAAGGTTCCTTTCTTTTGGATTGGTTTTATGCGAGGAGTACTGAAGTTGCATTTATTACAAAGTAATCAAGCAAAGCCAATTTGGAGTCAAAGCGGAAAACTATTATTTAAGACAAACTTTCTGTATGGATAGAGGAGCCTGGGATTCATTGGTTCCATTATTACAGTCTTAGATGTACCAAGGTCAGGTAGATAAAAAGGCAAACTCAGTTCTGTTTTGTAAATATGGAAATCACATTTCAAGACTTTTGACTATTTTTGGACAATTAAAATTGTTAAAGTGCGGGTATCAGTTTTGAATATTCTCATTTGACATCAACAGCATTGTTACAACCTCAGAATGAGCTTGGTTCTTCATTAGAATTATCACTGCAGACAATTGAACAGTGTCAGCACCAATGTTGAAGACAATTTACAAAACCTACAAAAATAATCCAAATGAAATCAAGTAAAATTCTGAGAAAATTTAACAGGTCACACCATGTCTGTGGAAAGAGATGTATGGTTACTTGATTTCTTGCATATCTGCCCTCACTCCCTCACTCCATCTTTCCGTTGTCATAAAGGAGAGAAAGTTCCCATTATCCTTGCCTATCACACCACCATCCTCTGTATCTAGCTATTCTCCGTAGCTTCCACTATCTCCAATAGAATCTTATCACTAGGCACATTTCCCCTCCTCACCCCCTGCTTTCCATAGAGACCATTCCCAACGTGACCCCCTTGTCCACTTGTCCCTCCCCACTGATCTCCCTCCTGATCCTTATTTATCCCTGTCACCATGATAAGTGCTAAATCTCCTCCCTCACCACTGTTCAATGCACCAAACATCCTTACAGGTGAGGCATTACATCACCAGCGAGTCTGTCAGAGTCATCTACCATACCAAGGCTCCAGATGCGGCCTCCTTTATATCAGTGAGACACGATATAGATTGGGAGTCGGCTTAGTTAAGCGGCTTCTAAAGGCAGGGTCTCCTAGTGGCTACCCATTTCAATTTGACTTCCCATTCCCATATTGCGTTGACGTGTCTGTCTTGTACTTCCATGATGAGGCCAAACTCTGTTTGGGTAGCCTTCAAGCTGATGGCGTGAAAATTGATTTCTCTGACTTCCATTAATTTCTTCCACTGTTCCCCCTTTCTTTTAATCCTTCACCCTTCTCTCAGTTTTCATTCCCTATTCTGCTTGGTCTACTGTCCTCCCTGACTAGAATTCCTCTTCAGCACTTTACCTCTTCCACCCATCAGCTCCTAGCTTCTTATATCCCCCCTCTCCCACCAAGCCCCCTTCGCCTCTCCATCTTACTCAGCCTTCTAGCCCCTACCTGAAGAGTCTTCATCTGAAACATCAACTGTTTATTTCCCGACATAGATTCTGCCTGACCTGCTGAGTTCATCTTGCATTTTGCTGTGTGAATGAAGGGTCTTAGAGTTAAAATGTTAACTATTTCTCTTCCTATGGATGCTGGCTCGCCTGCTGAGATTTTTGCAATATTTTTCTTTTCCCTAACTATTCATCGCTTATAGTTGGATATTGTCGTTTGAAATAAATGGGACCCTCGTTGCTACTTTGGATCGGAAATGAGTGGGTTCTTTTGTCTCTGTGAGCTCTGAATAGTTCTGTGGGTGATGGAAACAGAAAACCAGATTATAGATCAGTTTTACTTGTCACATGTACATCAAAACATCAAAACATACAATGAAATGTGTCATTTGTTTTAAGTCAACAAGGTTTGTGTTGGGCAGCCGGCTTGTGGTCGCCAAGCATCCGTTACCAGAAAGCATGCCCACGACTCGCTAACCCTAACCATACGTCTTTGGAAGGTGGGAGGAAACCGGAAAAGGGAGAGGGGGCAGGAGCAGGAAGCACCATAAAGGCATTTCTAATGGTCAATAAACCAATTGTTTGGAATCAAATTACCTTGCCTGGTGTCTTAGGGCTGGGTGTGTCTATACCCGTGCCACTCCCCTCTCGCACCTGGCACTCCTACTGTGCCATCTACCCCACACCCATCCCATGGCGCTCCATCGTAGCCATTCCCAACATCATTGCATACAGCCGAGCACCTGCTTGTTAAAGGAAAATTCTAATGAACCAATCATGAGGCCGCAACTCAAGCACAAAAGCACACAGACATGATCAAGAGATTCATGTATTGTTCAGAACAGACATCAGGTGGGGAAGAAATGTGATCTACGTGACTCTGATAGTGGAATGATTGTTGGTGCCAGTCAGAGTGGTTTGAGTATCGCAGAAACTGCTGATCTCCTGGGATTGTCACACCCAACAGACTAGAGTTTACAGAGAATGGTGCCAAAAACAAAAGAAGATTTTAATGAGTGGCATTTCTGTGGCTGAAAACACCTTGTTAATGAGAGAGGTTAGAAGAGACTGGCAGGCTGGTTTAAACTGACAGGAGGGTGACAGTAACTCAAATAACCACCTGTTACAACAATGGTGTGCAGAAGAGCATCCCTGAATGCACAACACATCGAATCTTGAAGTGGATGGGCTACAGTAGCAGAAGACCACAAACATACTCTCTGTGGCCATTTTATTAGGTACAGGAGGTACCCGATGAAGTGGCCACCGAGTGTCGTGAAACAGTAACTTGTTTTAAAATTTCTCATCTTTGCTATCTAATCCATCTATGGCCTTTATTTTCACTATATCTGGAATACTTTCCCACCCATGCACACCTCTAAACATTCTGTGTTCCTCCTGCTACAGCTTCCATGCATCTTCACCTTACATGTTCCACCACTGTCAACAGTGCTTTCAGCTGTTTACGTCCAGGCACCAGGATCCTGGCCCTAATTTCTTCTCTATATTGCCTCCCCTTCTTAAAGACTTTCCTTAAAACCATCTTAATCTCTCCTCGTATACTGAATGACTTACATAGAGTAAATGTGGAGATGATGTTCCCATAAGACCATAAGATATAGGAGCAGAATTAGGCCATTCAGCCCATCGAGTCTGCTCCACCATTCAATCATGGGCTGATCCAATTCTTCCAGTCATCCCCGCTCCCCTGCTTTCACCCCATACCCCTTGATGCCCTGGCTAATCAAGAACCTATCTATCTCTGCCTTAAATACACCCAATGACTTGGCCTCCACAGCCCCTCCTGGCAACAAATTCCACAGATTTACCACCCTCTGACTGAATTTAGGATCCGAGAGTTCAGCCTTAGAATAAAGGGATGTCTCTTTAAGACTGAGATGAGGAAGAAGTTCTTCAGATAGCGGGTGGTGAGTCCGCAATTCGTTGCCACGGAAGGCTACTAGGCCAAGTCATTGTGTATATTTGAGACAAACATTGATAGATTCTTAATTGGTAAAGGGGCTAAGGGTTACAGGGAGTAGGTGGGAGTGTGAGGTTGATAAAATTCAGCCATGATTGAATAGCCGAGCAGAATTGATGGTTTAAATGGCCTGCTCTATGTAGCCCTGTATTAAATGTTAGATGCTAACACTCCAATGAAATGATATAGCATATTTTTCTGCAATGAGCATGCTATCTATTGTTGGAATATTCAGCTATGTTAGCTATACTTGGCTATTCAGCTAGCTATGTTGGTCATCTTGTTAATGCAATAATAACCCGCTGTAACAGAAAGGATGGCATGTTCTTTATTTTCTGCATATAGTGTATCCGACTTTTGTTTAAACTATGCACCCAGATATAGCAGTCGGTCTGAAAGTTCAGTACATGATTAAATAGAATTCAATTTGTATGAAGCTGTGTGCACACAATGTTCATTTTCAGAGAATAGAACAGTTCATTTGCAATAGCTAGGAATGCCAAAGTTTTTGGATGGGCAGTAGTTTTTTGACGGACTCTGGACCATAACAAACTGACGCTGGCAAAGGTAAAATAAGCAGATCATTTATGGAAATGATCAATGCTACGGAATATAAGGAGTAACCTCAGCAGACTCACATTTGAAAATAAAGCAAAGTGTCGATGTTCAAATTAATAAAGTGATAAATCAGCAAGGGCCAACTCAGTAGCACGTTTAACTGAATCCAATTATGCAGGATGTTTAAACCCTACTCCAGAGAGCCAAGCACAAAAATCTAGGCTTCACTTTTGTGAATATCTGGGAAAATAACATAGAAACATAGAAAACCTACAGCATAATACAGGCCCTTCGGCCCACAAAGCTGTGCCAAACATGCCTTCACCTTAGAACTACCAAGGCTAACACATAGCCCTCTATTTTACTAAGCTCTATGTAGCCATCCATTGTTTCTGCCTCCTCCTCCGCCACCGGCAGCCCATTCCACGCACTCACCACTCTCTGCATAAAAAAACTTACCCCTGACATCTCCACTGTACCTGCTTCCAAGCACCTTAAAACTATGCCCTCTCGTGCTAGCCATTCCACCCCTGGGAAAAAGCCTCTGACTATCCACACGATCAATGCCTCTCATTATCTTGTACATTTCTATCACCTCTCATCCTCCGTTGCTCCAAGGAGAAAAGGCTGAGTTCACTCAACCTATTCTCATAAGGTATGCTCCCCAATCCAGGCAACATCCTTGTAAATCTCCTCTGCACCCTTTCTATGGTTTCATAGAAACATAGAAAATAGGTGCAGGAGTAGGCCATTCAGCCCTTCGAGCCTGACACCGCCATTTATTATGATCATGGCTGATCATCCAACTCAGAACCCCTCCCCAGCCTTCCCTCCATACCCCCTGACCCCCGTAGCCACAAGGGCCATATCTAACTCCCTCTTAAATATAGCCAATGAACTGGCCTCAACTGTTTCCTGTGGCAGAGAATTCCACAGATTCACCACTCTCTGTGTGAAGAAGTTTTTCCTAATCTCAGTCCTAAAAGGCTTCCCCTCTATCCTCAAACTGTGGCCCCTCGTTCTGGACTTCCCCAACATCGGGAACAATCTTCCTGCATCTAGCCTGTCCAATCTCTTTAGGATCTTATACGTTTCAATCAGATCCCCCCTCAATCTTCTAAATTCCAACGAGTACAAGCCCAGTTCATCCAGTCTTTCTTCATATGAAAGTCCTGCCATCCCAGGAATCAATCTGGTGAACCTTCTTTGTACTCCCTCTATGGCAAGGATGTCTTTCCTCAGATTAGGGGACCAAAACTGCACGCAATACTCCAGGTGTGGTCTCACCAAGGCCTTGTACAACTGCAGTAGTACCTCCCTGCTCCTGTACTCGAATCCTCTCGCTATAAATGCCAGCATACCATTCGTCTTTTTCACCGCCTGCTGTACCTGCATGCCCACTTTCAATGACTGGTGTATAATGACACCCAGGTCTCATTGCACCTCCCCTTTTCCTAATCGGCCACCATTCAGATAATAATCTGTTTTCCTATTTTTGCCACCAAAGTGGATAACTTCACATTTATCCACATTAAATTGCATCTGCCATGAATTTGCCCACTCACCTAACCTATCCAAGTCACCCTGCATCCTCTTAGCATCCTCCTCACAGCTAACACTGCCACCCACGTCCTTTCTGTAGTGAGGCAACCAGAATTGAGCACAGTACTCCAAGTGGGGTCTGACCAGGGTCCTATATAGCTGCAACATTACCTCTCGGCTCTTAAACTCAATCCACGATTGATGAAGGCCAATGCACAGTATGCCTTCTTAATCACAGAGTCAACCTGCGTAGCAGCTTTGAGTATCCTATGGACTCGGACCCCAAGATCCCTCTGATCCTCCACACTGCCAAGAACCTTGCCATTAATGCTATATTCTGCCATCATATTTGACCTACCAAAATGAACCACCTCACACTTATCTGGGTTGAACTGCATCTGCCACTTCTCAGCCCAGTTTTGCATCCTATCAATGTCCCATTGTAACCTCTGACAGCCCTGCACACTATCCACAACACCCCCAACCTTTGTGTCATCAGCAAATTTACTAACCCATTCCTTCACTTCCTCATCCAGGTCATTTATAAAAAACACAAAGAGTAGGGGTCCCAGAACAGATCCCTGAGGCACAACACTAGTCACTGGCCTCCATGCAGAATATGACCCATTTACAACCACTCTTTGCCTTCTGTGGGCAAGCCAGTTCTGGGTCCACAAAGCAATGTCCCCTTGGATCCCATTCCTCCTTGCTTTCTCAATAAGCCTTGCATGGGGTACCATATCAAATGCCTTGTTAAAATCCATATACACTACATCTACGGCTCTACCTTCATCAATGTGTTTAGTCACATCCTCAAAAAATTCAATCAGGCTCGTAAGGTACGACCTGCCTTTCACAAAGCCATGCTGACTATTCCTAATGATATTGTACCTCTCCAAAAGTTCATAAATCCTGTGACTTCAAAGCATGTACCCCCTTGGATGAGAAAAGATTCCAATGGCAAAATTGAAAGAAAACTAATGGAGTTCCAGCAATTGTTCATCCACCTTTCGATAATTTTTCTGCTGCATTTGCTACATTGGTGCAGTGAGTCCTCTCCTGGTATACTTATTTAGTTGTGAAGTGCCTTGGCATATCCTGAAGTTGTGAAAACCACATTGTAAATCCATAGACTGTTTCGTTCATCTTGTTGGTTCTGTTACAGTTTGTACATATTATTCAATAATGCACGTCTGTCTGTCTGTCTAGGTACCATATCCAATGTGGACTTTGGTGACCATGGTTTTCCATATAGATCTATCCTTCGTTTTTTGGATGACTTCCATTTCTTCGATGTGTAGCCACCTGGCTATGCTTTTGATGTACATAAGCCGAGATCTTCCTCTAGGTTTACTCCCCTCAATCTTTCCAGAGAGTATGAGTTTTTCTAGTTCATCTTTCCGCATGATGTGTCCTAGGAATCTGAGTTGTCTTCCTCTTATTGTTGGTATGAGTGATCGAACTGCTTGGGCTCTTCTGAGAACTTCTTCGTTTGACGTGTATGATATTTTTAACGTTCTCCTGTAGAACCATAATTCAGCTGCTTCTAGTCTCTTTTCCATTGCTGGGGAAATGGTCCAGCATTCACTTCCATAAGTCAGGATAGAATAAACATAGCACTGCTGTATTCTGTTTTTAGTATACATGCTCATCCTTCTGTCTGTTAATATGGCCTTCATTTTTTGGAAAGCTTCTTTCGCCATCGCTATTCTGTATTTGATACCTGTGTCGCTCCTGCCATCACTTGTTATTAGGCTGCCAAGATATTTGAATTTGTTGACCTGTTTGATGTTTGTATTTCTGATCTTGATCACACATTGTGGGATGTTTGTCTTTCTGGAGATGACCATGCTTTCTGTCTTCTTGGTGTTGATTGAGAGGCCTTTGCGATTACTTTCTGCTGCTACTATAGTGAGTAGTTCTTGAAGTTTTGTTTCTGAGTCAGCTATTAGTACGATGTCATCAGCATATCTGATGTTATTTATGTTATGGCCTCCAACTGTGAATCCTTTGATGTCTTTGATACTTCTCAAGATATTTTCACTATACAGGTTGAATAAGTCTCGTGAAAAGACACAACCTTGCCTGATTTCTCTCATGATATTCACATACTCACTCACTTCTCCTTCTATTCTGATGGATGCTGTCTGATCTCAGTATGTTTCTTAAGAAACGTATATCTTCCCCATCTATGTCAAGATCTTGAAGCATTTCCAGAAGATCTTGCTGTCTGACAGCGTCAAAAGTTTTTGTATAGTCAATGAAACATAGGTAGATGTCTTTTTGTACCTGGGTGGCTCGTTCACAGATCATCCGTAACATGAAAATTGTATTTCTGGTTCCAGTGTTTTCCACAAAGTCGCATTGTTCTTTACTGATTTCTGGTTTTATACAGCGTCTTGCTCTCATCATGATTACTCGGAGAATAATTTTTGCCACGTGGCTCATCGGGCTTATTGTACAATGGTGATGAACATAAATAATGCGTACCTCACTTTAAAAAAATATTATAAAGGTGAGGGAGACTGCGTATGCAAAATTCATTACGAAACCAGGATCTGTTGATATAAATACAGGACCATTTATATATGAGGAGAAATTAGAAAAACTGGGCTCTGATCACTAGAATATAGAAGTTATTTGAATGACTTGCTCAGAATCATGAAGGGGTTAGTTTGGATAAATTGGGAAATCGTATTTCCCCTGATCAGTGAGTTAGTAACTAGAATACAAGGACTTCAGGGTAAAGTGAGATTTGATCATTTTATTATCCAAATGGATGAACAAAAGTGGATACTTTCTCTAAAAACAAAGGCACAAGCAAATTCCGTAACAGCTTTTAAAAGGAACCGAATGCATTTGGAAAATGTAGTTTTATTAGGGTATGGAGAAAGAACTGGGAAATGGAGCAAAGGAGATGATTGTCTCAAGGACCAAGTATATTGTCTTAAATAATCTGCTTCCGTATTACATTATTCTGTGATGCAAAATACAGGTAATATACTATATAAATTCATTATGATGGGATTTGCAGTCAGTGAACAGGAGATATTGCACAATCCCATTGATAAAGCAACACACATAAAAGTTGCTGGTGAACGCAGCAGGCCAGGCAGCATCTCTAGGAAGAGGTACAGTTGACGTTTCGGGCCGAGACCCTTCGTCAGGACTAACTGAAAGAAGAACTAGTAAGAGGTTTGAAAGTGCGAGGGGGAGGGGGAGATCCAAAATGATAAGAGAAGACAGGAGGGGGAGGGATGGAGCCAAGAGCTGGACAGGTGATTGACAAAAGGGATATGAGAGGATCATGGGACAGGAGGCTTAGGGAGAAAGAAAAGGGGGAGGGGGGAAAAATCCAGAGGATGGACAAGGGGTATAGTGAGGGGGACAGAGGGAGAAAAAGGAGAGAGAGAAAAAGAATGTGTGTATATAAATAAATCACGGATGGGGTACGAGGGGGTGGTGGGGCATTAGCGGAAGTTTGAGAAGTCAATGTTCATGCCATCAGGTTGGAGGCTATCCAGATGGAATATAAGGTGTTGTTCCTCCAACCTGAGTGTGGCTTCATCTTAACTATACCCATTGCCCATCCTCTGGATTTGCCCCCCTCCCCGTTTTCTTTCTTCCTAGGCCTCCTGTCCCATGATCCTCTCATATCCCTTTTGCCAATCAAGTGTCCAGCTCTTGGCTCCATCCCTCCCCCTCCTGTCTTCTCCTATCATTTCGGATCTCCCCCTCCCCCTCCCACTTTCAAATCTCTTACTAACTCTTCTTTCAGTTAGTCCTGATGAAGGGTCTCGGCCCAAAACGTCAACTGTACCTCTTCCTAGAGATGCTGCCTGGCCTGCTGCGTTCACCAGCAACTTTGATGTGTGTTGTTTGAAATTCCAGAATCTGCAGATTTCCTCGTGTTTGCCCATTGATAAACATTTGTTTATTTTGTAGTTACAGACATTCAAAGTGTTCAAACTGAGCTCCAGTGATTCTGATTTTGGGGACTAGACACAAATGCATCATTTGAAATTATGGAACATCACACACACACACAAACAAACATCACACACACACACACACACACGAATTCCAAGCAAAATATAAAAAAATACACGTTTGCCTTGAGACACAGCAATATTATTTGTGAAAAGTTACTTTTGGTGGTAAACTAATTTTCTTAGTTTGCTACCTAATTGAATTAAAAACCTTCTATTTTTAATTGGGTTAGCCAATATTGAGTGAACTGCTAGGGGAAGTGGTTAAGGAAGGTATATTAGTAACACTTAAAAGGCATTCTGACAGATTTAGGAACGGTTTAAAGGTAAATGTACCAGACTCAGGTGAGTAGGGCTATCTTAGGTGGGAATCTAGTTAGTATGGACCGATTGGACTGAAGAGCCTGTTTTCATGCTGTGACTATATAGTTTTCCTCCTCTGACTCTAATATTGATCAGCTGTAAAAGATATTGCATGTTTACTTACATTTTGTTGTTTAACTTCAGAATCAGAATCAGGTTTAATATCACCAGCATATGTCATGAGATTTGTTAACTTTGCAGCAGTACCTTGCAATACCTGATAATATAGAAATAAACTGCAAATTACACTATATATATATGTATAGTAAATAGTTAAATTGAATAAGTAGTGCAAAAACAGAAATAAAAAAGTAGTGAGGTAGTGTTCATGGGTTCAACGTCCATTCAGAAATCAGATGACAGAGAGGATGAAGCTGTTCCTGAATCATTGACTGTGTGCCTTCAGGCTTCTGTATCTGCCTCCCTATGGTAACAACGGGAAGAGGGCATGTCCTGGCTGGTGGAGGTTCTTAATGATGAATGCTGCTATTTTGAGGTACTGCTCCTCGAAGATGCTACAGAGGCTAGTGCCCATAATGGAGATGAATAATTTTACAAACCTCTGCAGTTTACTTCGATCCTTGCAGAGACTCCCCCAATACAGACGGTGGTGCAGCCAGTTAGAAGGCTCCTCACAGTACATCTGTAGAAATTTGCGAGTGTTTTAGGTGACGAACCAAATCTTCTCAAACTCACAATGAAGTGTAGCTGCTGTCTTGCTTTTATATAGTTGCATTGATATGTTGGGACCAGGTTAGGTCTTCAGAGATATTTACACCCTGTAACTTGAAATTTCTCACTTCACTTTTGATCCCTCTATGAGGATTGGTATGTGTTCCTTCATCTTACCCTTTCTGAAGTCCACAGTCAACTATTTGGACTTACTGACATTGAGTGCAATGTTACTGCTGTGACAGCACTCAACTAACTAGTAGATCTCACTCCTGTACACCCTCTCTTCACCATCTGTGATTCTGCCAACAATGGTTGTATCATCAACAAATTTATAGATGACATTTTAGCTGTGCCTAACCTCAAAGTCATGGGTGTAGGAGGAGTAGAGCAGTGGGCTAAGCACACATCCCTGTGGTGCACCAGTGTCGATTGTCAGCGGGGTGCAGATGTTATCTCCAATCTGCACAGATTGTGGTCTTCCGGTTTTTCACCTATTGACAGCAAATGTTTTAATTGATGCATTGTGAATTTTCTTTTGGAACTTGTGAACTTATCCCTTCCAGGTCTCTGTGATTGGCAAGTTCTTGGACAGGAGGGTGTGTGTACTGGCCTAGGCTCCCACAAGCTGATGGCTGATGGCTGTGTGCTTGTTCTAACAATCCAAGTGGTATGAAGCTTCACCCAGAGTACCATTGAGAATATGAGACGTCTGCATCAGGTTCTGTCCAGATTCAGTTTAAGCTAACAACTGCATTTCAACTGGTGCAAAGCAAAGTTATAAATCTTTAAATATTTTCCTCAACACCTGATTATCTCAGAGCAGTGACAGGAATACACACACGTAACCCAGCACATTAAAGTGACCAGAGTGATGTTGGAGCCAGCAACATGTAATAGCTTTGTGTTGAACGTCCCTTAACTGAAAAGCTTGGGGCCGGAACTGTTTTGAATTTTGTATTTTTTCAGATTTTGGAATGTTTGCATCTACAGTATGTAATGAGTTAGCTCGTGGACGAGACCCAAGTCTATACACAAAATCCTTTTACCTTACATATACTGCTTATACATATACACTGAAGGTAGTTCTATATAATACTTTTAATAATGATGTGCAAGAAACAATAACATACACATTCAACCATCAGCAAGTTAAGCTATCCCTACCTCAGCCGCCCAGGTGGACAGTCAGTGGCTGTTTGGCTTCACTATCATTCCAGACTCTGAATTCATGAATGTAGAACATAGAACATAAAAATTTACAGTACATTACAAGCCCTTTGGCCCACAACGTTGTGTTGACCATGTAACCTACTCTAGAGACTGTCTAGAATTTCCCTAGCACCTAGCCCCCTATTTTTCTAAGCTCCACGTACCTATCTAAGAGGTCCTTAAAAGACCCTATTGTTTCCACTTCCACCACCACCGCCAGCAGTGCATTCCACACACCCACCACTCTCTGTGTGAAAAACTTACCCCTGACATCCCCTCGGTACCTATTTCCAAGCACCTTAAAACTATGCCCCTTCGCGTTAGCCATTTTAGCCCTGGGTAAAAGCCCCTGCTATCCACACGATCAATGCCCCTCATCATCTTATACACCTCTATCAGGTCACCTCTCATCCTCCATCGCTCCAAGGAGAAAAGGCCGAGTTCACTCAATCTATTCTCATAAGGCATGCCCCCAAATCCAGGCAACATCCTTGTAAATCTCCTCTGCTCTCTCTCTCTATAGTATCCACATCCTTCCTGTAGTGAGGTGACCAGAACTGAACACAGTTCAGACCCCAACTGGGGTCTGACCAAGGTCTTACACTTGTTCATCACACATACTGTTGGTACTTAACAGTAAAAATTATTATATGCCATTAATATGATGAAAATGTAATGTGTGCAGGTAATCACTGTGAGTAACAAACGCAGGTCTGTCTATGATGACAGCTGAAAACAAACTGGCTCCATCAGGGCCACACTCTGGGGAAGTGTGGTTACTTCCCAGAACTGCCTGTGGTGTGCAAAGACGTGCGGCTCCTGGGAACCTCAGCACCTCGTGGAATTTTCCATTTGTGGCATCATGTCAGCTTTCAAAAGATTGTTGGATTTTGGAGGTTTTTGGATTTTGGATTTTCGGATAAGGGGTGCTCAAACTGTATTCGCCACTCTATGATTAAAATAATTGAAAAAGTAAAAAGATGCAGAAGGTTATGCCTTCTGCTGGCAATACAGAAAACTGAGGCAAACCAAAGTTTAAATGAAAAGAAAACAACAAAAAGTAAATAGAGTTCACAGGAAAACAATTGCTGGGCAAAGAAAATGCAAGGAAACAGATGGATTACCAAACTAACCCTCTCAAAGAATAATTGCAATTTTATTTATTTGGAGTTGTCACTGCCTCATTGGCCCCATCTGGATTTAAATTGCATTCCCACGATTGTTTGTTATCAATTGTTAATCATTTACAACTGTTTCTGGTGCTCCTGCAGTTTTCTGCAGCTGTTGGGGGGGTTGTTTACTGACTAAACCAAGCCAATTCTTGTCAGGCCTATTTCTTCTGTGGTGTTTACAATGGAAAATCATGATGTGAGGACAAAGAAATGTAAATCCTTCTTTTCCTTCTTCAAGTCAACTTTTTTTCTTTCAGTGTCTCAAACGTTAAAGAAGGGGAGGCTGTAAGTTTGTCTCGTCATTTTTGATTACTGAGTTACTCACTGCTTTACCACAAGAGGTTCTGCAGATATTGGAAATCCAAAGCAACACACACAAAATGCTAACACGAGGAAATCTGCAGATGCTGGAATTTCAAGCAACACACATAAAAGTTGCTGGTGAACGCAGCAGGACAGGCAGCATCTCTTTGAAGAGGTACAGTCGACGTTTCAGGCCGAGACCCTTCGTCAGGACTAACTGAAGAAAGAGCTAGTAAGAGATTTGAAAGTTGGAGGGGGAGGGGGAGATCCAAAATGATAGGAGAAGACAGGAGGGGGAGGGATGGAGCCAAGAGCTAGACAGTTGATTGGCAAAAGGGATATAATGCTGGAGGAGCTTAATACGTCAGGCAGCAATTTTGGAGGAGAAAAAACAGTTGATATTTCAGGCCAAGGCCTTTCATCAGTCTTGATGAAGGGTCTTGACCCAAAACATTGACTGTTTATTCCCATCCATAGATGCTGACAGAATTCAGAACTTGAAGTAGGTATAGAGGAGTCGTCATGGGTAAGTTTTTTACGGGAGAGTGGTGAGTGCATGGAATGGGCTGCCAGCGATGGTGGTGGAGGCAGATATGATAGGATCTTTTAAGAGACGCTTGGATAGGTACATGGAGCTCAGAAAAACAGAGGGCTATGGGTAACCCTAAGTAATTTCTAAAGTAAGTACATGTTCGGCACAGCATTGTGGGCCAAAGGGCCTGTATTGTGCTGTAGGTTTTCTATGTTCTATGTTCCTTCTAACTCCTCCAGCATTTTGTGTGTTACTCACTGCTTAGCTACAGGAAGACCAAAAGATTAAAAAGTATGTTAACATAGAGCATACAGTAGATGAAGATATAGAACAACCATAGAACTTTAAAGAGTACAACACAGCAACAGGCCATTCAGCCCATAATGTTGTGCTGAGCTAGCTAAAGAGCAAATCAAAGCACCCAAACACTAATCCCTCCTAGCTGCACCATATCCATATCCCTCCATTTTTCTCACATCCATGTGGCTATTGAAACATATCTTAAAAGCCTCCAGTGTATTTGTCTCCACTACCAAACCAGGCAGCATATTCCAAGCATCCACGATTCTCTGCATCCCCTTTGAACCTACCCCCTTTCAACTTTGATGCATGTCCTCTGGTGCGAGACATCTCAACCCTGGGAAACAGATCCTCTCTGTCCTCTCATAATCTTGTAAACCTCTATCAGATCTCCCCTCAGCCTCTGGTGCTCCAGAGATAACAACCCAAGTTTATCCAGTCTCTCGTGATAGCACATGCCCTCTAAACCAGGCATCATCCTGGTAAACCCCTTCTGCAACCTCTTCAAAGCCTCAACATCCTTCCTACAGTGGGGCAACCAAAACTATATGCAATACTCCAGCTGTGGCCTAACTAGAGTTCTATAAAGTTGCAACATAACTTCTTGACGTTTGAACTCAATGCCTCAACTAATAAAATAAAGCATTCCATAAGCCTCCTTAACCACCTTACTGACCTCTGTAGCCACTTTCAAGGAGCTATGAACTTGGAACCCAAGATCTCTCTGCTCAGCAACACAGTTTTGCCCTTAACAATGTACTGTCTCCTTGCATTTGCCCTAGCAAGGTGCAACACCTCACATTTATCTGGGTTAAACTCCATCTGTCATTTCTCTCCCATATCTGCAACTGATCTATATCACACTGTATTCTTTGCCAATCTTCTACACTATCCACAACTCCACCAATCACGGTATTGTCCACAAACTTACTAACCCACCCATCTTTATTTTCAACCAGGTTATTTATATTAATCGCAAATGGCAGAGGTCCCAGTACAGATCCCTGCAGAACACCACTAACTGCATAAGTTCTCACTCCACTTTTAATATCATTCTGCAATTCAAAATCAGAGATCGATTCACAGAGTTGTCTTTCTCTTTGGTTGTCCTAGAGCAGGCTGAAATAAATATTCCATAAGTTCCAAGTCGCTAGTCACCATTTTCCAACAGGCTGACTAATGAATGTCCCAGTGAACCATCATGCACATAGTTGATGAATAATGTAACTGTCAGACTAGGGCAGAAAGCTGGAGGAAAGCCAAAACTATGCAGATTAACTGTTTCAGAAAAGAAAAGTTTAGGAGCATTTGACTGCATGCTATTTGTTTATTTAATTAATTTATTAAATATTTAAAATAACAGCCAAAATATATCAATTCACTCTCCAGCATTGTTGGGCACAGTATGACTCAATTCATCTACTAACCCTGCAACCCTGAAGAGACAAATTATGACATAAATCTATTTGAACAATTAGGTACTGAGATGTGACGCTAACTTTAAAGCAGCCAATTTTCTTAAAATATAGCTGGAAAACTAAAACAGCACATCTGAAAGAAAAGGAGAAGTTTCTCCCTGGTTGAAGGACATCCGAGTTTTTAAAGAAATAAAAGTCAATAGCTTTGAATGATATTGTTGAATAAGGTTGTGCTCCAATGGCACTAACTTTAACCCAACCGATCGAGCAAGGACAACGCGTGCAATGGGTTAAAGTTTACAATATCTGAGCTGCAGTCAATGCTATGTCCGTCAAAATACTGCCAACTATCATTTTTATGCTTCAGAATTGACTCAACTCAGAAATGCACCCAACCAGAAACAGGCATGTGCAGATAAATAATTTAATGTTGGGGCTCAGATGCTAATATGCTTGGAGATCCTGCTCCAAGTAATGCTTAACGTCCTCAGTAAAACTCAAAGGCCCACACCTGCAGGCGATTCAAGCCATTGGGATCTGTGTACCTTTGTTTTACTTATTTTATGTTATTGTTA
This sequence comes from Mobula birostris, assembly GCF_030028105.1. Taxonomy (NCBI): domain Eukaryota; kingdom Metazoa; phylum Chordata; class Chondrichthyes; order Myliobatiformes; family Myliobatidae; genus Mobula; species Mobula birostris. The sequence goes on from NC_092376.1 coordinate 29,967,432, forward strand.
TTTTTACTTGGAGATACAGCACCGGTAACAGGTCCTTCCACTCACCCAACTATGCCCGCCTGATCCATTAACCTACTCTTTGGAACGTGGGAGGAAACCCAAAGCACCCAGAAGAACCCCACTTGGACATGGGGAGGAAACAAACTCCTTACGGACAGCGGCATAATTGAATCCGGAGTGTTGGTCCGGTAATGATGTTATTATACCGTGCAGCCCCATTGAGAGCAATCCACTGATTTGGCTTTACCAATTTTAATTCCTCTTTAAGAACAGATTTCAGACTACATCGCTTGGATTGATTTCAATAGCTTGGTTTTAGCACTCTCTTCTATAAATAACTCTTTCTAAAGTTATGAAGTTCAACTTGCTGCAAAATGCCTAGTGTGTTCGAGTGTTTTTGATCTCCCATAATTTATCCGACAACAATAAAACTGCCAGACTTGTTAACTGCGATATCATCTCCCTCACCAACTATATCAATGCAACCCATCATGTTTATAACATACCTTGTAAGATATTATAGCACACTGGTCATGGGGCATAAAATTGTTTTTTTCCCGCCTTTCAGAGCATAAAATAAATTTAAGCCCCTGAGCCTAAATTTCCCTTCATCATCTGTTGCTGAGGACTTGATTGTAACTGCAGGCTATCAATGAGGGTCAACAGTGGGAATTGAAAATTCACATACTGTTCCAGAAATGAAGCCTTTAACTCCCAGATCTTCTTTAATTGCCCATCTGTATTTGATGGTTAGTTGGCCAAAGTTAATGGAATTTTGCATTCCTCAATATCACAAAAGCATGCCTATTGGTACGTTAATTGGCCACTGTAGATTACTCATAATATGCAGGTGAGGGGGGAAACTGGAGCGAGTTGGTGTAAGGAGAATAAAGTGGGATTAATATAGGGTCATAGTAAACTGGCGTTTGATAGATAGTGCAGTCTTAGTGGGCTGAAAGACTTGTTTCCATGGTCTCTAAATCTATGACTATGTTTGTGGCTGTTTTGGAAAGCAGATGCTGAGTGGCTTAGAGAAACATTTTTGTAATTCTTGTTTACTTCAAGACTAAAACATAATTCTGAATCTAAATGAAAAGGAAACAACTGCAGATGCTACAAATCTAGAAAGTAATAATTGGAACACTTTGAAAGTCAGGCCACATAAGTTAATGTTTCAGGTTGAAGACTCTTCAGATATGAGAAAGAGAGGAAAATGTTCGAAGATTCATTTATTATCAAAGTATACAACTCTGAGAATTGTTGTCTCCAGATAGCCACGAAACCGAGAAAAAAAATGGCAGCTTGACCATCAACACCCAAACACCTCTTCCACACAAAAAAAACCAAACAAAATCGGAACATGCACGCTGACCCCAAAATCCCCCTCTCCGTACGTAAAAAATTGAGAAAGATCAGGCGAAAAAGGCAGAATACCAAAAAAAGAAACCATAAGACTGGGAAAGTCCACATCCAAAACCCAGAAAATCTGGGTAACATTCTCCCCCTCCATAGTAGAACGATGTCACCAGTGATAAAAAGGTAGTTATTTTGAAATTACAGAGAAAGTTGGGCAGGGATGAATAATATCTGTGATATGGTAAGGACAAGATTGTTGTGAGCTTGAGTTACTGAAGGGGGCAGTTGAAAGCTAACAATGAAGTGTGAAGTATTGTAAATAACAAGTCAGGGTATGCGAATGGAGAGGTGTAAAAGTAGAGCCAATATCATCAATTGAGGGCTCACAGCTAAAATGACTTGTACTAGTATAGACAGAGAACAGTTCAAAGTAAATTTATTTACAAAGAACATACATGTCATCATATACAACCCTGAGATTTGTTTTCTTGTGAGCATACACAATAAATCCAAGAAACACAATAAATCAATAAAAGACCACACCTAGCACGACCAAAGTGTAAAGAACAACAAAAATGCCGTATAGAGAAAATTATGCAGTAATAACAATAATAATAGAGCTAATAGATTACAAAACAAAGCAGCAGGATATAATACAAGCGACGGATGAATGATACATATATCAGGCATATCAATAAATGAAGAAAATAGGTCAGAGTGTGATAAAGGGAAAACTTTCAACAGAATTTACTTCAAAGCTTAAGAAAGCCTGCCAGAAAGAGCTCATAGTAAAAATATAACAAAGGCAATAAACACTTTCACTACACCCACATTTACATATTCTTTTGGCATAAAATCTTGGTCTGAAATCGATTTGGAAAATTCACAAAAAAAACTGAAATGACAAATTTTAGGCAACACTCTGTAGACTTAAATGCGCTTATGTTAACACTGCCTAGAACAGGAGGAGAAAGGGACATAAAAAATGTACACAACAGTCAGATAAAGCTTCTGAGGATATACTTTCATCAGTGAAAACAGGACTCAGCATTCCATGTGAGCAAATGCAATTCTGACGAGAAGCACACATCATTAAACTTAAATGAAAGCTCAAACCAGAAGATGAAGGGATTATCACTTCAGAAAAAAAAAGTCAACCGATGGAAGAGCATGACCCTCCATGGAAGATATCCCCATGATCTGAACAGACTAGATGTTGACAAGGAAATGTCAAATGCCCGGCTCAGAGTTGGAGACCTCTTCCCAGAAGCAGAAGGGTCCCTTCTAGCAGCACAGGACCAGGTGGTTAACACAAAGATGGTCAAAAGTACATTATAAATGACCAACAAATTCAACATGACAAATGTAGAAAATGCCAAGAGAAATCCGTAACAATCCGACACGTTACAACATCCTGTGGCAGTTGATTTCGATTGCGATCAATCACCGAGCGGGAGTATGTGAAGAGTGCTACCTTTTCAATCAAGTCCGCAATTACAGTTAAAAAGACAGAACTTCATGGCGGTTTCTCTGATTGCAACCAATCACCGAGCGGGATTCATTAGAAATAAAAATAATGCAAGTGCAAGCAGAATGGCCAGTCTTGGAGCAGCCATTGTTGTGAGTGGGTCAGTGTTTGGAGTGGGTTTGACTCATTAGGCTTCAGCGGGATCAGGCTTGTGCGATGTAAAGTATCTGGCAAGTTCCTCTTTTTGTTCTTAATTCTTCATTCCTCATCTGTTAGGGCACTGTAGTGTAGTGAGGATGGCTCCAGGGGCAGCGTTTTGTAACATGTGTGAGATGTGGGAATTTTGGGAGGACTCCAGACTCCCGGATAAGCACACCTGCAACAGGGGCACCGAGCTGCAGCTCCTTAGAGACCGTGTTAAGGAAATGGAGGTGCAGCCCAATGCCTTTTAGCTGATACAGGAGAATGATGAGGTGATAGACAAGAGATACAGGGAGGTAGAGGTAGGTTGCAGAAGACAGGTGACTGGGTGACTGTCAGAAGAAAGAAGGGAAATGCACAGCCAGTGCAGAGTACACCTGTGGCCGTTCACCTCAATAATAAGAATACGAAGTATACCACTTTAGATACTGTTGAGGGGGATGATGTACCGGCCGGTGGGGATGCGGTGTGGGAAGCAACAGTGACCAGGTCTCTGGTACTGAGTCTTGTGCTGTGGCTCAGAAGAGCTGAGAGGTGAACAGGACTGCAGCAATGACAGAAGATTCAATAGTCAGTGGAACCAGAGGAACAGAGACGAGGATCTGTGGGCACAATAGAGAGACCCAGATGGTATGTTGCTTCCCAGGTGCCGAGGTCAGGGATGTCTCGGATCGGGGTCCATGGCATTCTCAAGATGGAGGGTGAGCAGCCAGAAGTCATGGAACATATAGGCACCAATTACATTGGTAGAAAAGGTGAGGAGGTACTGAAGAGATAGAGGAAGCTAGGTTGAAAGCTGAAACAAGATAAACTCAGCAGATGCTAGAAAATCCAAGCAACACAGACCAGTGAGCATCTACAGAAAAGAGTACAGATGATGTTCCGGGTCGAGACCCATCAACATATCCTGATGAAGGGTCTCCGCCCGAAACGTCAACTGTTTACTCTTTTCCAGAGATGCTGCCTGGCCTGCTGAGTCTCTCCAGCATTTTGTGTGCGTGTAAAAAGCTGAAAAACAAGATCCCCAGGGTAGTAATCTCCGGATTGCTGCCCATACCACGTGCCGCTGAGGGTAAGAATAGGTTGAGATGGCAGGTGAATGCTGTGGCTAAGGAACTGAGGGGCAGGGATTCAGATTTATGGATCACTGGCATTTCTGTATGAGCTGTACAGATTTGCTACAGTTGTTCAGAATGGTTTAAGCTAACACTCACAACACACTGGAGGAACTCAGCGGGTCGGGCAGCATCCATGGAAACAATCAGTCAACGTTTCGGGCCAGAACCCTTCGTCAGGACTGAAGAGGGAGGGGGCAGAGGCCCTATAAAGAAGGCGGGGGGAGGGTGGGAAGGAGAAGGCCGGTAGATTCCAGGTGAAAAACCAGTAAGGGGAAAGATAAAGGGGTGGGGGAGGGGAAGCAGGGAGGTGATAGGCAGGAAAGGTGAAGAAGGAATTGGGGAAAACATAATCGATAGTGGAAGTAGCCAGAACCATGAGGGAGGTGATAGGCAGCTGGGGGAGGGGGCAGAGTGACATAGGGATAGGGGAAGGGAGGGGGAGGGAATTACCGGAAGTTTCAATGTTCATACCAAGGGGCTGGAGACTACCTAGACGGTATATGAGGTGTTGCTCCTCCAACCTGAGTTTAGCCTCATCATGGCAGTAGAGGAGGCCATGTATGGACATATCTGAATGGGAGTGGGAAGCAGAGTTGAAGTGGGTGGCTACTGGGAGATCCTGTCTGTTGTGGTGGACAGAGTGGAGGTGCTCGATGAAGCGGTCCCCCAATCTGCGTTGGGTCTTGCTGATGCAGAGGAGGCTGCACCGGGAGCACCGGAAGCAATAGATGACCCCAACAGACTCACAAGTGAAGTGTTGCCTCACCTGGAAGGACTGTTTGGGGCTCTGAATGGTGGCAAGAGAGGAGGTGTAGGGACAAGTGTAGCACTTACGCTTACAGGGATAAGTGCCGGGTGGGAGATCAGTGGGGATGGACGTGTGGATAAGGGAGTCACGGAGGGACTGATCCCCGCGGAAAGCAGAGAGGGGTGGAGAGGGAAAGGTGTGCTTAGTGGCGGGGTCCTGTTGAAGGTGGCAGAAGTTGCGGAGGGTAATGTACTGGATCCGGAGGCTAGTGGGGTGGTAGGTGAGGACAAGGGGAACTCTGTCCCTGTTATGGTAGCGGGAGGATGGGGTGAAGGCCGAAGTGCGGGAAATGGAGGAGATGCGGGTGAGAGCATCATTGGCAGAGGGATGGGATGCAGAGTGATAATGCTGAGGATGAGGTAGTTAGTTTACAACCAGAGGCAGTGTGTAGTGAGACTGCGAGCAAGGAGAGGCTGATGATAGAACAAATTTGCAGTCAACGGGATGAGTTGCAACGTTAAAAAGTGGACAAAATTGAAGATGGTGAATACAGAGCAACACACACAAAATGCTGGAGGAACTCACCAGGCCAGGCAGCTTCTATGGAAGAAAGTACAGTCGACATTTCAGCCCAAAACCCTTCAGCCCAAACCGTTGACTGTACTTTTTTCCGTAGATGCTGCCTGGCCTGCTGAGTTCCTTCAGCATTTTGTGTGTGTTGCTTGGATTTTCAACATCTACAGATTTCCTCTTGAGGGTGAATACAGGACTGAGACATTATATTTGAATATGCGCAGTGTACAAAATAAGGTAGATGAACTTGTAGCACAGATACAGATTGGTGTGTATGATGTTGTGAGCATCACTAAATCATGGCTGAAAGTATTTTATAGCTGGGAGCTTAATGTCCAAGTATATACATTGCATCAAAAGGACGAGCTGGGAGGCAAAGGTAGGTGGCGTGGCTCTGTTGGTAAATAATGAAATCAAACCATTAGAAAGAGGTGATATAGGGTTGGGAGGTGTTGAATCATTATGGGTAGAGGTAAGGAACTGCAAGAGTAAAAAGACCCTGAGGGGAGTTGTATACAGACCCCAAAACAGTAGTAAAGATGTGGCCTACAAATTACAACGGGAGATGGAAAATGCATGCCAAAAGGGCAATGTTACAGTGGTCATGGGGGATTTCAACATGCAGGTAGATTAGGAAAACCAGGTTGGTGCTGGATCCCAAGAAGATTTTCTAGAATGCCTACGAGATGGATTTTTAGAGCAGCTTGTGGTTGAGCTCCATAGGGGATCAGATATTGTGGATTGGATGTTAAGCAATCAACCAGAATTGATTAGGGAGCTTAAGGTAAAAGAACCCTTAGGGACAAGTGATCTTAATATGATCAAATTCACCCTGCAATTTGAGAAGGAGAAGCTAAAGTCAGATGTATCAGTATTATAGTGGAGTAAAGGGAATTACAGAGGCATGGCCAGAATTGATTGGAAAAGAACACTGCCAGCGATGATGGCAGAGTAGCAATGGCTGGAATTTCTGGAAGCAATTCAGAAGGCACAAGAAATATACATCCCAAAGAGGAAGAAGTATTCCAAAGGCAAGATGACACAACTGTGGCTAACAAGTGAAATCAAAACCAACATAAAAGCCAAAGAGAGGGCATAAAATCGAGCAAAAACGAGCAAAAATTAGTGGGAAGTTAGAGGATTGGAATCTTTTAAAAACCGAATGAAGGCAGCTAAGAAGGAAAAGATAGAATATGAAGGTAAGCTAGCCAATAATATTAAAGAGAATACCAAAAGTTTCTTCAGATACATGAAGTGTAAAGGAGAGTTGAGAGTGAATATTGGACAGCTGGAAAACGATGCTGGAAAGGTAGTAGTGGGGGGGGGGGCAAGGAAATGGCAGATTAACTGAATAAGCATTTTACATCAGTCTTCACTTTGGAAGACACTATAAAGAGTGTCGGGAGCAGAAATATGTGAAGTTGCCATTACTAGGGAGAAGGTTCTTGAGAAACTGAAAGGTCTGAATGTAGATAAGTCACCTGGACTAGATGATGAATACCCAGGGTTCTGAAAGAGGAGGCAGAAGAAATTGTGGAGGCATTAGTAATGATCTTTTAAGAATCACAAGATTCTGGAATGGTTCCAGAAGACTGGAAAATTGCAAATGTCATTCCACTCTTGAAGAAGGGAGAGAGGCAGAAGAAAGGAAATTATAGGCCAGTCAGTCTGACCTCAGTGGTTGGAAAGATGTTGGAATCCATTGTTAAGATGGGGTTCCAGGGTACTTGGAGGCACATGGTAAAATAGACCGTAGTCAGTACAGTTTCCTCAAGGGAATATCTTGTCTGACAAATCTGTTGGAATTCGTTGAAGAAATAACAAGCAGCATAGACAAAGGAGAAACGGAAGATGTTGTGTACTTGGATTTTCAAAAGGCCTTTAGCAAGTTGAGAGCCCATGGTATTACAGGAAAGATATCAGCATGGATAAAGCAGTGGCTGATAGGCAGGAGGCAGAGTGGAAATAAAGGGAGCTGGCTGGCTGCCTGTGACTAGTGGTGTCCCAGTATATTCTGAGTTGGAACCACTTCTTTTTAGGTTATATGTCAATGACTTGGATGACAGAATTGATGGCTTTATTGGAAAGTTTGTGGACGGTAGATGTATCGACGATACGGAGATATTAAGAAAAAGGCTTGAGTATGTAGATGTTAAGAAAGGATGTGCTGGAGCTTTTGGAAAGCATCAATCAGAATCAGAATTCTTTATTATCGCCAAATATGTGGACACATACAGGGAATTTGATGCCGGTTTCCCTGAACTCTTGCTGTACAGAATCAAAAAAAACAAACAAAACAATAGTGCAAATAATCGTGAACTATATACAATGAGGTATACCTGTGTATGTACAGGTGGACTTGGTTTATAATAGACTAAAATTCAAGTTGGATAAGTCGCCGGGACCGGATGAGATGTACCCCAGGCTACCGTGGGAGGCGAGGCAGGAGATTGCTGAGCCTCTGGAGATGATCTTTGCATCAATGGGGATGGGAGAGGTTCCAGAGGATTGGAGAGTTGCGGATGTTGTTCCTTTATTCAAGAAAGGGAGTAGAGATAGCCCAGGAAATTATAGACCAGTGAGTCTCACCTCAGTGGTTGGTAAGCTGATGGAGAAGATCCTGAGAGGCAGGATTTATGAACATTTGGAGAGGTATAATATGATTAGGAATAGTCAGCATGGCTTTGTCAAGGGCAGGTCGTGCCTTACAAGCCTGACTGAATTTTTTGAGGATGTGACTAAACACATTGAGGAAGGAAGAGCAGTAGATATAGTGTAACACAAATAAAAAATGTTGGTGAACACAGCTGGCCAGGCACCATCTGTAGGAAGAGGTACAGTTTCAGGCTGAGACCCTTCGTCAGGACTAACTGAAAGAAGAAATAGTAAGAGATTTGAAAGTGGGAGGGAAATTCATATCTTGTATATGGATTTCAGCAAGGCATTTGATAAATCCTGTATTGTGTAGGTTTTCTATGTTTCTATGATATGAAGATATGTGGAGGGGTAGGTTCTTTTGAAGAAGTAGAGAGGCTACAGAAAGACTTAGATTAGAAGAATGAGCAAAGAAGTGGCAGATGGAATACAGTGTCAGGACATACAAAAATCTGAGGTGCAAAGGGATTTGTGCAGGATTACCTAAACATTAATTTGCAAGTTGAATCTTTGATGAGGAAGGCAAATCTGATGTTAACATTCATTTCAAGAGGACTAGAATATAAAAGCAATAATGTAATGTTGAAGCTTTATAAAGCACTGATGAGGTCTCACTTGGAATACTGTGAGCACTTTTGGGTGTTTTATCTAAGAAAGGATTTGCTGATATTAGAGAAGGTTAAAAGGAGGTTCGTGAAAATGATTCTAGGATTGAATGGCTAGTTATATGAAGAATGTTTGATGGCTTTGGGCCTATACTCATTGGACTTCAGAAGAATGAGGAATGACCTGATTGAAATCAATAGAATGTTGAAAGCCCTTAACAGAGCGAATGTGAAGAGAATGTTTCCTATCGTGGGAGAGTCTAACACAAGAGGACACAGCCTCAGAATAGAGGGGTGTACTTTTGGAACAAAGATGAGGAGAAATTTCTCAAGCCAGACAATGGCGAATCTGTGGAATTTGTTGCCACAGGCAGCTGATGAGGCCAAGTCATTGGGTACATTTAAGGCAGAGATTGATAGATACTTGATTAGGCAATGCATGAAGGGATACGGGGAGAAGGCAGGAGATTGGGTTTGAGAGGGAAAATGGATCAGCCATAATGAAATGGCAGAGCAGGCTCAGTGGGTCAAATGGCCTAAATCGGCTCCTCTCTTATGGTCTTATGGCTTTGACTCAAGTACAAGCTCAGAAAAGACACCATACCATTCTATAAATAGAAGCCTGATCCAGTTTTAGGGTCAGAGTCTGACAAATTTTATTACAACCGATCCATTAGTACAGATGGCACAATCCATAATAACCAGCTGGATATACTATTACATGATAAACAGGCAAGAATAATTTACTTAATAGATACAGGCATTCCAAACACACATAACTTAAAGAAATCAGTATGTGAAAAACACCAGAAATATGGTGAGTTAAAAGAGGAAATTGAAAGACTATGGAACATGAACATGTTATCCATTATCCCAATAGTAATATCTACATCTGGTATCATCCCAAAGTCACTATGCAATGGTATTAGACGATAGGTTATGTAAATCTCCAGAAAGCCTCAATACTGAAACCCACTAGAATATTCTGAAAGTTCCTAGCTATTGGGAAATAAGTGCACTTGGCTATATCCGTACCTCGGGTTTTATGAGCTTGAGCTGAAAAAAAAATAAAACTACATCAATAATGATAATAATTAATAAATAAGCAATAAATATCAAGAACATGAGATGCAGAGTCCTTGAAAGTGGGTCTATAGGTTGTGGGAGCAGTTCAGCAATAGGGCAAGTAAAGTTGAGTGAATTTATCCTCTCTGGTTCAAGAGCCAGATGGTTGTGGGTAATAACTTTTCCTGAACCTGGTGGTGTCAGTCCTGAGGCTCCTAAACCCTCTTCATGACGGCAGCAGTGAAAAGAGAGTATGGCCTGACTGATGGGGGTCCTTGTTGGATGTTGCTTTCCTGCGAAACACTCCATGTAGGTGCGCTCAATGGTGGGGAGGACTTTACTTGTGATGGACAGGGCCATATCCACTACTTTTTGCGTTTCTATTCAAGGGTATTGGTGTTTCCATAACAGGCCATGATGCAACTAGTCAATGAACTCTCCACCATGCATCTATAGAAGTTTTTTTAAGTTTTAGATGTCTTGCTGAATCTTCACAAGCCCCCAAGGAAGTAGAGGCGCTACCGGGCTTTCTTCATAATTACACTTAGATTATGAGAACACTCAGTCCTCATTTATTGTCAGTTAGAAATGCATGCATGCATTAAGAAATGATACAATGTTCCTCCAGAGTGATATCACAGAAATACAGGACAAACCAAAGACTAACACTGACAGAACCACATAATTATAACATATAGTTACAGCAGTGCAAAACAATACCATAATTTGATAAAGAACAGACCATGGGCACGGTAAAAAAAAGTCTCAAAGTCCTAGGTCGATCGACTCCCGAGTCCCTGATAGCAGGCGGCAAAGGGAGAAACTCCCTGCCATAAACCTCCAGGCACCGACAACTGCCGATGCATTGGAAGCACCCGACTACAACTGACACTGAGTCCGTCCGTCCATCTGAAAACTTCGAACCTCCGACCAGCCCCTCCGATACAGCCTTCCGAGCGCCATCCTCTGCTGAGCGCCTTCGACCTCACCCGGCCGCCGAAACAAGCAAAGCCGAGGATTCGGGGCCTTCTCCTCTGGAGATTCCAGACCACACAGTAGCAGCAGCAGCGAAGCAGGTATTTCAGAAGTTTCTCCAGATGTTCCTCTGTACTTTCACGTCTGTCTCCATCAAATCAGAATTGTGCACGGTCCCTTACTTGACAAATAACAGGCATCACCACAGAAGTGGCCGCGCGCGCTGTGTCGCGCCGCCATCTCCTCCTCCTCTTCACTTATGTGCTGGGCTCAGGACATGTCCTCTGAAATTATATCGCCAAGGGATTTAAAGTTGCTGGTCCTCTCCACCTCTGATCCACCAATTAGGACTGGCACATGGACCACTGGTTTCCTCCTGAAGTCAATAATCAGTTCCTAGGTCTTGCTGATCTTTCAATCTCCCTCCTATATGTTGATTCGCTACCAACTTCAATTCGGCCAGCAACTGTGGCATTGTCAGCAAACTTAAATATAGCTGTGCTTAGCCTCGCAGTCATAAGTGAGTAGAGCAGGGAGATAAGCACACAGCCTTATGGTGGACCTGTGCTGATGGAGATTGTGGAGGAGATGTTGCTGGTCAATTTGACCTGACTGGGGTCTGCAAGTGAGAAAATAAAGGATCCAATTGCACAACAACGTATTGTGGCCAAGATTTTGCATCTCCTTTCAAGCATTAACAGTGGAAAAAAGAAATCCAATAGATTCAATGAACAACTACACACTAAGACTGACAAGCAACCAATGTGCTAAAGAATACAAACTCTGCAAATGCAAAAAAAAAATAATAAATAAGTAAATAAATAAAACCGAGAACATCAGCTGCAGAGTCCTTGAAAGTGAGTCCATAGATTGTGGAATCAAGTCAGTGTTGAAGTGAGTGAAGTTATTCCCACTGGTACAAGAGCCTGATGGTTGAAGATTAGTAACTGTTCCTTAACCTGGTGGTGTGGGACGTAAGGCTTCTGTACATAACTTCCTGATGGCAGCAGCGTGAAGTGAGCATGGCCTGAAGATCCAAAAGCCTGCAAATTGTCCAGACAGATAGAGTCACAGAGTCATACAGCACAGAAGCAGATCCTTCAACCCATCGTGTTCATGCCAACAATATGTCTATCTAAGCCAGTTCAATTTGTCCTGTTTCATCCGTATTCCTCTAAACTTTCCTATCTAATGAGACCCAATGACAGATGAAGTGTTGTTCCTCAGCTTTCATGATTCACAGGGAGCAGGATGGTAAACTAAAGCAGCAGGCAATGGGAAGAGAGGGTTGACACTGCAGACTAAATGCAGGTGTTCCACAAAGTGCTCCGTATATCCTTTATTGTGCCTTCCCTGGGCCCAGTCCCCTCCTGAATTGAATTGACTTTATTACTTACATCCTTCATATACATGAGGAGTAAAAATCTTTATATTCCATCTCCGTCTAAATGCGCAATGTGCAATTTACAGTAATTTATAATAAACAGTATGTACAACAGGACAGTCAATATAACATAGTAATACAATAGTGTCAGCATGAATTAATCAGTCTGATGGCCTGGTGGAAGAAGCTGCCCTGGAGCCTATTGGTCCTGGCTTTTATGCTACGGTACCGTTTCCCGGATGGTAGTAGCTGGAACAGTTTGTGGTTGCTGTGACTCGGGTCCCCAATGATCCTTCGGGCCCTTTTCACACACCTGTCTTTGAAAATGTCCTGAATAGTGGGAAGTTCACAACTATATTTGTGCTGGGCTGTCTGCACCACTCTCCGCAGAGTCCTGCGATTGACGGAAGTACAGTTCCCATACCAGGCAGTGATGCAGCCAGTCAGTTTGCTCTCGATTGTGCCCCTATAGAAAGTTCTTAAGATTTGGGGGCCCATACCAAACTTCTTCAACCGTCTGAGGTGAAGGAGTGAAGGAGACGCTGTTGTGCCTTTTTCACACACAGATGGTATGTACAGACCGCATGAGGTCCTCAATGATTTTTATGCCAAGGAACTTAAAGCTGTTCACCCTCTCAACCCCAGATCCATTGACGTCAATAGGGGCTAGCCTGAATCCATTCCTCCTTTAGTCCACAATCAGCTCCTTTGTTTTTGTGACATTGAGGGAGAGGATGTTTTCTTGACACCACTGTATCAGGGTGATAACTTCTTCTCTGTAGGCTGCTTCATTATTATTTGAGATTAGGCCAATCAGTGTAGTGTCATCAGCAAATTTAATTAGCAGATTGGAGCTGTGGGTGGCCACATGGTCATGGATATACAGAGAGTAAAGGAGGGGGCTTAGGATTCAGCCCTGAGGGGCACCTCTGTTGAGGGTCAGAGGGGCAGAGGTGAGGGAGCTCACTCTTACCACCTGCTGGCGATCTGACAGGAAGTCCAGGATCCAGCACACAAAGCAGGGTGAAGGCACCTTGTCCATTACTCTGTACACTCATTGCCTCCAACAGCTGCAGTGTCTACACAGTATGTGTGCTTGCAATACTGTGTGTCAGACAGAGTGATCAGCAGCACTGGGGCTCCACAGGGGACTGCCTTGTCTCCCTTTCTCTTCACCATTTACACCTCGGACTTCAACTACTGCACAGAGTCTTGTCATCTTCAGAAGTTTTCTGATGACTCTGCCATAGTTGGATGCATCAGCAAGGGAGATGAGGCTGAGTACAAGGCTATGGTAGGAAACTTTGTCACATGGTGTGAGCAGAATTATCTGCAGCTTAATGTGAAAAAGACTAAGGAGCTGGTGGTAGACCTGAGGAGAGCTAAGGCACCGATGACCCCTGTTTCCATCCAGGGGGTCAGTGTGGACATGGTGGAGTATTACAAATACCTGGGGATATGAATTGACAATAAACTGGACTGGTCTAAGAACACTGAGGCTGTCTACAAGAAGAGTCAGAGCCGTCTCTATTTCCTGAGGAGACTGAGGCCCTTTAACTTCTGCCGGACGATGCTGAGGATGTTCTACAAGTCTGTGGTGGCCAGTGCTATCATGTTTGCTGTTGTGTGCTGGGGCAGCAGGCTGAGGGTAGCAGACACCAACAGAATCAACAAACTCATTCGTAAGGCCAGTGATGCTGTGGGGATGGAATTGGACTCTCTCACGGTGGTGTCTGAAAAGAGGATGCTGTCTAAGTTGCATGCCATCTTGGACAATGTCTTCCATCCACTACATACTGTACTGGTTGGGCACAGGAGTACATTCAGCCAGAGACTCATTCCACCGAGGTGCAACACTGAGCGTCATAGGAAGTCATTCCTGCCTGTGGCCATCAAACTTTACAACTCCACCCTTAGAGGGTCAGACACCCTGAGCCAATAGGCTGGTCCTGGACTTATTTCCATCTGGCATAATTTACATATTATTATTTAATTATTTATGGTTTTATATTGCTATATTTATACTCTATTCTTGGTTGGTGCAACTGTAACGAAACCCAATTTCCCTCGGGATCAATAAAGTATGTCTATGACTATGACTATATAGCACAATTAATCACCTTAAATACTCCAATAGTATCTCCCTACGCATGACTCTCCTACCAAGAAGAACAAGGTAAGTGATCAGCTGGGAAGAGCACCTGCAGGTTTTTTTGCAAGTCACACACCTTCTGGACTATGAAATTGATCAACATTCTTCCATGGTCACTGGGTCTAAATTTGAATCTCCCTACCCAGCTGTATTATGGAAGCATCTACATCAGGAAGATCACAGCACTTTAAAAGATGGCTAACTGACACATTTTCAAAAGCAGTGGAGTAATAATTGATGTCCTGTCAGTATTGTCCAAATGCCAAAAAATGAATAAAATAACCCTAACTTGGTTCATGAACAGCTAACGGAGTTTTGACTGAAGTATACATGAGAACTTAGCTGAATGAATGAGTCAACAGAAAAGTAACTGAATTTACCTGGCAGAGGTAATTTTTTTGAACATATTTTGTATTAAAAGACTTCTTTCTTGGATTTTTTAAATGCCCATTTAAATCAATACTCATCTTTTAATATCACTCGTTCCAGATTAGTTAACTTATTTTCTTCCTCTCCAAATCCGTTACATTTCCCAGAGGCCTTCTTTCTATTCAGTTTGTCTGCGTATGAGTTACACATTATTTCAATCAAACGGCTTGTGCAATCCTTTATAATTGTAGTTACAAATATGATGGAAATTTCCACAAAAATGTTGTGGATTGAACTTCAACGTACTATGCTGGTCAAAGCCAATTCGCTGAATTACATTTGGGGATTTGTACTGTGAAACAAAAGAAACTCTTGACTGGGTTTTGTTGAGTCCAAGCAATCCTGACAAAGCTGATTTGCAATACTTTTCAGCCTAATTCTACCTGCATGTGTCAGACTATACCAGCATCTGCTGTCATGTGCAAGACAGAAAATATTTCTATGGATCATGTCTGCTTTACATTAGTAATCACAGTGAGAATCCAGTGGGCAAGGACTCAGATGCAAGAAACAGAAGATGCCTGCAGACCAAGTTAACTGCCAAACTCTATTTGGAAGCCACTCCCAACCCCAAAATCTTCAAGGTCATATTTTTTGCCTGTCTTTCACATCCAACTGTGATCATTTCAAAACTTGTCAAATGCACGAAGCAACTATCAACTGGATTCACAAGAGTAAATCCAGGGAGTAAATTAACATTGTCATGGTCATTATCCAGGAGTCCTCCTTTAATGTAATATCATGTTGCTAAAGAACGATCAAAGTCACAGATAAAACTCTTTAACTTTCAAGAATTCACTCCATGGGCCAATCTTATCATATGGATGAAATTCTTCACATGCTGTCAATGAAGCTGATGTATAGCCAAAGATGTTATTCTGCTGCAGTGGAAATCAGGCTGATAACCCATTACTGTAAAAGATAATAATTCTGTTCCAGGTGTTCAGTCGCTCTTATAAAGCAGTGGTCAAGTAGGAGCTAAACAAAAACAGATGAGATCCTTTAGTTAAGTTCTTCAAGCATTCTGCACGGGGGAAAAAGTCTATAACTTGGGTTGGCTCATTGCCCTGCTTTTCAGGCTTATTGGAAGCAAATGGCCATTTGAACAGAGTGCTATTTGCAGAGGGTTGAAAACGATTGTGTTTACTAATTTGAAAAATGAAACTGCTTCATTTCCATCTGACTCACATACTGAGATTCAGGAAAAACTGAACTGTTACAAATGCAATATTCAATACCATCTCTGGTCTCACTGAAGATAAGGGAGGAAGTGTAAGAGCATGTGTAGGCCCCAGACAGTCCTTCCAGGTGAGGCGACACTTCAACTGTGAGTTGGCTGGGGTGATATACTGCGTCCGGCGCTCCCGATGTGGCCTTCTATATATTGGCGAGACCTGACGCAGACTAGGAGACCGTTTTGCTGAACACCTATGCTCTGTCTGCCAGAGAGGGCAGGATCTCCCAGTGGCCACACATTTTAATTCCACGTCCCATTCCCATTCTGACATGTCTATCCACGGCCTCCTCTACTGTAAAGATGAAGCCACACTCAGGTTGGAGGAACAACACTTCATATTCCGTCTGGGTAGCCTCCAACCTGGTGACATGAACATTGACTTCTCTAACTTCCACTAATGCCCCACCTTCCCCTCGTACCCCATCCGTTATTTATTTTTATGCACACATTCTTTCTCTCACTCTCCTTTTTCTCCCTCTGTCCCTCTGACTATACCCCTTGCCCATCCTCTGGTTCCCCCCCCTTGTCTTTCTCCCCGGTCCTCCTGTCCCATGATCCTCTCGTATCCCCTTTTGCCTATCACCTGTCCAGCTCTTGGCTCCATCCCTCCCCCTCCTGTCTTCTCCTATCATTTTGGATCTCCCCCTCCCCCTCCCACTTTCAAATCTCTTACTCACTCTTCCTTCAGTTAGTCCTGACGAAGGGTCTCGGCCTGAAACGTCGACTGTACCTCTTCCTGGAGATGCTGCCTGGCCTGCTGCGTTCACCAGCAACTTTGATGTGCGTTGCCATCTCTGGTCTATTTACTTTGCAAGTTCAGTGCATTATAGAGAAGTGATATCATATTGTTATGTAGGAGCAGTAGTAAAGTGATCAATAAGGGTTGACAAATGGTGGGCCCTCAGGTGGCTGTAGAGGCTGATCTGGGATCTGTTATATTTGTTCTTAATAAGTACAAACGTGGTGTGGGTTTATGTTAGAACATTTTATTACTGAACTGCTCAACCCTATCCATGTGCCACCAGGTCACCAAAATAGCTTCCAGTTCTGGGTGAACACCTCACATTGCCCACTGGAAACTCATGATGGACACATACTAACACAGGATCCACAAATTCTGGTGCAGTATAGGTAAGAGTACATCGTAGAATCATGAACATGAGAAAATCTGCATATGCTGGAAATCCAGAGCAACACAGACAAGATGCTGGAGGAACTCGGCAGGTCAGGCAGCATTGCTGGAAAAGAGTAAACAGTCATGTTTTGGGCTGATATCCTCAGCTGTAGTTAGTGGGTAGGTCTTTTGGTTGTTCAATTTCTCCTTTCTCCTTTTTTGTTATGCAGATGCATAAATGATGAAATAAATATGCAATTTGAAACAAATCTTGAAATAAAAGTTATCTTGGACTTGAAATTGCTAAAAATCTTTCCCACAGCTTAGAACATGTTTCAGGTTATACCAGGATTACACTTCCTGGTAAATATAGCTTTAAGTAGATTCTTAAAAGGGATACTTTACTTAATGAGTGTGTTTTTTTTTATTTGTACAGCTTGATGTAAAGTCAGTGTTGAAGTCCAAAGCACACATGATGTAATCCGCTCGAGTGCTGATTAATGGGAGAAAGAGATCTTCCTGAAGCACATCATTTATAACTTGAGACTCTGCTGTGAGATGGTCATTCACAAAGACTAATCTGTTTGAGTTGTAAAGCAGTAACCCAACTATCTGCTCCAGCTTTCGACAGATGCCATAGTGCTTCGTGGTGAAGCAAGTCAACATTCTTAATTGGCTTATTGAAATCAATGACAAACGCAAGAAGGGCAATTGTTAGCTGTTGCTCTGTTAACATTGAATCTGTGTCAGTTCAATGCGATATTTCTTTACATGAAAACAACCTAATTTCCTATGGATGAGGCTTTTCTGTTGAGTGAGTTTTTTTCCTCTACTGGCCCTTGTGTTGACTGACATAAGAGACAACCAAGCATAGGTTGTAATTGATATAAATCCCTTTCCTAAGGTAAGAAGACAATTACATTAATCTTTGACTCCTTGGGTGTTTCCTTATGTTCAAAGAAGTGTTGACAAGGGGCTTTTGCTGTATGACAGTGTTTCTGTTTTCCCATTAAATTCTGAATTTGCAGGAAAGATAGGGTTCAGCTCTGTCATGTAATTTGTGTAAAAAATAATTTAAAAATCCCTGGCTACACAAATTAGACTCGGAGAGTTCATTAGTCTGTCAGGTGGATGATAGTGAAATTGCCTATAGGGCATGTATAGATGATATGTGGTTTATATGCTGCAGCAAAGAAATTTTGTGCTTTCATGTGACTTGATATTGAGTGATAACATTAAAATACCGAGAGTTAAGCCTGCATGTTATTCCTGAGAGAATATCTAGAGCAGAATTTGTAATATTTAACTGTCCAGCAATTGGACTCTCTATAAAACATCAGCAAAATTCTTCAACACTTTTATTAATAAAGCCTATTATAACACAGGTCCTTTTCATCTTCCTGCTGCTTATAGTTTCTTCACCTTATATTCCTATTTCACCAACTGTATTGAATTCATTTTCCTGTTGTTTCTTTCTGCTTCCCAACAGACACCCACAGCAAAAGGAGTCAATATTGTATTGATTATTTTTGTAGAATTGTTTTGATGGGCATTTGAAAAGGAATGAAATTCTAGTTTCTGTGGGTAAGTATAGTTAAGGATATTTGATGCAACAATCTTTTGAGGTATTGTGATCTTGAAAGAATTCTGCCATAAACATGAAGACAGTGCATTGAAATTTTGGAGATCTGATTAAGTCTGGAAGAAGAATTGACGTGGTTTTCCACAGGGATGCAATAAACTGAATGACAAAAGCTGAGACATTATTGATGACTTTTGTCTTTCTTTATTACTTTTGTGTAGGTTTATACATATAGTTACAAATTCAAATTCTCTTCAGTCTATCACTTCAATCACTCAACACATTGTCCCTCTAGTCAGTGCTATCAAACTAACACCCATGCAAAAAGCAGAAAGTTAATTCCAGCTGTTGTCTCCTACTCCTTTTACACGTAATTGCAAAGCTTCATTGATTCAAACCTTCACACATGGAGCCGCCAGGCTTTCTCATTTTCTACACTAAGATATGCTTCTTAAGATTTACTGTAACTTAACAATATGCAAGCTATTTTAAGCAATTAATGACAGATTAGAATCAGAATCAGAACCAGACTTACTCTCACTGAACATGTTGTGAAATTTGTTATTTTGTAGCAGCAGTACAGTGCAGGCATATCAAATTAGGGTAAGTTTCAATAGAAAAAAATAGATGGATAGATAAATAAACAATGCAAGAGAAGAATAATGAGGTAGTTTTCATGGTCCGTTCAGAAATCTGATGGCAGAAGGGGAAAAGCTGCTTATATAACATTGAGTGTGAGTTTTCTGATTTCTGTACTTTGTCCCTGGTGGTAGTAATGAGAAGAGGGCATGTCCCGGACGGCGAGGGTCCTTAATGGTGGATGACTTGATGATGAGTAACATATAGGTCAAGGGAAGTTCATCACAAAACAAGGAAATATAAACTAATACAAAAAAGTACCAAGATAAAGCAAAACTCTTTTAATCAATACATTTTTGCAAGCATAATCTTGAAGTCAGCGCATTTGATAATGCACATGATTTTGCTTGATATATAATAACAATTATGACTGTGAAGCCTTGCGTTGATGAAATGGCCCTTAAGAGCCCACGATTGAATAAAATGCCTTACAGCTAATGAAGTACTTCTGAATGTAATCATTAATATAAAGAAGAATATTATGTCAACTATAAGTTCCATAACCCACAAGACCACAAAGCTAATGATGCTGTGAACACGTGTTTTTTTCTCATGGTGGGAGTGAATGTGGGACCAGAAGTTCAGCTCAGGATCAAATTGTATACTAAGGTTGTGAATAGTATCTGATGTTCTGGATTGTAAGGAGACAAAATCAACAAGCAGGATGCAGAGTTTGTACTTTTGTGATCCCAGAGGTAACCGATCTCATTCAGGGCTGACTTAACATGTGAAGTAAAAGATAAAGATTATCTTTATTGGTCTCATGTATGTTGAATCATACAGTGAAATGCATCACTGGCATCAAATCAAATCAGCAAGCAATGTGCCGGGCAGCTTGCAAATGTCACCACACCTCTGGCGCCAATACAACATGCCCACGACTCACCAACCCCAACCATAAGTCTTTGGAATGTGGAAGGAAACTGTATCATTCAGAGGAGACTCATGTCACAGGGAGAACATACAAATTCCTGACAGACAGCAGCAGAAATCCAACCCCAATTCATTTTACAGATGGGGTTGAAAAGCATTGTGCTAACAGCCACAGTACCTCATCGTCCCATGTGTGGCTGATATTGATTCAGAATCATTTTGTTGTTATGCGATGGTAATGTTATACTGTGTTAATTCACTTCTTTTTTAAGAACACCATGTATATTTCTTTCTTAAGACTCCTGAGTATTGCTTGGAGTGTCCTCAGTACCTTTAGTATGTGATTCACGGAGGAATCATCATTCATGATGTGCTCAGTTGTAGCTGATGTAAATAATAAAACTGGAAGGACTGAAATTGCCAGGGTTTACACTGACAATGGGAGTGAATGAGTTGAATTGTAGTTGCTGTCTGGTTTGAACATCTTGAGTGTTTGTGATAGCGATCCACTTTTTAAACAACTGTGTGGGATTACTTGCAGCCTGATTGAATGCTGCATTTCAAAATTCAGTCACACTGCAATTTAATCTTGGAACTCCTGAAGAACCAACAAATTCTCACACTTAATCTTATTCATCTAAATCTGTGCAACCTGAATAATAAGTTTAGCTAAATGGTAATTTCCACTTATGAGCATACATCTGTGTGCTGTCGAGAGGGACGTCATTCAACATGCACTTCCACTAACTACTCCGCCCCAATCCCACTGGGAAAAGTAATTTATTGGTTTGAAGGGGCAATGACAAGTTGAAATCATAGATTACATAAAGAAAAATTCCCAGTGCACAATGATGGGGAAGAAAGCAGAGCTACCTGTACCATGAAACATTATCACCAGTAGCCAATGAAACCATAGAGAAAAAAATGCACCATCTATATATTTCATTCTGTAGCAGAACCTGCTTCAGGAGACAATGACATTCCCTTACACGAGGCCAAAGCAAACAGAAAGAAAGCAATCAGAGAGAAGCATGTGAAATCCAGAACCATGCCCGAGGACACAGTTTATCAAAAGGATGATAACAAGCTGGCAAGCAGGCAACTCCATAAGACAGGCAGCCATTTAAAGCTATCACCATGTATCACAGCTTCATGAGGCTCACAAAGCATCGCACAAAATGCATCACTTTTCATTTCACCTGTCAGTGAATCTTAAATGGATAGTGTCGTGGTGAGAGAAAATATTGATGATGTAAGAGCCAGTGTTCTCAAATGGTACATAGACATTATCCATGCAAGCTCAGATCACTTGTACCTGAATAATTTTGTAATACAGGGATGGAAAGATTTAAGGCAACAAAAGAAAGACAAAGACAATCAGCACATCTCTTTTATTAAGAAAGAGAGGTGTGTGATGTTACGTTGTTGCTGTACTATATTAGTTCACTACTTTATTCAGATCATGGTGTCATTGAACACTACAGCACAGAAACAGGCCCCTCAGTCCATCCAGACCATGCTGAACTACTAATTTACCTAGTCCCATCGGCCCACATCTAGACCATAGTCTTCCATACCCCTCTTATCATGCACCTATCAACATTTCTCTTCAATGTTGAAATCGAGCCAGTATCCACCACTTCCACTGGCTGTACTATATGTGCTTCCTCTTTGCAGACCCTGTTTATAGTCCTAGGAATACTAACTCCACCACGGATGGAGTCAAAGTGGAGGCTGAAATGTTCTTATTTATTAATTAATTTATTGAGAGATTCAGCACAGAACAGGCCTTTCCGGCCCAACGAACCACGGTGGCCAACAGCCCATCTATTCAACCCGAGCCTGATCACAGGATAATCTGAGCCCTCCGTTGGTCAGGGTCGATCATAGATGTTGAATCCTAGCTGTCGAGACATGCAAACCAGGACAGTACAATATGGAAAGCAGGCTGTTGTCCACGTAGCAAACCCCCCCCTCTCCGTGAACCTGATGATCCAAAAGGAACGGCTGAGACTGATACAGTTTGGTACCAGCTGCATTGCATGAGTTGCCAGTCAGCATTGAGCTCCACGTAGGACTGCCTTGAGGACTCCAACCCTGGATTTTTCCATTGGGCGTTACTCCTGAAGCCTTCACCATGAGTGGGTATAACCACAGGTCAGTGGAGATTTGAGAACAGGGTTTTCCTTCTCCTGGGTGAGCTGACAATCACAGCTGGTGAGCCCCATCTGCCTGAAGTGACTGATTTTAAGGTGCAGTAACCTGCCTTTTCCCTTCTTCCATCAGTAGAAACAGTTCCACTGGGTTAGTAGTTAAGCCACACGAGAAGACCGGAAGCTGGACTTGGTTGTCAGAGGCTATCTGAGTCACAAGCCATTGGGAGCATTTAATAGGTAGTGGGAGCTTGTCCCCATTACCAGCCCGGGCTATAACAACCTTAAGGAACCACAGGATCATTTACAATGACCAATTAACCTACTACCTGGTACGTCTTTGGGCTGTGGGAGGAAACTGAAGCACTCAGAGGAAACTTACATGGTCACAGGGAGAATGTACAAATTTCTTACAGATGGCTCCCCAAGCTGTTATAGCATTGCACTAACTGTTACACTACTACGGGACTAGTAAGGGTGTCAAGGGTTATGGGAAGAAGGCAGCAGAATGGGTTTGAGAGTAATAATAAATCAGCCACAATAGAAAGACAGAGCAGACTCTATGGGCTGAATAATCTAATTCTGCTCCTGTGCCTTATAGTCTAATGGTTCAATTCAGATTCTTTTTGGAAAGAGCTTAATAAAATCCGTTTCTATGGAGAGAACTGATTGCTAAAAATGATCGTAAGATGGTGTGTGCGTCAGATCTTTGGAAAATGAATTGATTCGTTTAGACCAATAATTACTTTAAAATATTTACTGTGATATGAAAATTTTTTTTTAAAATGAAGCCAATAGGTTATATCTGTTAACTAATGAAGCAAATGTATAATTAAAATGTAAAATCACAAAGCATGGCCAAGATTGTCTTCATGAAAATCAAAAAAAAATCTGCAAATGCTGGGAATATTAAATAAAGAAAGAAAATGCTGAAAATATTCAATATGCTACCTCATCTAGGGAGTGATGCCAGCAATTTCAGTTTTTATTTTGTCATTATTAGTGTTGATTCTTCCTAAATGTCCATGCAATAAGATTGTAGATCAATTTATAGGAGCTTATGAATTCATTACAAATAAATTTCCTCTGACCACATCCATTGAAACTGTGCAAAAAAAAAAACATTATCTGATAGTTTCCTTGCATTGCCTAAAGACACGAATGGTAATTGTGCTGCCTTGCCAAATCCTGGGCCAACTTCAAATGGACTTGGATAAATTAACCAGTATGAATCTAATCAGGATTCAGTGGCAGCAGGAGTAATCTACCATGGCTAGTTGTATCCTGGAGCACTTTAATCTTGCAACAATTTTATAAAATTGTTGTTTGGTTGAGCAGTTTTGCAGTTTAAGGGCCCAATATTATGTTTGGAATCATGGGTCTGGCAAGGCAAATCTGACCTAAATTCCTCAGAATTCTCTTTTCCTGTGGAGATGTGGATGCTTAGTCAATAAGATCAGGAGGCTTTTGGCATCCAGTGGTGTCAATGAATAAGTGGTTGGGGCAGGAAAATGAATTTTGAGATAGAAGATGAGCCTTGATCATGATTGGCCAAGATGAGATGTGACATATTCCTTTTCCTTATACTAATCTTGCCTTCTCTCTTGATAATTTAAAATGCTTGAAAGGTATAAAAGTTCATACTCACCATTGCTGGGAAGATTATTTGAGTCAGAAGACCTTGTGAAAAAAATGCCTTGAGACATTCGCTGGACTGAGTTCCTAGATTTCAGGAATTCCTTTAGTGAAATAGTGTTCTAATTGATAGTGACCAGGGATAATCCCAGCCATAAGACAGAAATGGCAATCAAATTGTGCTTCTGTCTGCCTTATTGGGCCTTCTGGTCTCTCCTGGTCAGAATTATTTCCACTTTTTATTGCACCTCTGCCTCACCTCCTCTCCTGCTGAAACCCAAATTGTTTCTCTCTTTCCTAGTTCTGATGCAGGTTCCCAAAGCTGAAACCTTAACCCTTTCAATATCCACAGAGATCACCTGACCTGTAGAGTGCCTTCAGCACTTTCTGTTTTTATATCAGATTTCCAGCATCTGCAGTTCTTTTTTGATTTCCCATTACCCCAATGATTGTGTTTTACTGATTATACATTTTCTCTGAACTTTGTTTTCAATCTGCATGTTAGTCAAGATATTCTTTCCAAATGAGATCTTTATTCAACTGCATCTGCTCTTTTGCCACATCCTGTTTCCTCCTGAACCACTCAGTGACCCATCCCTAAGACTCCAACCTACCCTAACCCTTCACCTCATCCTTCTCTGGTTTTCCATAAGACCATAAGACAAAGGAGCAGAAGTAGGCCATTTGGCCCATCGAGTCTGCTCCGCCATTTTATCATGAGCTGATCCATTTTATCCTATTTAGTCCCACTGCCCCGCCTTCTCACCATAACCTTTGATGCGCTGGCTACTCAGATACCTATTAATCTCTGCCTTAAATACACCCAATGACTTGACCTCCACTGCTGCCCGTGGCAACAAATTCCATAGATTCACCACCCTCTGACTAAAAAATGTCTTCGCATTTCTGTTCTGAAAGGGCGCCCTTCAATCCTGAAGTCATGTCCTCTCGTACTAGACTCCCCCATCATGGGAAACAACTTTGCCACATCCACTCTGTCCATGCCTTTTAACATTTGAAATGTTTCTATAAGGTCTCCCCGCATTCTTCTAAACTCCAAGGAATACAGTCCAAGAGCGGACAAACGTTCCTCATATTTTAACCCTCTCATTCCCGGAATCATTCTAGAGAATCTTCTCTGTACCCTCTCCAACGTCAGCACATCCTTTCTTAAATAAGGAGACCAAAACTGCCCACAGTACTCCAAGTGAGGTCTCGCCAGTGCCTTATAGAGCCTCAACATCACATCCCTGCTCCTATACTCTATTCCTCTAGAAATGAATGCCAACATTGCATTTGCCTTCTTCACTACTGACTCAACCTGGAGGTTAACTTTAAGGGAGTCCTGTACGAGGACTCCCAAGTCCTATTGCATCTCAGAACTTTGAATTCTTTCCCCATTTAAATAATAGTCTGCCCGTTTATTTTTTCTGCCAAAGTGCATAACCATACACTTTGCAACATTGTACTTCATTTGCCACTTCTCTGCCCATTCTTCCAATCTATCCAAGTCTCTCTGCAGACTCTCCGTTTCCTCAGCACTATCAGCCCCTCCACCTATCTTCGTATCGTCAGCAAACTTAGCCACAAAGCCCTCTACTCCATAATCCAAATCGTTGATGTACAATGTAAAAAGAAGCGGCCCCAACACTAATCCCTGTGGAACACCACTGGTAACCGGCAGCCAACCGGAATAGGATCCCTTTATTCCCACTCTCTGTTTCCTGCCAATCAGCCAACGCTCTATCCACGTATGTAACTTTCCTGTAATTCCATGGGCTCTTATCTTGTTAAGCAGCCTCATGTGTGGCACCTTGTCAAAGGCCTTCTGAAAATCCAAATATACAACATCCACTACATCTCCCTTGTCTAGCCTACTGGTATTTTCCTCAAAAAATTGTAATAGGTTTGTCAGGCAGGATTTTCCTTTAAGGAATCCATGCTGAGTTCTGCCTATCTTGTCATATGCCTCCAGGTACTCTGTAACCTCATCCTTGACAATCGACTCCAACAACTTCCCAACCACCGACATCAAGCTAACAGGTCTATAATTTCCTTTTTGCTTCCTTGCCCCCTTCTTAAATAGCGGAGTGACATTTGCAATCTTCCAGTCCTCCGGAATCATGCCAGAATCTATCGACTTTTGAAAGATCATCGCTAATGCCTCCGCAATCTCCACAGCTACTTCCTTCAGAACACGAGGGTGCATTCCATCTGGTCCAGGAGATTTATCGACCTTTAGCCTATTCAGCTTCCTGAGTACTTTCTCTGTCGTAATTGTGACTGCGCACACTTCTCTTCCCTGCCTCCCTTGAGTGTCCGGTATCCTGCTGTCTTCCTCAGTGAAGACTGATGCAAAATACTTGTTCAGTTCCTCTGCCATCTCATCATCTGCCATTACAATTTCTCCAGTATCATTTTCTATCGGTCCTATATCTACTCTCACCTGTCTTTTACTCTTTATATACTTGAAAAAGCTTTTAGTATCCTCTTCGATATTATTTGCTAGTTTCCTCTCATAGTTAATCTTTTCTCTCTTAATGACCTTCTTGGTTTCCTTTTGTAAGGTTTTAAAGACTTCCCAATCCTCTGTCTTCCCACTAATTTTTGCTTCCTTGTATGCCCTCTCCTTTGCTTTAACTTTGGCTTTGACTTCTCCTGTCAACTACGGTTGCATCCTTTTTACACTTGAAAATTTCTTCTTTTTTGGAATATACCTGTCTTGCACATTCCTCATTTCTCGCATAAACTCCAGCCACTGCTGCTCTGCCGTCTTTCCCGCCAGTGTCTCTTTCCAGTCAACTTTGGCCAGTTCCTCTCTCATGCCACTGTAGTTTCCTTTACTCCACTGAAACACCTATTCATTGTGCCTTCATTGGGTTGATCATCACCCTTGACCCTAATCTCAATTTGTTCATGACCAAACTTACTTCTGGGTTCCTATTCTAGAAAATATTAATACATACAGTATGTTCTTTAATACCAGACGTCATTTTCATTATCGGCAAAGAACCTCTATGATTGCAAATGAATACCTAATTTTCACCCTTTTTTCTTCGCCAAAATCATTGGATGTGTTGTTGTTTCTAAAGTCCATGCTTTTCCGGAATCATTTCACTTAGAATTCACCCCATCACAGGATCAGTAATCAACAACAATTTGCAAAGCATACAAAATGCTGGAGAAACTCAGCAGGTCAGGCAATGTCTAATAAAGAGTCAGCATTTTGGGCCGAGACTCTTCATCAGGACCAGTAGCAGGTGATAAGTGAAACTGGGAGAGGGGGAGGGTTGATGTAAAGAGTTGAGAAGTTGATTGGTGAAAGTGATAAAGGGCCAGAGGAGGGAGAATCTGAAAGGAGAGGGTAGGAGATTATTGGAAGAAATGGAAGGAGCACCAGCGGGAGGTAAGGAGGTAGGAGAGAGAGGGAAACAGGAATGGGGAATGCTGAAGGAGGGGGGCAATTACTGAAAGTTCGAGATATCGATTTCCATGCCATCAGGTTGGAGGCTACACAGGTAGAATATAAGGTGTTGCTCCTCCAAACTCGGTGTGGCCTCTTCGCGGCAGTAGAGGAGGCCATGGACTGACATGACAGAATTGGAATGGGAAGTGGAATTGAAATGGGTGGCTACTGGTGCATTTACATTGCACCTTTTGATATCGGAAAGTGACCTTATGGGACCACTGTAAAGCAAACTTTGATACCAGGACACATAAGATGATCAAGCAACACACATAAAAATTGCTGGTGAATGCAACAGGCCAGGCAGCATCTATAGGAGGAGGTACAGTCGACATTTCGGGCCGAGACCCTTGGTCAGGACTAACTGAAAGAAGAGATGGTAAGAGATTTGAAAGTGAGAGGGGGAGGGGGAGATCCAAAATGATAGGAGAAGACAGGAGGGGGAGGGATGGACTAAGAGCTGGACAGTTGATTGGCAAAAGGGATATGAGAGGATCATGGGACAGGAGGCCTAGGGAGAAAGAAAGGGGGAGGGGGGAAGCCCAGAGGATGGGCAAGGAGTACAGTGAAAGGGACAGAGGGAGAAAAAGGGGAGAGAGAAAAAATATATAATTAATTAATTAATACATAACAGATGGGGTACGAAAGGGAGGTGGGGCATTAACGGAAGTTAGAGAAGTCAATGTTCATGCCATGTTTGGTCAAACAGTTAAATGTTGAAGAGAGGAGAGAGATAGATTGACCACAGGGCTAGAAAGAATATTCTAAAGTCTAGATTTCAGACAGGTGAAAACATGGCAAAGTCACTAAAGGAGAAGATATGAAAAGGAAAGAGCTGTAGAGTAGTACAGCATGTTGGAAGCTGTAAGTCTGCTGGGCATTGAGAAGTGACGTAGGTGAGGTTTGGAGAAAGCTGAAGGGAGTGTGTGTTGTTGAGATCTTGGAAAGATTATAATACAGAGAACTTGCCAGAATGAAATCAAATGCAGGTCGGAAACACGGGAGTGTTGCTTCAAAGAGATAAATCAAACACAAAGAGGAGTATTGCCCATATTTAATTCTACAATAATAATTGAATCGTAATTGGCTTTGAAATTGTAGATTAATTGTATCATTTCTTAATGCATGCATTACTAAATGACAATAAAACAGGACTGCGTGTCTTCATAATCTAAATTTAGCAATGGCCAATATTGTTCAAAAAAGATTCATGTGGCAAGACTAAGTGCTTCAAATCTTTTTTGGGAGTTTATCTTTTAACATGGATTGTGAAATCAAGGGTTTCTCTGCTCCTCTAATTCTGACCTCCTGCCAATCCTTTATGTTAATTATTCTATTGGAAGCTATTGTCTCAGCCACGGGGGCCTTAACCTCTATTTTTCCTTCCCTAAACTTCCCTACTTGTATTTTCAAAAAACATTCCTTAAAACCTAAATCCTTGTCATACCTTATGGTTCTGTTCCCTGATGTTTCTCTACATGACTCAGAGTCACATGTTCTTTGATAGCACTGCTTCAAATTGCCTTGGGATGGTTCACTGCACAAATGTGTTTTCAGAATGCAGATTGTTACTTGTTGTGTATCTGTCACTTGGTGGATCCAGCTAACTCTTTTCCATATCCTTCTAAATTATATACGGAGCCGTATGTTAAACTTGTTTCTGCACTGACTGGAACTCAATGTGTAGCTCTGGTCTTTTCATTTCAAAAATATCTGTTGGGCATACAAGAAGATATTTGCGAGGATGGTCGCAGATAAGTGTATTTAAAGATGTTGGGAAAATTAAACAGACAGTTTTATTTATAAAATCAAAATTTGAGATGTTTTAAGACAAAGATCCTTCAGATAGTGAAAGAGTTTGATGGATGGATGTCAGAAAGAGAATCGTGAAGAGATACAGCACGGAAAAAGGATACTCAACGCAGTCGGTTTCATACACCAACCACCCACTTGCACCAAACCTATATTAATCCCATTTTTATACTCCTTGCATTTTTCAACTTTCCCCCAGATTCTACCACTCATCTACATACTAGGGGTAACTTACAGTGGCCAATTAACCAGTCAACCTGTGTATCTTTGGGACGTGGGAGGAAACTGGAGCAGTCAGAAGGAACACACGTCGTAACCAGGTAACATGCAAACTCCACACAGGTAACACCCAAGGTCAGGGTTGAACCCATGATTTTGGCATCAAGAGATATCTGCCCCATTATCTGCGTGACAGTGCCACGCAAAGGTATTTCTACTTAAGAGACTGACTAAAATTCAGCGTCACGGGTATATATTAGTAAAGAACTTTTTGCAACGGGAGGGAATAGAACGTGGAATATTCTGCCACTTAGGATGGCTAAAGGAGAAGATTAGGAGGCAACGGCTCTGCTGAGGGGGTTAAATGAAGGGAAGTAGAAGGAGATTCAAATCGAGCATAAGTACCAGCATGCTTCTTCGCTTTACATTCTATGTAATTCCATACTTTCTAGGAGTCACCTCTGAAAGATGTAGTAATATGTTATTGATATATAACTCTGGCCTTTCATTCCCTTTGTTCTCCCAATGTGGCCGAGCAAAAAACAGTGAGCTCACTGCAGCGTGTAATGTCTTTCAAACCTTTATGTTGTAGCCACCGGGCCACATCTTCTAATGCAGGGGTTCCCAACCCTTTTTTTTATGCCTTGGATCACTACCATTGATTGAGGGGTCCGTGTACCTCAGGTTGGGAACCTCTGTTGTGGTGGCACGAAGCAAACTCTCTTAGTAATACCTTCTGGAAGTGTTAGAAGTATTACTATTATTTATATAAGTCTCAGCTTCCTCTTTAATGTTGGAGATTTCTTGTATAAATGTTTAGGGTGGAGGATAAACATTATTTTCTTCTTGTGCTCCCTTCTAGCTCTTGTGTGTTGATAGCCACTGTAAACTAAAAGTGTCACCCTCTCCTGCTAGCAGTCCCCCTCCCCACCCCAACCCAACACCTATGGTGTGATGTGTGATAAGAATCAGTGTTTACAGCCAGGGAAAGAGGGAGTCCTCCGTGTTTATGTAACTGGCCCCATTTGTGTCAGTGTCTTCAAACTGTGACCAATTTTCTCAATCTGCAGCTCTGATGACTTCCAGAACAAACAAAATGTGAGGTGATGGTTTGTGTTTTAGATTGAGTGCGCACGTATTTATCCATCAGCAGTGGGGGCCATGTTCTTTAAGCACATTATCCAAATGGTTTCCAGAAAATAATGGGCAAAAGTCCAGCGATACATTACTGAGAGCAGTGTCCGAAGAACATGATGATGAAGCAGCATACAAATTGCTCTAAACAATTGCAGCTGTCCTATCCAGGAGATCATCACATGAAAAAATGTGGCCATCCATCACATCGCCACAATCATTCTGACATGAAGTCACCACTAATTATTCTGGCTACTCCTTAGATGTGTATTTTTCTCTCTTTTTTTAATGTCAATAATTTCCAAATGTTTCCTATTTGACCAGTAGATCTAACAATAGGCCACGGGATTGTTTAATTGGTTTTTAATGAACTCTCGCATTGCCAATGGGGGTGAATGTCTAACAGGTGCTTGTGTTGATCTGAGAATTATATTTTTCTGAAGTGGAGTGTGATGGCTAAAAATAAAATGAGGTTGCAGCTGCAGCACAGCTCAGGCAGGTCGGGTTTTATTGGAAAATGGTATCGACTCACCACAGGTTGCCTTCAGCTGGTTTTTGTTGAGGAAATTAAAATAATTTTTAAAAACGTTTGGAGCTGATGAGATTTATGTACTGCAGTGGACAACCTTGAGTGCAGCTGCATGGTGCCCTCAACATTAAAAGCAGATGATATTTAGTCACCAAAAGAGTGTAGCATTTATACTGTTGTACATCTTGCTAAAAAGGTGCTCTGCAAATATTGGACTGGGTTTGAAGGAACTGCTTCAAAAGAACTCCAAAGACTTCGATAAATTGCTGCAACTGGTCCACTTTTATTAAAATAAATTGTTCATTATGTCAATGTGATGGGGTTGATTTTGACTTTCTGCAGTAATGTAAAACACGTGACAGCAAATTGACAACCTGTGTTGCATCTCCCACAATTTTTATTTTCATTTACCTCAGTGGGAATTAAAGTTGTGAAGGTTATAAATTGAGCCGCTAATTTGGTGTCACCTGCTTTAAGCCAGCACACGAAACTAAATCTCCATCAATTAGTTTTCCCACCTGAAAGATTCAATAAAATATAATGGGAAACCCATATGATGCCTAAGATAATTTGAAGTATCTGCATACACTGTGGAGCTGCAGAAGTTATTGTTGGAAAAAAGAATGCTCCTTTGTCTGTGTGGTACAATTAGATTTAGCCTCTTATCAGTGTTGTTTGAAGAGTATCAAATCTGGATCCTGTAAACTGGTGGGACCTTCCAAGTCATGTTCACTCTTCTCACTGCTACCATCAGGAAGGAGGTACAAGAGCCACTAGGTTCAAGAACAGTTACTACCCTTCAACCATCATCTACAGAACCAGTGTTAACAAATTCACTCACCACAGCACTGAACTGATCATTGAATACACTTTCAAAGACTCTACAACTCATGTTCTCAGTATTATTTATTTATTCATGTATTTATTTATGTATGTATGTATGTATTATTTATTTTATTATTAATAATATTATTAGGGTGTATGCATTGTCCAGGGAGGTGCAGCACCTCTGCTGAAGGGGCTTTTCGTGTCCACTTTGGGGCATCTCTTTCACCTTTGATCCACACTGGATTCTCAGCTCTCACATGTGGCTCAAAGTAGCAGATGCATGCGACAGTGGCCACACCCCAGTACATCGCTTCAAATGACGGGCTAAACCAGGTGAGGGTAGCCGGTGGCCTCACACCCCGGTGAGACAGGGACATCCCTGCTCTAGCATGTGAATTCAACTCCAGCGGACTGGGCAAATGAGATCCAATGGCCAGGTAGGAGGTTCTGCAAAGCTCCGTGGAGAGCAAAGGGCACGACAAGGCACAGAAGACGTCATCGTCATCCACTGCAACCAAGGAAGATCCCAGTTTGTGACACTTGTTCATACCTCCTGTCCTGGGCTTCTGAGGTCGAGAGAGTGGAATTGTCCCAGTGCAACATCTTTTCCACTTTAAAAACTCTCCTGTACAGTTTTCCAGTCATTGTCGGGCATGATGGAAAATCACCATTATTATTATTATTATTATTATTATTAATATTTGTTTCATTTTTGTATTTGCACATTTTGTCAGTCTTTGTATATAGATATTCATTGACTCTATTGTATTTCTTTGTTCTCTCCTGAATGCCAGCAAGAAAATTAATCTCAGGGTTATATTTGGTGACATACACATACTTTGACAATGAATTTATTTTGAATTTTGAGTACCTTTGGTTTAGAACAAGGGGAAATCTTGCTCAGTTGTTGTGGACCACCGTCTTGTGTTGGAAAGAGACTGCAGAGTAAGAAGGTGAGATTATGACAAAATTATCATTTCCCAAGCTGCACCCATCCCTCTCCTCACCAAAACTGGCAATTCTCTCGACTGGCTATGAAAAATATGGTTACTTTGGAACCTCTGGGGTATTGCCAATGCCCGTGGATTTGTTGGCCAGAATGAGTTTTCATGTTTGTTGGCCAGGATGAGACAAGAGAGAAAACATATTAGGTGGCATTGGTGGGGGAGCTGGAAGAATCAAGGAAAAGTAAAGTTATAAGTATTAATAATTGGATATTGTTGAGGAAAATAATCCAAATATG
This sequence comes from Mobula birostris, assembly GCF_030028105.1. Lineage (NCBI taxonomy): Eukaryota > Metazoa > Chordata > Chondrichthyes > Myliobatiformes > Myliobatidae > Mobula > Mobula birostris. The sequence goes on from NC_092376.1 coordinate 30,000,625, forward strand.
AATTTCAAAGACTATACATCTGTGAAACATTAGTATAACTGTTAATACTAAACAGCTGCTACTGACATGAATGCTTCATCTAAAATAACAACACCATAGTTGGTATTTTAAACATGTCCAGCTTCCCATTGGAAGTCATAGGGGAAAGTAACCTGCTGGTTCTGATTAATTTCAACAATACTTAAGACTGCATTGCATAACAGCATTTATTATGGGGGAGGACTGTTACTTTAAATATGTGAAATCTTTTACAGGTCTGGTATGTGTAGCAACAGTGACAAAATTTTATCAACAAACTTTATGTTTTGTGCATATTGCAGAATTTAAACCATTGTCCTTTACTTCTTTTGTTTTTGTTTTAAATTCACTCAGAGAATTGGGACCGAAGCCACTGCTTTTCTCAATCAAATTGTCAGTTAACATCTGAGGAAGTTGGAAGAAAAATAATCTGTTTTTGATTAAATAAATCTAAAGTACTTCATTTTTTTAACATATCAGAAGACACATCCCAAGTAAATAAGCAGATCTTTTGTACATTTAATTATTCATTTTATTCTTATGCTCGTTAAAATTAAGATTTCAAACGTTGGACAGCTGACATTTGTCTCCACTTTACAACAGTTTGTATCAAGCAATATTTTCTGCCTTGTTTGATTTTTACTTATTTTAAAAGTATCCATGAAAAGAAAACATAAACCAATTGACAGGGTAAACTTTACACATAGGTCTGAACTCACTATTCTGTACATTATTCAGTAATCTGATGATAGAGAAAGTGGTTCCAGAGAATTTGCATCTGTAGAGATCTGATACAACTGTTCATTGCTAGACTTGCAGGGATTTGTTCTTCCACTCCCAAAGCTGTTGAATTCCAGTTGGCCACAAATGACGATACCCTTCCCAACTGGTAGAAACTACAAAGCCTAAAAGCACATGCTACCAGGCTCAAGGACAGCTTCCGTGGAGCTGTTATAAGATTTATTGAACAGCTCTCTAATACAATAAGATGGACTTGACCTCATAATTTACCTCGTCATAGTCTTGCATCATATTGTCTGCCTGCTCTGTATTTTCTGTAACTGTAACACTGCACAGAGTGGCCACTTTATTTGTTATATCAGTACACCTGCTCATTAATGCAAATATATCATCAGCCAATCATGTGGCAGCAACTCAATGCTTAAATGCGCACAGACATGGTGAAAAGGTTCATTCGTTGTTCAGACTAAACATCAGAATGGGGAAGAAATGTGACGTGGAGTGATTGGTGGTGTTCAGATGAGGTGGTTTGAATGTCTCAGAAACCGCTGATCTCCTAGGGGTTTTCACGCACAACATTCTCTGGAGTTTTTAGAGAGTGGTGCGAAAAACAAAAAGGAACAACCAGTGACAATAAATTCCAATGATTCACGCTAGAAATAACGTTTGAATACATCTACAAGGAGTGCTACCACAAGAAAACAGTGTCCATCACCAAGGACCTCCACCATCCAGGCCATGACTTCTTCTTGCCGCTACCATCGGGAAAAGGAACAGGAGCCTTAGGCCCCACACCTGTTCCTGAACCAGTATGAATAACCTCAAACATGAGAAAGCCTGCAGATGCTGGAAATCCAAAGCAACGCACACAAAATGCTGGAGGAACTCAGCAATTCAGGCAGCATCTATGGGAAAGAGTAAACAGTTGATATTTTGGGTCCAGGCCCTTCCTCAGGGCTCCAAAGTGTCGACTGTTTACTCTTTCCCACAGATGCTGCCTGACCTGCTGGGTTACTTCAGCGTTTTGTGTGAATAACCTGAACCTTGAACTGATTCCATTACCCATGGACTCACTTTCAAGAACTGTATAACTCAAGTTCTCAGTATTATTTAATTGTTTGTTTGTTTATTTATTTGTATTTACAAGTGTAATGCACTGTAAGGTTTCACTGCTAATGTGATGGCTTCTCTGTAATGTTCACTGCTGAGGTAATGGTTCCTCTGTAGCAGCAATGTTTGGGCTATGGCTGGAGATAACAGGATGCATGTTAGCCAATAAGAGATTGTTGCTCTGTCTTGTGAGTCTGGAAAGATGTTTTTCTTGCGGTCTTTTGTCGAGGAGAGATGAAGAGGAAAAATGTGTGTGGAGAGAGCTGGTAGACCACCAGACGGAGTGGACTGGGATCTGAGGGTCCGAAGGTCAGCTACATTCGGAGGACTACATGAGCTCCAACGTGATTTTGACTTGACTTTGGACCCTTTTTTTTGTTCATTTTCATTACTAACCCTATATTCAGATTAAGATTCATTAAGTTCTATCATTTAAATGCATATGGTGTACTGTCTGATATTTTGCATTGTGGGTTTGTAACTGGGGGTACATTACACAGCATCCACACAGACGTGATTACCCAGTTTGGCGGTGCGGAAGGCTGATTCCCCTGGACGAACGTGAGCTGGGCGAGCCCGAGGGTTACACAAGGTCTGCCTTCTTCTCCATGTTGGTTGTCAGCCAGTTTTTGTGTGTAGCTTTTCATTGATTCTAATGAGTTCTATTGTGTTTCTTTGTTCTACTGTGAATGGCTGTAAGAAAATGCATCTGAGAGGAGAATACAGCAATATATACAGTACATACTTCGATAATAAATTAACTTTGAACTTTGATGGAATCAGAATTAGTAGTGGATGATCTTGCTCGCATTGCCTATTGATTTGACTGTGATGTATTTCAACATTAAATGAATATCATAGCGAAGTTTTTGAAAACCTGCTGGCAAGGGGACAGGAACAGGACAAAAATTTTACTGTTGCTGCTTGGATCAGCAAATACTAATACAGACCACATTCACGCAATAAACTTCCTTATAAGCCTTTATAAATCATTACTCAGAAAGACATTGCATGGATTTTCCATTTAGGTCTCAACGTAAGAAATAAAAAATCAGCTTCTGAGACGAAATGAGTATTGACCCCAGATAATTACCACGTTTGGCAATTTTACTGCACTTTGAGTAAGCTCCAAATATTAGAAATGGATTTGATTGGAAGTTCAGTTGATTGGCTGTGGCAGAAAAACCTTTGTGGTCCTGAAAGATTGAAATGATTGCAATAATTTTAAGATCCAGACATCATCATTAAAAGGTCGAAGGTTGCAAATAACTGTCTGCTCTGGGAGTGCTTCCATATTATGTGATAAAGCAATGAAAACACTACTGTATTTACTGTCAGAGGAGGGTGATAGTACAGAGCAATATAGCACTGCCCAGGGCGTTGGTAAGTGATTAACATAGAAGTGGGTACCAGACCTGCTGCTATTTAGTTAGGCTGCTTCAAAGCTTCAGTGGAATCATAGGAGACCGCTGCAATGTTCAGCAACAATCTGCTGGAGGAGGTCAGCAGGTCGAGCAGCATCTGCGGGGAAAAGGAGTTGTCAGCAAAACTCCTGTCTGTTTCTTCAAAGCTTCAATGACCTCACGAAAGAAGCCTTCAATACCTACCAAGAATGCTTTCTATACAACATGCTGACTAATTACAGGGGTAACCTAACGCACTGCTGCAACTTATAAAATTGCAAAGGATCGGAGTAAGAGGCAGAGAGCTGTAAAATTAGTCAGCTTCATCGTGGGCACTAGCCTCCGTAATATCCAGAACATCTTCAAGGAGTGGTGCCTCAGAAAGGACCCCCACCACCCAGGACACGCCCTCTTCTCATTGCTACCGTCAAGAAATATGGAAGCCTGAAGGCACACAGTCAATGTTCCAGAAACAGCTTCTTCCCCTCTGCCATCTGATCTGAATAGATATTGAACCCATGAACACCTACTCACTAATTTTTTCTATATTTCATATATATGCTTTGGCACGTGGCCAAGTGATTAAGGCGTTCGTCTAGTGATCTGAAGGTCGCTATTTCGCGCCCTAGCTGAGGCAGTGTGTGTGTCCTTGAGCAAGGCACTTAACCACACATTGCTCTGCGAAGACACCGGTGTCAATCTGTATGGGTCCTAATGCCCTTCCGTTGGACGACATCGGTGGCATGCAGAGGGAAGACTTGCTGGTCGTCCATACAACTTTGCCCAGGCCTGCGCCCTGGAAACCTTTCAAGGCACAAATCCATGGTCTTATGAGACTAACGGATGCCTATATGTATATATACAGTAATTCATGTTTTTTCTATTATTATGTATTGCATTGTACATTGCTGCCACAAAACAACAAATTTCACGACATACGCTGGTGATTCTAAACCTGATTCTGTTTTCACATCAAATGCTTGGAGCACTTTATTCCAAGCCTTGGATCTTTTCATCTAAATCATTGGACGCATTCAAAGGCTAATGAGTCAGAGCTTGCAATCACCCAAAGATCAATGAATGCCTGCTCTTGGATTCGATGTGAGAATCTACTGTCTTCCATATAGCTGTTTCTTCTGCAAACGTTTGTAGTTTTGATCTGAAATGCAGTCATGCACAGGGACGCAGGCTCTCAATCCAGTCCAGGATCTAAATTAGCATGGGGCCCACACCAGTATGATCATCGAGCAAGTGAAAGATATTGACCTGAAAGATTGATTGTCTTATCGAAGGGAAGGGCTGACATTGGAAATGGTCCAGAGGAGGTTCATGAGCAAGATCTTGGATTTGAAAGGGATAATATAAGAGAAGCATTTAATGGCTCTGGGTCTGTACTCGACAGAGATTGGAGGAATGGAGCCGGGGTGGGGGGGGGGGGGGGGCGCGCGGATTCTCATTGAAACCTATTGAATATTGGAAGGATTGGAAGGCCTAGGCAGAGTGGACATGGAGAGCATGTTTCCTACAGTGTGGGAGCCTAAGACCAGACAGCACAGCCTCAGAATACAAGGACATCTCTTGAAAATAGAGATGAGGAGTAATTTCTGTAGCAAGAGAGTGGTGAATCTGTGAAATCCACTGCCATAGACAGCTGTGGAGGACGTCATTGGGTATACTTAAAGTGGAGGCTAAAAGGGTGTCAGGCAAGAGAATGGGATTGAGAGGAATAATAAATCAGACATGATGGAATGGCAGAGCAGACTCGATGGGCTGAATATCCCAATTCTGTTCCTTTGTCTTATGGTCTTATGGATGCACTTCCCTCTGTAGATGCTGTCTGCCCTGCCCTCCTTCAGCATCTCGTGTGCTGCCACAGAGTTAATGGGTTTAAGGCTAATGAGGCCCCACTGCCAGATGCACCAACCAGCAAAGCTGATAATGAAGTTCAATGTTGGTGAATTTATAACCTTCACAGGCATTCAAAAATTCCGGGTATTGAAAAATTATATGTCTGAAACAGTAAAGGTTTTTTTTCAGAATGTAATGAAATATTAAAAACACTCACACTCCCGTTGAAACAACAAAGTAAATTTAAAGCAGCTGAATTAAATAAAATGAAAGAAATTCTGCTTGCTGTTCCCCCAGCTGCATTATCTTTCTCTATGATGCTGCTTACTTATGCCAGATTTAACCTAGCATGAGCTCTGCATACATATTTCCCATCTCAAGAGTTAACTGGGCTGCAGAAGTCTGCGCTGTCTTGGGTGTCATAGCCAGTCCAACTGCACAGTGCTGATGAACCATGAAATGGGCTGAGTTTGACCTGGCGCTGGTCTGGAAGATTTGGCCTGTTAATTTGGAGTGGCACAGTGGCACAGTTGGTAGAGCTGCTGCCACTGTGCCACATCCAGCCGAGCCAAGTTCTGATCTCTGGTGTTGTTTGTGTGGAGTTTGCATGGATTTCCTATAAGTGGCTGGTGCCCAAAGACACAAGGATTGATAGGTTAATTTGGCCATTGTAAATTGACCTTAGTGCACCAAAACTCAGAATTCAGTGAATTTGGCGGGATGAGCGAGAGCAGTGCGCCGCACGTGCGCAGCCCTCCGGTGAAAAATGATATCGTATCTGTTAAATAGGGGCCGTGGACAATTCTGATTTGATGGAGACAGACGTGAAAGCACAGAGGAACATCTGGAAAAATTTCTGAACCGCTCGTTCGCTGCTGTCGTTACTGTGCGGTCGGGAATCTTCCAGAGGGAAGGCCTCAAAATCCCCGGCTTTGCCTGCTGTTGGCGACCGAGATTGAGGTCGAATCATTCGGACAGAGATGGCGCTCAGTACTCGATGTCAGAGAGCTGATTTGGAGGCTCAAAGTTTTCGGATGACTCAGAGACGGATTGTGGTCGGGCATGGCAGGGAGAGTTTTTCTTCCTTCTCCCGTCTGCATGAGATGTGGGACATTTGAGAGACTTTGAACTTTTTACTGTGCTCACGGACTTCTTCATCAAGTTATGGTATTGTTGCACTATTGTAACTATATGTTATAATTATGTGGTTTTGTCAGTTTTTTCAGTCTTGGTCTGTCCTGTGTTTTGTGATATCACACTGGAGGAAATATTGTATCATTTCATAATGCATGCATTACTAAATGACAATAAAAGAGGACTGCGTGTCTCCATAATCTAAAATTTGAAGGCAGATGCTGGCCTCCTATACCATCATTGGATTCATTGGTGTTCAAGAAAGATCTGATTTCTTCACTGCATCTGGAATCTTGACTACAAATGAGATTTTTGCCTTTCTCACGGGGAGACCGCTGCCAGTACAGGTTAGCAAAAACACCTCCATCTCGCTGACTATCAGCACAGGAGTGCCTTAAGGATGCATACTTAGCCCACTACACACTCTCTACACTCATGTGGCTAGGCACAACTCTAATGCCACCTATAAATTTGCTGATGATGCCACTGTTGTTGGCAGCAAGAGGAAGGAATTGATAGTCAACTTCAGAAATGGGATGTTGGGAGAACAATCTTTAATAAAGGTTCAGCATTGGAAGGGGTGAGCAGCTTCACGTTCCTGGGCATCAGCATCACAGAGGTTCTGCCTTGGGCCCAATACATTGATGCAACCGTGGAGAAGGCACACCAGCAGCTATACTTCAACAAGAGTTTGAGGAGATTTGGTATGTTGCCAAAGACTTTAGCAAATTTCTACAGGTGTACTGTGGAAAGAATTCTCACCGGTTGCACCTTAACCTGATATGGTGGCTCCAAGCCCAAGGATCACAAGAGGCTGCAAAGGGTTGTAGGTATCGAGCTCGGTCATGGGCACAAGCCTCTGCACCATCAAGAACATCTTCAAATTGCAACGCCTCAAGAAGGTGAGATCCACCATTAAGGACCTTCTCCAACTAGGACATGCCCTCTTCTCATTACTAGGATTAGAGAAGGAGGTACAGGAATCTGAAGCCCCACACTCAGCATTTTAGGAATAGTTTCTTCTGCTCTGCCATCAGACTTCTGAATGATCTCTGAACCTACGAACGCTCTTTTTTCACTATTCTTTCTTTGTATTTTATCATTTTTTTTATCTCTTGTGCTGCACTACTGCCAATAAAAACAGATATAATAAACCTGATTCTGGATGTGGGCACTTGGCCAAGTGGTTAAGGCATTCGACTAGCGATCTGAAGGTCGTGAGTTCGAGCCCAAGCCGAGGCAATGTGTTGTGTCCTTGAGCAAGGCACTTAATCACACAGTGCTCTGCGATGACACTGGTGCCAAGCTGTGTGGGTCCTAATGCCCTTCCCTTGGACAACATTAGTGTCGTGGAGAGGGGAGACTTGCAGCATGGGCAACTGCTGGTCATCCATACAACCTTGCCCAGGCCTGCGCCCTGGAGAGTGAAGACTTCCCTGGCACAGATCCATGGTCTCGCAAGACTAACGGATGCCTTAAGATTCTGGATGTGAAATGTACCAGGGATGGCTGGAATGGAGGATTGTTCAGGTATAGAAATTAGAAGCTGACCCCATCAGATCCTTTTGGTTTGAGCTGGGTCAAAGACACACACTCATCAATAAATATCGCTTCCCGTGCTATCTGCGCCCTCCCTTAGATGTCCTACAGCACTGAAGCTTAGTGCTTTTTTTTGTAAAGGGCTTGCTGGGACCAATTCAACCCTAGTTGAGAGCTTGCAGATTATTCAATGTTTGGTTGACGTGAGTGCAGCACATATGAATGAGTCTTATCTAGTCGCAAACCCAAGTCACAATTCAGCCAGACTTCTATTTCCAAATTAGGTTAGAGCAAGCGGATGGGCACCACAGGAGGCAGGAATGAGTAGCAGTCAGGGATTTATTACAATTTTAATGTCGAATGCTGCAAGTCTGGTTTGTCGATTGATTGGTGGATGGTGGGGGAGCTCCGTGGCCTCATTTGCAGCAGGGACAAGGCCTCAGGCCACAGTATCGCCTGTTTAAAGCCACCCTGGAAAGAGACGTTGGAGTCGGTGGGCTCAACTGGAGGTGGTGTGGCGCGGCTTCCAAGCTAGAGTCAGTGCTGCCCCTGGTGTTCACTGAGCAGAGCACAAGCTGTATTGTGTTCGACTGCAGACTGCTGTAACATTCATGGACTCAGGGGCTTGGACCACATTCTTTTTTTGTGTGACCATATCTTACTGATATTTTATATGTGCTTGCTGTCTTATATGTGCTATATGTTCTTGTGATACTCTGTTTTGCACCTTGGCCGCAGAGTATCACTGTTTCGTCTGGCTGTATTCATGGGTATTCATGTATGGTTGAATGATAAATTAAACTTGAATTTTAATCCAGCCCACTGCTTTTCACTTAAGAAAACTACAGGACCCCTGAAGACAAACTAGTTGGAATGTAGGGAAGTAAAAAACACATTGATCAGCAGCTTACAACCTACCCAGAGGGAAGAATGTAAGAAACAAGGTTGCAAACTCATACGAACAGATGTTGTTAAATTTAATAACATATTCATTGATGTACATGCCAAGTGAAGATTCAGGTTCAAAGTTATGCATATCAGATGGTCTGCCAACAGAAATAAAAATGAAACTTTATGAGGTGTTTTATCACACATTAAAGACACCAAAATGTTTTACACAATTGTTTTTGAGGTCTTGTGTGAGAAATTGTAAAAGCTCCTCTATATAATTAAGTATTCAATTAGTTCCTCCCACATTTAATTTTGTATTCAGTAATACTAGTCACCTTTCCAATAAAATTCCCAAATGACTATTGAGGTTTATTTTGCATGAAGATTTCTGATTTTATAGGTGTGTATTTAATGGCGGTATATTTTTGTGTGAATTTGAAAATAAATTCTGAATATATATCGAGTGTCCAGTGATCCAGAAAGAATCATGCTATCAGATATTTTCAGGTGAATGGATTCAGTATGTTATTATAAATGCAGGGAGTTCTTCAGATAGTGGGTTTCATACTGTTCAAATTCAAGTTCTGCATCATGACCACACAATTTATTTTGGTTGGATGATACCTTCAGCTGTTTCTCGGAGCCTGGTTACGCATCCTTATGGCGCAAAACACAAAAACTGATCCACTTACCCTGGGGGAGCTCACAGGGAGATCCCAAATCCAACCAGAACACTAGAACCTGGAGAAATGAGTCCACCAGGGTATCCCACTTGAAGAAAGATTGAACGGGCGCAGAAAAGTTTTACCAAAAGTATTCGAGGGATGAGGGACTTTTGTAGATAAGCTAGCGTTGTTCTGCTTGGAAGAGAAAGAAGATATGGAGGCAACTGATAGAGGTACATAAGATCATGAAGGGTATAGACAAATAGAAATAGTTGCATTGGTGGAGATACTAAGACAGGAAACAAAAAATGAAGCTAAAAATGACTTGGGCAAAATCTGCTGACTTAGCAAGAGGTTAAAAAATGGAACAAGCCCTTGTGGGTAGTAATGGAGGAAATTCAGTTATGGCATTTGTTAAAGACTGGTGACCCAGCAAAATACAAGTGGTACTGGAAAATTGAAAGCAGGGATGACATTTAAAAGTACAATCACAAAGCCTTAAATTGACTCAGTAACACAATAATCAGAAATACACAGTGATAATTTATCCCAAATGATTATGGGTGACTGTTCTTTTTCATGCCAGACATGCCTGCCTGATTCTGAAATCAATCTGAGGTTCTACAAAATGGATTTAATTTTGGGCAGCATTCTTATCATATCTATTTTTATTATTTCAAAAATAAACTTTATTTATAATAAATATATAAAGGAAAACTCCAAGGCATTCTTCAATTATGTGAAGAACAAAAGGATGACAGGAGTGAAGGTAGGACCAATTAGAGATAAAGGTGGGAAGATGTGCCTGGAGGCTGTGGAAGTGAGCGAGGTCCTCAATGAATACTTCTCTTCGATATTCACCAATGAGAGGGAACTTGATGACGGTGAGGACAATATGAGTGAGGTTGATGTTCTGGAGCATGTTGATATTAAGGGAGAGGAGGTGTTGGAGTTGTTAAAATACATTAGGACGGATAAGTCCTCGGGGCCTGTCGGAATATTCCCCAGGCTGCTCCACGAGGTGAGGGAAGAGATTGCTGAGCCTCTGGCTAGGGTCTTTATATCCTCGTTGTCCACAGGAATGGTACCGGAGGATTGGAGGGAGGCGAATATTGTCCCCTTGTTCAAAAAAAGTAGTAAGGATAGTCTGGGTAATGATAGATCAGTGAGCCTTATGTCTGTGGTGGGAAAGCTGTTGGAAAAAATTCTCAGAGGTAGGATCTATCGGCATTTAGAGAATCATGGTCTGATCAGGGACAGTCAGCATGGCTTTGTAAAGGGCAGATCGTGTCTAACAAGCCTGATAGAGTTCTTTGAGGAGGTGACCAGACATATAGATGAGGGCAGTGCAGTGGATGTGATCTATATGGATTTTAGTAAGGCATTTGACAAGGTTCCACACGGTGGGCTTATTCAGAAAGTCAGAAGGCATGGGATCGAGGGAAGTTTGACCAGGTGGATTCAGAATTGGCTTGCCTGCAGAAAGCAGAGGGTTGTGGTGGAGGGAGAACATTCGGATTGGAGGGTTGTGACTAGTGGTGTCCCACAAGGATCTGTTCTGGGACCTCTACTTTTCGTGATTTTTATTAACAACCTGGATGTGGGGGTAGAAGGGTGGGTTGGCAAGTTTGCAGACGACACAAAGATGGTGGTGTTGTGAATAGTGTAAAGGATTGTTGAAGATTGCAGAGAGACATTGATAGGATGCAGAAGTGGGCTGAAAAGTGGCAGATGGAGTTCAACCCAGAGAAGTGTGAGGTGGTACACTTTGGAAGGACAAACTCCAAGGCAGAGTACAAAGTAAATGGTAGGATACTTGGTAGTGTGGAGGAGCAGAGGGATCTGGGGGTATATGTCCACAGATCCCTGAAAGTTGCCTCACAGGTAGATAGGGTAGTTAAGAAAGCTTATGGGGTGTTAGCTTTCATAAGTCGAGGGATAGAGTTTAAGAGTCGCGATGTAATGATGCAGGCCTATAAAACTCTGGTTAGACCCCACTTGGAGTACTGTGTCCATTTCTGGTCACCTCACTATAGGAAGGATGTGGAAGCATTGGAAAGGGTACAGAGGAGATTTACCAGGATGCTGCCTTGTTTAGAAAGTATGCACTATGATCAGAGATTAAGGGAGCTAGGGCTTTACTCTTTGGAGAGGAGGAGGATGAGAGGAGACATGGCAGAGGTATACAAGATATTAAAAGGAATAGATAGAGTGGATAGCCAGCGCCTCTTCTCCAGGGCACCACTGCTCAATACAAGAGGAGATGACTTTAAGGTAAGGGGTGGGAAGTTCAAGGGGGATATTAGAGGAGGCAGATACACTAGTGAAATTTAAGCGACTACTAGACAGGTATATGGAGGAATTTAAGTTGGGGGGTTATATGGGAGGCAGGGTTTAATGGTCGGCACAACATAGTGGGCTGAAAGGCCTGTACTGTGCTGTACTATTCTATGTTCTATGTTTTATATACAAAGAAGCAAAAGTGAAAGAATTTTGCATTCATAGTCATTACATTATGTCGTGTAAACTTTTTAAAACCAATAAGCCATTGCCACTTATGCGGCTCGCTTTCAATATTTGAGGATCTTCCTAAGCTGACTCAGCTCCTCCTCTAGCAGAAAGTTCTCACTCATGGAGTCTTTGCACTGGCTACACCAAGCATCAGTGCATCCCTCGTCACGTACTCCTCCAGTCTCGAACGTGCCAGTCAGCAGCATTCCCTTACAGACATTTCTCTGTGATGGAAGGCCAACAAGTTGCAGGTGTATTAACAAAGTCCCAGTGACTTCAAACAACATAAATATTTTCAGCATATACCATCTAGTTTCTGATCAGTGTGATTCTCACCCATTAGTTGGATGGTGATGGCAGATTTCACAGCATGGACGAGTCAGTGAAGAGGTTCATCCAGTCCTCCCACATATCATTACTGCCATGCTAAATCTAGCTAAAAGCTGAGGCTGCACAACCAGGGCATGAACTCCTCATTATCGTCCATATGCACATCGAATCGCTGGGCTGCATCTCAATCCTCTGATCCTCTGAGTGGGAGAGCACCTTGGCCCTGGCTTTGGACTTGGTCCAAAACCAGCTAAAGAGTGCCTATGTGACACATACACTCAGTGGCCTCTTCATTAGGTATTTCTTGAAGCTAATAAAGTGGCCACTAAGTGTATGTTTGTAATCAAAGTTCAAAGTATATTTATTATCAGAGTATACAGTATACTATACACAACCTCACAGGCTACTGCAAAACAAAGAAACCCAACAGAACCATTAAAAATGAAGACAGTCAAATACCCAATGTGCCAAAAAAACTAATTGTGCAAGCAATAAAAAGTAAGCGAGTAACAGTCAGGACTAAAGTTCACAAAAGAGGGTTCACAACCACGTATCCAGTCACCACTGCAGCCAGCCCAGGAGCCCGTGAGTTGCAGGTAATATCCTCAGTTCAGTGCAGGGATGGGTAAGCCTTGCCGAACAGCAATCTGAGCACCAGCCCATCCCTCAGTTCCCACCCTGAGACCCTGACTTATTCAAACAAGAGAAGAACTGCTGCTGCTGGAAATCCAAGCAACACACTCAGAACGCTGCAGGAGCTCAGCAGACTGGGCAACATCTATGGAAAAGAGCAAACAGTTCAATCTGGCCTGGTGCTTAAATTGGCCAAAGATTGGCTTGTTCCTCACTCTTGGAGCTGGACCCTACTGCTTTTATATGCTCTTGGGCTCAGACCTCGATTCGGCCTGTACCCAACCTTTAAAATGTGGCCCGGTGCTTAAATGGATGAAACATCAGCTTATCCCTCATTCTCAGGCCCTCCGACTCGACTCTGCCTCGCCTTGGATCTGCCAGTTCGTATCGGCTCCAAGTCCACTCCAGCAATGGCCAAACATTGGCTTGCTCCTCATTCTCAGGCCTGGGCCCCACCCTCTCCACTTGGCCACGCGGCATCCATCCTGCATCTTTGAAACTTCAGTTCACGCCGCAAAAATGCCAAATCCTACAGACAGTTCAAAAGCTCGACTCCGAAAGGGACGTTACAGGGACTGCCGCGATTGTTGTTCGGAAAAAAGTGTTGTTAATGCAGTAGTTAGTAGATTTGTTTGTTGCCAGTAAGGCATCACTGTGTTTCACCAACGGCATCTTAAACCGTGCTTTAAGAAAAGATGTAATGGGTGAGGATGGAGCATAGGGGGGCAGAGGCATGACCTTACAGAGGTTTATAATATCATAAGGAAAATAGGTATAGTGGGTAGGATAGGGGAATCTAAAACAAGAAGGTAGAAGATCAGAGAGGAAATAGTCACAGGAGACCAGAAGTAAAATGTTTTCATACAGAAGATAGCGGATATGTGGAATGAGCCGCTGGAGGAAGTGGTGGGCACAGTCATAATTACAATACTTAAAAGATATTTGAACAGGTACGTGGATAGGAAAGGTTAAGGTGGGTGTGGGGCAAATGTTGGCAAATGGGATTAGCTCTTTTTGGTAATATTATTGGTGTGGACTGGCTGAAGGGCCAGTTTCCATGCTATATAACTCAATGACTCTAAATAAATGGCCAATACTACTGGTTTTCCATGAATTAATCCTCATATTTATTTTATTATTTCTATTTTTCATTGCTCTAATAGCCACAGGGAAAATCACAACATCATTGAACTTATGAGACTCAGAAATCATTTCTATCAGGCTGCGAGTTTTGAGTGATTAGAAATACAGGAGTTTATCACTTACGTTCAGGAGATGAAAAAACATTAGAAAGATAAGAGTCCTGACAAAGGGTCTCGGCCTGAAACGTCGACTGCACTTCTTCCTAGAGATGCTGCCTGGCCTGCTGCGTTCACCAGCAACTTTTATGTGTGTTGCTTGAATTTCCAGCATCTGCAGAATTCCTGTTGTTTGAGAAAGATAAGAACAAAGGCAGGTAGAAGCAGACACTTGGAGGTAGGGGGGCGGTTACAGGAGGGGATTGGTCAGAAGATTGCAAGCCAGGAAGAGTGGGTGGTCAGAGGTCAGAGTGCTGCAGAATGGTTGGGTGAAAGGCAGAGAGAGTTGGAATACTGGAGATGAGAGGTTGCAGAGTAGAAGAGCAGAGATCAAAAGGTTTGTGAAGTATGAGGCTGTGGAAAATGGGGTGGTGTAGATGGCTATAAATTTTTGGAGGGCGCAGTTAACAACAGCTACCCAGGTCTCTTGAGAGTGAGTCAGAAGTATGTTCATCAAACTTTTTGACAATAATGGGTTCTCCAAAGATTCAGGATTTCTGGAAGCTTCTAGGAAACTCTCCATGGGTTTCTTTTGTTCAATGACTGCAACCTTGATGGAAAATCTGCAGAAATCCTAAAGAAATGACATAATTACCGAAAAGCTGGGTGTGCACTTTTGCTCTGATCTTGCACTGAAGTTGCAGAAAAAAATCGGGACAAAAGTAGAGGAATTCCAGGTTTATATTTCCAGTAACAAACCCTCCACCTATAATCTCATACCAGAGAACTTTGCTTCAGCACACACCAGCATTAGGAAGTGGTGGCTGCATTGTGCACCATTTACATAGAGCATTGCAGATATTTGGCAAGTCTTCTTCACGTCATCGTCATTATGTGCCATGTCATATGACACGGGTGATCATGGTCCCATGACAATGATTGCTTTTGGTAAATTTTTCTACAGAAGTAGGTTGCCATTGCTTTCTTAGCAGAGTCAATACAAGACAGGTGAGCCCAGCGATTATCAACAGATTGTCTGCCTGGAGTCAGTGGTCACATAACCTGTACTTGTGATATGCACCAGCTGCTCACAGGGCCGTCCATCATGGTTTCACATGACCCTGATCAGGGGGCTAAGCAGTCATTACACTTTCCCCAAAGGTGACCTGCAGGCTAGTGAAGGGAATGAGTGCCTTACACCTCCTTCAGCAGAGACATATCTCCACCTCTTCACCCACTTCTTCAAGTGCCCCGCCCAAATCCACAGATGCTATTAATGGAAAGTTCCTTTAATCTGGCATACCCAGGACTTTTGTGCTGCTGGACTAGCAGATTTTCCAACCTATTGGATGTTATTAGAACAGTAACCCATCACCTATTTAATTCCATTTTTCTTCAAGTGTTGTACAGTAAGATAAATCTTACAATGAACCCCAATTTCAGGGGGAGTGGGAATAAGAACCAGATAGTTTCAAGGGAGCACAGCCATGAGAACTAGCTGAAAATGAGAGCATGGGAACTGGGAACCCGAGCAAGAAGGGAATACGTGAATCTCAGCATTGATGAGTGGAATGTAGGAACTAAAGCCCTATTAAGTAGATGGGGCAAATATTTAGGGCAATAAATGGGAAATTGTCAGGGTCACTTATTGTATCCAGCCCTCCTGGTATGGCTTTCTCTACATCAGCTTCACTCTGTCCACTGCTAAAAGCAGAATCTCCCTCTGACCACACATTTCACATTGACTTCACATTCTCATACCAACATATCTGTCCATAGCGTCCTCTGCTGTCATGACGAGGCCAAATGCAGGTTAGAGGAGCGAGGCTTCATATTCCATCTGGGCAGTCCCCAACTTGATAGTATGAACATAGATTTCCCTATGCTTTGGTAACCAATTCCCTCTATTCCCCCTGCCCCTTTTTGTTTCCTATCCCATCCTAGTAGCCTTCTCACCTCTTCTCTCTTCCTCCCTGGCTTCATGATCAGTCCGTCACCTCCTTCCAGAACCCCACTTCCTTCCCTTTACTACACTGATCTCTCCTATCAGACTCTTTCTTCTTTAATCCTCTACTTCTTCTACCTATTACCTCCCAGCTTCTTACTTTATCCCCCACTCGCCCACTTATCCTCCTTCCCTATTCGCTGGTCTCACCAGCTTGTACTCCTCCCACTCCCCCACCTCCTTTTACTGGCTTCCGCCTCTTTCCTTTCCAGTCTTGATGAAGGGTCTTGGCCTGAAACATTGACTTCATTCCCCTCCAAAGATGCTGCCTGCCTTGCTAAATTCCTCCAGCATTTTGTGTGCATTTTCAACCTGCTTTTGCCCAGATAATTCTGGTCTCCTTAAATGCATCTGTATAGCGCAGTTCATGATGTGAGGATAAAACAGAAAGCTGTAGAAAGAACTGTTTCACAGCTGTAATGATTGAGGTTCAAACCTGACTTCAGGTGCTGTCTGTGTGAAGTTTATTCGTTCTCCCAATCAGCACCTGAGTTTCCCTCAGAAGCTCTGCTTCCTCCCACATCCCAAAGAGGTCATAGTAGGTTAATGATTCCTGTAGTAGGTAAGTGGCAAAGGCATAAAAGAGGTTATGATGAGCTTGTGAAATGGAATACAATATCGTCTGTGGAACATATATATAGCTGAGTTTTGCATGGTACTGTAGTAACTTTATGTACTGCACTGTACTGCTGCCACAAAACAAAGCAAATTTCATGCCATACTGTGAGTGAGTGATGATAAATCTGATTCTAATTTGGGTCTCTATTGTGGACTGAGAGTGGGGAAGGGGGCAGGGACAGGGGAATCATGGTTGGGAAAAGGGGAAGGAAGAGAAGAGGGAACGGGAATGCACCAGAGAGACGTTTTGTAATGATTAGTAAACCAAATGTTTGGAATCAAGTGATCTTCCCTGGTGTCTCAGGGCCGGGTGTGTCTGCACCCGTGCCACCTCACACCCCTGGCACTCCTTCTCTGCCACCTGTCCCCCATCCCTCCTGCTGTGGTCCACCCTCACCATTCCCAATATCCTTTGCTTCCACCAGAATTACAGACTTGCTCTCCACTCCACTCTGACATTTGTTCCATTTAATACTAGAGAATGTATGCAATAAACTGCATTGTCCTGTCTGACAGGGGGATAGACTAAGCAACACAAAAAGTGTCGGAGGAACTCAGTAGATCAGGCGACATCAATGAAAGGAGGATCTTCCCTCTTCCTTTCCAGTTCTAATAAAGGATCTTAGCCCACAACATTGACTGTTTATTAATTTCCATAGGTGCTGCCTGACCTGCTGAGTTCCTCCAGCTTTGTGTGTGTTGCTTTGGACTTCCAGCATCTGTAGAATCTCTTGTATTTATCAATGGAGGGATATGGACATTCAACGTTTCGGGTTAAGACCTTTCATCGGAATTGAAAAGAAAGAGGGGAGGGGAGGTCAAAAGGGTGGGAGGAACCATGGAGCAAGGGCTGGTAGGTGATAGGTGGATCCAGGGAAGAGGGCTGATAGGCAGATGAGGGAGGTGGAAGAGTGAGAATGATGTCAAAAGCTGTGGGGTGATAGGAGGAAGTGACAAAGGGCTGAAGATGTTGGAATCTGATTGGAGAGGATGGTGGGACACGGAAGAAAGGGAGGGAGGTGGGGACTTGAACTAGTGGGAGGAGTGTGTTGCTGATAATCAGGGAGAGAGTGAGAGCAAGAGGGAGGGGGCAAAGGGAGAGAAAAAGAGATAAGGTGATGGGGACAGATTGGGTTAGGAGGAGAAAGAGCACAGAGGAAAAGGGACAGAAAGGGATCAGCTGCTGGAGGTTTTACCAGGCAGAGTCTGAGGTGCTGTCCCTGGCTGGGCTGGCTGGATGGGTATTGGTCAGTGGAAGATAACCTGAGAAATGAGAAACAGCATTAGGCCTTTTGGCCCTCGAGTCTACTGCAGCACTCTGTAAGATCTTAGCTGACGTTTTAATTCAGAGCCATTTTCCTACTCCTCCAGTATCTATTCTTCCTTTCTTCCATTTTGTACTGCTCCTCAATCACCTTCAAAACATGGAACAAGCAAATGTTCATTGGGAATCCAACAAATGACTCACAATGTTCTTGTTGCATGTGGCCGAGGGTTTCTCAGCAATCTCATAGGCCCCAGGGCTATCAGAGGTGGGGCTGGCTCTCATCCAAGACAAAGCATAAAACAAAATATTTCCTCCATATGTCATGCAAGAAATTTTGGAACACAGAGTATCAGGATGTATAATTCCCCTGCTTTTTCCCAACGAGTTATGTGATATTTGAGTTTATAGTAATGGCCCTCATTCAGATGCAGTTCTGTTAGCTCAATAAGCTTGCTTTCTTGGCAAAGGATTATCAGACAGATTATAAGTTGCATGTGGCCATGGAAACCAATGCTCCAGAAAAGTTGTGTCTCGAATTCTGCTGGGATTTAGAATTGATCAGTAAAAAGTGAAGAAATGTCAGTGTGGAAAGAAAATTATTCTTGTTCAAAGATTCAAGGTTTACTGTCAAAGCATGTATCCATACACAACTCTGAAATTCGTCTTCTCCAGATAGCCATGAAACAAACAAAGAACATGAAAGTCATTCAGAGAGAAACAACAAACCCACCGCACCCACTCCCCCTTACAAAAAAGAATGGCATCCCAATCATCAACCACCCAAAACCCCCTCCTCCTACACAAAACAGAACAGGAACATTACCCCCCCCCCAAAACACCGCTCCCGCACAAAAAAACAAACAGAACACAACAGAATATCAGCCCCCAGGCTCCCTCGCCTCGCACAAAAAAAGGGAAACGAAAAGGGTGATAAAAAACACACAATATAAAAACCATAGGTCTGAAAAA
This sequence comes from Mobula birostris, assembly GCF_030028105.1. Lineage (NCBI taxonomy): Eukaryota > Metazoa > Chordata > Chondrichthyes > Myliobatiformes > Myliobatidae > Mobula > Mobula birostris. The sequence continues at coordinate 30,019,545 of NC_092376.1, forward strand.
GTCCACAGTCCATAAATGCAATAGTCCAATCCATAAACGCAGAACCATGATACCATCCTACAATATCACCAGCGTTCATCGAAAGAGAGGGACATCACATGAGGCAGAGAGGCCTACCCGCCTGCCACAGCAATAGGCTGCTCACAGACTCCTTCACTGGCAGCGATTGAAAGGCCAACAGTTGGTACTGAAACTGTCGCTCACCTTCTGCATTCGTCTCAATGTCCCTGTCTTCCCCAGTGCTTTAATTGGCGATACAGAGTCGAACATTGGCTTGTGCCCTGTCTCGAAGTCTCTTCACATCGAGGTTGTCTGAGTATGCGGTCGCTTCCTGGAATCTTCTCGGAGCCAGCAAAGCACTGGATCACTCAAACAATCTCCAAGCTGTAAATTGCAGGCTCTAACAGTCCCAGAAACAGAATTAAGGTGAAACACAGATGTAAAAGAAGCAAAAAAGCTAATTCCGTATGCTAACTGGAAGATGTCGACCAAGGGAGCATTGTACACTGACGTCATCTTGACCATTGCCCACTGAGCTGTTTTGTGCTTCTTCAGTCTCTTACTTCCACAAAAAGGTAAAAATTATAGGATTAATGGATGAAAGGTCAGCTTAATTGGTTAAATTATAGTTAACCATTGTTAAATTATTATCTGTGAAAGATTACAACAGTAGGAAATACATTCATGAAGAATTCACCAGGGGGGATAATGAGTAAGTCAACACTGCAGATGTACTTCAATGTTCCGCTACTGTGGTTACCAGAGTACTTGAAGAAGCTTGTTCTTAAATCAATCTTTTCAATATTAACATTCAGACATGCCCAAGAGATATCTACTGAAGCTTTATCAGTGTAATTATCTCCTTTGGGTGACAATACATGCAATTGCATACCACCGTAGGGTTATGACTTAATTGAACATGTTATACCTTCTTTGAATAAGATAGCACCAGGTAAAATAGGTATCCATGGTGATTCACATAATAAAGACAATATTTATGGTTACAGTTTGGAAGCAAGGGTGTAGTTAGCAGGAGTGACTTTATATGCGTATCACATTTTGTTCTAATATAAACACCTCCCACCCTGTTGGCCGGGGGTCAAACATGGATGCTACATCCTAGCTGTCTAAGTCAATATGAAAGCCAGGTCAGTATGATTATGAAGAGCAAGCTGTTGCCTGTGCAGCAGGCTCCCACTCTCCACGCGGCTGATGAACCGAAAGGAACGGCTGAGGCTGATACAATTTGGCACCAGCAGCGTTGCAGGAGTTGTCAGTTAGCAATGAACTCAACATAGGACTGCCTTAGGGACTAAGCTCTGGATTTTTCCTGGAGTTTCTCCATGAGTGGGTATAGCCGCAAGGCAGCAAAGGTTTGAGATCAGACTTTTCCTTCTCCTAGATGAGCTGCCAACCACACTGAAAAGCCCCATCTATTTGAAGTGACTGGTTTTATGGTGCCAGTAACTCGCCTTTTCCCCTTCCCCTGTCAGTAGAAACGGTTACTCCGGGCTCAGTAGCTACATCACACGTGAAGACCAGGAGCTGGACTTGGTTGTCAGAGGCTATTTGAGTCACACACCATTGGGAGCATTCATAAGGTAGTGGGAGCTTACCCCCACTAACAGCACCCCCAACCCCACCAGCGGCTATGACAACCTCAAGGAATCTCACTCAAGCACTTGTGCATAAAACCTTGAGGAGTGTAGGTAAGGTTAACATACCCAGTCATTTTTGCATGGTTGGGGAATAAGGAACAAGATGGCAGAGGTTTGAGGATAAAAGGAAAGACTTAACAGGAATTTAAGAGAAACTGTTTCACCGAGAGGGTAGTCAATATATCCATCACTAAGTACCATTAGATTATGAGGACACGCAGTCCTCTTTTATTGTCATTTGGTAATACAGGCATTAAGAAATGATACAATATTCCTCCGGTGTGATATCACAGAAACACAGGACAGACCAAGATGGAAAAACTGACAAAAACTACATAATTATAACATATAGTTACAACAGTGCAAGCGATACCGTAACTTGAAGAACAGGCCATGGGCACAGTAAAAAAGTTCAAAGTCTCTCGAAAGTCCCACATCTCACGCAGACGGGAGAAGAAAGAAAACTCTCCCTGCCATGCCCCGACCACAGTCCGACTCTGAGTCCGTCCAAAAACTTCGAGCCTCCGACCAGCCCTCTGACACCGAGCACCGAGCACCATCTCTGCCGAACGTTTCGACCCCGGCCCCAGTCGCCAGCAGCAGGCAAAGCCGGGGATTTGGGGCCTTCCCTCCGGAGATTCTTGATCGCACAGTAGCAGCGACAGCAAACCAGGCATTTCAGAAGTTTCTCCAGATGTTCCTCTGTGCTTCTCATGGCTGTCTCCATCAAATTAGAATTGTGCACGGTACCCTATTTAACAATCTTTCAAATATTACCATCTTTCTTCTCTTTAGCAATATCAGGGAGGATGTACAGGAGCCTAAAAGCCCACACTCAACAATTCAGGATCAAATTCTTCCCCTCCATCATCAGATTTATGAACATTACTCTACTTCATTATTATTTGTGTGTGCTGATTTGGATTTCCAGCATCTGCAGACTTTCTTGTGCTTATGTTCTGAACGAATTGAATTTGAATGAATTTATTTTAATTCTTACATCCATCCCACAACGTGAGGGAGTAAATATCTTTGCATTATGACTCGGTCGCAATGTACAGACATATGAATTTATAAGTCTAGACCTGGCTTTAATACTGCAGTACTGCTTGCCAGCTAGAAGCAGCTAAAACAGTTTATGGCTGGGGTGACTGGTGTCCCTGATGATCTTCCAGGCCTTTTTTGCACACTGGCTGCTGTAAGTGTCCCCAGCGGAGAGACGTTCACATCCACAGATGCGTTGGGCTGTCTGTATCACTCTCTGCAGTGCCCAGTGATCAAGGTTGATGCAGTTCCTGTACCAGGCGGTGATACAGCCAGTTAAGGTGCTCTCAGTGGTGCCCCTGTAGAAGGTCTTGAGGATTTGGGGGCCCATGCTGAACTGCTTCAGTCGCCTGAGGTGGAAGAGACGCTGTTGTGCTTTTTTTTGCCACAAAGCCAGTGTGTACAGTCCAGGTGAGATCTTCAGTGCTGTGTATACCGAGGAACTTGAAACTACTCACCCTCTCAACTGCAGTCCCACTGACGTTGATCGGAGTGAGCCTCTCTCTGTTCCTCCTGTAATCCACAACCAGCTCTTTCATTTTTTGGATATTGAGGGAGAGGTTGTCGTCTTGCAACATTGTGTCAGAGTGTTAGCCTCTCCTTTGTAGGCTGCCTCATTGCCACTAGAAATAAGACCGATCAATGTCGTGTCATCTGCAAATTTACTACCTTATTGTTGTATTTTTGGACTATTTATTAATTTTTGTTATTTATGGTAATTTTATGTTTATGCACTGTGTTGTTGCCACAAACAGCAACTTTCACATCATTTATGTCAATGATAATCAGTCTGAATCTGATTGATGATATGGAATGAGCTAAGGTACTTGGACATGGGATTCAGGCCACACACTGGCAAGTAGGACTAGGTTTGATGGGAATATAGGTTAGCATGAACCAATTGGGCTAAAGATCTTGTTTCCATGCTGTATGAATATATGACTCTGCAACTCGATAACCTCCAAATGTGTTCCTGCAGCATCTGCTCTGTCTCAGGTACCTTTCAAGAAGAAGAACCCTCGCAAGGCTTTGGGCCCTGATATTGTATCTCGTCGGACTCTGAAAACCTGTGCCAACCAACTGGCAGGAGCGTACCACCACATCTTCAGTCTCTCACTGCTGCAGTCGAAGGATCCCACCCGCTTCAAAAGAGTGACATTCGTAACAGTGTTCAAAAAGAGCAAGGTAAACAGCCTCAATGACTATCGCTCAGTGGCACTCATCTCTACTGCGATGAAGTGCTTTCTTTCAAAGGTTGGTCATGGCTAGAATCAACTTCTGCCTCACCAAGAAACTGCACCCGATGCAATTTACCTGTTGCCACAATAGGTCTATAGCTGCACTATTGACATAGGCAGAAAGTCCTGAGTAGTGAGTATAGGGAGTTAGGGAAGAAGCTGAAGAACAGAGCCTCCAAGATCGTAATCTCTGAATCACTCCCAATCAGGGCAGGAATAGGATGATTTTACAGATGAATATTTGGCTGAGGAACTGGTGCAGGGACCAGGGTACCAGATTTCTGGATCATTGGCATCTCTACGGGGAAGGTATGACCTGTACCAAGAACCAAAGGCGGGGAGCGGGCAGGTTTGCTAGAGCTGTTGGCGTGGATTTAAACTAAATTGGCAGGAGGATGAGAACTGAGGTGATAGGTCTGAGGATGGGGCATTTGGTGTACAAATCGGTGCAGTGTGTAGTGAGGCTATAAGGAAGGACAAGCAGATGATAAGGCAAACTTGCATTCAGTGCGATGAGTTGAAGTGTAACATGGGGATGAAATTGAAAAGGGTGATAAATATAGGAATGAAGGTGTTATATTTGAATTCACACAGAAGAGAGAATGAGATGTTCATGTACCACAATTAGAAATTGGCAGGTATGATGCTGTAAATGTTACTCAGACATGGGTGAAAGAAGATCATAGTTGGGAGCTCAAAACCAAGGATATACCTTGCATCAAAAGGACAGGCAGGTAGGCAGAGGTGTTGGCGAGGCTCTGTTGGTAAACAATGAAATCAATCCTTAGGAGGAGGTGACATAGGATTGGTAATGTAGAATCTTTGTGGATAGAGTTAAGAAGGGTAATAAGATCCTGATGGACATAATATACAGGTCCCCAAACATAGCCAGGATGTAGAAACATAGAAACATAGAAAATAGGTGCAGGAGTAGGCCATTCGGCCCTTCAAGCCTGCACGGCCATTCAGTATGATCATGGCTGATCATCCAACTCAGAACCCTGTATCTGCCTTCTCTCCATACCCCCTGATTCCTTTAGCCACAAGGACCATATCTAACTCCCTCTTAAATATAGCCAATGAACTAGCCTCAACTGTTTCCTGTGGCAGAGAATTCCACAGATTCACAACTCTCTGTGTGAAGAAGTTTTTCCTCATCTCAATCCTAAAAGGCTTCCCCTTTATCCTTAAACAGTGACCCTCGCTCTGGACTTCCCCAATATCGGGAACAATCTTCCTGCATCTAGCCTGTCCAATCCCTTTAGGATTTAATACATTTCAATAAGATCCCCCCTCAATCTTCTAAATTCAAGCAAGTATAAGCCTAGTCGATCCAGTCTTTCATCATATGAAAGTCCTGCCATCCCAGGAATCAATCTGGTGAACCTTCTTTGTACTCCCTCTATGGCAAGAATGTCTTTCCTCAGATTAAGGGACCAAAACTGCACACAATACTCCAGGTGTGGTCTTACCAAGGCCTTGCACAACCGCAGTAGTACCTCCCTGTTCCTGTACTCAAATCCTCTTGCTATGAATGCCAGAATACCATTTTCGCCTTTTTCACCGCCTTCTGTACCTGCATGCCCACTTTCAATGACTGGTGTACAATGACACCCAGGTCTCATTGCACCTCCTCTTTTCCTAATCAGCCACCATTCAGATAATAATCTGTTCTCCTGTTCTTGCCACCAAAGTGGATAACCTCACATTTACCCACATTAAATTGCATCTGCATGAATTTGCCCACTCACCTAATCTATCCAAGTCACCCTGCATCCTCTTAGCATCCTCCTCACAGCTAACACTGCCGCCCAGCTTCGTGTCATCCGCAAACTTGGAGATGCTGCATTTAATTCCTTCATCTAAGTCATTAATATATATTGTAAACAACTGGGGTCCCAGCACTGAGCCTTGCAGTACCCCACTAGTCACTGCCTGCCATTCTGAAAAGGTCCCGTTTACTCCCACTCTTTGCTTCCTGTCTGCTAACCAATTCTCTATCCACATCACTACCATACCCCCAATACCATGTACTTTAAGTTTGCACACTAATCTCCTGTGTGGGACATTGTCAAAAGCCTTTTGAAAATCCAAATATACCACATCCACTGGTTCTCCCCTATCCACTCTACTAGTAACATCCTCAAAAAATTCTGTGAGACTTGTCAGACATGATTTTCCTTTCACAAATCCATGCTGACTTTGTCCGATGATTTCACTGCTTTCCAAATGTGCTGTTATCACATCTTTGATAACTGACTCTAGCATTTTCCCCACCAATGATGTTAGGCTAACCGGTCTATAATTCCCTGGTTTCTCTCTCCCTCCTTTTTTAAAAAGCGGGGTTACATTAGCCACCCTCCAATCCTCAGGAACTAGTCCAGAATCTAAAGAGTTTTGAAAAATTATCACTAATGCATCCACTATTTCTTGGGTTACTTCCTCAAGCACTCTGGGATGCAGACCATCTGGCCCTGGGGATTTATCTGCCTTTAATCCCTTCAATTTACCTAACACCACTTCCCTACTAACATGTATTTCCCTCAGTTACTCCATCTCACTAGACCCTCGGTCCCCTACTATTTCCGGAAGATTAATTATGTCCTCCTTAGTGAAGGCAGAACCAAAGTAGTTATTCGTTGGTCTGCCATGTCCTTGTTCCCCATGATCAATTCACCCGTTTCTGACTGTAAGGGACCTACATTTGTCTCAACCGATCTTTTTCTTTTCACATATCTATAAAAGCTTTTACAGTCAGTTTTTATGTTCACTGCCAGTTTTCTCTCATAATCTTTTATCCCTTTCCTTATTAAGCCCTTTGTCCTCCTCTGCTGGACTCTGAATTTCTCCCAGTCCTCAGGTGAGCTGCTTTTTCTGGCTAATTTGTATGTTTCTTCTTTGGAATTGATACTATCCCTAATTTCCCTTGTCAGCCATGGGTGCACTGCCTTCCCTGGTTTATTCTTTTGCCAAACTGGGATGAACAATTGTTGTAGTTCATCCATGCGATCTTTAAATGCTTGCCATTGCATATCCACCGTCAACCCCTTTAAGTATCATTTGCCAGTCTATCTTAGCTAATTCACGCCTCATACCTTCAAAGTTACCCTTCTTTAAGTTCAGAACCTTCGTTTCTGAATTAACTATATCACTCTCCATCTTAATGAAGAATTCCACCATATTACGGTCACTCTTACCCAAGGGGCCTCTCACGACAAGATTGCTAATTAAGCCTTCCTCATTGCTCAGTAGCCAGTCTAGAATGGCCTGCTCTCTAGTTGGTTCCTCAACATGTTGGTTCAGAAAACCATCTCGCATACATTCCAAGAGATCCTCTTCCTCAGCACCCTTACCAATTTGGTTCACCCAATCTATATGTAGATTGAAGTCACCCATTATAACTGCTGTTCCTTTATTGCACGTATTTCCAATTTCCTGTTTAATGCCATCCCCAACCTCACTACTACTGGTAGGTGGCCTGTACACAACTCCCACCAGTGTTTTCTGCCCCTTAGTGTTATGCAGCTCTACCCCTATCGATTCCACATCCTCCCAGCTAATGTCCTTCCTTTCTATTGTGTTAATCTCCTCTCTAACCAGCAATGCCACCCCACCTCCTTTTCTTTCATGTCTATCCCTCCTGAATATTGAATATCCCTGAATTTTGAGTTCCCATCCTTGGTCACCCTGGAGCCATGTCTCTGTGATCCCAACTATATCATATTCATTAATAACAATCTGCACTTTTAATTCATCCAGCTTGTTACGAATGCTCCTTGCATTGACACACAAAGCCTTCAGGCTTGCTCTTACAACACTCTTAGCCCTCATACAATTATGTTGAAAAGTGGCCCTTTTTGATTTTTGCCCTGGATTTGCCGGCCTGCCACTTTTAGTTTTCACCTTACTACTTTTTGCTTCTACCCTCATTTTACACCCCTCTGTCTCTCTGCACTTGTTCCCATCCCCCTGCCACATTAGTTTAAATCCTCCTGAACAACCGTAACAAATGCTCCCCCTAGGACATTGGTTCCAGTCCAGCCCAGGTGCAGACCATCCTGCTTGTACCGGTCCCACCTCCTCCAGAACTGGTTCCAATGCCCCAGAAATTTGAATCCCTCCCCTTGCACCATTTTTCAAGCCACGTATTCATCTGAAATATCCTCCTATTTCTACTCTGACTAGCACGTGGCACTGGTAGTAATCCAGAGATTATTGCCTTTATGGTCCTACTTTTTAGTTTATCTTCTAACTCCCTAAATTCACCTTGCAGGACCTCATCCCGTTTTTTTCCTATATCGTTGGTACCTATGTGCACCACAACCACTGGTTGTTCACCCTCCCACTCCAGAATGTCCTGCAGCCGCTCAGAGACATCCTTGACCCTTGCACCAGGAAGGCAACATACCCTCCTGGAGTCTCGTTTGCGGCCGCAGAAATGCCTATCTATTCCCCTTACAATCGAATCCCCTATCACTATTGCTCTCCCACTCCTTTTCCTTCCCTCCTGTGCCGCAGAGTCACCCGTGGTGCCATGAGCTCGGCTGCTGCTGCCTTCCCCTGATGAGACATCTCCCCCAACAGTATCCAAAACAGTATATCTGTTTAGGAGGGAGATGACCTCAGGGGACTCCTGCACTACCTGCCTACTGCTACGCTGTCTAGTGGCCACCCATTCCCTTTTTGCCTGTGTAGCCTTTACCTGCCGTGTGGCCAACTCACTGAACGTGCTATTCACGACTTTCTCAGCATCATGGATGCTCCAGTATGAATCCAGTCACAGTTCCAGCTGCTCAATGTGGTCTGCCAGAAGCTGCAGCTGGACGCATTTCCTGCACACATAGTCATCAGGGACACTGGATGTATCCCTGATTTCCCACATGCAGCAGGATGAACAAAGCACGGGGCTGATCTCAGCTGTCATGACCTACTCAATACGCTACAGCCATATGTGGGATATAAATTTCAATGGGAGAGAGAATAGACATGTAGTAAGGGTAATGCTATAATAGTCATGGAGGATTTCAATATATAGGTACTGTAGATCGGGGAAATCAGGTTGGTGCTGGATCCCAACAGAGGGAATTTGTAGAATGCTTACGAAATGGCTTTTTAGAGCAGTTTGTGGTTGAGCCCACTAGGGGGAAAGCAATTCTGGATTGGTAGTGATCATAAAATGATAGAATTCATCCTGCAGTTTCAGAAGTAAAAGTCAGATGTATTAGTATTACAGTGGAGTAAAGGGTATTACAGAGACATGAGGGAGTTGCTAGCCAAAGTTCATTAGAAGGGGACATTAGCAGGGATGATGGCAGAGCATCAATGGCTGGAGTTTCTAGAGGCTATTCAGAAGGCACCGGATAGATACTTCCCAAAGATGAAGAACTATTCTAAAGGGAGGATGAGGCAACCGTGGCAGACAAGGGGAAAGTCAAAGACAGCACAAAAGCAAAGGAGCAAGCACATAAAAGAGCAAAAATTAGTGGGATGTTAGAGGATTGGGAAGCTTTTAAAAACCAGCAGAGGACAACTAAATAAAACGTAAGGAGAGAAAAGATGAAATATGAAGATAAACTAGCCAATAGTATCAAAAGGAATACCAGGTTTTTCCAGATATAAAGAGTAAACAAGAGGCGAGAGTGGATATTGAACCACTGGAAAATGATACTGAATAGGTGGTAATGGAGGACAAAGAAATTGCAGATGTACTTAATTAGTATTTGGCATCAGCCTTCACTGTGGAAGACACTAGCAGTATGCCAGAAATTTGAGAATGTTAGCGTTGTTTTTACGAAGGAGAAGGTGCTTGGGAAGCTGAAAGGTCTGAAGGCAGATAGGTGGACCAGTTGGACTACACTCAGGGCTCAGAAAAAGATAAGTGAAAAGATTGTGGAGGAGATAGTAATGATCTTTCAAGAATCACTAGATTTTGGAATGGTTCTGGAGGACTGCAAAATTGCAAATGTCACTCAAGTCAAGTCAAGTCACTTTTTATTGTAATTTCAACAATATCTGCTGGTACAGTACACAGTAAAAACAAAACAATGTTTTTCAGGACCATGGTGCTACATGAAACAATACAAAAACTACACTGAACTACTTAAAAAAACAGCACAAAACTACACTAGACCTCAGACCTACCCAGGACTGCATAAAGTGCACAAAACAGTGCAGGCATTACAATAAATAATAAACAAGGCAATATGCACAGTAGAGGGCAGTAGGTTGGTGTCAGTCCAGGCTCTGGGTATTGAGGAGTCTGATGGCTTGGGGGAAGAAACTGTTACATAGTCTGGTCGTGAGAGCCCGAATACTTCAGTTCCTTTTGCCAGATGGCAGGAGGGAGAAGAGTTTGTATTAGGGGTGTGTGGGGTCCTTCATAATGCTGTTTGCTTTACGGATGCAGCATGTGGTGTAAATGTCTGTAATGGCAGGAAGAGAGACCCCAATGATCTTCTCAGCTGATCTCACTATTCGCTGCAGGGTCTCGTGATCTGAGATGGTTCAATTTCCGAACCAGGCAGTGATGCAGCTGCTCAGGATGCTCTCAATACAACCTCTGTAGAATGTGGTGAGGATGGAGGATGGGAGATGGACTTTTCTCAGCCTTTGCAGAAAGTAGAGACACTGCTGGGCTTTCTTTGCTATGGAGCTGGTGTTGAGGAATCAGGTGAGATTCTCCACCAGGTGAACACCAATTGCTCTTAACAATCTCTACGGAGGAGTCGTTGATGTTCAGCGGAGAGTGGTCGCTCCATGTCCTCCTGAAATTAACAACCATCTCTTTTGTTTTGTTCACATTCAGAGACAGGTTGTTGACTCTGCACCAGTCCATTAACCACTGCACCTCCTCTCTGTATGCTGATTCATCATTCTTGCTGATGAGACCCACCACGGTCGTGTCATCGGTGAACTTGATGACGTGGTTCGAGCTGTGTGTCGCAGCACCGTCGTGGGTCAGCAGAGTGAACAGCAGTGGACTGAACACACAGCCCTGGGGAGTCTCCGTGCCCAGTGTGATGGTGTTGGAGATGCTGCTTCCAATCCGGACTGGCTGAGGTCTCCCAGTCAGGAAGTCTAGGATCCAGTTGCAGAGAGAGGTGTTCAGGCCCAGTAGGCTCAGCTTTCCAATCAGTTTCTGAGGAACGATTGTGTTGAATGCTGAACTGAAGTCTATGAACAGCATTCGAACATACGTGTCTTTTTCGTCCAGGTGGAGGGTGATGGCAATGGCGTCGTCTGTTGAACAGTTGGGATGGTACGCGAACTGCAGGGGGTCCAGTGAGGGGGGCAGCAGAGTCTTGATGTGCCTCATGACGAGCCCCTCGAAACACTTCATGATGATGGATGTGAGTGCAACAGGATGGTAGTTATTGAGGCAGGACACTGAAGACTTCTTTGGCACGAGGACGATGGTGGCGGCCTTGAAGCACATAGGAACGAGGGCGCTGCTCAGGGAGATGTTGAAGATGTCAGTGAGAATATCAGCTAGCTGGTCTCCACGCTTTAAGAAGGGAGGGAGGCAGGAGACAGGAAATTAAAGGCCTGTTAGCCTGACCAGTAGATGGGACTCCAATGGTGTTGGAGTCCATTATTAACAATAGGTTTCGGGGCACTTGGAAGCACATGATAAAGTAGGCCAAAGTAGGCATGGTTTCCGTAAGGATAGACAGAGGAGAGTAAGTGGATGTCGTTTACTTATATTTTCAGAAGTCCTTTAATCCCAAGGTGCCACACATGAGGCTGCTTAACAAGATAAGATCCCATGGTATTACAGGAGAGATACTAACAGAGATATAAAATTAGCTGACTGGCCGGAGACAAGGAGTGGGACTGAAGGGGGCCTATTCTAGTTTGCTGCCAGAGACTAGTGGTGTACTGCAGGGCTTGGTATTTGGACTGCTTCTTTTTACGTTCTATGTCAATGACTTGGATGATGGAATTGATGGCTTCGTTGCAAAATTTGTGGATGATACAAAGATAGGTGGAAGGGCAAGTAATTTGGAGGAAGTAGAGAGGCTACAGAAGGACTTGGACAGATTAGGAGAATGGGCACAGAAGTGGCAGATGGAATACAGTGTCGGGAAGTGTATGGCCAAGCATTTTGGGAAAAGAAATAAAAGGGTAGACTGTTTTCTAAATGGAGAGAAAATTTCAAAAATCTAAGGTGCAAAGGGACTAGGGAGACCTTGTGCAGGATTCCCTACATGTTAATTTGCAGGTTGAGTGGATGGTAAGGAAAGCAAATGCATTGTCAGCATTCATTTAGAAAGGACTAGCATGTAAAAGCAAGGAAATAATGCTAAGGCATTATAAGGCATTGGTCAGACTGCACTTAAAGTATTGTGAGTAGTTTTAGGCCTCTTATCTTTGAAAATATGTGCTGGCATTGGCAAGGGTCCAGAGGAGGTTCACAATAATGACTCCAGGAATGAAAGAGTTAATATATGAGGAGAGTTTGATAGCTCTGACCCTGTACTCACTGGAGTTTAGAAGAATGAGGGGGGATCTCAATGGAATCAATCAAACATTGAAAGGCCTAGACAGAGTGGATGTGGAGAAGATGTTTCCTATAGCAGGTGAGCCTAGGACCAGAGGGCACTGTCTCAGAATAGAGGGATGACCAATTAGAACAGAGATGAGAAGGAACTTCTTTTGCCAGAGTGTGGTGAATCTGTGGAATTCATTGCCACCGACTGCTGTGGGGACCAGGTCACGGAGTATATTAAATGCAGATGTTGACAGGTTCTTGATTAGTCAGGGCATCAAAGTTTACAGGGGGAATGCAAGAAAATAGGGTTTAGAAGGATAGTGAATCAGTCATGTTGGAATAGCAGAGCAGACTTGATGGGTCAACTGGCCTCATTTTGTTCCTATGTCTTATAGTTCTACCACTCAGCTACACACAAGGGTCAATTTACAGTGACCAATAACACACAAACCTGAAAATCTTTATGATGTGGGAGGAAATCAAAGCATCTGGAAGAAACCATAAGGTCACAAGGAGAAGATGCAAGCTTCATTACAGACAGCACCCAGGTCTCGGACCCTCTGAGGCAGCTCCTCTACAAGCTGTTCCACCATATTGCCCACTTGAAAGGTCTAAAGACAGAGAGACAAGTGCTGAATGAGGAGTCTCCCCACCATTGAGCACATCTACATGAAACGCTGTCGCAGGAAAGCAGCATCCATCATCAGGGGCCCGATTACCCAGGACATGCTCTCTTCTCACTGCTGCCATCAGGAAGCCTCAGGACTCTCACCAGCAGGTTCAGGAACAGTTACTATCCCTCAACCATCAGGCTCTTGAACCAAAGGTATAATTCACTCAGCCTCACTTGTCCCATCATTGAAATAGTCCCACGACCAATGGACTCATTTTCAAGGACTCTTCATCTTTTGTTCTTGATATTGATTGCTTATTTATTTTTTATTATTATTTCTTCTTTTGGTATTTGCACAGTTAGTTGCTTTCTGCACTCTGGTTGAACACCCTAGTTGGCAGGCTTTCATTGCTTCTGTCATGGTTATTATTCTTTAGATTTATTAAGTATGTCCACAAGAAAATTAATCTCAGGCTGTATATGGTGACATATATATACTTTGATAATAAAATTTACTTTGAACTTTGAACCAGCTGAGGCAAATCAGTCCTATGCTGGATAGCAGAGGGACATGTGAGAGCCAGCTATGCGAGATGTGGAGGAAAAACTTCTGGGAGTTCATCTGCAGTTCCAATTACTGTTGCCGTACAAACTGTGCCTGAATAACAACACTCCACTTTTGTTATGTTTCAACCTTCAATCCTTTCACTGCTTGTGGTTGAGTGCAAACAGTGGCAATTTGCAGAGTGGGTTGTTGTCAGCTGCTTGTGAAGTGACAGCATTATATGTCTAAGCTCCATGTGGTTGACAGGGACTGAACTGTACTGAGATCTGCAGGACTGAAAACACACTGCCACACAAGTTGTGTAGTTCTCCGATGTTAAAACAAATGCATTTGCCCAAAACATAAACAAGAAGGTCAAATAGGACAGGATTATTTTAAATTGGACAGAGGACAGGTTTGGAAAAGAATTCAGCAAAGTACTTTAACTGTTTCTGGGATCACTCATTTCATGGCAACTTCTTCCATTTGGAGCATTCCATTCGCGTGGAAGATCTTCCCATCAAAAGATAAAGCAAACTGGCTGCTACTTTGTTCTTGGCATACCTTGTAATTGAAAGGGATTAACTCTATGTTCACCTTTAGATACAGATAATTTTCTACCTGGAACCAGGTTGAAGCCAGAAGTTGAGATATTGCCTAGTGACTGATGAGTGGATAGGGACAAAGCCATGAATGACTTCTAAGAGGATTAGCATCCAAAGCTCTAGCCTCGGGATGCTGTTATTGAAGCTGAGTGAGGTAAAAACACAATAAGCAGCATGCTTATAGGAGATTTAGAAATTCCACCATATGGGCAATTACACCTCTAATCTGAGTCCTAAACACCAAAGACTGGGTCTTAGGTGTGACAAATTTATCCTTGTGATAAAACAGCATATGTAATTTCAGTTTGTCGCTGGCATTTCAGAATTGACTTTACATTTATGTGCGTGATAAAATGGAAGTATATTTTATAAAATAAAAGCATTGTTCTAGCAACACACACAAAAAATGCCGGTGAACGCAGCAGGCCAGGCAGCATCTATAGGAAGAGGTACAGTCGACGTTTCGGGCCGAGACCCTTCATCAGGACTAACTGAAAGAAGAGCTAGTAAGAGATTTGAAAGTGAGAGGGGGAGGGGGGGATCCAAAATGATAGGAGAAGACAGGAGGCAGAGGGATGGATCTAAGAGCTGGAAAGTTGATTGGCAAAAGGGATATGAGGCTGGCCACCCCACTAGGAACAGGGTTCCCCTTGTCCTCACCTACCACCCCACCAGCCTCTGGGTCCAACATATAATTCTCCGTAACTTCCGCCACCTCCAATGGGATCCCACCACTAAGCACATCTTCCCCCGCCCCTTCTGCTTTCCGCAGGGATCGCTCCCTAAGCGACTCCCTCGTCCATTCGTCCCCCCCATCCCTCCCCACTGATCTCCCTCCTGGCACTTATCCTTGTAAGCGGAACAAGTGCTACACATTCCCTTACACTTCCTCCCTCACCACCATTCAGGGCCCCAGACAGTCCTTCCAGGTGAGGCGACACTTCACCTGTGAGTCGGCTGGGGTGATGTACTGCGTCCGGTGCTCCCGATGCAGCCTTCTATATATTGGCGAGACCCGACGCAGACTGGGAGATCGTTTCAATGAACACCTACGCTCTGTCCGCCAGAGAAAGCAGGATCTCCCAGTGGCCACACATTTTAATTCCACGTCCCATTCCCATTCTGACATGTCTATCCACGGCCTCCTCTACTGTCAAGATGAAGCCACACTCAGGTTGGAGGAACAACACCTTATATTCCATCTGGGTAGCCTCCAACCTGATGGCATGAAAATTGACTTCTCTAACTTCCGTTAATGCCCCACCTCCCCTTCGTACCCCATCCCTTATTTCTTTTTTTTTCTTTTTTTTCTTTTCCCCTTTTTTTTCTCTCTCTTTTTCTCCCTCTGTCCCTCTCACTATAACTCCTTGCCCATCCTCTGGGCTTTTTCCCCCCCTCCCCCGTTCTTTCTCCCTAGGCCTCCCATCCCATGATCCTCTCATATCCCTTTTGCCAATCAACTTTCTAGCTCTTGGCTCCATCCCTCCCCTTCCTGTCTCCCTCTATCATTTTGGATCTCCCCCTCCCCCTCCCCCTCCCACTTTCAAATCTCTTACTATCTCTTCTTTCAGTTAGTCCTGACAAAGGGTCTTGGCCTGAAACGTCGACCGTACCTCTTCCTAGAGGTGCTGCCTGGCCTGCTGCGTTCACCAGCATTTTTTGTTTGTGCTGCTTAAATTTCCAGCATCTGCAGATTTCCTTGTGTTTGCTTTGTTCTAGCAGATGCATTTTCTGTTTGACATGGTGTATAATTGAAACCAGTTGGAATTTTTGCCACAATAATATTCCCAAAGCTGATCAAATTTATTATTTGGTTATTATACAACAAACAAAAAAATGCTCAGATTTTCTCATTACTAAACAGTCCCTCAAATTTTAGCTCTGGGTTCTTCTTTCCCTTCAAACAATGTTTCTTTTTATGGAAAATTTGCCATCTTAAAAGTTGCTAGGCCTGGTTATAAGTGTTAAAATTTCAATTTCCCATTGTTAAAATATGTACACTTTATTAGGTACCTGCGGTAATAAATAAAGTTACCATTGAGATTATGTTTGTGGACTTCTCTGCTATAGCCCATCCATTTCAAGGTTTGCCTTGTTGAGTGTTCAAAAATGTTCTTATGCACACCAATGTCGTACCAAGTAGTTATGAGTTATTGTTGCCTTCCTGTCAGCTTGAACCAGTCTGGCCAGTCACCTCTGACATCTCTCTTTAACAAGTGATTTTCACCCATAGAACTGTCACTCACTAGATCTTTTTTTTTGTTTTTCACACCATTCTCTGTAAACTCTAAAGACAATTGTGAAAATCCCAGGAGATCAGCAGTTTCTGAGATACTCAAACCACCCCATCTGGCACCAACAATCACTCCATGGTCAAAGTCATTTAGATCACTGTCTTCCCCATTCAGAAATCTGGTCTGAACAACTGAGCCGCTTGATCACGTCTGCATGATTTCATGCATTGCCACACGATTGGATAATTAGATACTTGCATT
Source organism: Mobula birostris (assembly GCF_030028105.1). Lineage (NCBI taxonomy): Eukaryota > Metazoa > Chordata > Chondrichthyes > Myliobatiformes > Myliobatidae > Mobula > Mobula birostris. Next base: position 30,036,233 of record NC_092376.1, read on the forward strand.
AACGAGCAAGTGTACAGGTGTACCTAATAAAGTGGCTACTGAGTGTAGATTTATAATCCATCTGGCAAGATAAGAAGTCCTGGATAAAAAAAGAACAAGTAATAGGACAAGATTATAAGTAGTACTGATAAGCTGATGCCAAACTTCAGCCTGTGAAAGTCTGTATATTGGAGGGAAAAGGGAGGCTGATTTGATGCAGTGGAACTGGATTAATTGGAATCATTTTCTTGGATGCTTTCTAACTGCTATCAGTCATTCTCAGTGTAGAAAACAGCAGGCTGTAATCCGTTCTGCTTTCTGGCTTGCAATGTGGCATCTCATGAAGATGCATTTCCACAAACGCAAAACTTTGCTGAATTGCACAATGTTTGCTTCAGAGTGAATCAAGTGCCTGTGGCAGATATACTGGCAAAACTACAGTGGCAGCAAGATTACATTGGCATCAAATTGAGAGGAACTAAATGTTGGCAGCATTAGTATCCAATTATCATAAGAAAAAATAGCTTCACAACATCAACAGATGTTGATTATCTATTAAATATTTTAAGAATAGAATGAACAATTAACCCTTCCTGAGTTGAAGGTAAATTATATCTCATATCTTATGATATAGAAAGATACTATTTGTCCCATTGTGTCTATGGTGGTATAGTCATAGTCATAGTCATAGTCATACTTTATTGATCCTGGGGGAAACTGGTTTTCGTTACCGTTGCACCATAAATAGTAAATAGTAATAGAACCATAAATAGTTAAATAGTAATATGTAAATTATGCCAGTAAATTATGAAATAAGTCCAGGACTAGCCTATTGGCTCAGGGTGTCTGACCCTCCAAGGGAGGAGTTGTAAAGTTTGATGGCCACAGGTAGGAATGACTTCCTATTACGCTCTGTGTTGCATCTCGGTGGAATGAGTCTCTGGCTGAATGTACTCCTGTGCCCACCCAGTACATTATGTAGTGGATGGGAGACATTGACCAAGGTGGCATGCAACTTGGACAGCATCCTCTTTTCAGACACCACCGTCAGAGAGTCCAGTTCCATCCCCAGAACATCACTGGCCTTACAAATGAGTTTGTTGATTCTGTTGGTGTCTGCTCCCCTCAGCCTGCTGCCCCAGCACACAACAGCAAACATGATAGCACTGGCCACCACAGACTCATAGAACATCCCCAGGTATGGTAACATAGCAGTAAATGTAATGCTATTACAGCACCAGTTGTAAGATCAGGGTTCAATTCCCACTGCTGTCTGTATGTTCTCCCTGTGACCACATGTTTCCTCTGGGCGATCCAGGTTTCCCTCCACATTCCAAAGATGTACAGATAGGATTGGTGAGTTGTGGTCATGCTGCTGTCGATGCTGAAAGCATAACAATGTTTGCGGGCTGACCAGCACATTCCTGGCTAATTTGAATTGGCGCTAATGATACATTTCACTGCTTATTTTGATGTACACGTGACAAATAAAGATAATATTTAATATTTAATGATGGCATACATATTGGTCCCATTCTCCCACTTATTTCCCTATAAGCCATTCTGTCTCTTAGTCCATCATCTGAGTGGAACTGAGTGGAAGGGCTGGGGATGGGGCAGTTGGTATACAACAGGGGCAGTGTGCTAGTAAGGGCAGGCTGATAACAGCGAACAATTATAGTCAGCAGGATGAGTTGCAATGCAAATGGGAGCCAAAAATCAAAAAGTGTGATGCATACAGCATGCAGTATATGGAATAAGGCAGATGAACTTGTAGCACAGTTACAGATTGCCATGTGTGACGTTTTGAGCATCACTGAGTTGTGGATGGGAGATTAACATTCAGGGATACACATGGTAGGTAGAGGTGGCAGGGTGGCTCTGCTAGTAAGAAATGAAATCAAATCCTTAGAAAAAAATGTGACATAGGATCGGAAGCTGTAGAGTCCTTGTGGGTAGAGCTAAAAAGACGCTGATGGGAGTTATATGCAGGCCTCCAAGCAGTAGCCAGAATGTAGTCTACAAATTACAGCAGGAGATAGAATTGCCCACCATTGAGAACATCTACCATAAACGCTGCCTGGGCAGAGCGAAAAACATTATCAGGGATGCATCTCACCCTAACCATGGACTTTTTACTCTCCTCCCATCCGGTAGGTGCTACAGGAGCCTCTGCTCCCGCACCAGCAGGCACAGGAAGAGCTTCTTCCCTGAGGCTATGACACTGCTGAACCTCTCATCACAGCGCTAAGCAGTATTGCATCCATATTGTACTGTCTCAGTATGTTTATATTTGTGTGCTGTAACACTTTTTATTCGCAGTTATTTTGTAAATAACACTATTCTTTGAATTCTGGTCAGATGCTAAATGCATTTCATTGGCTTTGTATCTGTACTCGGCACAATGACAATAAAGTTGAATCTAATCTAATCTAATCTAAAAAGGCATGTCAAAAGGGCAATGTTTTGATAGTTATTGGGGACTTAAATATGCAGGTAGATTGGGACAATTGGGCTGGTGCTGGATCCCAAGAGGGGAATTTGTAGAAGGTCTTCAGGATTGCTTTTTAGAGCAGTGTGTGGTTGGGCCCACTAGGGGATCTGTTATTCTGGATTGGGTGTTGTGCATTGAACTGGAATTCATTAGAGAGTTTAAGGTAAAGGAACCCATAGGGAAGGTGATCATAATATGATGGAATTCACCCAGCCATTCGAGAAGGAGAAACTAAAGTCAGATGTATCTGTTTTACAGTGGAATACATGGAAATACCTGAAATAGGAGCTGGCCAAAGTTGATAGGGAGGGATGATGGCAGAGCAGCAATGGCTAAGCAATTCAGAAGGTGCAGGAAGGCTACATCCAAAAGAATAAGTAACACCATAAGACATAGGAGCAGAATTAGGCCATTCAGCCCATCAAGTCTGCTCCACCATTCCATCATGCTTGGTCCTGGATCCCACTCAACTCCATAACCTGCCTTCTCACCATATCCTTTGATGCCCTAACCAATTAGGAAATAATCAACTTCTACCTCAAATATGCCTTGAAGGGATATGGCAGGAAAGCAGGAGACTGGGACAGAGAGAGAAATGGCGGTATTGACTAAATGGGCTGCTGATCCTATATCTTATGGTCTTATCTGTTCCCAGTTCTCCTGCCAATGTAATTCATAATAACCAATTGCTGTACCAAGTAGCATGACTGGGAAGTGAGAGGAAACTAGAACATCAAAGGAAATACAGCTTGTCACAGAAAGAACATGCTCACTCCATATAGTACCCAGAGACAGGATCAAACCTGGGCCACTGGAGCTTTGTCATAGCACCACAGAGAGATGTGGCATGGAGCTAAACTCCTCGGACCAACAAGTCCACCTAACTATCAGTCACCCATTTACACTAACTCTACGCGAATCCCATTCTCTCAATATGCACGTTGTCATAAACTGCTCTCCACACTTGGGGTAAATTTAATCGCCAAATAACTGTACAGTCCACAAATCCATGCGATACAGGAGGAATCTGACCTGGTCATGGGGGGAAACGCAAATTCCATGCAACTGTCATTGCCAGTGACTATACTTCACTAGTATATATCACCATACAATCTAGCAAATTTCTACAGATGCATCACCAGTGTGAATGATTGAAAGGGTGCTGTAAACTCAGCCAGCTCCATCATGAGACCTCACCTCCCCAGTATCAAGGACACCTTCTCAAAAAGGCGGCTCCCATCATTAAGGAGCCCCATCACCCAGGATATGCCCTCTTGTCGTTGCTACCGTCAGGGAGGAGGTACAGGAGCCTGAAGACACACACACACTCAATGTTTTAGTTATAGTTCCTTCCCCTCCACTTTCAGAGTTCTGAACAGTCCGTGAATTGGTGAACGCTGCCTCTCTATGACACCTTTATGCTGTTTATTTATTGTAACTTAGAGCAATTATTATGTTTTGCACAGTACTGCTGCCACAAAACAACAAGTTTCATGACATATGTGAATGACAAAAGACCTGATTCTGATTCTGAACCCACTGGGGCTGCAAAGCAACAGCTCTGCTATGTGTCACCCAGGAATCATCTCTGTCTCTGCTGGCCTCCGTCGGTCAGGGGTGACCATGGATGTAGCGTCCAAGCTGTCTAGGTACTCAAGCCTGGGCACTACGATGTGGAGAGCAAGCTGTTGCCCATGTAGCATGCTCCCCCTCTTCACACATCTGAAGAACCCAAAGCAATGGCAGGGACCCATACAGTTTTGTACCAGCAGAATCGCAGGAGTTGTCAGTCAGTGTTGAACTCAACGTAGGACTGTCTTTGACACTCCAGCTACAGATTCTTTTCTTGGGGTTTACTCCAGAAGCCTTCTCCATGAGCAAGGCAGTGGAGGTTTGAGATCAGAGTTTTCCTTCTCCTAGGTGAGCTGACAATCACGGCTGACGAGCCCTATCTGCCCGAAGCGACTGGCTTTAAGGCGCTGGTAACCCAGCTTTGGCCTTCTCCTATCGGTAGAAATAGTTCTGCCAGGCTAAGTAGCTAAGCCACATGTGAAGGCCAGGAGCTGGTTGCCAGAACCTATTTGAGATGCACTCCACTGGGACCATTTAATAGATAGTTGGACCCTGTCCCCATTACCACCCTAGGCTATATCAACTTTAAAGAACCACTATACCACCCAATAGAATAAAGAACTTTGTGTGACGCCAAACCAAGCTATCGGACAATTGATGCTAATGAGAGAGATAAGAAAGACAATAGAGAAACATTCAAAATGCTAATAAGAGAGGAGCGAGGGATTAACGGAAAAGAAACACAATTCAGAATATTGACAGACCGGTTACTTTGAACCTGAACTGTTTGAAGTTTGATGGGCAGGTGATACCCCAGCAGGGGGATAAAAAGAGCAGGTTCACTAAGGCACGGCACAGCACGAGACCACAAGACAACGAGACCCTGGAAAGAGCGGTGTGCCCCCACAAGTGGTGGGAGTTTGGAGGTCCGGTTGGTGGGAACCGACCATAGGCTCACAGGGTGTAAAGGTACGATTGGTGGGAACCTGGTGTGTGTGTCCGACCTTGCCTGGGTGCCGGGTTCACCGCAGAAGAATGATTGTATCCAGAACGGAGGGGTCTCAGTCGGTGACCACAGTGGGATAGAAGACATCAAAGGTCTGCCTGAACCAAATTGCATCCCCCTCTCTCTCTCTCTCCAATGGTACAACAGCGATTACTGCGAATTGCACTAAGCTGAAATGAAATCTGCGTCACTATAAGACTGATCATTTTACCCCTAGACAGCGATAGAGCTTGGTTGACTCCTATCACCCTAGTTCTGTGTATAGGTGTGTATTATCATTGCTAACCTGTTACATTTATATCCTTACGATTAGAGTACTGTATTATTTGTTTCTTTAATAAAACTTTATTAGTTCCTAGTAATCCAGACTCCAACGAGTGTTCCATTTCTGCTGGTTTGGCAACCCAGTTATAGGGTACATAACATTTGCAAAAAGGTACATGACTACGTATCTCAAAGTAATATGGAAAGTGCCCACAATTTCAATGTGGTTATACACTCAGGATTTGGCAAAGAGCATCACATTCATTGTACTATAGTTTGGTATTATTGAAGTCCTTCCAAAAGTAAATGTAGACTGGACTTGTTTTTGTCAATATTGATCAGATATCATGTTTTTGCTAGGTCAGTGCCTCAACTGTTCTTCAAAGAGCAGTGAAACCCATCAGTCTGAGAAGCCAGATGAGTTTAATGAAGTTTAATTTCTCATCTGTTGGGCAGCCACTTCCACAGTGCAGCTCTCCTTAGCAACCATGATTATGTCTCAGAAAACCTCTACCCCAGAAACAAGAATGCTACTATTTATCTAATGGATCATATGGTATAAACATAGCTAACATTTAATGATTTTCACTAATTTTTGAACTGAAGAGAGAACATCTTCAAGATGGTGCCAGTGAACAACATGATCAGTGGTGACATCCTGCAGACAGTTCACAAAACTACTTCTTTTATTTCTTCTCCTTTCCAATATTATCTTGGTTCTAAGTTGTGTGCGATTGGAACCTATGATTTTGCTGGTGTGCTTTGGGGCTGATTGCTCGAGCTGGTGCTCTGCTGTCTCTGAGGGAGTTTGGTGAGATTTGGGGCAGAGTGTGCAGGCTGGAGGTCTGGAAGCCTGGAGACAGGGCACGAGCCCATGATAGGCTGCATTGCTTTTCTCCAATTGAAACGTCGAGCAAGGTTGAAGTCAACGAGGATGAGAGTGGAGGACAAGGCGGGTATTCGGTGCCCTCTGCCAGCATTTCACCAGTCTTTCTCTCCCTCTCGCTAGACGCTGTCATAGGAAAGTGCATGAGTCTTGGGATCCACGTTGTAAGGATTGATCAGCAAGGCTGTGGGCTCATTTTGGGGGACTTGGAGATTCATGTTACATGTGTTTCTGGATTCTGGTTGCTTTTTTTTCGTTGTTTTTGAGTGGATTGATTGTGGCTCTTCGGTGAAGAATGGTCCTGCAGCCTGCACTGAGCTGACGATGCAACACTGAACTGAACTAAACTGATTACTACTCATTACCTGGTTCGACATTTGATATCCAATGTGCTGTCTGCTTGCTTTTGGCCATTTGCACAACTTGTTCTTATTATGCAGGTTGGGTGTTCAATGTGCTCTTGAAAGGGTTCCATTGTGATTCTTTGTTTAGAGGCTGCTTACAGGAGAACAAACCTGAGAGATGTATTCTATATACATACTTTGATAATCAATATACTTTGAACCTTTGAATCTTTGACTTATATTGGCATATCTGGAACTCTCCTCTGTCACTTAAACTACGTAAAAATACATTATTAAATAAATATTCAAGAGATCAGTAAATTAATTTTACGATATTATTTTATCTGGTGTCTCAGTTGTACCCAGCATTTTCCATATTTCACATTTTAACAAACAAACTGGTGGTGGAATGAAGTTATCATTGAAACAAATTGAAAGTGATAGAGAACTAGGGAGAGAGTAGAGAGCCCAAAGTGGAATGAAGAAATTGATTTTGGTATTTGTGCTTAAAAAAAGGTTGTCTAAAATGAGTCTTCCTTAAATGTTTTGAAATGATTCCATTTTAAATATATTGAAGTATTCCAATAGATTAGCAATCGGAATGAGCACAAGTCTGAATTACTTAGACTATGATAAAATCACACACATACACACAAATCAATTATGTACTTACTGTTTAATGACCTGCTTCTTCTTTCTGTGTCTTTGGCTTCCCATATTGTTCTAATAAAGCTCAAGGATGAGCCCCTCAGTTCTGAAATGGGAACATGGCAACCTGCAGAACTCATCATGAAATTGAACACTTTCAGATAATCGACCATTCTAGCCTTGTATCTCACATTTACAAAACAGTTTGTTTTTCACTTTCTTTCTTCTTTAATTTCAAATTTCATTCATCTCTTCTGACTTGTATGTCTTCCAGGCTTGCCTGTTATTCATTAACCTTTACTATCCTCTTTCAGCCAGTGCAATCACAGCCTTCATCACCCACCACTCACCCCCTGATCGCCACCCTATCACAAACGTCCCCTTTGGTTTCTCTGCACCTTGTCCAGTTCTCTGCTGCTTTTAATTTGTTTCATTGATAACCTCACTGATCTGCAGAAAATTCATCAATCTAAAGCATTAGCTCTGGTGCTCTTCCCTCGTTCTCTACCTGATCTGTTGAGTACTCACTGCATTTCTGTCATTTATCAGATTTTCTGCATCAGTGGCACGTTCTGTTGCATATAATTAATAACTAATATCCCAGACAACACCCATCTACCATGTCCCATCTGCTTTGTACAAGTGAAGACACAGTAATCAGCAGATGCTGGAATCTAGAGCAATGAACAAACTGCTGGAGGAACTCAATGGGGAAGGAGTTAGTTTGATGCAGGATTTTGGACCTGAAACATCAACTATTTCTTCAACACCTCCGCCCTCAACAGACATTGCTCCTCCAGCAGGTTGGCTGTTGCTTTATACACATCTCTGATATATAAGTGTATGCTGAATTCTTGCTTTTCTTTCAGCACTGTAGTGCTTCAATCGTTGAATCAGGCTTTGATATTCTATCACTATATAATGATTAAAAATACATTGTGAATCTAAAGGCAGCATGTATAAATTCCAAAATACATATTTTTGCTGATGGCGTTACTGATAGCACTATAAACACAAATATAACAAAATATTCAGATTTTGAGGGATCAAATACTACTTTTGAGATCCCTATAAAACCTCTGGAATGAGATAATGCAAAATTAAATTCTGAATCATAGCACATGTACACATGTACATAACAGTGATAATTCGAAACAGTTAGGAGAGGGCTCTCAGCATCAAGTCGTAATGCTGTGGAAGCTACTATCTTCCAGAAGGAAGATATAAAGTCATCTCTGTCACAGGTACTAGTCTCTATACTATCCAAGACACCTTCAAGGAGCAGCTTCCATCATCAAAGACTCTCACTACACAGGACATGCCCTTTTCTCATTGTTACCATCAGGTAGGAGGTACAGAAGCCCTGAAGGCTCACACTCAGCAATTCAGGAACAGCTTCTTCCCCCATTTTCTGATTTTTAAATGCTCATTGAACGTATGAACACTACCTCACTACTTTTTTTAATTTCTGGTTTTGCATAACTTACCTGCATGTAACTATTAATTATACACACACACACACACACATATATACACTTATTGTGTTTGTTTTTTTCCTATATTTATCATGTATTGCATTAACTGCTGCCACAAAGTTAACAAATTTCACACCATATGCTAGTGATGTTAAACCTGATTTTTATTCTGATAAAGAAAGAAAATTGAAGGAAAATGTTGATGCAATCGGGAATATTTATTTCCAGTGGCGACGGAAAAATAAAAGAACGTAAGCAACATATTTGCCAGTAACAGCACACAACGCTCAGAAGATCCGCAGCTATATCTATAGGATCACATCAGTGATACCTGCAAATTAAAAGTTTCAATAAATAATGAAACGTTAGATAAAGCCATTAATCAAACAGGGTAATACATTTCAGGAGGTCTGCAATCAAAATTTAAAGCCTGATGCATGGCAGAGATTAAATCATTTTAGTAGTCTACACCAAATGCATATTAAAATAGCAAAAATGGTCTCCATAATTCTCTTACCTACTGCAATTTTTGTAGTTATGAAGGTGAAAAATGAGACTGATAGGAATGGAATACAAACTATTTTCTGGCAATGATTAAAAGTGGCTGTGATAAGGTACTGAACCATTGTCATCTTTTCTACAGACATATAAGACACTCTGTAAAACACTAGTTTTAACATCTAAGAGTAGGTGGAATTTATTTGAAATTCTTGAACAATATATTATTATTCGGCATGACAATGTTTCACTACGTTAAGAGCTGTACTATTTCATAAGCCCATTGATTGAACGCTGATGACTGACAGTTTGATAAAGTGGAGGAGGCACCAGGTTCAAGTTCACTTACAGTGAACACTCAGCTGAGTGAGAAAATATTGCATTCCTGATATTGGTTCAAAGCTTTACAATTGAAAATATATACCAAGTTCTTTGATTCTTCAGGCTATGTGTTTAACCTGGGACTGCTTCCAATCGCTGTTTCGGAATGAGAACATTTTATTACTGTATTTAGCCCCTGAGCACTTCATAAATTATCTCTGTACATCTGTGATATGACCTCCCCCCCCCCATAATAAAACTGCCACCTTGTTCATTTTGAGTGATCTCATAAGAAGGGAAGAAAAGACATTGGTCACCAAATAATGGCTACTATAAACCCAGTTGCACACTTCCTGCCTCTAATGTTTGTAGCGAATGTTCTCCCTGTGACTGAGTTGGTCTCTTCTCATATTCCAAAGACATATTGGTTAATAAATTTTGGGCATGGTACGTTGGCACTGGAAGTATGGTAACACTTGAGGGCTAACCCTCAGACTGTGTTGGTCGTGGACGGAGACGATGCATTTCACTGTATGTTTTGATGTACATGTTATAAATAAATCTAATCTTTATAACACCCTTCACCCTGATCCACTTGTCCTTTTATTCCTCTTTAATCATAAGGGGTGGCGGAGTGAGGAATATGATTTTCCTTTTGCTCCCTGTCCTTCTTATGATCAAAGATCAGAGTTTAATCTGCATTTTTGACAAGGACCCTGTCAGCTTGGAGCAGATGTCCTTGCCACTGCAGTTAGAAGTCTCATTCAGTTTGAAGGGCAGTGGGAGAGTTTATCACTCACATCTAGCAGCACCTCCCAAACCCTCCAGGTGAATTTAAAATTAACCATAGGTTGTTGTAGCGAAACTCAAGAACACAAATTAGTCAGTACTTTAAAAGCTGAAGGATAAAAGGAAATCAAAAAGTGAGATTATATGAAATTACTCAAAAGGAAAATCTGATCTGGTGATTTGGTTTGTTTTCTGTATTGTAACCTATCAGTGCTTCTCCTGTTGCCTTCATGCATACGATAGCCAAAATGATTCTTCAACCTACAACACCTGAAACATATGCTTCTTTTTCATCCCAAAAATGACAAAAGAAGATCCCTTTTTAAAGAATGAGTGGTTAGAATTGAGACACCACTGGTAGGGAAGGAATGGAAATAGATTTAGCGTTTCCTATTGAAAAGGAGCTGGTTAAACCCTTGAGTGAAAAGGGTTTGCAGAGCAAAGGGGGAAGGGTAAAGTCCGGGGATTAGCTAGACAGCTTTTGCATATCGGCTTGTTAGAGGGAACACCTTGCTTTCATCCTTTTCTGTGCATGCTGTGCATCACAAACTCTGGTATTTGCCATTTCCAGCATGTGATAAAGACTCTCACCTTCCGCACCATGTATGATTCTTATTATTTTAAGGCTTCCCAGTCTCTGATGCCTCAGAGAAAACAATCTGAGTTTGTCCAAACTCTCCCTGAATGTATGCACTCCAATGCAGGAAGTATGCTGGTAAACCTCATCCTTCCTATAGTGTATGGACCAGAACTGCACACAAATCTCCAAATATTCCACGATCCAGGGAGGAATTTTCTTACATGTGCAACGTGTAAGAAGCCATTTAGGTCACTTGAATCTAGACCTTCAGTGCATTCAAACTCTGTACAGTGCTCTTAACTTGGCAGTTTTCATACAGCACTCTTAATTTCCCCAAAGAGAAGTGGCTTTAAGTATTCGGGCTAAGTCTGCTGACCTAACTAGAGTGCCATAGGAATATACAATTCATTATTCCAATAGGTGATCTGATATCATGAGTCTGAAGATGAATTCCTGGAAAAGCACCACAGAACTTAGTTTTCCCTGTTTCCTATAACCAGCAAAGGTTTCACCTGTAACACTAAGAGACGTGTAATCCGTAGTCTTCTTAAATTCCCACCCATATAAATTCCTTTTAACTCATTATCAAGTCCTTCATCTTCCCTTTCTTGCTTGCTCTTCCTATCAAGGCCTGCACTATTCCTTTGTGTTTGGGTGCAGGCTTCAAGTTTGCAATAATGATATCGACCTTGCTCCAATAGACATCACTGCTGTGGACCTAATGACTTCTGCGCATATACTGATTTTACACATGGAAGCTAGTGAAACAGTTTCATTGTTCAAGTTGGATGTGTTCAGAACTGCAGACCACATTCAGCAGTTGATTTCAATTCAGTTATGTAACACCTAAAGAAAAATGCATTGCACAATTGAATTTATAAATCATGCACTGGGATTTACTTATTTTCCATGCTCAGTTAATGCTCTTCAAAAGCAACTCCTTTCTTCTGAGGGGAAACTGCCTTCTGAAGAGCCATCGCAAGGGAACACTTTAGAAGGGGGAGTAAATATTGGCCATGCCAGTTGTACCAACATGCATGAATTTCAGGGGCCACAAGTACATGCTAGTGACTGATGATCTCCCTTGCAGCCATTTCAAATGTCTTAGGCACCACACAACTGTTTTCCAGTAACCATTTACAGCTCATGAGTTTTCCCAAATTCTAACTGCTGTGTAATGTATATGCACGAGACAGCGAGACACTTCTACCTGCAGCAAACAATCTGCTCGAGGAACTCAATGGATAGAGCTGCATTTGTGGGCGTAAAAGAAATGCTGATATTTTGGGTTGAAATATCTACAATTCCTTTCCTCCCACAGATGCAGCTTGACCTACTGAGTTGCCTGCAGTTTGGTTGTTGTACCAGATTCCAACATCTGCAGTTTCTTGTATCTTCCTAGGCAATTCCACCTCTCAGTTTTGTACCATCATTCAAGCAGAGTGATTGATAGGTGTCTTAACTCTATTCACCTTGGATCCAAAGTTTAACATCTTTGCCTACCAAAGGGCCTTTAGCCTAAGTTTTAAAATTCCAAGTTAACCTATCCTCTCCCGCTATTATTGGGAGCAAGTTGTGAATCTCCTATTGTGTAAAAAGCTGCTTCCTTGTGTCACTGTAAATGGGCCCCACTTCATGAATATGCCCTTTTATTTTGTAATCTCCTGTTAGGAAAGTATTTTCTCAATCCATCCCTTCAACATCTAAGGAATGTGGCACCTATTTATACAACATGATTTATCTCTTCTAACCCTGATGCAACATCTTTCATGCACATTCAAAGCTACACAGCTACAAAGGGAGCTTTTAGTATTGTAGGATTCAATTCAAGATTCAAGATTGTTTAAAGTCATTTCCAGCACACAAGTGTAAGGAGAATGTAATAATTGTTACTCCGGATCCGATGTGGTACAAGAAAAACACAATAAAGATAAAGAACATGATAATAATAATAAAAACACAATAAATACAAATACGTAAGATAGCTAATATAGCTTACACATAGCTTGATTGTATGTCCATAAATTGTTGCTAGACTGTACTTAAAGTGTCTGGTCAGAAATAATGAAGTAGTGGTGGAGGTGTTGATCAGCCTTACTGCTCACTCAGTTCTACTGACCACTCAGTTTTAAAAATAGTTGACTTTTGCAGATACCAACATCAGTTCTGATAGACAACCACTAATTATAGAGTAAATAGTAATTAGACAAACCTTATGATATCAGCTGATTGTCTATCTTTGGAAAGAGGATAAACTAACCCCTCCAAAAATAGAAAGAATAGAAGAAGGTGGCCCATATATATTATTAACTAACACTATATGGATAATTGAAATACCTGGGAATGGGGCAATGATTGTATAATTTTCTAGATTATATTTTACCTTTGAAAAGAGTAAATCTGTGCTTTTAGCTACTTTGCTCTTCTTGCTGCACAATTCTCCAGTATTTCTGCTTTTGCAGCTGTCTTCACTTTCATACGTTCCTGGATATGAACTTAACATGTAACAGTAATTATTTTCATCATGTTTTCAATTATTTAACTTTGTATTTTAAAATAGGTGAAAATAAACAAAAAAATAGCCTCAGGTTAAAGCCTGAGTAAAATGTATGATATATATTGGACTCACGCTGGGTAACAGGTTGGACTCAGCTGAGTCCACACATCAGTAAGATTTTATAACCAAGATGAAAGTTACAAGAACATTTTGACGATTGGTTCTGCTGGAATGGATCAAGTGTTCACCTTGATCAACCTTTTCTCTCTCTTGTTCTACTCCAGTTCCGTAAAGACAGTTTAAGGCCGGTTCAGTTAATCTATCATTGCTTTCCATAAGTTTTCAGTCAGTTCCAAATTTTACTCCTTGGCTCCTACTTAAGAGAAACGCAAATACTTATATAACATTTAATAGAAGATGGATGGGAGGCATTGCAGATTCTTTCTCAGGTCTGCTGTGGAGGCCAATAATTTCGTTTGCCTGACAGTCTAATCGCACATATGGTGTAATAATGAAAATTACACAGACTGTAGAATGAAATCCCAGTGGGAGTCAGTAGGTGAGTGGGAGGAAATAAAGCCAATGTGAAAATATTGATTAATAATTTAATACTACGTTTATAAATCAGTGTAATGTGCTGTACTGATAGATAACTGTTTACATGGCTTCTTATCTTTAAATATCCCCTGATTGCATAGCTGGATCATAATTCCAAATCATTTTGACCATGGATTTATAGATACATCTTATTCTCCTCTCCCTGTCTTCCTATAAAGACCAAAAAATGATCTTTATAAGTTAAACCAGTCCTAGCAGAATATCATCAACATAGAACGTAGAACGTGGAATGCCACAGCACAGCACAATACAGGCCCTTCAGCTTACCAAGTTGTGCCAGCTTTTTAACCTACCCTAATATCAATATGTTGCCATTCGCTTACTCTCCTTCTTGTTCTTTTCAACAGGTGTGGGGTTACAATTTCTACCTTGGCCTTCTTTCATTCTTCATAGCAATATAATCTGTAATATAACGTGGATTAGTGTTTTGTTACTAGACCACATCTTCTGAATAAGTCTTTTGAAAGTATATTTGCATTTGTATCACATTGTCTTACCAAAACATTGCTGGTTAACTTACAAAAAATCCATTTAGTTAGGTATATAAAGCCCTCAACAAGTTTATCTAAACTTTCCGTGTTAAGCTCACATCACCCTTGGTGCTAAACGCTTTTGCATTCAGCTGATCTTCTAACAGAAGTCCCGGTGCAACTATATAATGGACCATTTATATCAATCTTCTGTCAGTTACAGGAGTAGTCTTTGTAAATGCTGTGCTCAAAAGCTTAAGCACAACTGAGATAACACTAACAGGACAATACTCTCCATCACTACAGGGAACTCAGATCACTGAAACAGTGTACTATTCATCAAAATATGTTTGTCAATTAATACAACACACTTTCTACCACTAAATCATATTTCAATACTGTACAGAGTACTGTCCAAAGGTCTTAGGCAGATATATATAGCTAGGGTCCCTTAGGTTTTTGCACAGCATTGTATATTATGTATTTCCAGTTACAAAATAATACTTAATACTCCTGAGTTATAAGAAGGCTGAGTACTCTGATTCCTGTTTCCCAACCACCTTACTATTTTAACAAATATAGAGTATTGTACAAAAGTCTTAGGTACCCTAGTTATGTATATGTGTACAATACAATATCTCATTAATGTGCCAGCAATCATCTCTCCTACCTGCTTCACGGAAGTTACACACAATACTTTTTTATTAAATTCTTTCTGTAATTCAACTTATTCTAGCTATTCACTGGCTCTTCTTTACAGTTCTGTAAGCCCTTCAAGGAATTCCAGTAAATTCATGAGGCATGACTTACTGCTTTGAACACTACTTTAACGGCTCCTGATGGCCACTAACACATTAGAAGAACATTGAAAGGGTCCTGTAAAATGCTGGCCTGACTGATCTATAATTTCAGCATTTCTAACTTTCATGAATATTATGATAATTGTCCCTATCCTCTACTTCTAAGTGCAGTTCGACTATAAATGGACCTCAGTTATTCAAAGATAATTTCATAGAAGCCATCTAGGTCATTAAGTCTAGTTTGGATATTACTTAAGTAATTGAAGAAAGGTGATATAATATTAACATTGTGGAAATGTTGGGTAAAATCATGTGAGAAGACAGCTTCTGGCATATGAGTCTGATTAATACATGCACTTGGAGTGTTGTGAACAGCATTGGGCCCCTTATCTAAGAAAAGGTGTACTGGTTGGAGAGGGTCCAGAGGAATTTCATAAGAATGATTCCAGGAATGAAAGAGTTAGTGCATGAGGAGAGTTTGATGGCTCCGGACCTGTACTTGGTGGAGTTTAGAAGAATAATGGGGATCATATTGAAACCCTTTGTATGGTGAATGGCCTAGACAGAGTGATTGTGGAGAGGATGTTTCCAATAGTGGGGGAGTCGAGGACCAGAGGGCACAGCCTCAGAATAGAAGAACATCCCTTTAGAACAGAGATGAGGAGGGATTTCTTTGGACGGAGGGTGGGGAATCTGTGGAAGTCTTTGCCACAGATGACTGTGGAGGCCAAGTCCTGGGACATCTAAAGTGGTGGTTGATAGGTTTGTAATTATTAAAGGCATCAAAGGTTGTAGGGAGAAGGCAGGAGAATGGGGTTGAGAGGGATAATAAATCAGCCATGATGGAATGGCAGAGCATACTTAATGGGCCAGATTTCTGTTCCTATGTCTTATGAACAATCCACGACATCACATTTCAAGTTGGTCTTAATGACAGACTCATGATTTAAAAGTGGCAATATGGTTTTCCAGTGTCAGTGTGTGTTGTTACCAAGGCTGTTTTCATGAAATTAAGAAATAAAGCAAAATAAACAGTAGCAGAAACTGCAACATTACATCAAGCCTAGAGCAAGTGAGGAGCAGTAAAGGTGGCACAGAGACACAGCTTGAAGAGCTGCTACCTCAGAGTTTCAGGAACCGGGTTCAATCCTGAACCCCAGTGTTGCCTGTGTGGAAATTCACTTATTTATCCTATAACTGCATGGGGTTCCCCTGAGAGCTCTGCTTACCTCCCACATCCCAAAATGTGTAGCTTGATAAATTGCCCTTCAATGTGTAGCTGAATAGTAGAACTTGGGAGGAGTCGTGTGGAAAATATAAAATTGGATAAATGTAGGATAAGTTCAAATTGGTACTTGATGGCCAGTAAGCCAGCGTTTCTATGCTGTATGAATCTTGTCTCCACATCATGTTAATTTTATTTTATTTAGAGGTACAGGACCTCCTGGCCCAAAAAGCCCAAGTCTCCCAATTACACCCATGCGATCCTCTAATCCATATGTTTTTGCAACACGTGAGGGAACCAGAACACCATGCAGCAACTGGGAGAACATAATGTCGGATTCTGATGCTTTAATCCAAGGGTTCTTTCAGAAGTCAAGATAGAGGAACAAAACATGTTCATTCACAGTCATTTAATTAAGTGTTGATAGAACAAAAGAAAATTGAAACAGACAGCAACAGGAGCAGAAACTAGTAGCAGAAGGCAGAAGAAAAACTTAAAGACTAGGAGACTAAGAGGCTACTGCCTTGCAATGCAGCTCCTTTATATTACATAAATGAGGAAAATTCCATTCAAATTTGCAGATAAGAGTTAACCAATGTAAAGACTCTTATTCAAATGACGCAGCACCAAGAAAAGCTCCACAATAGTAGTAGTAGTCATACTTTATTGATCCCGGGGGAAATTGGTTTTCGTTACAGTTGCACCATAAATAATAAATAGTAATACAACCATAAATAGTTAAATAGTAATATGTAAATTATGCCAGTAAATTATGAAATAAGTCCAGGACCAGCTTATTGGCTCAGGTTGTCTGACCCTCCAAGGGAGGAGTTGTAAAGTTTGTTGGCCACAGGCAGGAATGACCTCCTATGACGCTCTGTGCTGCATCTCGGTGGAATGAGTCTCTGGCTGAATGTACTCCTGTGCCCACCCAGTACATTATTTGGTGGATGGGAGACATTGACCAAGATGGCATGCAACTTAGACAGCACCCTCTTTTCAGACACCACCGTGAGAGAGTCCAGTTCCATCCCCACATCACTGGCCTTACGAATGAGTTTGTTGATTCTGTTGGTGTCTGCTACCCTCAGCCTGCTGCCCCAGCACACAACAGCAAACATGATAGCACTGGCCACCACAGACTTGTAGAACATCCTCAGCATCCTCAGCAATGTTCCAGAATTATACCAGTAAAACCACTAGGGGTACATTGAACAATTCCATAGATATACTGTGACCACGAGGAAGCATACTGAACTATTATATGTATATAAAATACAAGCAGTCAATTAATTCTTACGCTGGAAATAAAACGACAATTAAACATTCTAATCTATGAATTAAACAATTGGCTCTAACATTACAAACTTATTACAGACAGTGGCAGGAATTGAACCTGGGTCACTGCTGCTGCAATACCGTCATGCCACGCTAATGTGCTGCCCATATTAATGTTGCTGTTCTTTCAGTTATGAGGGCAAATGCTATTCCTTCCATGTGGATATTAGGCTTTTCTGCAGAAGGTTCAGACTAACAAAAAGCATTCTGAATTTCTTCTTTAGATATTTCGGACAAATAATGTCTCCTGTCTCTGAAAGTATGTTCACTTTTTAATTTGATACTTGTTCCTTAAATATTACCTCTTACTGATTGGATACATCTTGCCAGTCCAACATCTTAAACTGATTTACTGAGGACTTTTTGAATAAACACTGGTGCATGTTATTCCTGATCAGCTGATCTTGTGGTGATGCTATCTCAAAGGTTTTGATCAGTAGATATGACACTACATATCCTGCCATAAAATGGCAGAGATGTTTTAAGTTTAAGGGAAACAATAACAGCTCCCTTTATTGTCAACCAAACTCAGAATATGAAGTGCGGTAAAAAACACTTGACATCATTACGTCATCATGTCAAACCATGCTCATAAAGAGAAGCCCCAGTTCAATGTCGGTGGTTGTGAATTATATGTGTTTTTCCCCCCTTACGTTACCCTACACTATCACTGAATTGAACAGTGCCTGAAGATAGTAAGTGGAATACAACAAAAGTTAATGAAATCATATAATGCAGTCATTTATCTGAACCAGAAATATCCTGATGAATTCTGATTGGTCACTGAATTCCAGGAAGAATCTTAATTCACCTGCAGAGAGTCAGCCTGATATCATAAGCATTCATCTAAGATCATGTGCAATTTTCATGCAGAGGAAATTCCCACCTATTTATTGCATCTAATTTAGAGAGTAACAATAGGGGAATTAATTGATGGCATCTTAAGGTAATTGAGTGATATCAGTCCAGCATTTTTATTGAAATTATTGAATCCAGTTGACTTTTCAGGTGATACTTCCAAAATTCAAACAATCCATCTTTTTACTTACAGTATTAAAGAGCTACTGTTAAATTTATATGAAAGAGCTTTGAGTGGATTATTATGAAGAACATGATGTCTGCGCTATATCTTGAATGTAAGTCTCTACAGTTCTCTGCACATCACTTTCAATCACAGTTTTAGAGCATTTATTATAATAGGTGATAGATCCAGCCCAGTCCATCGCAGGTAAAGCTCTCTCCACAATTGTGCACATTTACAAGGAGCGCTGTTGCAAGAATGAGGTATTAATTACCAAGGTTCCCCTACCATCCAGGCCACGCTCTCTTCTCACTCTGTGATAGGTATAGGAAAGTGCAGGAGCATCAGTACTTGCACCACCAGGTTCAAGAATAGTTATCACCCCTCAGCCATCAGGCTCCTGAACAAGAGTGGATGGCTTCACTCACCCTCACAATGAGCTGACTCCTCGACCTATGAACTCACTTTCAAGAGCTCTACAACTCAAGTTCTCAGTACCATTTATTTATTTGTTTATTACTGTTTGTATTTGAATAGTTTGTCTTTCTTTTGCACATTGGTTGCTTGTCTTTTTGTGTGTATTTTTCTTTGATGCTACTGTGAATGCCAACAAGAAAATGAAGAGGGCATTTTTTTTAAGAAAAAGAGTTTCACGTCTCCGAAAGTAGCCTGAAAAAGCACTCAATCTCTGATGGTACTTTAATTGTTTATCCCAAAATTACAGTGGATTCCAGTCAATTGGGACACATCAGGAACAATGCATTTTGGTCCAATTAAGTGGCTGCTCTAATTAACTGAAATTTCATGGAAATAGTTAAAAAGATATTAAAAAAAAGACAAACTACAGTTTAACTGAGTAATAAATTATGTATTTAAATTAAATATGGAATAAAGTAGTAAACTACCAATACTACCACAATACACTGTACTATAAAACTGTGTATTAGTTCCTAACAGTTACTGACACAGCATATGCTGCTGTGTATGGGGTGTCCAGGGAGGGGGTAACACCTCTGGTGAAGGGGCTTTTTGTATCCAGTCTGGGGCAGCTCATTCACCTTTGGCCCCACCGGTCTCTCAGCTCTCACCTGTGTCTCCAAGTAGCTGTTTGCATATGACAGTGGCCGTGCCCTGGTATACCACTTTGACAGGTGGGCTAAGCCAGTTGAGGGTAGACAGAGGGCCTCATACCCTGGTGAAATCAGGACACGTCTGTCCTTGTATGTGAAGTCAGCTCTGGCGGACCGGGCAGATGTGATCAATAGTGAGATCCAACTGTCAAGAAAGTGGTACCCCAACGTTTTGTGAAAAGCGAAGGGCATGATAATTCATGGTTATCCACTGCAACCAAGGAAAATCCCAGTTTGTGATGACTGCTTGTACCACTAGACCCAGACTTTCAAGGTGAAGAGCATGGAACTGTCCCAGTGCAGTGGCTTTTCAAATTTAAAAACTCCTGCACAGGATTCATTGTCGTCGTTGGATTCCACAGACAACCAACACATGGACGCGTTCTTTTGATTGACTGTAAATGAATAAAATTAGTGCAGGCACCTAGTGCAGATAATACACTGCCTTCTACAATACTTCTGACAACTACATCCTCCAAATCTTCACTTTCATTGTACATTCAAGTTGTTTGGCAATACCTTCAAATTCTTCATAGTTCCTAACTTGTTTAAGTAATGAAATAGTTTTATTTTCACTCCTGGCCACTTCTGCCATCTCCAAGCCTCAATGTTTGAAACCACAGTGAGCAAAACAATTCTAAATTGTTTTACTGCTTATTTCTCGCCAACTATCAGTGACAAAATTACTGCTTTTTGAACACAAACTCACACAACTGACACTAAAAACTGTTCACTCTAAGCACAGTGTAGTGTCTAATGGCCACACAAGTTCACACGACTGATGCTAGTTAGAAACTGTCAGGCAAGCGCAACATACTCCTGTCCCAAATAAATGAAGAGAATCCCAGCTATTTTCTCAATTAGTTTTTGTACATTAGGCATTGTCCCAAATAAATGGCTGCCCCAATTAACTGATGGACTAATTAATCAGAATCCACTCTATTCTACTTCTCTTTTTACATTAAAAAAATCTATTCACCATTCTTCTAAAAGAGTGGGAAAGAACTAAAATGTTACGACATATATGTGGGAAAATTTCAAACAGAACAGTAGCATAATCATCGCTAAGGAGAACTACTCAACTGTTCACTTAAAGTGCTCGACATTCTGCAAAACTCATCAGAAATATTGAGTGTTGAGTAAGCTAAGATTAGGCAGTGAGACTGACCTGCTAGATCTTAGAGTGAGGGAAGTAAAACTAATTCAATATCCAATGACTTTTGAAGGAAGGTTTATACGTGTGGACATTAGGTGTGGACAGCATTAAACTCTTTGTTGAATATTTTCATTATGCTCTGAACTTGAGTTCAGACCTTGTGGGCCTGAGAGCAATTGTTATAATCATCCCTCCACATGATCAGAAGAGCTGATGAAAAGTCATCAAGTAAAATCTCAACTCTGTTTCCCTCTTGATGGATGTTACTTTGTCTGCTGAGTGTTTCCAGCATTTTGTGCATCTATTTTAAGTAATAATTGATACCTTGTGTGCTTAGATGAACTGAGGGCTCTCTTCCCGTTAACCAATGCT
Organism: Mobula birostris; assembly: GCF_030028105.1. Lineage (NCBI taxonomy): Eukaryota > Metazoa > Chordata > Chondrichthyes > Myliobatiformes > Myliobatidae > Mobula > Mobula birostris. The sequence goes on from NC_092376.1 coordinate 30,057,716, forward strand.
TGCAGAATTCATGAAGTCATCACAGCACAGATTAAATAAACTGGCCATAGCCATGCTGCACTTAAAAAGACCAAATCCTGGATACAAAGAACTGTGCCTCCAGATATCCCAGTCGAAGCTGTCCAGAGGAGGGGGTGTGTTGTTTTTAATGACTTAGAAGAGTGTTTGTTACTGGAAAAGTCAGTACTTATTCTTCATCATTGTTAGATCATAAATGTGTTGCTAGATAACTTCAACAGGCAGTTAAAAGGCGAACACAATGCTGTGCTACTGAAACCACAAAACCAAGAGCGCCACTGTAGTGTAACGGTTAGTGCGATGCTATTACAGCTCAAGGTGTTCAGAGTTCAGAGTTCAATTCTGGCGCCGCCTGTGAGGGGTTTGTACGTTCTCCCTGTGACCCCCTGGGATTTCTCTGGGTACTCTGGTTTCTTCCCACAGTCCAACAGGAGTAATAACCGGTCATTGTAAGTTGTCCTGATTAGGCTAACGTTAGAGGTACGTTGTTGGGTGCTGCGACTTTTTGGATGGAAGAGCCTGTTCCATGCTGCGTCTCTAAATAAATTTTTAAAAATACAACTGAGAAGATCAAGCAGGAGAGTCATATTTCCCTCTGTGGAAATCAACTATGTGGCTTCCTGGTCACTCCTTTTGCTGTGTAAAACTACAGATTATCTCATTCACTGCGTTTAAATTCCCTTGAGTTATAATGGGTCTTGAAACTAGACATTTTATTTAGAGATATAGCATAGTAACAGGCCCTTCTGACCCAAGAGCCCAGAATTCTGGTTCACCAGTCCAGGCTTCTGGATTAGCCCAATCATTTAACTACTATACTACCACTCATCATCTCAGATTCATCTACCTCCTCTAAAGTCCAGCCAAAGCTCTGTTCCATCCTCTCGTTAACAGACACAGTAACCTTGCCAAGAAGCTCAAAACACATCTGTAAGATATTAATGTACAAAGGATTTTGAATGGAATTATAATTGAATTAATCTGATATGTAAGTACATGTCGGAAAGTTTAAAAAGAATTCCATCTGCAGACATTTTCTCCATGTACATGTTTAGGGGAGCTCTTTAATACGTCAACAATATGTACAAAGTCTAACAGGAAAATATCGGGTAATGTAACTTACAACAAACTCTATTTACAAATTCCATTTTTACAAAATGTCTTTACAAGAGGTTTGTTATCCCAAATATGACAAAGCTGCACAAAACAGACCAAACAAAATGGTGTATACAGTAATAAATATTGATCTAAAAATGACTGCAATGTGGAAAGTGATTTCTACAGCCAATTTACCAATGGACAAAACAGTACCAATATTTCCATACTACATTATCATTCCAATATTAAAAAGTAAATAATTTGTACATATAGACTTTGTTAATTATTCTGTAAACTGCATCATGTTAATATATTCAGTGGAGGTAACATAGACATACAGATCATGCCTATATGCGACACTGACAGGTCTACCATGCAACCGTACTTTGCCAACATCTGATAAGGTTCATTTACATTATAATTTAATAACTTTATTACATGCAATAGATTAATAAACTGACACAATTCTCACTCCCAGTTGAAATATGCAGGTTTCAGACATATTTTCCTGGCAGTCTGCCGAGTACAGGTATCCACAGGAAAAAAATGTAAATATTGCATTATATCAGGATCAGCACATTCAACAAAACAGGTTAATAAATAGCACAATTTCAAAGCCATCCTCCAAAGACACAATACAGGGATGATATCATTGAAGTATATAACTTTTTATGGCACTGGTTTGATAATCAAATTTTAAAAGATGTGTTGGAGGGAGACATTCTTCTGTTCTTTTCTCTATTCAGACAGGGAGATGAGTCTTTTTTTTTAATTGTTTCACATCAATAGTCCTTAAACAACCTCCATAATGTAATTATAATTGTTTCAGTGTTTTACTGATACTGGCTTCTGTTGATGATGGTGTCTCAGCCTGGAGCCTAAAGTAAAGCAGATAAGAGATGGGCATGCATAAACAACCATGGTACAGAAAGGGTTTCAAAGCCACTTTAAAACGTCACCAGTGACAGGGTTCAAGGTCAATAAGGAAGACATCAGAAACAAAGTGGTCGGACAGCAATAAGCACGAAGTAATTTAACAATAAATATTATTGTTATTAAGGTCAATCCTGCATCTTACAATTTAAGCATTAGTTTCCTTTTGTGTTCCAAGTTTAGACCAGATTGAAATACGCGGCGTGGAACTGTACTACAGCTAGGGTGTCGGAGATACTGAAGCTTACTGTGCGGAAGTGACGAAGATAAGCTAGGTGTCTGAAATGCTTTGACAGCTGCTGGTCCCTCTCCAGCTGTAGTCAATAGTTGAACTTCCAGCCTATAACAGGTTGATGGCCTCAGATTGGGCACAATCAGTGAATGGTGGTCCTGAGGAAGAAAAACACAGTATTATCAAAATCAGGATCCGTATTTAATTTTTTTTTCATTTGAGAAATCTGAGCATTGCTGACCAGGCCAACAGTGATTTTCCATCCAAAGTGCTTTTGAACTGAATGTGTTGCTTCACAAACATGACAAAATCTGCAGGTGCTGGAAATCCAAAGCAACACACACAAAATGCTGGAGGAATTCAGCAGGCTAGGCAGCATCTATGTAAAAGAATAAATAGTCAATGTTTCAGGCTGAGACCCTTCATCAGTTTGTGTGTGTTGCTTTGAAAGCATTGCTTGGCCATTTCAAAGAATAGTTAAGTGTTATATACTCTGGAGTTGAGGTCATCATGTGGCCAGACTGAATAAACACAAACTACAGATTTCCCAAAAGGGCATTTTTGATCCAGGTAGACCCTTTTTTCAGCCCAGTCACCATTAGTGAGAGCTTTTAATTCAGCATTAATTTCATTCACTGAATATGAATTGACCTGTGGGGATCTGAATTCATAGCTCTGGATCAGAAGCTCACTTCTCTTCTAGAACTATTATATAAAGTAAAAGTTCTCCTATTCCCAAGGTAGAAGCTGGTCTCCTTTAAAGGTAGTGACAGATCGACAGTGTGGATTAACTAAAAATTCTCATGATCACCAGTTTTACAATAAAAGATGGCAGATGTCCTGAGCAAAGCCCTCATGCTCAGACAGTTCTCTCTGTCGCACTCAAGGCCATATTGACTTTCAACACCCACAGGATCTTTCCAAGTTGCAACAAGTCTCTGGCTGCATTCCCCAATTGACTGCTGTCAGCTGCATCAGGCCTAGGCACAGTGTTCCCAAAGAACTGACTTTATTTACTTTAAATTTCAGTGGGGAACTGGTGGTACCATGGGTCCTGGGATTTTCAGGGATTACTGGTTTGCCATGACTGCATCCATGCATCCAGAAGTGCAGGATAATGCAGTGATTAGCATAATGCTTCGCATCGTCAGCAACCCTGCTTCAGTTCCTGCCGCTGTCTGTAAGGAGCTTGCATGTTTTCCTCATGACCGCATGGGTTTCCTTCAGACGCTCCAGTTACCTCGCACATTCCAAAAAAATACGGGTTAGTAGGTTAAATGGTCACATGGGTGTAATTGGGAGGCATTGGCTTGTTGGGTGGGAGAGGCTTGCAACCATGCAGTATCTCTAAATAAGTAAATAAGATAAATAAAGAGACCCCACTAATAATCCAGATCTATATATGACAGGAAACAACAGGAATTCTGCAGATGCTGGAAATTCAAGCAACACACATCAAAGTTGCTGGTGAACGCAGCAGGCCAGGCAGCATCTGTAGGAAGAGGTACAGTCGACGTTTCAGGCCGAGACCCTTCGTCCTGAAAACAAATGTGGTGCCTCAATCATGAGGTGTTTTGACTGCATTAGGTAAGCAGGAAAGTCTTGCAGGGTACTCAAAGCACATCCACTGATGTTGTCGACTGCATGCCGCATGACCTCGCCAATCAAAGCAGCAACCAGTGCCACAGGAATGAGGAGAGAGAAACCCAGTGCGTAGGGGTCATATCGCAGAGCATGCAGAAGTTCCGGAACAAGAACAACAGCAGAGTAAGGTGGTCTCCTCAGCTTAGCAACCACAGCTTTGTCTCTCAGGTAAATGGAGGAGGCAGGTAATGGATATAGTAGAGGGAAAATGCTGCACTAGAACTGTGATACCCAATACAAACATAATGATCTTCTCTACACTACAATATTCAACAGCAGCAGAATACACTAATAATCAGCTGGGGATCCCAGGAAATGTATAAAATCTCTTCACATCATGATTCGCAAGTCCATCTCTCTGCTATATTACACACACCTAAATGACTCCATTATCTTATAATGTAAGTGCTTGTTGGCCCACTGGTGGTGTAATGGCATCAGCACTGGACTTTGAAGCAAGTGGTCCTGAATTTGAATCCGGCCAGCCTGTTGAACACTTTCCATCCATGCTGGGTTGATCGTCAAGCTAGCAACTTGGCCTCTTAAAAAACAGTGAAGTGCTATAGAAATGACAAAAATGCCACCCAATGAGCCACAAGGATCAACTTCAAGTGAGTTGTTAACAAATCCCTCTTTTTTAAATGAGTGTCACCTTGCTCAAACAATGGAAACACAAGATTCTGGAGATTCTGGAAATCCAGAACAACACACACAAAATACTGGGGGGAACTCACCAGGTCACGTAGCATCAATGGTGAGGAATAAACAGCTGACATTTTAGGCCAAGCTTGGACTTGAAAGGAAAGCGGGCAGAAGCCAGAATAAGAAAGTGAGGTAAGTACAAGCTGGCAGGTGATAGGTGAAACCAGGTGAGGGGCAAGGTAGGTGGGCAGGGGAGGAAGAGGAGATGAAGTGCCAAGCCGGGAGGTGGAAGAGTAAAGAGCTAAGGAAAAAGGAATCTGATAGGACAGGACAGTGGACCAAAGAAGGAAAGGAGGAGGGGCACCAGAGGAAGGTGATGGGAAAGTGAGGAAAAGAAAAGGGATAATAGGGGAGCTAGGATAGGGAATGGAAAAAGAGATGGGGAGAATGTTTGGAAGATATGTCAGAATGAGATTGGGAGGTAGAATTAAAATGGAAACATAGAAGCCTGCATATTCTAAGCATGGAGATCTTGAGCCCTCGGGACTGCTGTTGGCTAGTATTGTAGCCAAAACAGCAAAGAATAAACATGTTGATCATTCACTGGAGAGGGAGATGCATTGAGGTACTATCATTTTAAGCCAATAAAACTCAAATCACTCAACAATAAGGAATCCTTGTGAGATTTCAGTTGGGGTTCATTTTCAGCCATGCTGCACATCTGATAATGCATCAGAGATTAAAACATCATATTTCTCTCAGTTTGCATTGGGATCAGATCAATGTGGTGTCACACTTTCCTTATTGTTCTTGTGATCAGCTTATCGTTTTACTACCTCACTTCGGAGACCCTCTTCCAGAGGTGGAAATAATGAATTTCTTAGTGGCAAAACAAACAGGGGATGAAATTGTGAAATAGTTCTCAACATCGCATTATTGGTCAGAAGCAGTCATTGTCAGAATAACGCGGCAACTTTGGCATAAATCCAATATTTCACAATCCCATGACAACCATTCACATTTTAGAGGGGAAATTTATGCTCAGTTGTGATAAGATTTCAGTTTAAGCATATTTGTAACTTTTACAGAGAATCACTGATGCCAGCAGCTGCCACATCAGCTGTGTGACTTGTCTCTGCAGGTGTACAAGTTCTACCTAAAATGAGACTACATTGAATCTATGATAATATATTGAAAATATTTCATTATAAAAATGCATTTAATGTGTGATCTTCCATTAAGGTACAGTTTTAGAATCCAGTAGAAGAGTCTCTATGCTCTGGATGTATATTGACACTTGCTGGCTGCAATCTTGTGCAACATTTTACTTCTGGATCTGCACAGATGGCTTGATGGCCACAACAGATATTTCCCCTAAATAGGCTAGTTTCCCTTAGATGGCCCGGCCAAATGAAGGAGCAGTCTGAGATGACATGCAGTATTACTTTGCTCCTGGAGAACTGCAAGCTATTTATGTTCCAAGGGGAGCAGTAGCCTGCTTTCGAATGGCATCTGCCTGCTCAATGAGGGCATTGGGTTGCTGCCTGGTGTAATTGTCCTGAGGAAACTTTGGTTGCCACCACAGGACAGGGTTAAGAGCTTTAGCTGGATCAAAGTGAGACCTTGGAGAATCAAAAAAGACTTCTCATGATATTTGTGCGTCTTCACAGTAGCTGTCACCTGCACCAAATTCAAGTTTAATTGTTATTCAACCATACGTGAAGATCCATGAGTACAGCCAAATGTTCCTCTGGGACCAAGGTGCAAAACACAATGCCAACAGTCACACCAGCACAAGGCAAATCCAGCACATAAGTTAACAGTAAACATACAGTCACAGACAAAAACGTAATGTAGCCCAAATCCTTGAGTCCATGGATGTTGTGAAGAAGAACAAGGCTGCAGCAGTCTGTGTACAAACATAATCCAGCTTGTCCTCCACCAAACAAAAACTGGAAGGCAGCACTGATGCCAGTATGAATGCCACACCACAACAGCTCTGGCATCACCTCTCCTGGATGGCTGCAACAGGCAACACTGCAGCATGAGGCCTAGTCTCATTAAATGTAGGCCTAGTACAACTAAGGCCATGCAGCTCTCCCGCCATCAATCCAGCCAATAAACCAGTGAAGTGGATGCAACATTCCACATTACTAATGTCCAACAGGATCTTGTGATCGTAAGAAACACAACTAAGACAATCACTTGCTCTCAGACCGCACACTGACTTCGAAGCCTTACTGCAGAAGGCAGCAGCATGGTCCCGCTCTCTTGCTCCTCCACCAGCAAGCAACTCACTGGCAGGGTAGACCTGCCCTACTCGAAGTTCTTAACATCCAACAGTATCTCGCGATCATAAAAAAGATGTTTAAGAAAAGACACTAACGACTTTGGTTGGCTCCTTAGTGGCAGCTGCGTCCGAGCATGTCACCATCTTACCAGAAGTTCAGTGGGCTCCGTGCAAAGGCATTGCCACTGAATTGTTTCAAAGCCTTTACAACCTCCAGGTTATGGTCTCCAGGCTCTGCTCATCTTCCCGCTAGAGCACGAAGACGGACTCCTTCATGGTCCTTATCATTTACTGCCGTTAGTCAGGAAAGCCGGATTATATACCCACAGTTTCTATGAAAGCATCCCAGCTGTGGTCCATATCTGAATTCTCAAGAGCAGTATAGCTCTAAGGACCTCCCCTCTGCACCATGTTCTTTACATTTAATGCCAGACTATAGCATGCTTTTGCCTGGTATGTATGTGTCCCCGAACCCAACCTGCTCACCTCCCTCACAAGTACATCACACACCCACACACACAAAGTCATAGAAACATAGCACAAGCCCTAAATGCTAACCAGCGTTAAGGTGGCCCAGCTCTATGTTTAGAACATACATGAGTGAACATAATTGCAATCACTGACTTACTGGTGGCAATATCTGAGACTGGGAAATAATGCTGTTCGGCAAGCTGTTTTGACGGCTTTCTGTAGTCACTTCTGCCCAGGTAACCTGAAATCCTGTTACAGGCTGATGAAGCTGTATTTTAGATATCCTCCAGTGGAAGTGACCTGTAATGTTCCCTGCATGAATTATGAACGATGCCGACAGATTCTCAGGTTTGACAAGTACTTTGGGAATGGTTGTCACTGCAAAAGAGGAACATAGTTCACAAAATGTCAAACTTGAGTGCTCATATCTCTAACAGTTCTTTTCCAAATTATGTCTATGTCACATGGTAATATATCTGATGGCTGACACTTTTCTGTAAACTCTGATAAATCCTAATTGGGATTCTTATATTACAATTCAGGCACAGTAAGACAGTACTGATATTTTGCTAGTGTAAAGAACAATCCATAACTGTATTACATCTGGGATGTAAAACAAAGAAGAAAAGAAAGAGTGAAGGCACCTAAACAAATAATCTATGGTTTAGCAGAACTTATTTCTGAAAGATAACCCAATATACACAGACATCCCACCTCTCCCAGAAGTTCCGGGAGTCTCTCACATATTAATAGTGGCTCCGTGATGCCCGCAAATTATATACAATATCATGGAAATCAATTTTTTGAGAGCAAGCAAGAGAAAGCAAGAGCGACCACGAGAGAGAGCACACACGCGCGAGAGAGCCAGCACAAGCGAGCGAGTGAGAAAGCAAGCAAGAGCGCGAGTGAGAGCGAAAGCAAGAGCACGCGAGCAAAAGCAAATGAGAGCGAGAAAGCAAGCGAGAGTGCTTGAGAGCGCGCGAGCGACCACGAGAGAGAGAGAGCGCGCGCCATGGCAGAGTGTTCCAAAAAATATATAAAAATTATGTCACCCCTGACTACACTAAAGTGTACCCCTGCCTAACAGGGGTCAAAATAATGACAGTGTTGCTCGCTGCACTGTTTGCAACAGTAACTTTTCTATTACCCATGGTGGGTTAAGATGTAAAAGACATGTTGAGGTGAGTTTAACAGGTGTCATTCATTTATTAGCATAGCTAACGTTATTTAAACTAGCTGGCCAGCTGCTAAGAAGCTACTCTATTGCAGACATCCCACCTCTCCCGGATGTCTCCCGCAAGTTGATGGTGCTACCTCCCTGAAATGAGTTTTTGCAGGGTGGGGTGTCTGTATATAGGAAACAGAGCATTGTGTGTGTGTTGTGTGCTACTTAATATTACGCACAATTAGGGTTGGCAGATATCCATATTGACCAAACAGTCCATTTTAGAACAAGTTCTCCAATTGTTATTGTATGTTTTTCCTGGATCATTTTCATTGGAGAAATATGTAAATTGGACAATGTTGAATTGTTTCTGGAGCTACAAATTAACTAGGATTTGAAATGAAGAATATTGCCATCAATATTAAAAGATCCTCTGGCTAATAATATTGCATCGAAAACTGAAACCTAATCATAAAGTTGGCAAACAACCAGGAGCTAACAAAACCTACGACAATGAAAGAGTCTGTGTTTAGTATAAATTCATTCACTGTACTAAAAAGAGAATTCAACACCCAGCTTTAATAATAGACATGGAGCTTAATAATAGAGTAAATAAGTTAAGTATCAGCTCATATCCAGTTCTAGTTACCATGATGTAAGAAGGTTGTCAAGGCCTTGAATAAAATGCAGAGCAGAATCAGAATCAGGTTTAATATTACTGACGTATGCCTTGAAATTTGTTTTGCGGCAGCAATATTCAAAACTATAAATTACAGTTAAGAAATATATAAAAACTGAATTAAATAAGTAGTGCAAAAATAGAGCAGAAGTATCAGGAATAGCTGAAAAACTCCATTGTATGGAGAGACCATGATTATTCTAATTATTCTCAGTGAATGTTGAGCAGAACTGATGAAGCTGTTCAGAATTCAATAGGACTTTGAAATAGAATCTGTTTCCATTAGAATGAGGGTCAATAAGCAGAGTTAAGATGATTGGCAGAAATTCCGCTAGTGGAAGATTTAGAAATAAATATTTGTGCAGCAATTTGCTGTGCTCTGGAATGTACCTTGTGAAATGGTGGTGAAAGCAGATTAAATATTAATATTCTCTCAGTAGGAGGAAGGAGAATAGTTTGAGTGATATAGTTTTCCAACTGCCAATATAGACAGGATGCATGTCAGTACAAGATTAATATTGACATCACGCAACACACCATCAACATTATTTTTGAAACAATTTTTCCTTCAACCATGCCTGTGACTTAAGAATGACAAGTAGTGTCTATACTATCCTTAGTCATGCTCTGAGATAGGTTTACTATGATAACAAACATCTTTTTATTTATTATCAGTTACTATGTATATATAGATTACAAGATGGAAAACTGCAGTATGCAGAGGAAAGGTCCCAACAAACCAATTGCATCATCCATTATGAATAAGGTTCAGGAAGGATCTGCTGCAATAATCTGCACAGACCTGCATGAATCAAGGTTCTACCAGTTGTTAGTTTCTACTGTGTTTGCTGTTTCAAATACCAGTTTTTATTGAGACTGAAAATTTCCACCAGAAGTACATCTCCTGCTAGTTCCAGATGATATGCACAGAGAGGCATCAGAATGAGACTTTAATGAAGCCTAAGTTGTACATGGGCCTTCAAAGTGAAACATTACCAAATCCCACATAACCTTGTGCTACGGTCTACAAATTAAGGAAAATTTGCTACAGATAGTATTTGTAGTAGAGAAAAAAAATCCTTGGGGAAATTGTTATTTATCAGTCTTATTTCTTGTTGAGCAAAGTTTCATTTGTAAAGTTCAGAACAGGTTTTCAATGTTTAATGGATCTTCATAAACAAAATGCTGGAGGAACTCAGCAGGCCAGGCAGTATCTATGGAAAAGAGTACAGTCGACGTTTAGGGCCGAAATCCTTCAGCAGGACACAGGCGTGTGTTGCTCAGATTCCCAGCATCTGCAGATTTTCTCTTGTTTTTAATGGATCTTATTTATTTTAAGGAAATTTATAAAATACTTCTAACCCATCCTCATTTCTTAATTGATTGATGACACAACTACCCTCTCCCATCCCTCCCCTCCATCTTCCAGTAAGCTGGCCCCCGTACCCCCAGGATATCTCAGTCTCTCAGCTAAAAATCAACCTGGAACATACTACCCGAGTGGATGGTGGAGGCAGCCTACCCTCACAACAGGTAACAAGTATCAATTCAATATTTGCATCACCAAGTTAGAAAAAGCTATGGCCCAAGCATGGGCAATTAGGATTGGTACAGATGGGATTCTTGATAGTTAACATAGATATGATGGTTTGAAGGGCCTGATTCCATGTTGTATGACTCTAACTTATATTTGTTCTATGGCCACTGTTGAGACTATGTCTATCAATTTGTGAAAACTAATGATGCAAAATTGTTTTATTAAATTTTAATAGACCATAAGATATAGCAGCAGAATTAGGCCATTTAGCCCATCGAGCATCCTCCACCATTTCCTCATGGTTGATCGATTTCTCTCCCATTTTATTGTGCTAATTGAATGATAAATTTTGTTCCGTATTATCAGAAACAATTCATCAAAGAGTGTTTTGGAATCTCATATGTCCAATAAGAGAAGAGATGAGATTCAGGTTAAATATTTTATCTGACAGTCACCATCACCAACACTGCAGTAATCCCACAGTATTATCTGACAAGAGTGGGGCTTAAATCAATTGTCTGACTCAAGAGACAATGGTAATGTATTGAAACACTCCATACTTTTTATGAAACCTATATATCCATTTTTCACGTCATTTTTGCCATAAGCCTGCTTTCTCAGGTACTTTTATCTCTGTGACGCTACCACATAACTCAACTAGAAGTTGTCTGAGGTTCTATAAATTCTAAACTTAGCAAAGCAATGCTGTGTTGATGTCAATTAAAAAAGTAAATCAGACATTGCTGCCAATTTACTTTTCCCCATACTTTGCTAAGTCTTAGCCCAATTTCTCTGTCAACTGTCTTCAACAAAACCATTTCATATAAACTAAGGTCAGGGAACAGGAAGCTCAAAAGTTCAGGAATTTCTTAAATTCAGGAATTTATGCTAACTAGAAATGGCTCTATTATTACCGAAGAAGGCTAGCAATTATTCCCATAAGCATTCAAATTCATAACTTTCTGCTTGAAGTCTACGTTTTATACTGCACAGTCTTTGGGATGACTTACGTCTACTTGTCACATACGTGCCACTGAAACATTCTTGCAAATAGAATAGCATGCTTAATTAAAGAGTATAATTCCCTCCATGTGGCTGTACTCACCCCCATCACTGGGACAACTGCTATGTTTTGGACCTTTTCCTCGAAGAGATGAGCATGATGGTGTTGTGAAGATCACTGCTTCCGCTTTCCCCTGGCCCCTGGCCATTACTGGTTGGACCATAACTTTATATTTGCACGAGAAAATCAGTCCTGGGAGAATTATATAGTTTTCCTATGGAAAAAGATAGCATGAAATTTAACAAATTGAATTTGCCTTGTAATTACTTCTATGAGATGGACCGTAATTGAATCTTAAAGGATTTTAACAACGGTAAAGAATTTGAGTTTTTTTTTCATAAATCCATAAAGTTTCTGTCTTAAGAAATTGTATTGCTTTCTTTTGACATTCTGTGAGTTAAGTACAGTAGTACCAAACTTTTTTAAAATCTCTTTTACTCCATTACAATATTTATAACCTGAGAGCAATCCACCTGCTTTTAAGGAATAGTCAACGTTTTGTTATGATACCATATCTGAAACAGCTCAAGGGATTAAATCGGACCCCCCTGCCCCCTTCTCTGCTTTATACCAGGGTGACTGCATGATAACTGTGATGAGCTCATGAAGGATTCCAGGTACCTGTCAGCGAGTCAATGCTTTAAGCAGCAAAAGAGAAAAAAAATCAGTCAACAGAACAATCAACTAAATTCTGATTGATGGTATTACTGTCACAGAAGCTCTTTAATTAAGTTCACAGGATCAAATTGCAAAAAATGGAAGTCAGAAACATTGGAACATACATGGGCTATGACTTTTCTGGAAATCTTTGTCTCGTTGTGCTTGCAAGACTCTGGCATCCATTGGACGAGGTATCGCTCTGCAATGCCACCAGGATCTAGGGACAATGTAATTCACATATTATCATCAGCCAATACTCTTGACAGAATTCACATTGCACTTAGTAATGCCAAGCATATTTTAATTAGATGTGTCAGGAAAGTTCAAGGATATAATTGCTCTGGTGTTGCCAAATATTTGGACAATTCTCTTTGTTTGGAACAACTGCAAACAAATCTATTCCTCTATCTCAAGATCATTTTGTCATAATTGCACTGAAAGCATGAAGATAAATATTGCAGACTTGTTCAGAATATTTCACCTGTGGCCATTTGGACTCATTATTGGCATAAAGACGGCTGAAGATTACTAATAATAACCTTAATGTGCTCAAAGATCACATTTGATTCTGCCCAATGATTTGGATTAATGGTTATATGGAAGTTAACAATATGTTTTACTGGAGTCATTGCAGGGATATGGTGTCCTAAAACTGAATAGCACTGCACAGGAAACCTGGACCATCCTGGGAGGAATGCACCAACCATTCATCCTAATATTAAGATGTTTTGCATTTGATATTTTGAAGTGTGTTCATTGCAAAATGTGGAAAGCAACTTTGGTTAACAATATCTATAACTATCGATTTACCAATGTGAATCTGGCAAGAGCAAAGGATGTTGGGAATGGCAATGTTGAACACCCCGGGAGCAGTGTGTGACAGGTAGCAGAGAATGAGTGCCAGGGACGGGAGGGATGTGGTGCAGATGCAGACACATCCAGTCCTGAGATACCAGGCAAGGTCATTTGGTTCCAAGCAATTTGTTTATTGATCAATACAGAATCTCTCTGGTGCTTCTCACTCCCTCCCCTCTCTTCCCATTTTCCCAACCTTGATTCCTTTCTCCCTGCCTCCTTCCCGCTCTCAGTCCACAATAGAAACCCATATCAGAATCAGGTTTATCATCACTCACATATGTCATGATTTTTTTTTTGCAGCAACAGCAGTACAGTCAATATCACTGGAAGACATCTCAAAGGCTTCATAAAAGGATTATCACATAGAGTTTGACTCTGAGCCGTGTGTGGAGAATTCAGAGTAGATGGCTTGCTGACAGAGAGTGTTTAAAAGAAGAAAGAGATATGTATTCGAGACATCCAGAGTTGGGACTGAATGTGTTGGAAAAGGCATCCCAAATATCTTTCAGGGATTGGTTTATTTTATTTTCCATTAGGTTCCCTGTCACATGTACCCTGCTTGAAAGGCTATAGCCTCCCCAGATATGAATCTTAGGCAAGTATGAGGGAGGAAGGAATGAATGAGAATAAGAGATCCTGTGCTTAGGCCCAGTGGAAAAGAGGTGAGAAATTGCAGAGTGTTCTATATCCAGAAGATGTTGGAGTAGCGGTGGGGGAATGAGGAATGCTGATATGAAGTAGGGACCGAACCATGGGGTAAATGGTCAAATGGGAGTTCTCAGTCGCAGAGTTGGTCCTTTGCATGGTCAAGGTGACGGTTCAGATGGGGTTGGGCACCTATTGCATAGACGATGATTAAGTGGGGAGCTATCTTATGGTGGCAGTGGTCAGATGAAGATCAGCGGGTGTTATTGACGATGGCAGCAGATTAGGAGCAAACTGATGATGGTACAAGTCATTAAGGTGCTTGGAAGTAGGTACAGAGGAGATGTCAGGGGCAAGTTTTTTTATGCAGAGAGTGGTGAGTGCATGGAATGGGCTGCCGGCCATGATGGTGGAGGCAGATACGATGGGGTCTTTCAAGAGACTCCTAGACAGGTACATGGAGCTCAGAAAAATAGACTGGTATGGGTAACCCTAGGTAATTTCTAAGGTAAGGACATGTTCCGCACAGCTTTGAGGGCTGAAGGGCCTGCATTGTGCTGTAGGTTTTCTATGTTTCTATATGGAATTGAGTGAGATACCTTGAGATGACACAACTGCACACTACTGAACATACAGACACTGCTGGACCTTAAGGGTAGCTGTCATATTGTCATAGAGGTCAAAGGGAGGTCAGAAGGCTACCTACTTATGGTGCTGTTCTATCTGATGGTCAACGGTGGAAGAGCGAATATATTTACTGGTTGGGTGTGTGGATATTATTCTTGATCAGTGGGAGATCATTCCTCCTTGCCTCTTTGTAACTGCCCAGTTTCCTGAGCCTTAAGAGGTCAGGTAGGAATATAGAATTGTTGAATTGAAGTCGAACAGCCTCATTGCAATATTTAAATGACCATTGACTTGTTGCCCTTTCAGCATCAAGGGCCAATATCAGATAGAAATGGTCAGGGTTGAAGCAAATTCCGATTCTAACCTAAATTAGAGTAGGTTAAAAGAATGACACAACATTACTGTGATGTAATGTTTTATGTTCTATGTTCTAATAAACAGACATGATATTTTGGGCTGAGACCCTTCATCAGAACAGTCATTAAAACTATAGCCATGGATTCTGTGAACAATACACAGTCTTCCATTATTTTGTAACACTCTTGTAAAAATTGACACTTGAATACTATGGTGGTTCAAATTCATAAACAAAAATGTTTGAAGGGTATGCACCAGGTGCTTTCCAAATGCAGTACCAACATAAGGTAGAATAAGTTAAAGTTTTGGTATTCAGTGGCAAGTAAACACTTCATGCACTCCAACTTTTACAACGTAGGAGGCTGAGGAATACATTATCTTTTTCAGAATGTGTGCAGCTCCAACAATATTCAAGAACCTCAGCACTAGCCAGGATCAAGTCGTGCAAGGTCAAACTCAATTCCCTGAAGTATTTTTGGAGCTAATCAGCACCAGCTAGGACAAACCATGAAAGCTAGGTGTTAACACTCTCTCCACCTGCCTAATTATTCACTCCAGTGCATCCTAGTTAGAACCTACAAGATATGCCACAGTAACTTGCCAAGTCTTCTGTGATCACCATGGGACCAAATCATCACCAATTACTGTCTTCTCTCCAAGTTACACACCATCCTCAAGCATTAGGGCCACTGTATTAGGGAGGTGCTATTGCAGAAGAATTAGAGACTTGCTGTTGTGCATTGAAGATGGTACACACTGCAGGGTGTGCTGGTAGTAGGGAATTAGAATCAAGTTTATTATCACTGGCATGTGACGTGAAATTTGTTGACTTAGCAGCAGCAGTTCAATGCAATACATAGTCTAGCAGAGAGAGAGAAAAAATAATAATAAATAAAATAAAACATAATAATAAATAAACAAGTAAATCAATTACATATATTGAATAGATTATTTAAAAATGTGAGAAAACAGAACTACTTTTTAAAAAAGTGAGGTAGCATCCAAAGCTTCAAGGTCCATTTAGGAATCAATGACAGCAGGGAAGAAGCTGTTCCTGAATCACTGAGTATGTGCCTTCAGGCTTCTGTATCTCCTACCTGATGGTAACAGTAAGAAAAGGGCATGCCCTGGGTGCTGGAGGTCTTTAATAATGGACGCTGCCTTTCTGAAACACCACTCCCCAAAGATGTCCTGGGTACTTTGTAGACTAGTGCCCAAGATGGAGCTGACTAGATTTACAACCTTCTGCAGCTTCTTTCGGTCCTGTGCAGTAGCCCCTCCATACCAGACAGTGATGCAGCCTGTCAGAATGCTCCCCACGGTAAAACTATAGAAGTTTTTGAGTGTATTTGTTGACATGCCAAATCTTTTCAAACTCCTAATAAAGTATAGGCTCTGTCTTGCCTTCTTTATGACTACATCGATATGTTGGGACCAGGTTAGATCCTCAGAGATCTTGAAATCCAGGAACTTGAAGCTGCTCACTCTCTCCACTTCTGATCCCTCTATGAGGATTGGTACGTGTGCCTTCGTCTCACCCTTCCTGAAGTCCACAATCAGCTCTTTCGTCTTACTGATGTTAAGTGCCAGGTTGTTGCTGCAGCACCACTCCACTAGTTGCCATATCTTACTCTTGTACGCCCGCTCATCACCACCTGAGATTCTACCAACAATGGTTGTATCGTCACCAAATTTGTAGATGGTATTTAAGCTGTGCCTAGCCACATAGTCATGTGTATACAGAGAGTAGAGCAGTGGGCTAAGCACACACCCCTGAGGTGTGCCAGTGTTGATTGTCAGCGAAGAGGATATGTTATCACCAATCCACACAGACTGTGGTCTTCCGGTTAGGAAGTTGAGGATCCCATTATAGAGCGAGGTACAGAGGCCCAGGTTCTGCAACTTCTCAATCAGAATTGTGGGAATGAGGGTATTAAATGCTGAGCTATAGTCGATGGACAGCATCCTGACATAGGTGTTTGTGTTGTCCAGGTGGTCTAAAGCCGTGTGAAGAGCCATGAAGACTGCATCTGCTGTTGACCTATTGCACTGATAGGCAAATTGCAATGGATCCAGGTCCTTGCTGAGGCAGGAGTTCAGTCTAGTCATAACCAACCTCTCAAAGCATTTCATCACTGTCGATGAACATTTAAATTTGTGGATCAAGTGTGAGTCAAGGAGGCTGTTTTTTCTTGGATGGAATTCTAGCCTCTTCAATGTTGTTGGAGCTGCACTCCTCCAGACAAAGGGGAAGTATGTCATCACACTCCTGATTTGTGTTTTGCAGATGTTGGAAGGGCTGTGGGAGTCAGGAGATTAATCTCTTGCTACAGAATATTGTTTGCGGCAATTCCTGCAAAAAAAAAACTTCCTTTCTTCTAATTGCTTTTATTCTAAAGCTATAAACAACCTTTTGATGTGCTAAGTCTTTTATTGATTGAAGTTTCCGTGTTATTGACTGAGCTTCAAAAGATAGGTAAATGATTTGTAATATTCCCAGATGATCTTTTTCTAAGAGTGGGTTGATCTTGATGTCTGCAGGCTGAGGAATCTGTTGTCCTCTGCAACCAGTTATCAATCTGAACTGGGCAAAGATCACCAATGGGTACTCCAGCCCAGGGAAGTTGAGAGCTGATCCAAGCTCTACTTACACATACCGCAGACTGAGCCAAAATCACTAGCACAATACCAGTCTATACAAAACATCTACCCAACTCTTTGGAGATAGGAGGACAAGTGGAACAAGTCTTAGCTTGAACATTTTTTGGAAATGGTGATGTAGACAATCTGTGCGGATTAGTGATAGCATATCCTCTTCGCTGATGATCAACTCTGGCGCACCTCAGGGATGTGTGCTTAGGCCACTGCTCTACTCTCTATATACACATGACAGTGTGGCTAGGCATAGCCTAAATACCATCTATAAATTTGCTGACGATACAACCATTGTTGGTAGAATCTCAGGCGGTGATGAGGGGGCGTACACGAGTGAGATTTGCCAACTAGTGGAGTGGTGCCGCAGCAACGGCCTGGCACTCAATGTCAGTAAGACAAAAGAGCTGATTGTGGACTTCAGGAAGGGTAAGACAAAGGAACACATACCAATCCTCATAGAGGGATCAGAAGTGGAGAGAGTGAGCAGCTTCAGGTTCCTGGGTGCCAAGATCTCTGAGGACCTAACCTGGTCCCAACATATCAATGTAGTTATAAAGAAGGCAAGACAGTGGCTATACTTTATTAGGAGTTTGAAGGGATTTGTCATGTTAACAAATACAGTCAAAAACTTCTATAGATGTACCGTGGAAAGCATTCTGACAGGCTGCACCACTGTCTGGTATAGGGGGTGGGGTGGGGGACTACTGCACAGGACTGAAAGAAGCTGCAGAGGGTTGTAAATTTAGTCAGCTCCATCTTGGGTACTAGCCTACAAAGTACCCAGGACATCTTTAGGGAGCAGTATTTCCGAAAGGCAGCATCCATTATTAAGGACCTCCAACACCCAGGGCATGCCCTTTTCTCACTGTTACCATCAGGTAGGTGGATAGAAGCCTGAAGGCACACACTCAGCGATTCAGGAACAGCTTCTTCCCCTCTGCCATCCGATTCCTAAATGGACATTGAATCTTTGGAAACCACCTCTCTTTTTTAAAAAATATACAGTATTACTGTTTTTGGACACATTTTAACCTATTCAATAAACATAATTGATTTACTTGTTTATTTATTTATTTATTTTTAAATTTTCTCTCTGCTAGATTATGTATTGCATTGAACTACTGCTGCTAAGTTAACAAATTTCAGGTCACATGCTGGTGATAGTAAACTTGACTCTGATTCTGTATTAAGTATCCAGTACCTTCCAGCTTTATAACATTGTGATGAGATAACATTAAAGGCAATAAGTTCTCCAAATAATATACACAACCACTCATCAAAGATAAACAACAGAATACAATGGCAGCATATTAAAAGAAGGCTGAGTTGAATATTATAATATGGGAAATATTGAGAGACCATATTATATAAACCAGCCAGTTACAACAGTGTTGAGATGTTGAGGTTAATTACATACCCATTTTTTTGTTATGACAGCTGGACAATTATTTGTCCTAATCTCATATAACTGTTTATTAGATATTCCGGTGCAGGTGACTGTAATTGTGACTAAATGATGGAAAATTCCAATATGCTTTTGCCACAGAAGAGGATTGAAATACAGCTAACTACATGGTAGACCATCAATAAACTACTGTATATAAATACTGGGTGAACACGTCAACAGCAAGGATATCACGCATAGTTTCCCCTCCCTACGACCCATATCTAACTTGAAATGGATTATCATTTTATGTTGTTCTTTGGAATTACTCCCTTTCACTTCATGTTCTTAAGCTTTCTCCTGCCTCAAGAACTTACCACGTTAAAAACTCTCTATTATCTGAATAC
Source organism: Mobula birostris (assembly GCF_030028105.1). Taxonomy (NCBI): domain Eukaryota; kingdom Metazoa; phylum Chordata; class Chondrichthyes; order Myliobatiformes; family Myliobatidae; genus Mobula; species Mobula birostris. The sequence continues at coordinate 30,077,081 of NC_092376.1, forward strand.
TCTGCACAGTTTTCTAAGTTACTGAGAAGTAATCAATGGTCTGACAATGATTGAAATTGAGGATAACAAACTAAAAAGTTATCAGAAACGATCAGATTTGTCTGAACAAGCTGGGCCACTAATACAGGTGTCACAACAGTGACGGCTCTGAGTAAGCACTTCATAGAATATTTTCCATTCCAGGTTTCCAATAATATTTATTCAAGATTATATAATCTATAAAATAACATATATCAGGTGTACTTAAACTTTTCAGTGAAATACTGTACAATGGAAAGTAAACTGCATACAGTATTGCTTTATGCCCTGCTTCATGGGGTTGTTTTCTCCTTTGAGGCCCATATCAGAATTATAGAGCCATCGTGTCATACAACATGAAACAGACTTTTCAGCCAACCCTATACATCATTAATCCCGCTTAATACATAGCCTTCTAGTTTCATTTAAATACTTGTTAAGTATTGTAAGTTCACCTGCTTCTACCATCCACTAAAGCTGTGAGCACCAGGTTTCAACCAGCCTCTATGTAAAAAAACTTCTTGCATAAATCCTCTCTAAATCCCCCACTCCTGGACTTAAACCTACACTAAAAGGAAATGTTTCACATTACCTACTGTGTCTGTGCACCTCATAATTCTGAACATTTCAATCGGTTCAGCCTTCCCTTCTTCAAAGAAAACAAATCCAGCCTCCCTTCATTAATGAAACACTCCAGCCCAGACAGCTTTTCCATGAGTTCCTGTGGCCACTCCAGTGCAGTCGTGCAATCAAGGTAGAGCGGTGTTAATACAGCTAGGGCATTGGAGTTCCACGCTGTCTGTAAGAAGTTTGTACGTCCTTCCCGTGAGCGCATGGATTTCCTCCGGACACTCCAGTTCCCTCCCACATTCCAGAGGCATACCGGTTAGTAGGTTCACTGGTCATTGTAAGTTGTCCTGTGATTAGGGATAAATAGGTGGGTTGCTGGGCAGAGCAGTTCGTTGGGCCAGCACGGCCTATTCTGCACTGTATCTCTAAATTTCTATGGAGTGGCACCCAGAAATGTAATCAGTACTCCAGCTGTGGTGTAACTAAGGTTGCATACAGTTGTACCCTGACCTGCCTTCTCTTATATTCTATGCTGTCATGTATCCTATTTGCCTTCTTAACCCTTACCCTTTATCCAGCTGCCCATGTCCCTTGACAGCTGTGGGTCCTTAGACTTGTCAACCTCACCTTTCATCATTAAACTAACACATTGACTCTGAACTTCCATTATTTCATCAAATCCTAGAGTGCAGCAACGTTCCAAAAGAGTTGAAGCTGCACAACACAATACTGAGCCCTTTGAACTACTACGTCCATGCCAACCTTTTTGTTCATCTACACTAATCCCATTTGCCTGCGTTAGAACCATATTCTTTAATGCCTTCCCCATTTGTCTGTCTAAATGCTTCTTAATCATTGTGATCATATCTGATTCCACCACCTCCTCAACCAGCATGTTCCAGATATCAATCACTCCCTATGTAAAAAAAAGCTTAGATACTCCTTAAAGTGTTTTCTCTCACCTTAAACCTATGTGCTCTTGATCTTGATACCCCTACCATGGAAGAACACTTTGACTATCCACTTATGCCTCCCACAGTCTAAGATAATTTAATTCTGAATCCTCCCAATAGTTGCCTATAAACTTCCTGAAGGAAGCTGCTCCCAGTCCACATTGACAGGTCATTAGCTCCCCCCACCCCCACCCCCACCCCCAAGTTCTGGACCCTAATTTCCAATATATCTTTGTCCTTCTCCAACAGCAACCTTAACACGTACAGAGCCATGGTCTCCAAAATATTCTCCCACTGATTCTTCCTCCATTTAGCTATTTATGCTAATATCATTAGATTAGATTATGAGGACACGCAGTCCTCTTTTATTGTCATTCAGTAATGCATGCATTAAGAAATGATACAATGTTCCTCCAGAATCCCTTCTCTAGTCATTCCTAAAGCTCTCCCAAACTCCCTTCTATACCTTTCACAATGCATTCCCACTTAATATGTTGAAATATTCACTTCTATAAATCATATTACTGAGTAATATGACTAATCGTAATTATAATTCTATTATTCATAAAACTCTGGGAATTGTCCATAATATATGTTCCTTTATCTCCTGCTAACTATTACGAGATCTGTACTATACCCCAGCAAAGTAATTGCAATTTTTTTGTTCCCAAGTCCTACCCATGTAACCTTATATGAAGAGCCTTCTAAGATGTCCTGCCCCTTTACCGCAGTAATAGATTCCTTAACCAATATTGCAATTCCAGGTCTTCTTTTGTAAGTCTGCCCTCCCAGCTCCTATCCCACATGAAGATTCTATACTCTGGAATTTGCCAGTCTGGCTGCTCTTTCAACTACTGTATGACTTTTTAAATGCCACAAATAACGTATGTTAATTATGGTATTTGGTTCTTCAACCTTACTTGGCAGACTCCTTGTGATAAAATATATCCCATCCAGCCTTCGATTTGAATTGGTCGGCGGACAAATGAATGTCCTAACCTGCATTGAGAACCATTGTCCCTTGCATCAGAGCAGCACCCCTTACTATTCAGTGTCACCTTATTATTTCCCATTATGCCCCTGTGATCTCTCTATACTTTATGTGCTGTTAGCTTTGTTATAAATAGCTTTGTCCTGTCCAAGACCGGAAGAAGCTGCAGAAGATCGTGAACACAGCCCAGCACATCACACAAACCAATCTTCCGTCCTTGGACTCACTTTACACCGCATGCTGTCAGAGCAGTGCTGCCAGGATAATCAAGGACACGACCCACCCAGCCAACACACTTTTCGTCCCTCTTCCCTCCGGGAGAAGGCTCAGGAGCTTGAAGACTCATATGGCCAGATTTGGGAACAGCTTCTTTCCAACTGTGATAAGACTGCTGAACGGATCCTGACCCCGATCTGGGCCATACCCTCCAAATATCCGGACCTGCCTCTCAGTTTTTTTGCACTACCTTATTTACCCTTTTCTATTTCCTATTTATGATTTATGATTTAAATTTTTAACATTTACTATCGATTTGTTCTCCAGGGAGCATGAAGCGCAGAATCAAATATCACTGTGATGATTGTATTTTCTAGTATCAATTGTTTGGCAACTATAAAGTATAATTACTGGGACTTGAGGGTGCTCATAATGAACTACAGCCAGAAGGACAGCCCTACCCTATCAGAGCTACGGACATACATTTGGCTCCATGCCTGTTATAATTCATGTGGGGACACCTAGCCTATAATTGGATAGGATTGGGTCATTTCTCACCTCCTTATCTATAAATGATATTTTAATTTATGCTCCTCCATTCCTTTAGGATTACCCCTTTAAAACCCACCTCAGGCTTTTCATTACATGTTCTGAAATTCAGTCTGGTGTCAGACTCCATCTACATAAATGACTTGGTACGTTTTGTAGACTGAGGATGTCAGATAAAGATAAAGGATCTTTTAAAGATAAGCTTTATTTGTCACATGTACATCAAAGCATGCAATGAAATGCATTGTTTGCATCAAATCAGGGAGAACTGCCCTGGGCAGCCTGCAAGTCTCCCCACACTATGGGCACCAACATAGCATGCCCACAACTCACTGATATTAACTGCATGTCTTTGGAATGTGGGAAGAAACTGGAGCACCCGGAGGAAACCAATATGGTCACGGGAAGAATAAACTAGCTTCTTACACACAGCGGCAGGAACTGAACCTCAGCTGGCGCTATAATGGTGTCACGCTAACCGTTACACAACCGTGCGGCTCTAGGTAGAACCTGTTGCTGCTTCCATGCTTGAAGCCGCAATGAGATTATCCAAGCTCATTCTAAGTCCAGCCGTTGTGCCAAGGAAAGCTTTCCTGCAGGATTCAAATCCATAGCTCGCGGGTGGAAAGCTAGGGTGCTTATCAGCAAGTCGTATCGACATTACACTCGTAATTCTGTAAAGAGCAGGTGTTAAGGAGGTGTAAAGGATAACATGCCAATGTTTTATGGAAAAGTTTGACAGAGTTTGACAACAGTATTAATTTCTAGGCGTACTGCTGGACATGGCTTGTACTGGCTGGTTACTTGATTTTATTTATTGTTTATTTATTTTATTTGTTGTTTTATAGCATTGAGTACGAGAGTTGCAAACTCATTTTCACTGTTATGGTGCATGACAAATTGTACTATGCAATGACAATAAAGATATTTCATCATTTAACTCTCCCCTTCCAATTATAGCTAATAGATCTGATGTTTAAATATTACACTGAGTAATCCTAAACAGGACTTTGGGGGAGGGGAAATACAATCAAGTACCATGAAAATCAGTGTCCCA